>NC_090278.1:34230175-34897675 GCF_040414725.1 Anabrus simplex
GCCTTAATTAAGGTACAGCCCAGCATTTGCCTGGTGTGAAAATGGGAAACCACGGAAAACCATCTTAAGGGTTGCCGATAGTGGGATTCGAACCTATTATCTCCCGGATGCAAGCTCACAGCCACGCGCCTCTACGCGCACGGCCATCTCGCCCGGTAATGTGGTCCTTAAAGCCTTGAAAGCCTTGGAAAATTATTTACATAGTCTTAAATATACTTATTATATTTTTGTCCTCATGGGCAACCTACTTATGGGGGAAGTGTTTGTAATAAATTTAGACCCGTATGATCTTAGTGAAATTTCAAGTGCCGTGACATCCGTACAGACGGTTTCTGACGATTGCCACTTTAAATTCTATTATAGTTGTTACAATATGATATGGAAGTTGTTTTTATGTTTCCCCCCACATTATAAATATTTTGGGAATCTTTACTCTGGTTCCAAAGGAATGGGCCTTTTACGGTTACTCTGTCGACGTTACACAATCTTTGAAAGGTGGAAGTTCTTCAAGTTCCATTTCCTCTCACAATAAAGATTCTTGCTTTAGATGATGCAGCGCGAAACATCTCATTAGTGGGACAGTTGAACCTAGTTTTCAGGATTTCAATCCAAGAAATGCGTCTTCTTCTTGGTCTTCTTTGGCTTTGTATCTTCCAGCTGCAGTAGATGATATTTCTCTCCTGGAATCACATGACCAAGAAACTGGAGCTTTCTGATTTTGACCGTATTGAATATTTCCTTTCTCTTTCCCATTCGCTTCATTACCTAATCGTTTGTAAACGTATCTCTCCAGCCAAACCTCAGTATACTTCTGTACGTCCATAGTTCAAGTACCTCTAATCTGTCCACTTCTCTTTTCTCAACTCCATAGAACAAGGAGGAGAAGACGTAACATATCAGAAGTCTAATTTTTAGACGTGAACTATGGTCTCTACTACAGAACTCTGTCCTAATTTCATTGAATACATTTCTGGAATGTCCGATCCTGGACTTTACTTCCACAGTACAGTCAATATTGCTGATCACATTTGCTCCAAAATACTTGTGCATTGTCACTTGCTGCACTGCCTCTTCATTGATTATCAAGCTCTCCTGGTGCTTTATTCGGGATACTACCGTAAAACATGTCTTACTTACATTAAGTATTAATCCCCATTGGTCACTTGCCTCCACGACTCAGTAGGTCAGGGAATTATTGGCACATATGTATTTTTTCCTCTTTATATCTCCTCAGGTTGCGAAATAAAGTCTTCAAATCGAATAGTGGGTCCAATCAATTATTATGAATATAAATTCGTATTTTGATACAGTACGAAACGTACTGAATTCGTGCCGTTTTCTTTTAATGAGGATGAGCTGCTATAAAGTTGTAGTACACAGTTTCTCCTGAAAGAGGTCCAGAAGTCGGTTGCCTTCAGTGTAACCAGAATGAAACATTTCCTCGCGTTCTTGGCACTGAATAAAAAGGCGAAATGTTTGCGAACAATAACAATCAAGGGATCAGGTTTACCACTGCTCAGTGTCTGAACAACTATTATGGATTTAAAAATATTGAAGCAATACTGTTTGTCATCTGAAGGCTTTAGAAAGTAGTACTGTGGCTTAATAACAGACCCGACGATATTTTTGTTGGACATCTGTGTTTTCTTATATATACAGGATCTTCTTCTTCTTTTCCTACCGCTTTTCCCACACCTCTGGGGTCGCGAGTGCGATCTGCGTCGCACATGTGGATTTGGCCCTGTTTTACGGCCGGATGCCCTTCCTGACGCCAACCCTATATGGAGGGATGTAATCACTATTACGTGTTTCTGTGGTGGTTGGTAGTGTAGTGTGTTGTGTGAATGTGAAGACGAGAGTGTTGGGACGGACACAAACACCCAGTCCCCGAGCCAGAAGAATTAATCAGAAGCGATTAAAATCCCCGACCCGGCCGGGAATCGAACCCGGGACCCTCTGAACCGAAGGTCAGTACGCTGACCATTCAGCCAACGAGTCTTATATATACAGGATGTCTCATATAAAGTAAGACCGAACGTACGGTGTTTGCACTCTGCGCTACGGCAGCTGCCTCAGCCGAACTTATGTCGCACGCGGCCGCCCTGATTACAAGCTTATGTAAAATCTGACCTTGTAAAGATGCTGGAATTGACGTCCTTCCACGGTTATACAGATACTGTATCTGCTAACCACATTCTAGCTTAAGCGGACGATTTCTGCGACTGTAATGTTCCTGGTATCATTCGTATATATATCTTTTCAGTTCCTCCAATGTGTGAGGATTTCTTCGATATGCCTTTTCTTTCAGTTTATGCAAAAGTAAAAAAAAATACGCACCGTTAGATCTGGAGGAGGAGGGTAAAATAGACCACCACTAACCACTCTGTCTGCAAATACTTTCGAGATCGCAAGAAGGGAATCTTCTGCTTTTTGAGCAGGGGCAGAATTTTGTTGAAACCCCCCACGCGATTTTTATTCTTCCAGTAACTGACGGAAGAATGGCGTCAACATGTCATATAGCTCCTCTGCACTTACTTTCGTCTCGAATAAAATAGGCCCAGTTATTCGTCTTGCACTAAAAGCACAACAAACACCAATCTTCCTATCAAAATGAGGGACTTCACAAACACCATTAGGATTTTCAGCACACCAATAGCGAGAGTTCACACGACCATTAAGATGAAACCAAAACATTTCCATACGAAAATAATATTGCAATGATAACTGTCTCACCATGTTAACAGCGGAGATTCAGCCTGGCGACTTATGCTTGCGCTGTGCGCGCGCTTCTCTGGTTTCGCTCTGGGTTTATATGAGAGACCCTGTGTATCTGAGTGCCAGGAGTGCGGAAACCAAACATATGACACGATGACTATGTATGGGGTTCACCTTAATAAAGTGACCCAGTTCAATTACCTAGGGTCAGCATCACCTCGGACTGCAGTACGATTCCTGATGTCAAGAGAAGCGTCAATGCCAGGTTACTGCAGTCCTGTGCGATTAGAAAACTCCATTGCATCTAAAATCTAAAATTCATGCAATGGAAATGAAGATGCTTGGATGGTCCAATGGCTTGACTCGACGAGACCATATCAAGAACAATGATGTGCGGAAGAAATTCAAAGTTGCCCTAAACAGAGAAAAAATGTGTGAATCACGTCTGCGATGGTATGGATGTGTACTCCGTAGCAGTGAGACGTCAGCTGCAAGACTGCCCTCAACTGAACATGGAGGATCGTCGACCTCGAGGGCGACCTCAAACACGCTGGCTGGACAGGATAGGAGATGACATGCTGCTCACCGAACATAGCACATAGCTATGGTTTGACTCAAGTGGAGGAAACAATACAGGAATATAGGTCTCAGATAAGTGGGAATATGCAAAGAAGATGGTGAAACATTTCCTCACGTAAAGGCGAATTGCTTCCGAATGATAGGAATAAGAGCCAGGAGTACTATTGCTGAGTGTCGGAACAAGTCTTACGGATTTAAAGTTAATGAAGCAGCATACTGATTGTTAATATTGATGTTTTCACGGCCCATACTTGTAGGCATGATATGGGCCTAAGCCGTGTCATGAAAACAAGGTGAAACTCTCTACGTTTCGCAGAGAACTTTGCTTCGCGTCTACGGGAGAAAGTCTCGACTGTTCACGAGGAAGACTTCTACAATAATGAGGGTTTGAATTTAAGAATGTTTCATTGTTGGAGCTGCAGTAGTTCGCTCATTCGTCACGAGGTGGCTCGCTGTATGCTGGCACAGCGCTCCAAGCGGGAGCTGACTAAAACATTAAGCTCGAATTAAGATGTGAGTGTGATATATAACAGAGAGAAGATCAGAGGAATCAGGAACGAAAGTGGTAGAAGAAATAAAGACATTCTTCATTACCATATTTACGTGAATAATCCCCACCACCGAATAATCCCTGCACCTTAACTTTAGGAAGACTGATTTTGAAAAAAAAATACCAACATTGACGCAAAGAAAACCCGCACCCCAATTTTGTGCCTCAATTTTTTAAAAATATGCGGGTAATATTCGCGTAAATACGGCAAGAAAAGAATTCTTAAATTCAAACCCTCATTAATGTATAAATATTCCTTGTGAAAAGTCGAGATATTCTTTTGGAGACGCGGAGCTAAGTTCTCAGCGAAATGTAGAGCGTCACCTGGTTTTCTTGACATAGCATATTTCCAAAAGCCCAATCATCTCTTCAGCATAATGTTTGTTATCTGAAGGCTTTAGAAAGCAGAACACTGGCTCAATAACAGACTCGACAATATTATTATTGCACCTCTATATTTTCTACATACACTGCCATAAAGGTTGGAACATCAAGTTTGTAATGCAAATTTAACATATTCAGAGTGCTTTACTTTGTGTTACAGAGACACAGAATCTAGAAATCTAAATTTTTAAGAACTCGGACAGTTTTCTTCCAACACCTAACGGAGTAATGGTGAATAAGTTATAATGACAAGGTTACATTTTTTATAAAGTTGTACATCTTTCACTCTGCTTTAGTACCATTTACGGCCTCCTCTGCCATCCTTGCGTTCAGTGCACTGACTCCCGTCTGGGAGTGTCTTTGGAGGTTGTGGAGATAAACAGTCGTATTCAACTTGTTCGATGCATGCTGAATGCAGTTCATGCACTTCGATAAGGCTGATCAATTTAGTCCACGAAAGTGAATTCAGAAGCATATTGATCTCCAAAAGGTTGTGCATACGGTCGAAGAATGTTATTAACTTACCGATGAGCAATGAACGTACCCCGAATTGGTACTTATTTATTTATTTATTTATTTATTTATTTATTTATTTATTTATTTAGTGACTTATTTCATATGGTGTGGCTCACCTATATAGCCTGCTCTTAGGCCAAACCAATTTAAGTATGCTACATTGTACAAAACTACAGAGTCCATAAGGTTCCTAATTATATACTGTATAATGAATTACGAAATTAAACTTAAATGATAGTTATAAACGAAAAGTAAATTTCTGAGAGTTACTGTAAAGAAACATTGTATTATGTACTAATTTATTAAGTGTGAAATGGCGTACGGCTTTTAGTGCCGGAAGTGTATGAGGACAAGTTCGGCTCGCCAGAAGCAAGTACTTCTGATTTGACATCCGTAGGAAACCTGCGCGTCGTGATGAGGATGAAATGATGATGAAGACGTGCCAGCGAAATTAACCAATTATGGTTAAAATTCCCGACCCTGCCGGGAATCGAACCCGGGGCCCTGTAACCAAAGGCCAGCACGCTAACCATTTAGCCATGGAGTCGGACTTATTAAGTGTATGAACCAGTTACATCTCTTTTTAAATACAGTTCTACTATGCATGCCTGTAATTATATTCGGAAGGGAATTCCAGAATTCCACGAGAGTATGGTTGCAGGTATGAATGAGTTGCCGTAACTTGTCGTGCGGTAAATTGGGAAGCTCAGCAGGGAAGAGGTTTGTGACCTTATAGGTATACTGTTTGGGGATGACAAGTATTTAATATCCGTTCTCAGATGACTTGGTGTGTCTGTACGTAGGATGTTGTGGACAAGCGAGATCGAGGGAAGGTTTCTTCCCTCTGTCAAACATAACCACGACAGATGTTCTAGACAGGGTGATATATGACAATACCTGGGTATATTTAATATAAAATGGACGCATATGGTATAAGCCTGCTCAAGTTTATCATTAAGTGTGGTGTTTTGGTTGTTGTATATTATTTCACCATAATCGAGGATGAGTAGAATGAAGCTCTGAACGAGTAACTTTCTCGTGTTTAGTCGAAGGGGATCCCGTAAACTTTTAAGGGAGTGCAAAGGAAAGGAAACTCGTAGGCAAATTTTTGTGGTGTCCTCCATCCATTTTAAGTACTTATCAATAAAAGGCCAAGGTTCTTTACAGTTTCGTACGACGGCCATGCATAATTAAAGCCGAAAACATTGCATCCTACAGCTTTCGAACATGCTGGTACTTTGCACCGCATCTATATGTCTTCACACCCTTTGTCGTCGTTTAATTAGCCTAAGTGATATTCATGTTTCATTTGCAAGCATAACATTACGCCATTCATACAACCTTCATTTTAAGATGTTGAATGGTTCGTCTTATACTCTGAACACGGTGATCTAACGGAATAGATCTAATCGATCGAAATTACTTTAATAGGGCATTCTGCAGTCAATTGTGGACAGTTCCAGATATTCCAACCCTAGTTGCCTTCAAGCTGTCATCTCGTAATTGGCAAGTTGGATTTCTCTTCGCTCTTTCGTGGACACACCAATCTTGACGTTACGTCACGCACGGTCTGTCTGTCGCAACATTTGTCTCACGGTACCTTTCCCAAAATTTTAACATTGAATTTTAGGTAACCACTACTATTCGTGAAATTTATAATCCGGATGTGTAGATGTAATAATAGGTTAGGATGCAAACTAACTTACCGTACTATAGCGAGAGTAACATAAATTGTAGGGGTTCTAATAGGCCGGTACCCTAATATTTATACAAATCTCAAAGCAAAACTGTTTTCTGGGTAAACTATACGTGTTATATGTTTTTAAATGTTTTGCATTCTAACCTATTACAGCTTAAACAATTGCGCTCTAGTGATATTGCTCCTTGTGTATGCCAACCTTGAATCAATGCCATAATTTTGGCTCGATCATACCGGAAAATACACATTGCCATGTGAACACTAGCTGAAGACCCTACTGCACTGTATACACTGCTATTAGCCTTCGCCTGAAATAACATAGTTCACCCCAAGCTGAACACAGAACGCAAGCAGTGGCACCTCGTGTACTGTATTGCAAACCAGCAATTGAATTACTTGTGTATATACAGTGTCCTCCCTGGTGTCGTTTCTTGATGGATGCAGTAGTTTTACATTCATCTCTTAGTACAGGCCATAGTAAAGTGTAGTTTCCACCGCAGTACCAGTTTCATTCATAGCTGTGACAATATGGAAGCTGCAGGTGCTGAGAAATAACATTCCAGTGCGTTTGAGTGTTATGAAACGTGTTGCTCATAGGTGCTGCAATAGCACTTTCTGGCCCATTGGGGAAAGCAATGGCAAACTACCTCACTCCTCATCTTGCCTAGTACGCCTAATTTTGGCTACCATTGGTTTTTTGCAATTTCCTTATGACCGCATAACCTTTGGTGGTGCTATTTGAGGATCCAACCAGCCTCTGTGCTGATGACCTGACAGACAGACAGACAGACAGACAGACAGACAGACAGACAGACAGACAGACAGACAGACAGACAGACAGACAGACAGACAGACAGACAGACAGACAGAGACCACATAACGTGCCTAATCTCATAACATTCCAAACTTCTCCTGCCCGAAGATTTAGAATCACTGGTAAGGCTTATGATACATTTTATGAAGTAATAAGTTACAGGACTATGAGCTAACGTAAAAAGACCTCGACAAAGTTGTGAGATGAGCAGTAGACAGGGCTATGAGGTTTAAAGTGGATGAGAAATAAGTTTGTAAATCATAGCAAAAGGGGAAGTCCCCGCAGCTTTAATTACTGTGTTAATTCGGACAAACATAAAGCTACGCTATAAATAAATTATGACAGGGACTGCATAAAGCAGGATTTCTTAAACATATAACATATAACATGGAGATATCAAAGCCTTCACATTTGCAGATGATGTTGCGATCTGGAGTGACTCAAAAGAGGAATTGGGAGAGAGAATACAAAGCTGGAATGAGGAGTTTTAAGAAATATGGTTTAAACATTAGCAAGACCAAGACGGTGGTGATTAAAGTGTATGGGGAAGGAGCAGAACCAATAGTCATGTTAAATGAAGCTCAACTGGACAGCGTTCCAGTTTTCGAATACTTGGGTAGCGTTATATCAAATGACAACCTAGCAAAACATGAGGTGAATAATCGAATCAATAAGGCAACACAATTTTACCACCAGGTAAGACACCTGCTGTGGGATGAGCAAATACCCATGAAAACAAAAATGACATTGTACAAGTCCTACTATACACCAATTCTTACATACAGTCTCGAAACCACAACACTGACCAATAGAGATAATTCCAAACTTCAGGCAGCTGAAATGAAATTCCTACGCACTATGATCCAGAAATCCAGGAAAGACAAGATTAGGAATGAGAAAATTAGAGAAAAAGTAGGAATAGATGATTCTCTCCTCAATAAGATTCAGATATCAAGACTGAAGTGGTTTGGTCACATGAAGAGGATGCCAGTAAACAGAACTGCAAGGAAGGAATTAGACAGAAAGGTAGAAGGAAGACGACCCGTGGGAAGGCCACGAAGGAAATGGATAGATTTAGTTAAGAGCGATGTACTGCTGAGAGGTCATGATTGGGACAAGTTGGTGGAGGAAGAATGGTACAAGGACAGGATGAGATGGAGGAGGCTCATATACCACACCCGGGAAACTGGAGATGGTTTAGGATGATGATGATGATAACATTATTTTCGTGATTCCATTATCAAATATATAGAGTTACAATCAAAACTACACTAAAACAAAATGTATCAATTTATTTTATTTAGGAAAACATGAGTAGTACATGAGAATGTAAATCAAGGAACACACATTGTGGACTAGTACAATAAAATAAATTTAATATGTGTGTTTAATAATATTTTAGAAAATAAGGATGTATATTCTGATCAGAGATCTTCCACCTCACTGAGAAATTGTGTAATGTTACGTTCAAAGTGAAGGGGTGGATTGGGAGATACTGCCACTTCCTTGACGTGCTGGGCCTTTGGGGGCGACAAGCCGCCATGTTCCTCCAACCGCAAAGTGAAGCGCTAGCCTACTCAGCTCACTGATTAACGCTGACAACTGGCGGCCTTCATTAGTCTTCACGCGAAAATCACGAATTTCCTTCCCCAAAATTCTAACAGATGCGATTAGACATACATACATTATCATTATAGACTGTTATGCCTTTCAGCGTTCAGTCTGCAAGCCACTGTGAATTTACTAAACGTCGTTACAATCCTCGATTTGAAACTTGTGCTGTGGCCTCATTTAGTTCTATACCTCTTATCTTTAAATCGTTAGAAACTGAGTCTAACCATCGTCGTCTTGGTCTCCCTCTACTTCTCTTACCCACCATAACAGAGTCCATCATTCTCCTAGGTAACCTATCCTCCTCCATTCGCCTCATATGACCCCACCACCGAAGCCGCTTTATGTGTACAGCTTCATCCATCGAGTTCATTCCTAAATTAGCATTTATCTTATCTCATTGTTCCCACCTGTTTGTACCAGCAATCATTCTTGCTACTTTCATGTCTGTTACTTATAACTTATGAATAAGATATCATAATAAGATGCTATCAGAGTGCGCTAAAATACGGTCCCCAGTTCAAGCATTCCAAATCTTTAGAAATACAATTCAAATTATACATTTTACGGGTATTTCAAACATATCGTGGTTTATCTTTCAAAAACCATAACTCAATGTCATCTAATATTAAAGTATTCAGGCTGTTTAGATATTTTCAGTCGTGAAATTACGAGCATTTATCTTGAACACTTTAAAATTAGCGATCGATGAAATTTAACTGTTGTTAACATATGGGAATTTAATTTTTTATATGAAAATCAAAGAAAATAGATGCCAGAATTGTTAACTAGCTCCATCATCTTGGGAAGGTATGGCAATGTAAGTGAAGAGCCCGCTGCCCCACTAGGGCGAAACACTGGTAATATCGTAATTAAAAATTCCTGAAGACCTTGAATGCGTTATTATATTTATTAATTAAAACGAAAATCCCGTCCGTGGCTCAGGCAGCATCACACCGGTCACTCACCGCTGGATTACGTGGTTAAAATCCCAGTCCTTCCATGTGAGATTTGTGTTGGACAAAGCGAACGGCGGACAGAATTTTCTCCAGGTACTCCGGTTTTCCCTGTCACCTTTCATTCCAGCAGCATTCTCCAATATAGTTTCATTTCACCCGTCAGCCATTAATCTTTGCCCCAATGTAGGGTGACAGGCTTCCGCGGCCGGCACAGTTTCCATCCTCAACGCTATAGGGGGCTTCATGCATTCCATTCCTGACCCAGATGAAAGTGGAAACAGGCTGAAGGTTTTCATTTAAAACCGAACTGAGTCTCTAAAACTGAGCATTAACAACCATTTATAATTTTATTTTCTATTCATTGAACGTCTGAGGATTCGTCGTGCTGACCACATGACACCTCGTAATATGCACGCCTCCGGGATGAGCAGCGGCCGCTTGGTAGGCCAAGGACCTTCAAGGGCTGTAGTGGCATGGGATTTGGTTTGGTTTGAACGTCTGCCAGCTTTGATATCCTGGCAGTACTTCTCAATATCACCTACCTTTGCCTGCTTTCATTTCTCAGCCAGACTTGGCCTCCATCTTTCGATAAATGGTTCAGCTTTACACAGGGGATAGCTTTTGACTTTGTAAATTGATCATATTATTATTATTATTATTATTATTATTATTATTATTATTATTATTATTATTATTATTATTGTTCCGGGATTTCCGTGGCTCACAGAGGAGTAGCAAGCACCTGGGCTGAATTGCTGGACAGGGGATTACGTAGAGCAACTTTTACTTTAACAAATTTGGAAAATTTATTTATTTCCTTTCTTACAATGAGAGAGAGAGAAATTTATTAGTATAACAAGGAACGGCTGAAAATATTAACAACAAGCTGGTCAGATCTAACAATGGCTTGGACTTAGAAGTCCTAAACAAGGTACAAAGTAACTTGGGAGAAAACTGTCAGGTATTAAATTACGTACCAAACAGCATAATTGCTACTGACAGGTACAATGTTATGAAAGAGCACATTTTTTTACAAGTAGCTTTAAGTCGCACCGACACAGATAGGTCTTACGGTGACGATGGACCAGGAAAAGGCTTGGAGTGGGAAGGGAGTGGCCGTGGCATTAATTAAGGTACAGCCCCAGAATTTGCTTGGTATGAAAATGGGGAAACAAGAAAAAACATCTTCAGGGCAGTATAGAGTGGGTTTCGAACCCACTATCTCCCGAATACTGGTTATTGGCCGCACTTAAAGCAACTGCAGATATCGAGCTCGGTAGAGCACAGTTGCTCCGAACAGGTACACTTTACAGGAGGCTCAGCTCCAAAAATACAAGAGTCTAGCCTCTAACAGGCAATCAGTTGCTTTTGACACAATTACACTAGGCACCCCACTTCATAAGCAGTTGCCCCATAGTAGGCTTATGTATTGTAAGGTTCCACGATAAGTTTAATTGCTGTTCCAAAAGGGAACCGAAACGACGACACAGTTACGCTAAGATTTATTAAGAATGCTCAGAAGCATAATTACCCATACTACAAGGCCTTAGGGAAAAAGAATAGTTTACGTATAACAGGCCATTAACAAAAGGCAAAGGAATTTCAGGAAAGACGAGAACCTAAGTGGTGACAGAGAGGCTATTCCCATACTAAAAAGGGTGACATAAGGTGGAAAATTTAAGAGCCGAGACACGTTTTCCGAAATTTGGAGGTTGAACACTTTAGTCACCCAACTCAAAAGTTCAAGGGGAGACAACTGAGGGTCACCACTCGTGTTCCCTTACATTAAATATTTCCCAGTAGGGAATATAAATAGAGTCCGAAGACTGCGCAGAAGTTAGGTATTAAGGAAGCGGCTGAAGCCTTCCCCTCGACTCGCAGGCACAATCACATGTTTAGGTAAATTCTGCCATTTCCCTATAGCGCTGGATCTTCTTCAAGCTGGCCAAGCCTTTGCCTCCCTAATCTTCTCTGGCCTCCGTCAAGTCACAATCTCAAGAACTGGAGCAATTCAGAGAAGACGGCCCTAAATTGCCCTCCTTATATAGTTCCGTAGGGGAAACTTCCAGAGTAGATTAAAATACAATACGCTGATAGGCTAAATTTCCATACAGAGCTCCCGGGTTTCATTGGCTAGAGAACAAGGTTACAACCATGTGAAAGGAAGATTACAAAAGAGGAGAAACCAGTTGAAGTGTTGACAACTTCGGTGTATTAAATAATCCTCATAAAAAGGTTTACCAAAATAAAACATTTCCTAAGTTATAAGTTTGTGTTTAGTCATAAGGTGTCGCTAACAAACAGATAGTAGAAATATGTAACCGTTGAAGAAGAAGGTTTTTGAAAGTTTAATGTCCGCTGGCATAGATGGCCGTAGAGAAGGTGTATCCCTGGTAGGATTATTGTTACCAGAGCATGGAGTTTTAAGCAGTAATATGTTAGAATTGATATTTAATGGAGCGATTAACAAGTATACCCTAGACTGCACCACGGTTATGCTGTAAGATTTGCATGAACATCAGGGGCACAGCCTATCAAAACCCCTACAATTTATGCTATTCTCGCTACATTAGGTAAGAAAGGGCTGGACGATACTTCATATAGACCAAATTAATTTGAATTCTAATCTATTACTGCCCAAAAAACAAGGTGTAATCATTCTTTACCTCGGTGGATCAGACCGGAACGTGAAGAACTACTTCCAACCGTTCCTAGGATTATAAACTGAAGAAGAAGAAATGCACATTTTCTAGTGGGAATTAAGTCCTACATCCTTCAGCACAACGAGCGAATGTCTAACAAAACTCTCCCCAGCTCGAACATGAATTTTGTTTTCCAAAATATTAAACGATTGTAAATTAATATGTAGTATTTCTCTTTAAGTCCAATTGGATTAATATCTGATTCTTTGTATGGGACATTTCTGTTGTACTGACATATTGGTACCAGCCGTTTCAAATGTTACAAGATATGGTGCGCACGCAAAAGTTTACATCAGCATATGCCTCATACAGAGGCGGAATACATACACAAATAAAGCTATTCATATTTTTCTATATGTAGACCAAATTCCAATTCATTAATATCGGTGAGTTCCTTTGATATCGTCATCCTTCATTGTATATAAGCCCTGCTGTCTCGCAATATACTTTTGTTTACGATATAGGTATTAGCTCTAAAAGTATACGTGCTTACATGTGCTGCTGCAGAATAAATGAAAGAGCATAGTACAGGAATTTAATTAACCCACTATCGGCCAAAGGAAACAATCTGTATATAAAACAGAATGTTCGTCTGTCTGTATGTATGTTCCTTATACAAATCCATACCGTTGAACCAATATGAACCAAATTTTGTACACTGAACTCTTAGGATCCTGTGGTTAATGCTATCTATAACAAATTTTAATAACACTCTCCATTCCCCATGTTTATTCCCTTAGGCACAATAATATAGGGCTGTAAATAAAATGATGGCAACGTAGTACATATATTCGCAGGGGGACTGTGCATGCGCAGATAGGATATTGGGGAGCGATCAGGTGGTGCTGTTGTCTATGTACAATGCGCATTTGACGAGCACCCATTTGGGAGTGTTGTTGCTGTGTGGCGTTGAAGTGAAGAGTGTCGACTTCGCCGCTCTAAAGAATGCTTTCAAAAGGTGATCAGGGTTCGTGAATTAAAATCGAGCTTGCCCGTGCCAAAAATGCATCAGAATATTATCGAGCATTACGTGAAGCCTGTGCCGAGAATGCGTTACCGTATAGGGTAGTTTCGCAATGGTTCAAGGCGTTTCGTGCGGGTCCGAATGAGACTGCGGATTTGCACCGCACAGGTCCATTCCTGAAGGTCAGATTGACATCATGAGTGGTCTGCTTTCCCTACACGAACGATGGACTGTCCGTCAACTATCCATGGAGGCATCTGTAGTCCGAGCATTAGGGCGCTCCGTCGCTGTCATCAACAGAGAACGCCTTATCGACGGACCCCAACGGCTTCCCGGCATTTGGCATAAGGCAACTAGACTTTGCAGATGACTACAATGAAGGAATTAAATACAATCGTGCTTGTTAGTTCATTAAGTATTGCTGCAACTTTATGTATAGCCCTCGTAGGTGAAATATTGGAAATTCTCATACAAGGACGGAAGAAAGCTCATTCTAAGCCTCACGACGGCAAGAAGCAAACTCGGTACAAGACTGAAAACGATGGTTTAAGACACTAAATCCGACCGTAATGGAGATATTGGCCCAACGCTATCTCTGGTCTAGGAATCGGATGGAGAAACGACCAGCCGTAACTATAGAAACGTCAGCTCAATGATTCTACACTCGTGAGATACTGGATGTATGTTCCAGCGTAGCTGTCGACGAAAATTGGTACACATACATCTTACTACCTGGAAAAAAATACTGTGGGGGTAGGACACCAATAGCACCCCTTTGGATGGGGATGGGGATGGGAAGGGGGTGACATATGACACTGATATAGAACGACAAATATTAATATCGAATCCAAAGTTTTTGGGGTCGCCGAGATGAATAGTGACAGCCCAGATATTGGCTTTATATAGGCTTTTTGGGATGATGGCGTGTCAAGAAAATAAGGTGAAATTCTACACGCTACGTAGAGAACTTGCCTGCGTCTTCAGAAGGAAGTCTCGACTTCCCACGAGGAAGACTTCTCCAAGAATGGAAGATTGAATTTAGACTTTGGTACGTTCCTCATCACCAGACGTTTCATTCCACGCTTTCCTCAGTGTCATACTTTAATAATGTGTGTATACGTGTTACGTGACCCACTCCCAAACTGATTCTGGTGTCATCTTGAAATGCTAGCGCAGTAGCGCGTACGGTGAGCCATCTGGTAACGAATGAACTTACCACTGACACTTCTATTACTAAGAATTACACCTTATTTTCTTGACACGAATACGCCCAAAATGTCTGTATCGTGCTTATAACACGGGCCGTGAAAGCATCAATTGTAACTCCAGATACTGATTAAGTCCAAGTTCAGCTTTATTGGCGGGGGGGGGGGGAAGGGGTGAATATGAAAAGTTTGTGAGATGGACAACAGAAAATACTGTGATGTTTAAAGGGGGTGAAAAGTCAGTGTGTAAGTTCCTCAAACTAGAATGACCTGTTTCATTCTACAAATTCTGTAAAATCATCTTAAGTCATGCGTATTACATACAATTTTTTAACGTTGGATAAACTTGTGAATGATTGAGAGTTTGGTGATAATATGAACAAGTCTTGTTTGTCCAACCCTTGTCCCGTTTCCCTACGCGGTACGGTATGAGGAGAGATGAATTTGTCGTGGCGGGTTTTTATGACCGGATGGCCTTCCTGACGTCAACCTCATCAGAGGAGTTAGTGAAATGAATGGCGTGATATATTATAGTAGGAACGGAGAGAGGTAAAACTCGGTGCCGGCACATAGCCTACTCCTCTCGAATAGCAACACCGGGGTATGCTCACTGCTTAATGTCCCCATCCTACGGACGAATCACCATCAACAGCGTCATATGACCTCACTCAATATGAGCACTGCGAAGAGATTTGGAATTTAATCCAGGCTTTTGGCACTCACTGTTTTGATTAGAAATGGCATTACCACCACATCCCTGCCTTGCGGGCCAACATTCTGCTGGTGAATTATTTTGATTAACGGGACTCGAACTGCCTAACCTCGGGGTCAGACCCTTTAGACTTCAACTCCTTAAGGGTCACGGCCACCAGGAGGGCTAAGATGTGAACATGTACATCAGTATTCAACCGTGACCGTATTAAATTACTGAAACGTTTCTGTCCCTTAACACTTGTCTAGTCACGCGAAAATTATTACGTTACTAGTCGCGTACGGAGATAACCTCCGGGGTTAAAAATGCGCGTCATTTTCGTCTTTTGAGATGTTCTTTTGGCATGTTCGTTTGCAGAATCCTTCGGTATAATTTAAAGAAACCCATTTAAGTACTTGTAGGTTATTTTTACACAGTTTGTTTGATCTAAAAGCAGAATACTGCAGACCTTAACTATGTCGAATAACTTTATGATATTAAATACGTGAGACTCGCCATTACCTACGACGATCACATCATACGAAATATGAAATAACATTTTTCTAAAATAAGTTTAGAAGAACAAAACACAAGGTCATCGACGTATAAAATAAAATATTATGCACTAAAATATAAGGTAATTTTATCACACACGGAAGAAACGTCCACGCGATGTCACTCGTCAAAACAATGATCCCATATTCGCACACAGGATGCGCGATGGCGCCGAAATGCTGACAGGACGAGTCCAAATGAACAAGGAGAAAGGTATAGGGATGGGGAGACCCACAGTTCAACTGTGAAGTTCAGTACCGTGCAAAATGTAACGGCCCGGAGGAAATCTCCGTGAGCGACTAATTAAGGGTTAATTTACTGAAATGTAGTCCGTTGCCTGTTTCTGGACTGTGGTCACAGAAGAGACTGATAATGGAAATGTATGTGCGAATGTCCACCTCTGTGGTGTAGTGACTAGTGTGATTAGCTGTCACCCTCGGAGGCCCGCGTTCGATTCCCGGTTCTGCCACAAAATTTGAAAAGTTGTACGACGCCTGGAACGGGGTCAATTCAGCCTCGGGAGATCAAATGAGTACAGGGGGTTTGATTCCCAACTCAGCCATCTTCGAAGTGGTTTTCCGTGGTTTCCCACTTCTCCAGGAAAATGTCGGCATGGTACCTAACTTAAGGCCACGGTCGCATCCTTCCGTCTTCCTTGCCCATCCCCCCACAAGGCCCCTGTTCAGCATAGCAGGTGAGGCCGCGTGAGCGACGTACTGAACCTTCTCCCCAGCTGTATCCCACGACCCAAAGTCTCACGTTCCAGGACACTGCCCTTGACGTGATAGAGGTGTGGTCCCTGAGTCCGTAGGCAAAACCAACCCTGGAGAGTAAACGGATTAGGAAAGAAAGAAAGAAAGAAAGAAAGAAAGGTGTGCGTATGTATGGTTTGTACAAGAAAACCGTCGCAGTCATCAGCTTATGTGTAAATACCAAATTCGTAATCCATCATTCGCTGATACATACTTATTGATATTTGATACACACGGATGGTCCGAATTATTTGAAACACTGAAATAACATTGGTGATCATTGGTTCGAAGGTAAGAAGGGAAACCCCTAAGGAGTATGTCAGTGACATAAACAATCGGGTAGGTTTTACCATATACTTCAAACTTATTCGTATTCTCTTGCTCAATTGCGAACGAAAAACCTGTCCTGTGACGTAAACGATAGTCAGGTCCATCAGTCGCTGGCGGTAGTGGTGCGTGGGAGGAAGAATAATTGATGGTCCCTGGAGTATTACCTCGGCCAGTTGTGGCTACAGTACTCGAGAGGGAGAGTTACCGCTGGGGTACACAGCTCCACTCCATCGTAAATCACAGGTGAATTACCTACCAAATCATGAGAAATAAAAGGAGGAAATATTGTGCTCATTGGCTTCCATTACAAGAGTGTACGTTCTAACTTCCTGCAGTAAGGATAAATGTTTGTCGTTAACAGTTTTCAAGCCGAACCATCTGGAATTAGAGAGAAGAATAATTACCATGAAAAGTAACTGTGCTCATCACCCAGGACATAAAATCAACAACATTTAATTTACGAATATTTTTACTCTATAGCATTGAAGAAGGGTGTATTTTTATGATGATGGTGATGAAGGTGACGATAATGATGATGCTTAACATCTAGGTCATCGGCCCCTATTGGTACTAAATTAGGCGAAATGTAATGACATTTTAAAAATCGACCATTTAACCACTGATCAGAATTGAACACTTGTTGATAACGAATGAACGTATAAAAATGAAAGTAAAATAATAATCAGCGTATTCAAGACAAAGACAAAAGACGAAGTCACCTCCATACAGGCCATGAAGGCCCTTGGAGGAGTGGAAGGTAAAGGGTTCCACCATTGTTAACCGCGGCAGGTGATGGGGTAGAGTGGTTAGCTCTACGCCCGGCCGCCTTTGCCCCCAGGAATTAACCTGGTACTCATTTTTGGTGTAGGCTGAGTGAACCTTAGGGCCATATGCACCTCCGGAAGTGGAAATCTCGTTTCTTAAATGTTTACGATTTCCTGACGGGGATTTGAACCCACGTCCTTCTGGGCGAACCGAGCACGCCTTTACCGCCACGGCCAGGCAGCCCCTAATCAGCGTACTCAACTCACAATATTCAAAGTTCAAGATAATTCTAAAATTAATCCACTGACTAGAATTCAAAAATACGATGATGAACAATGATTATCAAATTAAGAAAATCGGTGGATCCGACCCGCAATTCCCCACATTCCCAGAAACTAACTTAAAACAATTGTTTACACTGACCAAGCGGCTGCTTCCAAAGCGCAATCCTGAATCGATGATGCTTGTTGCCTAACGGGGTCCAAAATCCAGGTCAGCGGCCCGTCAAAGTGGTACTTCCCGCTAGTAAAGTAGAAACATGGTAATTCTCATTTAGCAGTACTAATCACAAGTAACGTAGACTCACGGTTCTCCTCACGTAGTGGTAGCACTCACAGGAAATATACTACATAGAGGTAACGCACACCTATGGTGTTCCTCACATGGTGCAACTAATCACAGGTAATATCGTTGTTCAAAATTCAGCATCCCTTGGTCGCCCCCTTTAGTCACCTCTTATTATACACAGAGGATACCGTGGGTTTATTCTTCGTCTGTGTCCCCCACTCACAGGGGTTAGGTGAATTACTTTGTTTACAATTGGCATTACGTCGAACCATCACAGATAGGTCTTTACGACGATGGGATAGGACTAGGTGTGAGAACGAAGAGGCCGTGGCCTTAATTAATGTACAGCTCAGCATTTGCCTGGTATAAAAATGTGAAACCACGGAATAACACCTAGGAGGATGTGTAAATTTGGGTTCAAACTCACTATCTTCCGAATGCAAGCTCACAGCTGCTCGCCTGTAACCGCACGGCCAAGTCTCTTGGTCAGGGTGAATTCTTATTCAAATACTTAAATTCTGGGAAAGGAAATCAAACCAAGGTAGAAACAGGTCTCTTGCTGATTTCAAGACAAAAGGGTTCTCCATATCACAACCCTGACTCTACGTGAATGTACGTTCACGTCTTAGTCTCGTTTCTGGAAACACGGCCGCTGATGAGGTGGGATGGCATGTTTTACGGCCGGATGCTCTTCCTGACATACACCTCAGTTGAGGATCTTGTGAAGATGAAATGGTGAATACAATTGGATAAGGAGGTGGAATAGGAACTGTTCCGGTATTTGCTTAGGAGAGTGAAAATGGGAAACCAGAGAAAATCATTTTTAGGACAGCCGACGATGGGATATTCATGGTTTTCGGAGACGCCGATGTGCGCAATTCCTCGCCCTCCCCCTCCGGGATTAATTCTACGTGCTAGTATATCTACCGCTAAGAAGCCAACGCAATCGAGCACCTTGAAATTCCACCGGAAGGAGCAGCTAACAAGTTGGGTTCTCTACCTTCTGAGATACTCAGCCTGGATATCGGAGACTTTATAATATAAAGGGTATGTCTTGAAAAAGCACTAAATCAGAAATGTTTATTACTACGGTAAGTACATTCAATGAATATTTGAAGGGGACACCAACATATTTAACGACTAAAAAGCGGACTTAATGACACAGTTTCTTTCTCAGCAGCAGAAAGGATGTCTAAAATAAAATATGATGAAAAAAGGCATAACTCTTTCCCTACGTAGTGCATGTCTCCACAGAAAATCATAAATTCAAAATGGCGACTGTGTAATGTAGACATATTTTCCATTTTACTTTTAATATTTATGAATGCCAATATTTGTCAATGTGTATTTTCTTAAATCTACTTAAATTTTTTGTATCTATTAATTCTATTAATATAAGTAAATTATTGAAGTATAAATATTTTTATAGAGTTGTTTTAAAGCATACAAATTTTGTTCGGATTTCAAACAAAACTTACTTTAAAAATATTTTAAAGACAGATGTTCAGTTCTATAACGGGTTATTGTTCCCTACAGCCCGGATATGTGCAGAAAACGTTAACTGAGTATCTTGAAAATTCCGGAATTGGTACGGAAACAGATCTAAAGAAAAGTTTTAGAGAAAACTTTCAAAATTCAAGTGGTCAACATGAGTAACGGTCCTACACCCTCCAGCTCATAACATGGAAAGTATTATGGATATCGGCGACATTCGAAAACAAAAGGACATTTCAGTGTACCGGAAAAAATTGAAAAATGACATTTTGGACCCCCAAATATGTTGGTCTCGCCTTAATATGACGTAAAATATTCTGAAAACTGAACTGTCAATAATAATTATTATGCTATTGACTTGACATTCTGCTGACTACTTTAATGATTTTCGGATACGCCGAGGTGCCGAAATTTAGTCCCTCGGGAGTTCTTTTTACGTGCCAGCAAATCTAACGACACAAGCCTCCAAACCGGACTGTGCCAGGATCGAAACTACCAATTCGGAGTTCGATGGCCAGCGCCTCAACCGACTGAGCCACTCAGACCGGCGAACTCTTAATTATAACTCTAAACACATATTTCCACAGACCAATTACACCCTCCCCCGATGGCACTACAGCCCTTGAAGGGCTATGGCCTACCAAGCGACCACTGTTCAGCCCGAAAGCCTGCACATTACGAGGTGTCATGTGGTCAGCACGACGAATCCTCTCGGCCGTTACTCTTGGCTATCTAGACCGGGGCCGCTATCTCAACGTCAGATAGCTCCTCAATTCTAATCACGTAGGCTGAGTGGACCTCGAACCAGCCCTGACCGGGAATCGAACCCTGGGCCTTCTGGTAAGGGGGAGGCACACTACCCCTACACCACGGGGCCAATTACATGTTTCTATTATATAATCTCAAAGCTTCCTCCATGAACAGATTAGAGCTAGAACTGAGCGTGACCTGGGAATCATCATTAAAGCCGGGAAAACAACTAATTTATGCCATGTACTACGAGGTAGAAAATACGAGCTTCTACACCTCGTATTACAAGGAAAGAGGAGCTGATAGACCGCTGATGTCTTAGCTCCAAACAATGGAAGACTGGACTTGTTTCAACAACACCGAACAACTTTACAAGTTAGTTAAAGGAAGGTTTGATTTCTCTAGGTTGTTCACCATTGTCTGGGGGACCGTATATGACACTTGGAGAAGAAGATGAATCCCTTAATTATCCAGCGCGATGTGGACAGTTGCTTAGCTGCTGGATGTAGGGTAGAGATTGCCACAATAGTGGATGCAGGGAGTATTTTCAATTGAAACACCCCATAGCACCTGAAATAGCGTGTTTTCAAAACTCAGTTTTCACGGTTTCCAGGGAAATACTGGTGAAAACGTCTTACTACATTTGCAAAAAAACATTCTTTAGCAGAAGGCATGAATAAATTTAATTCTGCAGATATCCAGGTTTTATTCTTCTTTTTATAGCATTCAAGAAACTTGCGCTGGTAACTTCACTACAGAAAAGCATTTTGTTTCCAATTGTAGTAGTAGAGCAGCCTGCAATGTATACGTGTCGTGAGGGTAGTATAGGACGCTATCAGTGAGCTATTGCTGTGTCGGTGACTTAGTATCAGCTTACAATTAATCATCTTGGTGCCTAATGACGGCGATAACGATGACGATAATGGCGCGTGATCATGTAAAGGGAGGTCGTGCTCGGGGAGTGAAGGACGGAGAAAGAGACAGGGAATGAAGGAGGCAAGATAAGTTTACACCAAGTGATTAATCAATACGTAGATTATCAGATTTATGTATTATTCTTCATATCTGTTCTGCATTTACGGACTAGTCACAGAAAATTGTGTCCGTCTACGTGCCTAACAAAGGCCCCGGGCTCGAATCCTGGCCAGGTCGTGGATTTTAATTTTCATGGCTTATTTCCCCCACCCCTAATACTGGGTGTTTTTGCCCTGTTTGGCATTGTACTTTAGTCAGAGCCTATGAAATGCCTACGAATGAAATAATCCGTTCTATAGATTATGATGACATGATATCTTTTTGATAAAACAGCCTTTTATGTGTATTCGGTTTATGGCCATCGATCAATACTTCAGGTCACAGTCTGCAAGATCACATGGACCATCTGTACTCCAAAGCCCCTCTTTTATAATAACTAAAGCCCGGATTTTTATGCAGGGACAGGTTAGATTGCAAACTAATTTGGTTAGTAGGAAGTTTCGACCACCCGCTCTTCCATAATGTAGCAAGAGTAACATAAATTATAGGGGTTCTGATGGGCCGTACCCCTAATATTTATGCAAACCCCATAGCATAGTCGTTGTGAAGGTAGACTATATTTGCTACTCGCTTCAGTAACTCTCAATCGCGGTCATCCATGGTGCACAGCTTACTTCCGTAAAACAAAAAATTGGGAATTTTTGTGTAGAAATGCAAACTACGACCACAAATGGTCATAAGGGAAGTGTCACCCCCTGTGGGTGGGGGACGCAGACGAAGAATACACCCACGGCATCCCCTGCGTCCCGTAAGAAGCGACTAAAATGGGCGACCAAGGGATGATGACATTAAAACCATGAGACTACTTGTGATTAGCACCAGTGCGTGCAGAACGCAATGGGTCGACGTTAGTTCCGACTGGTACCACCTTCCGAGGAAAACCATTGGTCTGCATTACATAGGAGCAACACTTTTTTGCGAGGTACACTACGGATCTGGGCGTTGCTTGTGATCAGTGCCTTCGTGTGCATTCAACTGGTCGGTTCCACTGTGTTCACAATGGGTCTGCGTTTCCTATGAGTAGTACCACTTTATAAGAAACACCATGGGTCTACGTTGCCTGTAAGTAGTACCACTATGCGAGGAAAACCACGAGTCTGCGTTACCTGAGAGTAGTGCCATTATGTGAGGAACACCATGGGTTTGCCTTGCCTGTTGTTTTCAGCATAATCATCGCGGATCTACATTGCCTATGGTTAGTACCACTATGTGAGCCCCACCATGAGTATACGTGTCCTGTGATTAGTTCCACTACGTGAGGAATACCACGGGTCTGCGTTGCTTGTGAGTAGTGCCCAGATTTTCGAAACACCATGGGTTTGTGTTACGTGTGAGTGGTGCAATCGTGTGTGACATACAATGGGTTCACATTGCCCGTGATTAGTACAAGTAAATGAGGATCACTATGGTTCTGCTTTACAACTGATATATATTATGAGGAGTCGTTGACTTGGATTTTGGACTTCACTGGACAACAAGCATCATCTCTGAAAATAAGGAATTGCGAATTTCATCCAGGGATTGATTTGCATTCGTAGTCATTTTTTCATGATCATTCGTTTTTTTAATCTAGTTAGTGGATACATTTTGAACTGTAATTATAATTTTAATTATTGTGTCATTTCGTTGCACCTCGTACAATTAGGGGCCGATGACCTAGCTGTTAGTCTCCTTTAAATAACAAATATCATCATCATCATCATCATCATCATCATCAAGGGAAGTGTTGGAACTGCAGGAAGTGATCTTTGCGCTATTTGTTTACCTACGTAGGTTTTGTTTTTGAGAAAGATACTATAACAATTTTTTTTAGTTAAACGTTCTCTCCATTTCGAATCGCTATTAATTTCCTATAATATAAATATTTTTACAAATTTGCTTTGTAACTTAATGTTTTATTCCACATAATAAATACATATATTTTTTATGAATAGGCCTAACATCAACCGTATAACTCAGTAACTTTCAGCAACTAATTTACATAAGTTAGACTAAAATAATAACCCAACCATGAAATGAAATGAGGTTTGTAAACTCTGAGCTGAAAGTATAAATATATTGTAAAACAATTCAGCCCACATTAAATTTATGGAATAATCACTTGACGCTTGTCTTCTGAAATAATGACAATAGACTAATTTAAAAATTTGAAAAGAATGTTCCAATTGTGTAAAGGCTGCGTCATATAAATTAACAATGCTTTAGAATAATAAAAATATTATGTACAAATTAGAGGCAAAAAACGTTACAATGGGTGTTAAAATGTTCAAGTTACAAGCCAAGGTTTTAAAAAGTGAGTTACATCCATCAATAAGGCGAAAAATTAAAAATGTTCCTTACGCATATCAATGAGGGTTAATCAGATAAACACACAAAATTGCATTAAACGATCCCGTCTTGTTACATCCAAGAGGATTAAGATTTTACTGCTCAAAGAGACTTACTGACATCACAGAGGAATATAATGTCATTTTTAACGCTGCTAGCTCGCTGTGTATGAGACACAGTGCTGCTTGTAACAAAACTCAACACCATCAACACTTTGCTCTGTTTATGTCACGGCAGTACTTAGTGGAAGAACGTTGCAAAGACCAATGAAGAGGTTGGCAGCAGGGCTTTTAAGCGGCTTCAGCTGCGGATGTTTGGGGATAGTACGCTTTTAGCACAATGTAAGAGGAGCAGGGTGAGAGGGAAGACGGCTTGGATAATGTTAAGCAAGCTTGGAGACTCAAGTTTATAAAGACAGTTTCGCTTCCAAGCAATTTCGGTACTGGTTGTTAAGTAACATATATTTCAAGGTAACTAGAAAGTACAGCGTATGAAATTTCTATTTTAAGTACTTTACTGCGAGTCTCCAGGGAGATAATATAGAGTGCATAAGTATGGGTATGAGCAAGAATGATGAATTAATAACGACAAATGAAGGGTGATAATTATGATATGTTCCCACAGGGATCTGTATTTAGACCAGCGATATATTATTCTTACCAGTTCAATTAAATTGGCAATAATATGCCACGATGTAAAATGAAGGAATGCAGACATTTCAGCCCGATGAATGATTGTATTCCTAACAGCTCCACTATCAGCGATGAGTAGTCTAGCTACCACTGAAGAGGCCTATGAGGGATATGACGAGCGAAAGAGTTTCCCGTTGCTTCCCACTCTGAGCCAAAGGTGCGATAATATCAGTCTGACAAGCCCACTGAAACTGCTGTATTTATCGACCGCAATAGTGATTTTAACAGCATTCGTCGCAGGGAAGGGCCGAGAAAAGAAATACATAAATAGCTTTATTCGTACCAAAGTCAATTTCATGTTAGCCAAGTCATGCACGAGAATGAAGCAGATAAATGATAGTAATAATTTATTTGCTATATGTTTTAATCAAATTTAGTGGAACAATATTTTCTTGACAATCGTAATGATTCCAAAAGTTTGATTTAAAACATCGAGTGTCATTCTTTGATGATTTCTTTCAAAACCTATGAATAATAGTTCTTACAGCTGTAATATGGTGTATGATTCCATGAAGTTACCATGCAGATAATTTGGGTACCATATTGATGATTATGATGATGATGCTTGCTTCTATAGGGCCTATCATCCAGGTCTTCAGCTCCTAATGGTACGAAATGAGACGAAACGTAATGACAATTTAAAATTTCAAAATTAATCCACTGACTAGAATTCAAAAAGACGATGATGAACAATGATAATCAACTTAAAACCATCAGTGGATTCCCCCCTAAAATTCGCCACTTTCCCAGAAAATGACTTTAAAAGGCTATATATACTGGTCAAGGGGCTGATTTCAAAGCATAATCCTGAATCGACGAATGATTGTTGTCTAAAGGGGTTCAAAATCCAGGTCAACGGCCCCTCATAATGGTAATTATTGCTATTAAATTAGAACCATGGTGTTCCTCATGTAGTGGTACTAATCATAAGTAACATAGTTTCTTGGTGTTCCTCACATTGTGGTACTACTCACAGGTAATGTACTACGCACAGCTAATGCAGACCTACAGTGTTTCACACATAATGGTGCCATTCATAGGCAACGTAAACCCGTAGTGTTCCTCACAAAGTGGTAGTAATCCCGTGATATTCCTCACATAGTGGGTACTAATCCCAGGCATTTCAGACACACGGTGTCGCTCATATCGTGGTACTAATTACAGGCAACACCGAGACCAGTCTCGGAACGCAGACCCATGATGTCCATAACCAGACGCTGAAACACCCCACCGACGATAGCCACTTTTTTCTCCTAGGGGTGTTCAACCGAATCTGGATAAAGGGTGAGCCACCGTCATAGTTAGGGATACAATATATGGGGACTGTAGACATATAGTGACTCACCCACAAACCCTCACATACTGGTACTAATTGCAACAAAGATCGATTCATGATGTACCGCGCGTAGTGGTACTAATCACAGGTAGTTTCATGGTTCAAAATTCAGCATCCCTTGGTCACCCCTTATAGTCACCTCTTACGACAGGCAGAGGATACGGTGGGTGTATTCTTCGCCTGCCTCCCCCACCCATATGGGGTTGTGTGTTTAGTCCACGAGAGCTATTTTATTTCGCTCAAGTCCGCCGGCAAGCCGGTTAGGACCCCCTATCCGCCACCTGGGACGCACCTCCCCATGCTACGACAGCGTAGTAAATGCGTGGTGGTATCATGTTATCAGTTTTATTTGAAAGCTGGGAAATTGCACGTAAAAACTTTTACCTGCTATAGGGCTTTGTTGTTATACTCTGCAAATTGTGGAGTTGGAAGTTGTAATGAAGATTCTAACACTTCACGTGTATCTATCTGTTCTGATCTGTTCTAACTCCGCTGACAAGAGATGTGCTAATGTTGTTAGTAATAGCTTGAGGCATGTAAATTGACACCGGTTTACATGTAATGCTCCCCACTGTGCCTGGCTAATTAATGCCTGCCTTATGAAGCAAATGGCATTACACGTTCAACAATGAAATGAAAAACGAACGATGCTCACTGAAGCTTTGTGATGAGTTCTCGAGTATTTCTGGACTGCACAACTTGATTCACACTACAGAGTAATATACAGGGCACAGCTTATTATGCTGATATACACTGACTGACGAGTGACAATGCAACACCAAGGAGGAGTGGTTCGAAAGGGATGAAAGTTGGGGAAAAAACAGAGTCGGCACGGAAGAATAATTGATGTTTATTTCAAACCGATATGCAGGTTACACAATGCGCACGGCATCGACTCAGTAGGATGTAGGACCACCGCGAGCGGCGATGCACGCAGAAACACGTCGAGGTACAGAGTCAATAAGAGTGCGGATGGTGTCCTGAGGGATGGTTCTCCATTCTCTGTCAACCATTTGCCACAGTTGGTCGTCCGTACGAGGCTGGGGCAGAGTTTGCAAACAGCGTCCAATGAGATCCCACACGTGTTCGATTGGTGAGAGATCCGGAGAGTACGCTGGCCACGGAAGCATCTGTACACCTCGTAGAGCCTGTTGGGAGATGCGAGCAGTGTGTGGGCGGGCATTATCCTGCTGAAACAGAGCATTGGGCAGCCCCTGAAGGTACGGGAGTGCCACCGGCCGCAGCACATGCTGCACGTAGCGGTGGGCATTTAACGTGCCTTGAATACGCACTAGAGGTGAAGTGGAATCATACGCAATAGCGCCCCAAACCATGATGCCGCGTTGTCTAGCGGTAGGGCGCTCCACAGTTACTGCCGGATTTGACCTTTCTCCACGCCGACGCCACACTCGTCTGCGGTGACTATCACTGACAGAACAGAAGCGTGACTCATCGGAGGACACGACGTTCCGCCATTCCCTCATCCAAGTCGCTCTAGCCCGGCACCATGCCAGGCGTGCACGTCTATGCTGTGGAGTCAATGGTAGTCTTCTGAGCGGACGCCGGGAGTGCAGGCCTCCTTCAACCAATCGACGGGAAATTGTTCTGGTCGATATTGGAACAGCCAGGGTGTCTTGCACATGCTGAAGAATGGCGGTTGACGTGGCGTGCGGGGCTGCCACCGCTTGGCGGCGGATGCGCCGATCCTCGCGTGCTGACGTCACTCGGGCTGCGCCTGGACCCCTCGCACATGCCACATGTCCCTGCGCCAACCATCTTCGCCACAGGCGCTGCACCGTGGACACATCCCTATGGGTATCGGCTGCGATTTGACGAAGCGACCAACCTGCCCTTCTCAGCCCGATCACCATACCCCTCGTAAAGTCGTCTGTCTGCTGGAAATGCCTCCGTTGACGGCGGCCTGGCATTCTTAGCTATACACGTGTCCTGTGGCACACGACAACACGTTCTACAATGACTGCCGGCTGAGAAATCACGGTACGAAGTGGGCCATTCGCCAACGCCATGTCCCATTTATCGTTCGCTACGTGCGCAGCACAGCGGCGCATTTCACATCATGAGCATACCTCAGTGACGTCAGTCTACCCTGCAATTGGCATAAAGTTCTGACCACTCCTTCTTGGTGTTGCATTTGCTCTGTCAGTCAGTGTAAAATAAATACCAAACACGTCGTCCAGCAGTCATATGTTGTGGTAAATGAGATCAGATCAAAAATTATTAATTAAATAATTATTAATGATTAATTTATTAAGCAAGGGTAGGAACCACTCCGGTAAATTCTTACTTTATTCCCGTGTACGTGGCGAAGTTTGGGATCACGGACCTCTCTTACACTTAAGAACAACTTACAGTACACAGTCGCATAATTTGAAAGTTAATGAGACTGGATACCATATCTAGAAACTACCTAAATTAAATGGAAAAGAATATATTATATATCATCATCCTTTAGACTTTCACGACCCGTGTAACTATTTATGATGTAACATTTTTTTGAAATTATGCCGGGTAATTAAATCTTTAAAACTGACTCAACCAAGGCTTCAAAAAATGTCTTGCATTTCTTAATCAGGAGAAAGCAAGAAACGGAAACACGACGCATCAATGGTTGCAAAGATAAAGCAACGAAGAACTTAAAATGGTGTCCTAAGGTGTAACAGGAATGCCATTTTTGCCCCATTCTAGGGACAAGAAAAGGCAGGAGTAAAGAATATCAAATGTATGAACTGTATTTGTAACTTCAATTAAGATTAGGCAACACCTGCGACCAAATAAGGACTCTTTGCCTAAATTGCAGCAACCGGGTATCTACAGAATTCGTTGTACGTGTAGCAAGGTTTATACTGGGCAGACTTTCAGAACGATATGCACTCGAATTAAGAAATAAAATAGGTGTATCAGAATCAACCAGGAAATTCAGCTGTTGCTTATCATGTTTTAACGCCTGGTCATGATTACATAAAATCAACTTCACGGTCCGTATCGCACTTTAACTGATTCAAAACTAAGTATTTTTTTATTTTCCACCTTGTCGATACATTAGTTGCTGAAGGCATTTATTGGTTAAAAGTGGTACATGTTTCCTATATTATTAACATCTTCAGCCATATAATTTTGTTTAGATGAACAATTAATATATTGACGAAGTATCAATGGTTTGAGAGAAAGTGTTCTTAAAAATTGGATAAGAAGATCAAATGACAACATTAAAAACAAAATACTCATGAGAAAATATATACCTGCTTTTTACAATTGAAAGCGGTTGTCAAGGAAACAAGACAGAACACATCACTACTACACCAGACACAGAACCATAAAAAAGACAAGAGATACTATTCCAGAGGAAAGTAGGTTTAAAAAGAATTGACAACAAGGAATTAGTGATATTATAATCTCCGACAGTAAAAAGAGCCACACTATGAAACCTCAATTTATTAATTTCAACAATTAATATAAAAAATAAAAAAGTAGAACTTTTAATTTATAAATTTTTAACAGGAACTTTTAGAGAAAAGAATATTTAGCCACACTATGAAACCTAAATTTATTAATTTCAACAATTACTATAAAAAATAAAAAAGTAGAACTTTTAATTTATATTTTTTTAACAGGAACTTTTAAATAAAAGAATATTCATCAGGACATATCCTCTATGCACTATTGTACAAGTGTTCCCTTGATAACCGCTTTCAATTGTAAAAAGAAGGTAGGTATATATTTTCTCAGGAGTATTTTTTTACATTTTGTTTTTTATGAAGCATGTACCACTTTTAACCAATAAATTGCCTTAAGCAACTAATGTATCGACAAGGTGGAAAATAAAAAAATAGTTGTAAACCTGGTTGTGATGTTACGTTCCAAGGAGTGGATGTTTTCGCCCTATAAAACAGTATCACCCTAGAATCATCAGGGAGGCGGTTGAAATACGTAAATATCCAGATAATTTCAACCGCGATACAGGCCACAACCTTAGTGAATCATGGCCACCTATCATCAGAACCATCTGAAAGTAATGCTGCTATTAGTTGTCCCTAGCATGGGGATAAAATTAAGTCTTTATTACATTTTGGGGCACCATTTTAAAGCTTTTGTTGCTTTCTCTTAGGAACCGTTGATGCGTCGTCTTTCCGTTTTCTGTTCTCTACTGATGAAGAAAGGCAAAGTACCTTTTGAAGCATCCTCTCAGTGAATCTATATATTTTAATTACACGGCATAGCACCAAAAAATACATCATGAATAGTATTATATAAGTATTTTGTTATGGTGGTGACAAGAGACGAGGTGGAAATTCAACATCAGGTTGGTTACATGGCGTCGAAGGAGATATTGACGGAACTATCGCTGAAGTGAAGGAGAATTTCCGGAAAATAGCTGAACGGAGAACACTGGCGAATGTGCGAACTAGCTCTAGAGTTTCACGCTTTGTGGTTATTTGCTTAATTCTGTCAATATTGCTGTGTCAAAAATAAACTTTTGGCGTCTTTATCTTTCAAAGGCTTGAATGTCGGCTTCTCTTATACTCCTTCATAAACCTCCCACACACTTAGTGTAAAACTAGAATTAGACCTCGTATTACATGATGTCGTACATTAGTAATAGCCTAGTGATCAGAATGGCCAGTAATGCAAGGAATGTGCCAATGTTTCAATCCCACAACAGTATGACTTCCGTGCTTGTCCCTCTTGACACCTGCAAACAAGCTTCGTACTGAAGCTACGTCTAGAGTTCTTGAGAGAGAAGGAGATTTCATACAACAAACAAATAATTACGAATATTTTAAAAAGAAGAACAAAGCATGTTATAAATTCGGAAAATCTATTACATTTATGCCTTTCAATAAATGAACTCAAATAAATAACGATTAATACACAGTTCAAAAATATTAGGGAAACATGTTTGGTAACGTCTGGTATGTGAACGTTAATTTGGTTGATGGGGTTCTAATGGTCGTACAGTATGCCTTGAGACCTTAGATACTCAAGGTATGTCAAATCGAAGTTATACTCCATCTGTAGGCGTAGCCATGCATTAAACTGTCAAGTGACCCCTCAAAACAAAGTGAATAGTGGTATGTCAGTGTGACGTTGTGAGGTACAGACTACTGCGGTCATTTTAGCACGTTGTATGTAAACCAGCACATCCCATGAGACACGTTAACGAGGTTCAAGTCACAAGGATCCAGGAAGGATGGACTTTTCGTCGTGTTGCTGTGGATCTCAGAGTCTCTCCCTCCGTTATTCAAAGCTTGTGGAATTGCTACAATGAGACAGGCCAGTTCACAAGGAGGGTTGGTCAAGATCGTGGGCGCATGGCAACCCCACACGACGACCGATAACTGACAATCTGCGCGTTGTGGCGTCGTTCAGCAACTGCGAGAGATCTGCAACAAGACCTCAGGAGGGTCATTGGAATCACAGAGTCTGGCCAGACGGTAAGGAACAGGTTAGGAGAAGTGTCCTTACGACCCAGATGTCTTGTTCGTGTGCCCCATTTAACACAGCAACATAGCGCAGCTTGCCTTCTGTTTGCCATTACCCACGTTTACTGGCAAATTGACCAATGGAGAACTGTGTTGTTCACAGACGAGTCCAGATTTCCCCTGACACAGCGTGATGGACGTCAACGTGTATGGAGACGCCGTGGTGAGTAGTACATCCCAAATGTTGTCCAGGAAGTCGACCGGTTCGGACAAGGTTCTGTGATGGTGTGTGGTGACATCAGTAATGATGGCCGTACGGATCTTGTGGTAATCTTACCGCTGCGGGATACATCGAGCAGATACTGCTACAGCATGTGTTAGCTGCTGCATACGGTGTTTGCCCTGAATTGGTACGCATGCACGACAATGCCAGGGCTCATGTAGCGCGCATCACTAGAGCTGTCTTGCGAGTACTGGACATTCAAGAGGTGGAATGGCCAGCAGTGAGTCCCATCGAGCATGTGTGGGATAGACTTAACAGAAGTGTTCGTGGGCGTCCTGTTCCAGCACAGACTCTCCAACACATCGAGAAGGCTCCCATATAGGAATGGGACCTGATACCGTAACGTGACCTCCGTAGACTTATACGGAGCATACCACGTAGGTGCCAAACTGTGATAAATGCTCGTGCAGGTCGTGCTGAAGCTCTCCAACTGTGATAAAAATCTACCCTGGAGGACTGTCGTCACTTTGTTTCCGCCCCTATTTAGACATTTACGTTTTTGGTCTGAAAATGAACGCAAATCCATCGATGTTCATTTGTATACTTCAACGGTAAAGAATAAATGTTTAGTTGGTAATAACCTGCGTGTGAGGTATTGTTTTGTGGAGCAGAAACATGTTCCCATCATTTTTTGAACTGTGTATATTCGTATCGAACGACACATGTATGGAATGTGGAGTTGACAAGTGTAGAATTCAGTGCATCAAGAGGGAAAAACTACCACGATTGAAATATCACTTCTGTAGAGTATGTTTGAGATAAAGCCTCTTTGATAAAAGAGTTTGCTTTATAACTCTCACTCATGTGCATCCATCAGTACTTCACATCACAGCCTGCAAGATCACATCAACCTTCTATATTATAACGTTCCTCATTGATAATATGTCTCATAGTCGTGGCCTTCCATCAATACTTCACATCACAGCCTGCACGGTTTCTAGGTAACATCGCGTCACAGTTTTGTATCGGTAATTACAGTCCGACTCGTTGGCTGAACGTTCAGCGTACTGGCCTTCGGTTCAGAAGGTCCCGGGTTCGATTCCCGACCGGGTCGGGGATTTTAACCTTAATTGGTTAATTCCAGTCGCACGGGGGCTGCGTGTATGTGTTGTCTTTATCATAATTTCATCCCCATCATGACGCGCAGGTCACCTACGGGAGTCAAATAGAAAGACCTGCACCTGGCGAGCCGAAACCGTCCCGGCACTACGACATTTCATCGGTAATTACAGATGACACGAAACCTAAGGCGACCTTGTAGCCTAAAGGGGTCAAATTTTGGATACTTTTTTATTGCTTAGTTTAATTACGAATGCTTAGTTTGTTTCATGAAGATCGGACTGTTTAGCTTTGAAGTATAAATTAGTTTGTGCCATAGTGCACAATGGATGCCTCGCCCCTCTTATACATGCCGAAACTAAAAGACATAGATCTCTGTAAAGCAGTGTCATAGAAGCATATTTCTCACAAAGGTAATGTTTAAACACGTGTATTGGCAGTACTCCATGTGCAGTTGCCTTGTTTATTCCCTGGACACAGAGTTTGGGCGGGAATACATATCAGTTCTCAGCTTGTTCGTAATTTGTGTGCATGTGTGAATTGTGTTAAAAATATAGATCTTACAATGACGTAAGTCAGTGTAGTGAGTCTAAAGGAACTATTATTGATATAAGGAACAGTAAGTGCAAAAGTGAGCCTAACCTCCAAGACAATCCAAGTGCTCAAAGAAAAAAGTTGAACTAACAAATTCATGGTGCAGGTTCCGATAAAATTAAACCTCCCTTACCTCGTCAATGAATTGAGGCAATAAAGCCTATTTACATGGAACTAAGAAAGCCGGGTCTCCTAAAATAATGCTTGCATGGTGCCACACAGAATGAAAATGAATGTTTCAATTCTGTAATATGGACAAGGTTACCAAAACCTGTGTATGTGGGATTGGAAACAATGAAATTTGATGTGTATGATGCAGTTTTGTGATTCAATGAAGGAGTATCTGGCAAGAAGAAAGTGTCAAAGCTGTTAGGTATTGAACCAGGTAGCAACGCACAATCAACCCTCAATGACATAGAGCACTAAAGAGTCATTAAGGCTGAAAAAAGAAACCAACATTACTTGGTAAGATAACAGAAAATATCAGAGGAACACTAAAAGGAAGAGTGAAGAAGCCAATGATGCAGATGATTATGAAGACAATACAGTATTTTCATTGGTAAAAATTTTAATTGAAATTACAAGAAAAGTGATTTGTTTCAGTTTTAGGTACATATTTATTGAAACGTAAGAGAGTTAAAACAATGAAACTTACTGAAGTTACTTTCCATACCCTAATAATTAAAGTGATGCAAATTTAGGTCAATATGTTTTGTAGAAGTTTAAATACTTGTGTGAAGAGCATTGACAATTTTAATTTTTGAAAAGAAATGCACCAGTTAATTATTTATTTTATTTCTCAGACCTCATTAGTGCAAATGTACTAAATATGCATGGCATTGTTTAGCATGAGCTGCCCTACATCCATGATTTTTTTAAAGGTAATATAATGGTTATATTGTCTACAGGGTGTACCTAAATATGTTCACTTTTAGCATTGAATTAAATGGGACATTCGTTACCTACAAGTTCCCCTTTCAATACTTCACATCACAGCCTGCACGCTTTCTAGGTAACATCGTGTCACAGTTTTGTATCGGTAATTACAGATGGCCCTAAACGTAAGATATATTTATGTCAAATGGAGACAATAGATGTTACTGTGATAATTTGTTGCAGCAGCACAAAGTATAAAAATAACATCTTAATGGTCTCCATTTCCCGTACAAGTCGTACTTCCGAGATAAATACCAGCATGGCCATTCAACTTCAGTGTAAGCTCAGGCCACTAACAATGTGTTAACTAACGGCCGTTAATTTTAACAGAGACAGGCTGACATATCACGACAGGAATTAGAACTGGGATAGTCGGAAGATTCAAACAGAAACGAGAGTGTAGATGTGGGGAACGAGGGACGAGATAAAGCTGTAACGAAGGTAACACACACACACATGTAGGTGGGTGTGAGTGAGCTGGGATGATAAATAGTCGATAGTGGCACGGGCTGTGTTTGAGAATTCATGTCAGCTTCCTGGCATCGAAGCGGTGGAAAGGGAAAGAGAAGATAGATGGCTACATTTCCTGAGGGAGCTCGGTGGTTTGGGGATCGATTATGGCTGCACGTATTATCACCTGATAGGATGAGTCAGTAGCAAACAAGCTCAGGCTGTGCGTTAGTGAATTACATTACACACGAAATGAATTTTTGATGTAATTGTTCGTGTTCAGTAAATGTTTGAGAGATATTACGTTTTCTTTCTTTCTGTTTTTTCTTTCTTTCTTAATCCGTTAACCCTCAGTGTTCGTTTTTCCTTCGGACTAAGAGGGGGATTCCCCTCTACCTCCTTAAGGGCAGTGTCCTGGAACGTGAGAGGCTTTGGGTCGGGAATACAACTGCGAAGGAGGAACAGTTTTTCATCCAGGCGGCCTCACCTGCTACTTGTAGGGGTTTAGGGAAGATTGGAAGCGACAGACAAGGAACCGGGTAGGAAGGTCCCGTTGTCTCAGTTAGGTACCATACCAGCATTAATCTGGAGGGGAAATGGGAATCCATTGAAAAACACTTCGAGGACGGCTAAGGTGGGAACCGAACCCTCTATACTCAGTTGACCTCCTGAGGCCGAATGTATTCCGTTCCAGCCTCGTACCACTTTTTAAATTTCGTGGCACCTCCGGGAATCAAACCCGGCCCTTCATGGGTGGCAGCTAACTACTCCACAGAGGCGGACGAGATATTAATTACAGAATAAAAATAGCAAACCGGACCCCAGTGGCATACGAACCCACAAACTACCGAATGTTTTGTGGTTATAAACATAACGTTATTCTGTTATGTCTCACGCCAGTGAGTCGAAATTAACCCGTAGAAATTTTGAAAAAGCCGAAACCCAACTAATTCACCAGGTGTCAGAATAAAACTGACTCTTGTTAATGAACACCACAGAAGATGATGGAAACGGCCATCTAAAGAAATTAAGAAGTGAGAATCCGAAAGTCTTGTCTCCACTTCACCCATAAACCACCGGCAGAACTCAACACGCGATGATTTGTCTGGATGCTTTAACGCATGCATACATACATACATACATACATATATGCATACATACATTATCATTATAGACTGTTGTGCCTTTCAGCGTTCAGTCTGCAAGCCTCTGTGAATTTACTAAACGTCGCTACAATCCTCGATTTGCAACTAGTGTTGTGGCCTCATTTAGTTCTATACCTCTTATCTTTAAATCGTTAGAAACCGAGTCTAACCATCGTCGTCTTGGTCTCCCTCTACTTCTCTTACCCTCCATAGCAGAGTCCATTATTCTCCTAGGTAACCTATCCTCCTCCATTCACCTCAAATGACCCCACCACTGAAGCCGGTTTATGCGTACAGCTTCATCCATCGAGTTAATTCCTAAATTAGCCTTTATCTCCTCATTCCGAGCACCAGCCTGTCATTGTTCCTACCTGTTTGTACCAGCAATCATTCTTGCTACTTTCATGTCTGTTACTTATAACTTATGAATAAGATATCCTGAATCCATCCAGCTTTCGCTCCCCTAAAGCAAAGTTGGTCTGAAAACAGACCGATGTAAAGATAGTTTCGTCTGGGAGCTGACTTCCTTCTTACAGAATACTGTTGATTGCAACTGCGAGCTCACAGCTTTCTATCACTAATCTGACATTCAATTCTGTTGAATTTCTTACCTACTGACATCAGTTTAGTCTTCGAGAGGCTAATTTTCATTCCATACTCATTGCACCTATTTTCATTTTCCAAGATATTAGACTGCAGGCTTTCGGCACAGTCTGCCATCAACACCAAGTCATCAGCATAGGCCAAACTGCTTACTACATTTCCACCTAACTGAATCCCTCCCTGCCATTTTATACCTTTCAGCAGATGATCCATGTAAACTACGAACAGCAAAGGTGAAAGATTACAGCCTTGTCTAACCCCTGTAAGTTTCCTGAACCAAGAACTCATTCTACCATCAATTCTCACTGAAGCCCAATTGTCAACATAAATACCTTTGATTGATTTTAATAATCTACCTTTAATTCCATAGTCTCCCAGTATGGTGAACATCTTTACCCTCGGTACCCTGTCATATGCTTTCTCTAGATCTACGAAACATAAACACAACTGCCTATTCCTCTCGTAGCGTTTTTCAATTACCTGGCGCATACTGAAAATCTGATCCTGACAACCTCTCTGCGGTCTGAAACCACACTGGGTTTCATCCAATTTCCTCTCAACGACTGATTGCACCCTCCCTTCCAAGATGCCAGTGAATACTTTGCCTGGTATACTAATCAATGAGATACCTCGATAATTGTTGCAATCCTTCCTGTTCCCTTGCTTATAGATAGGTGCAATTACTGCTTTTGTCCAACCTGAAGGTACCTTACAAACACTCCATGCTAATTTTACTACTCTATGAAGCTATTTCATCCCTGCCTTCCCACTATACTTCACCATTTCAGGTCTAATTTCATCCAATCCTGCTGTTTTATGACAATGGAGTTTATTTACGATCCTTCCCACTTCCTCAAGCATAATTTCACCAACATAATTTTCTTCCCCCCCCCCCCATGAGCTTGGCTGTTCGCAACACCACCAGGATGACTCCGTAAAACAAATTTTTGTAAAGTTACTGATGCAGGTCCTTTTCTTTATTATAATGTTTCAACGCGAACATCTCTTAATTCCCACTTTCACAGATAAATGGCGCTGAGATTTCGTCGGACTTCGTTTCAATGTTTTCTGGTGTTCGTACTCTTTTCGGATAGTTACAGTTTTTATTCGCTATAGAGCCCCTTTCACGCCATTTCGCCTCTACGTTTTGCATTGAGCACTTTGCTGGAAGATTTTCCAAAACACTTCCAGTCTTAAACTCCTCCGCAAACAGTTCCACATAGGTTTTCCACGAATCATACGTCGCATTATACTCAACAATGAACTCGCTCTATTTTATCGTGAGCACAATTTTGTGTTGCATTCAACTGGTCACAAAACACGTCTGCTCCTCTCTCTCACTCACACGTAATGGCACAGCGACGTACTCGGGAGATGCGCTCACTCAGACATGTTATAGCAACCGATCGGTGCATCGAAATCACGGTTTCCAGCATTTCTTGTGATGTGCAGTTTTACTCTGCGCATCCTCTGTAACTGTTACTTTGTTCGGTATCCAGAAACTAATTTTTAACAAACGCATTTATAAACTACCTTGAAAAGAAAACATATGATAACAGAATTATACCTGAGAAAACCACTTAATTAGAAAAGAATGACATGTTTCGTTCTTGAATGAACATTATCAGTAGAGCCCGGATTTTTATGCATTAATAGGTTAGAATGCAATCTTACTGAAGCGAGTAGCATGTATAGTCTACCTTCACAACGATTATGGTATGGGGTTTGCATGAACATTAGGGGTACGGCCCATCAGAACCCCTATAATTTATGTTACTCCTGCTACATTATCAAAGTGCGGGTGGCCGATACTTCCTACTAACCTAATTAGTTTGCAATCAAACCTGTTACTGCATACAAATCCGGGCTTTAGTAATCAGATTCTATGCCTTCTATGCTAGAGTGTTGAGAATTGAGGACTTCATTAAGTTCTTTTTTGAAGTATTCAAGGGTTTACACTGAAATAACCATAAATAGTAAATTTCTAAATTTTTGAGTGTGGTTTGATAGAATCTGATTGAGAACAAACGGAAAAATTTAGCACCTGGTGCCAATCTCAGCCAAGTTATTTCGACGAGCAGGGTATTCACCGCCTGGTGAAACAGTAGTGTACCTTTGGAGAGTATTTTAAAAATATATATTGTCTATTCACACTGTTCTGTTTCTATTTGATACACCCCTATAGAAGAAGAAATTTTAATTGAAGTGGGCTGATCTACGGGGATTTTCTCTCATCAATTGGTCGACAGGCGCGGCCAGCTGACCTTGCCTTCCCTTGACTCATCACTCCCCGCAAAGCAACAAGCACTCCACTTCGCTCACTTTATCCATATATGACATGAGAGAACTATTAAAATTAAGAGAATATTTAAGAAAAAATAATAAATAAGGATTAAGAAAATAAGCTTGTACCTTATGACAGGAGATGTAGGAAATGTTTTCCTCCTCCTCCATCCACACATTTCTGGCATCCTCTTAGGAAACTCCGATTCACACGCATTAGTTCTTCTTCCGTATTTTCAGTTCGTCCAACGTGTGAGGGTTTGTTTCATTCAATTACATCCGTACTGATAACACGGTCTTTAAAAATTTCCTCAATTAAGTTTAATGTGTTATTAGCTGTATGCGGCGGGAGGGGGGGGGGGGAAGAGTCTTGCTGAAAATATCCATTTCGACAGTCAGTGTTAGTTAGTTCGTAAAAAAATTGTCTAAGTATATTATCCCTGTGTCTTTCTGCATGAATTGTGCTCTAAAAAAAGATAGGTCATATAATTCTGTATCCAATTCACTGCGCACCAAACTCCGATCCGTTCGTCACGAAGGGGAATTTCGTTTCAATGTAAACATCTCCGTAGTCCGCTATGCTGAGCTCTTCGAAATCCCGGCTTCTTGTACAAGTCATCTTAGAAATTTTGTAGGCGTATATTCTGATGGATTTGTGTTACATTTCCTCCTAAAGTACACGTTTTTTAACACTTCGATTCTTATCGGGTAAAGAACCCGTTCCTCTCAATTTCTTTACGAGTTACTGCACGGTCCCTCAATGTGGAGGGCCTACACCTGGAGATTGTATTACAAATCGCCTAAAGACTTCCCCGGAAGACCGTGTTTTTCATATAACTATCGTACACAAATACTCTTTCCTGTTCCGTGTACACATGTGGAGGCATCATGCGAATTATAGCCCGAAATAACACTTCACAACTCGATAAAAGTTGGAGCGATAGAACGACACTTAATACATGTTCTATGCATTGACCTGAACTGCAACGTGCGGGCACTCCGGCAGATAAATTGGGCGCGCCTGCTGTCCAACCGATGAGAAAAACTCACTGTATAATCATCATATCACCACAGAGTGAAAAGTAATCGTGGGGTTAGAAAACACTCCCAAAAACAACACTAAACTTCCTATGGACGTATCATCTATAGCCGATCATTCATGAGCTGTAGACTACACAAATTTGCAGGGAAATGATTGGCAATAGTTTTATCTGGACCTTTAATATCGTCCAGAGTTCAGCCAGAATTATTCCGGCTTGTGACAACACTTTGGGTGTACACCAGGTATCTACTCTATCGCCACTATTATGAATACTCTGCATTGATACATTAAGGGCTGATAAACAGACAGCGCACCCCTGGACCTTTCTCCACGGCGATTATGTGTTACTTGCACATTTTTGGGAATAACCTGTATAAATGTGTTCTGATGACTTAACATTTCGATGGCTATCAATGAAAAGGCTACAGCTACAGCTACAGCTACAGCTGAGATGTTATCATGAGATGTTATCATCAATGAATAATTCATTTCAACCTCCATAACCTCCGACACTGTTATAGAAAAAAAATACAATGTATTCATGCCACGAAGAATTTCTAAGGACATTCAATTAATCCCTTTGTTTAATTCGAAAGAGTCATTTTGACATGTAACTATTTTCCAGGTGATATTAAATGATGTAAGAACTACGTATACACCAATTTTATAACAAACGAGCAACATGTGTGATTATCTGCTACTCCCGGATACCCGGGTTCAATTTCGGGCTCTGTTACGAAATTTGAAGAGTAGTACGAGGACTGGAACGTGGTCTTCTCAGCCTCGGGAGGTGAACTTAATAGAGTGCGAAGGGTCGATCTCCACCTCAGCCTTAAAAACAATGGTATTTATATATCAGTCATGTCCACAGTAACAAGGAAATGCACTTCTTAATTTTGTGTCATTTCACTCTGTTGTATGTCCCTATGTATGTAAGCGAATCACGAGAAGGCTGAACAGAATTTATTGAAAATCGGTATGTAAAGTCGGGAAGTGAATCAGTAGGCTACAATCTAGGGTGTAAATAATTTTATTCGTGCTGCGTGAAATGATAGTTCAGGGGAAGGCCTAAAATTTAATTCTCAAATATTCATGTTACGAATGGGCCTATCGATAAATAATACGTAACCAAATTTATATAGAATTAAATTTCCGATCATTTATCCTTTATACATTCTTACTGTACCGGCAAAAACAGAGATATTAATGAATTTCTATTTTTGTTGCTAAGCTCAATATTAATGCGATCCTCGAGAAAATGGGTGAACATAATTTAATGAAAATCGGTATGTAAATTCGGGAAATAAAGCACTACGGTCTAGGCTATAAATATTCTTTTTCACGCTGTATAAATGGTATTTTACGGAAAGCGCCTAAAATTTAATTGTTAAATATCTGTGTTAGTATGACATTTAATAAAGTTTTATTCACAACGTGTACACGACTTCATTTAGAATTCTGTATACAATGTAGAAACACGGGTACACGAACTAGTTGAATTAATACAAAATCCCTACTCTCTCTTAAGACAGAAGCACTGAATTCTGGATGGTATGTATTTTAATACACTGAGAACTCACTTGAGTAATCTTGACCACAAAGTTTCTATTTCCTGTACTTGTCGTTTCGTTAAGTGCTCCCGTATTAATTATAGAGTTGCTCCTGTATATTCAACATGCATGCAATTGAACTATATGCAAGGCCATTTCATTAATGTCTTGATTGTAAATATCTACGTAATGCTCCTGAAGAGGGGGTTTGAAATGTATTCAACGGACGAACAAGACATGTGAGATTGTTGAAGTTGTCTAACGAACGAAACGGTAGAAACATTTACTTGATTATTCAGTTTTCAAATGAATAATTCAGTGAAGAGAACTAGAACAAACATGTGGATGTCAGTATATCGTGCTATGCTGTTCCATATGGCGTGACGCTATGTTATTAATGCTCAAGGTTGGACTTGTTACTGGGGGTACTTGTCATTTGAGAGCTGCAGTCCACTTGACCTGTGACAATGGAGGGGTGGGCTTGGCTGGAGTGGTACAGGACGCTGACTGAAGGACTCACCTCGGGCTCCTTCACACACAGACAGACAGACAAACAACTTCAACATGCAGAAGAGAACCCCTAGAGCCGGATACATAGGCCGAGACGAAGACTACTACATGCCATACAGTACTTCACATTCGTCCTCTCTGTCTAATTAAGGACATTTCTTCCTTTCAGACAAATCAAATGAGTGATATACTAAACCGAGTGTGAACTTTTAAAATTTAGACACTGCAAATTTTAACTCCAGGAGGGCGTAATAATAATTTTGTCCATTTCTCTTATGTTCCTTCTTCTTATTCTTATTTTGCTACTTCTCGCAGAAGGTTGCTTTTCATCACTGAAAATAAGACACTACGCACGTATCATCTGAGATTTGGTTCACGCTTGGTGGGGTTATAGAGCAAGATCAGAATAATTACAGGTCAATATATTAAGATTCAATCGCCTCATCTACCAACCCCCACATCATTTTCGAGAAATACCGGTTAATAAATTTCGCTTGAGTTTAAATATAATACTTCCAATATTTCAAATAATGGTCGAACTTCGAATGACGCCTATGCGTTACGCAACACTTCGTACAGAACCTCAGTGCGGAATGTAATACCCAGAACATTGTTTAAAAAAGTCTAATCTAACGTGGCACAACTATTCCTTAGTCATCATCTCTGAGTTCATACAAATTAAGATTTACAAGCAGATTTACCATTTCTTCAAAAGGTTATGTACAGTCACACGTATGTATGAGAGTATGCACAGCGCTTACATAATGATAATTCAGTTAGTGAAGTTTAATGAATGGACCACAGAATTCTCACCCAGGATTAGACAAGTTTCATGGATGAGTACTTTTACTGCAATGCTGGTAGACATCAATCCCTGGTGCCATCAAGGCCTGTACATGATGGAGGCAACCCTTCAGGTTAACATTGTAGGAGGAGTTTAGCCAGTATGATGAAAGACGTGACATCAAAGTAACTATTCATGACGCCAGCTTAACTAGCTTTGTCTCCACAGCAACTTTAGAAAATAGGTAAACCAAGAGGAATGAAGTTACGTTTCGCAAGCTAAAATGTGGTTCCAAAGCGTTAATACCTAAGCGTTGTGTAGTAAGCTTCCAAGTATTTCGAACAATGGTCATTCCGCAACACTTCGTACATAATCTCATTGTGGGATGCAATACCCTGAATATTGTTTCTTTATTTAAATCTAATCTAATGTAGCACAAATATTCCTTAACCACCATCACTGATATAAGAAACAAGATTTACGTGCAAATTTACCCTTTTCCACATGCACATAATATGTAGTTATGCCGTAGTTTTCAATATTTTCAGGGAACGAGTTGATCGTGCGGTTAGGGACGCGTAGGTATGAGTTTGCATTTGGTTCAAATCCCACTGTCAACAGTTGTAAAGATGGTTTTCCATTTTTTTCCAATTTTCATACCAGGCAAATGCCGGAGCTATACCGTAATTAAAGACCACGGCCGCTTACTACCATCGTCGTCATAAGACCTATGTGTGTCGGTGCGACGTAATATAACTTGGTAAAAATTCAGTGAGTGAACGGAGAATAAAGTTACAATAAGTGAATGAAACTATGTCCTTTTCGGCATAAACATGTCTTGTGATTGGAGTCATCTACAATTCTATGTTACGGAATTTAGAGTCACAAACCTTGTGAAGGAAGTGTAATTCTAACAACCGTGCAGGCTATATTTTTTGGGTTGTGGTCATCTGAAATTAGCAGCCATGGATAGAAGGCCATAATTGAGAGATATATTTATAATCATTTGATTTTCGCATAGGGAAACGCGGTTTCTTTTGGTTTACGAGAAGTTTGCCCGGTTGTGGATGCGAGTTTGGCCTACCAAAAACCTGTGAATATTATTGCAATGTAATGAGAAGTTATCGGGAGTTATGTTTTTCCAGGAGGCTCGCCTGTCTACCATCGTCATCGGCATGCCATAAATCTTCGTACTGATGAGAAGGAAATGAAGATCCTGTGACTGTCAAAATTTATGACGTTAATACGACTGACGCATTCTTTACCAACACTATTTATTTTAAATACTGAATTTCCCTTCGGGAAAAATCAAATAATCGTAAATATCTCTTTCAATGAAATGTGTGACGAGATGTTACCTAGCAACAGTGTAGGCTGTGGTGTGAAGTATTGATGGATGGCCATGGCATACAGATCCCTGACCTGTACATCCTTCGAGGTACTCCCCTGTGGAGGGGGCGGTATAGTAACACCCACGGTATCCCCTGCCTGTTGTAAGAGCCGACCAGAAAGGGCCCCAAGGGCTCTGTATTTTGTATCATGGGTGATGACCACGGGGACCTTAGCTGTGTCCTGGCATTGCTTTCAAAACTTGTGCCAGGCTCCTCACCTCCATCTATCCTATCCGACCTCCCGTGTTCAGCTCTTGTTCTTCTCACGAATTCGACGGTATTAGAGTACTCGAGGCCAGGGAGTCTTTAATTTCCACGCCCTTCGTGGCCCTCGTCTTCATATGGACGATAGCTTCATTTTCGAAGTGTCGAATCCCTTCCATTTTTCCCTCCAATTATTGTTATATCCCTTTCAGATCCGAGGGTACAATTTTTACAAAACATACTGCCACATATTTTTTTTCATACTGGAAAATAATGAAAAGGTGCAGGAAAAATACAGATTTTTAACACTTAGTTTACACGAATTTACTAACTACAAATTTGTGACACATGTGTAGTAGCTGTTAATTTTACTTAATTTCTTTTTTTATATATTATAGCTTAATTTTACCTCTAATTGTACAATACTTTAACAATTTAATGACACACAATTCCTTAAGTCTTTCAGTTTTAATTGTGACACACAACTTCAGTACATGAAACTTACAAATTAGTTTGCAATCTTTTAGAAGGCCCAAATAAATACTAATTATTTTAAGCACATTAACTTTTAAATGGCGTAAACTGCATATTATGCTTCATGAATATTTCTGAAATCATTTGCATTCCTTGAAAGGGAAAGGTGCACATCAACATTTCACAACAGAATGCTGCAATTCCCTCGTTATTGTAGGAACATTAATGAGTTGAAACCGAGAGAGAGAGAGAGAGAGAGAGAGCGTACATCTTATACAAACATGACTGTGGTACAGTTTTGAACTGTCTGGAGGCAAATGTGAACTCAGAAAGAAATATATTCCTTATCTTCATAAATGTGGGGCAGGGTTTAAAAGCTTTAAAGAAGATGGTTGCTTAGTTGTACTTCCAATTAAATCCATAATCACCATCTCAAGGTACTGTTGCTAGGCAACATTACGTCGCACATTTTGTTACGTCACATTATTTCGTTACACAAATGGTCGGATGACCCAGAGTTTTAAGGCATCTTTAAGCCAAAAATTCAAGGGCGCAATGCCGACGTCACGGCCAAAAGTTTTACCGTATTATTATTATTATTATTATTATTATTATTATTATTATTATTATTATTATTATTATTATTATTATTATTATTATTATTTATCGTATGATGAATCTATGTACACACATGTATATAGTTCATGGTAAATGTGCGTAATCACAAGTCCGTACAATACTATAACTCTAGGTCTAGCATTTTGACCCAATCAACTGCTTCATCCGATGTGCGGTGAATGTCCATTAGCGTTCCTTTGAAAGCTCGAATTGGGCAGTCAGCAACAATGTGGTGGATTGACTGAGAAGATGCACCACAATCACAATCTGCAGACCTAGTCCAACCCCATTTGCACTACAGATAACCACATCTGCCTTGTCCAGTTCTTATCCGATTGATGATTCTCCACTGTCGTCTTGGAAGATCTAATCCTTGTACTCGTTTAGAAGGATTCTCAACCAGATGTTTGTTCACTACCGAAGACTGATCCCACTGGGCTTTCCATGAACTGTTAACATGAAAAGAGGTTCTTTCAAGATCCATTGCTGTACGCCAGGGTGGTTTCCTTGATTTCAGTCGTTGATGTTCAGTGTGCGTAATATCTTGATGGATGGGTAGTTGGGGGTTCTGCTGAATGTTCTTCCAAACTTTTAGGAGAGCTTCTGATCGTCTTAGGGCTGGAGGTGCAATATTGCTGAGAACAGAAAGCCATAGTGTGTTCGTGCTCCGAATGCAACCCGTGATTATGCGCATTGCCTGATTGAGTTGTACATCGATCTTCTTTGTGTGAACACTATTGATACAAGAGGGGCAGCAGTATTCAGCAACAGAACATGATAAGGCTAATGCTGTTGATCTTAGAACATGAGTATTGGCTCCCCACGATGTACCAGCAAGTTTCTGAAGAATATTATTTCTAGTTTTTACTTTAGCAGCTACATTTGAAAGATGTTGCTTGAAAGTCAAAGTTCTATCAAGTGTTATTCCCAAGTATTTTGGTGTACTGCAGAATGGCAACACTTCACCTCGGAATCTGACTGTTGGTTTGTAATTAGACTGTCTGTTGCGTAAGTGGAATGTAGATATAACTGTTTTTTGAGGATTTAGGAGAAGGCACCATTTCTTGAAGTATACATCCAAGGCTTCCAGATCAGTGGCTAAAGTAGTTTCAGCATCATAAAAGTTGGAGCACTGAGTCACCAAACAAATGTCATCAGCATAAATGAATTTTCTTGATGATGTGTCTGGGAGGTCGTATATGTACAGACTGAAAAGAAGGGGTGAAAGGACCGATCCTTGAGGTAAACCATCGTTTAATTTAAACACTCTACTTCTGGCATTATCAGCGTAGATCTGGAAGTACCTATTACTGAGCATATTGCTAAGTAAGGCCGTAAGTTTACCGTAGAAGACTTACCACATACGGCCGCATATTCCATAATGATTTGGACAACCTTTCTGGATGTTGACTGCCTTGACTTCCGCTTGTGGCGTACTTCCAAAAAATGAATACTTCTATCCTGTATTTCAGTAGAACATACAGATAAAACGTAATGAAAGCACGAGAAGAGTATCGATCCCTTTGGCAAGAATTCTCGCTGCTGTTCAAACGACACAGGGGATATTCGAACGTGTACGATAGAACTCTGTCGGACGATCCTATACCTGCATTGACGCAGGGGGAAGCCATTTTGGACATTTTGTTGTAAATGGAGCAGCTGGTGAAACTTGTGCCGGTGGACGGACTTAATTGAGTAGAATGTTTCTTAACTTTTGACTCGATCGTTTCCTAAATATGGTTCCTGAAATCAAATTTATCCATTTTCCCTACTCCATAACCCGTTAAAGTTTGTGACATCATAACGGATGCACACTCAAATCATACCCGTATGAGCAATAACATTTATTTACAACTTTTTACGTTAAGTGAAAAGGTTCACATCAAGATTTACCAGCGGTGTCAGACCTAAATTTGTATTGAGTTTCACCTGAAGAGTAAAAATTTTCAAATACTTCTAAATCTGAGGTAGGACCGTTGTATCCACCTCACAAATCAAAGAGGGTACGAGTACTTCATTTGATATTATTAACCATTATTTGAATTTCTACTGCCGCTGCAATATCACACAATATTCTATTACGAGGCACTCGCATTTCGATTTCATAATTGATATTTTAATTAATGAAACTGTATATTCCTATGGTCACGCTTTGACAAGTATTCAGGTAGAATATGAGGAAGGCTAAAGGACGAATGATACATGCTTTTGAACAGTGGAATTAGAAACTACAAATGAGATATAAAAGGTCTGCAGAGAGGTCAATATTGAAGTGAATTAGCTGCCTCAGTGGCAAAGTGTCCGTCTGAATGGTCCGCGTTGAGGCATTCAGTTCATAGGTTCCCGGGTTCGAAAAATGAACGGGTCGGGAATTTTAATCACGCCTTAATAATAATTATTAAGGCGTGATTAAAATTATTCTTCTGGCTCGGATACTGGGTGTTAATATTTTCCCAACTCTCTTCTTTTCACAAAGAATGAAGTTCTCTGCACATGGCTATGAGGGTATGTAGGGGTTGTAGTAAATATGTAAAAGAGAGGGCATATATGTTTCATGTAAAACCCTAACTGGAGTATGGTTCCAGTGTATGGGAGCCTCAGCAGGATTATTTGATTCGAGAACAAAAATATCCAAAGAAAACAGCTCCTTTTCTCTGGGTGATTTCCGACAAAAGAGTAGCGCTACGGAAATGTTGCAAAACTTGAGCTGGGAAGACTTGGTAGAAAGGAGACGAGCTGCTCGACTAAGTCAGTATCCCCCTTCCCCCTAAATGACATAGCAGTGCAACGACGAGTTTTTGAAATGCCCCGAGGTCGAATTGTGCACGCATTTTGTACAATTAATTGAACAAGTAATACCACACCAAATAGCACTATGATGAGTCATGATTCTAATAAGCAAACACTGCTCAGCCTGAAGGACTGCAGACTGCGAGGTGGCGCATGGTCAGCGGAACGAACCATCTCGGCCCTTAATCTTGGTTCGCTAGACCGGACCATTGTCTCTTTCACACAGTGCTCCTCAATTGGACCTCGAACACAGGTCCTTGGTTTACGAGGCAGGCTGGCTACCCGTGAACATGGATCCAGCTTTATTGGCTGATACATTTCCTTTAATCTATATTATCTCATCGTTTTATATTGTGTTTTCTTGTAACGATATATTTTGATTTCAGGTCGGGGAAACGTAATTAAATACCTGAGGAGCTCGTAATACCATCAATTCTCGTTATGTCTCTACAATCCCTGGACAGATTAACGGCAGTATTTATCTGCGCAGCCCCATTTAACATCGCCACAGGGCATACCGAAAGGTATAATATACTGACCTACACAACTCCTGTTCCTAAGTGGAGAATTTATCTACCGGTTGGTCATTTCGCACGAGAGAGGAAGCATTAAGATTAGGGTGAGTAACGCAGGTAGATATTAATTTACTACATGAACACTGGCAAGAAAATGCAATTCATTTTAAACTTTAGATGCAGTACACATCTTAACCCAGATAAACCCCAGATATTTCCTCTTGACATTCTTCAGCATGGATTTTTTTTTTGCCGGGGTTTGCCTCTAATTAGCGCCATCAATAGGATTAATCATTTAAGAAGGAGCATATGACCAAGAACGTAACATTCCGAGAGAAGAAAAATAGATTTGAAAACCAGTCTTGATATTTAGGTTAAATGTATATTAATATTGACGATTCTGGCTAGGTTCCTTGATAAAATACGGAGCATATGTGAAGGTCTTAATGGATATTGGCAGATAAAAAAATAGATAGGTCAACTTTCTATAATGAGGCTCAATTACAATCATTTTCTCACCAAAACCACATTGTTTGCTCGGATAAATTAGACACAGTCGATCTAAATCATTGTCAGTCACACACATAGTTGACCACGCAAGTATTTCGTTGAAAAATTCTTTGCACTCGCTCAGAATGTACACTTTTAGACGCCTTAGGTCATTCACCTTTTTCCCGTCAATACCAATTGGTGCATAGCTGGATAGTTCTCTAATAATGTTATTTGTTTTACGTCCCACTAACTACTCTTTTATGGTTTTCGGAGACGCCGAGGTGCCGGAAATTAGTCTCGCAGAAGTTCTTTTACGTGCCAGTAAATCTAACGACACGAGGCTGACGTATTTGAGCACCTTCAAATACCACCGGACTGAGCCAGGATCGAACCTGCCATGTTGGGGTCAGAAGGCCAGCGCCTCAACCGTCTAAGCCACTCAGCCCGGCTGCATTGTTCTTAAGGACGTTGTTATCTAGTTTCAAACGGAAGGTTTGTTCAATAAAGCGGTTGATGAACAATTTTTTCCGTACGGTTCATGGATCTTTGGCAGAGTAGAGGAAGTGCATGAATGATGCTGGATGAAAAAGAATTTTGAAGTTTGTAGGTACTCCCCTTCCTAGAGATTCATTCAACAGTCCTCTACTCTTACAACATTTCGTCCACCATGCAGTTAAGTTCAGAATATCGCTAGTCCCGACCAGGATGATGGTGAACATGTCATGATGTCACAAGATTGCTCTACGTCATAAATTAGATGAATTAGTTTTGCAGATCTCTTAATGACAGCAAAATCTCTATCTATGAATGATCTTGCAGAGGGAAGTAACGGTGAATGATGACATAAGCCCTTTCTTAAATGACTTAGAAACTGCACACAAATCACCTTAAATATCTGCATGAACTGGTTAGGATGAGAAGAAAGTTCATCGGAAATATTAAAAATCGGCACTTTGGACATCTGTCCTTACTTAAACGACTTATTCAGTTTGAATGAATGAATAGAATGCTATTGGCTTTACGTCGCACCGACACAGATATGTCTTATGGCGACGATGGGACAGGAAAGGGCTAGGACTGGGAAGGAAGCGGCCGTGGCCATAATTAAGGTACAGCCCCAGCATTAGCCTGGTGTGAAAATGGGAAACCATGGAAAACCATCTTCAGGGCTGCCGACAGTGGGGTTCGAACCCACTATCTCCCGAATACGGGATATTGGCCGCACTTAAGCGACTGCAGCTATCGAGCTCGGTTTATTCAGTTTGGGGCAGACACATTTTCGTGGTAATAATAATAATAATTATTATTATTATTTCGTGTGGCTATTTCTAGCCGAGTGCAGCCCTTGTAAGGCAGACCCTCCGATGAGTGTGGGCTGCATTTGCCATGTGTAGGTAACTGCGTGTTATTGTGGTGGAGGATAGTGTTATGTGTGGTGTGCGAGTTGCAGGGATGTTGGGTACAGCGCAAACACCCAGCCCCTTCGCCATTGGAACTAACCAATGACGGTTAAAATCCCCGACCCGGCCGGGAATCGAACCCGGGACCCTCTGAACCGAAGGTCAGGACGCTCACCATTCAGCCAACGAGACGGACATTTTCGTGGTAACCAGTGTACTTCATCTATCTACACCAGGGCTTCTCCTGGTGCACTGTGCACGGTGCAAAAGACGACTTCGCTTGGTTGACCAGAGTGCAGACCCACACTCCTGCATTTGGAGCTATAGCGCTCTCTTTCTCTTTCCCCACGCCTGGCTCACTCGCTCCGCCTGTCTTGCTCTTCCTCACTTGCTTCGTAGCGCTCCAAATCCGAGCCGAACTGAGCCAAGCTTAGCCCGGAGACCCAGCGTTGGTCCGAGCCGAGCCGAGTGGGACCGATGCACTGTGCACAGGAACTCTGCGCTTCAGTTTGCACGCGTGAGACTTTGGGCGTTTGAGAGGCCCTGATCTACACTAATTCTTTTTCGTCACGTTATTCCCGTGTGTCAGAACACTGCCCTTCTATATACAGTAGATAGAAATGGCGCCGTGTTTCAAACGAGTTTCCACTGTCTTTGACTAACGTTTCGTCTAAGTCACAGCAACGCCCCTTATATACGGTAACGTCACCGAAGTCACCAGCATTTCCCTCAAAATATGTATCGTTGCAGTTCGCAGGTAGATTTCTGCTTCACATTAAATTTAAAATACTGTTTCCTCTTGTTAAATAAGGCATCATCAAAACATTTCCGTTTTAGGGTGTTGCTGCAGCGGACATGCAACGCAGCGCGACTCCGAAGCGGGAATATAAGCCCGGACATGTAGGTGAAGGTATTAGTGCGGCAGTAGTGTCGTGCCGAGGTGCGGCCACGTGAACTATGGCGCCGTCACTACCAAATGCGTCCAAACAGGACCAATGTGCTATTATTATGTTCTTGGCTGCCGAAGGACAAACACCGGTGGACATCCATCGGAGAATGATGACTGAGTATGGGGCAGCATGTCTGTCGAAAATCACCGTTGTGGAATGGTTCACTACATTGCGTGCTAGTCGCGCTTCGGCACAAGACGCCGTTAGGTCTGAGAGGCCAGTCGCGTCCATTACGGACAACAATAAGGGGGCGGTGGATGTGACGACTGGGGCGGACCGGCGCAAAACCGTTAGTGCGCTATCAATGGATCTCGACATCAGCGATTATCACACATTCGGTCACCTCAAAAGGGCCTTGAACGGTCGATGCTTCCTGTCGGACGAGGATCTGCAGCAGGACACGGAGTTTTGCTACAAGGGGATCTTAAACTAGGTGCGTTGTTCCGATGAGTGCCTCAATGCTCACGGCGATTGTACGGCCCTCGAACAAAAATGATGATGATGCTTGTTGTTTTAAGGGGCTTAACATCGAAGGTAATCGGCCCCTAATGGTACGAAATGAAATAACAAAAATTTCAAAGGCATCCACTGACCAAAATAAAAATAAAATATGTCATGATGAATGAATGAATGGACATGAACCCAACAAAAAACAAAAACAACAAACAAACAAACAAACAAAAAACAGTGGATCAGACTCAAAACAGATCGAAAATAATATTATTACCGACCAAGGAACCACTTATAAAGCACAATGATGCTTGGTGTCTAAAGGGGGTGCAAAATTCCCGTCTAAGGCCCCACAGAATGGTACATGTCGCGAGTAAAGTAGAACCATGGTATTAGACATGTCGGGGTACTAATCAGACGTAGCGAAGACTCACAGTGTTCCACAAAAGATGGTACTACTCACAAGTATTGCAATACGTACAAGTAACGCAGACCTATGCTGTGTCTCACACAATGGCCCAACTCATAGCCAACCCAAACCGAGAAGGTTCCCCACCTAGGTGTACTAAACACGGGCGCCGGTATTCCCGTGGTGTTCCTCACATAGTGGGTACTAATCACAGGCTACGCCCAGACCCGCGGTGTTGCTCACATGGGTACAACGCACGGGTACTGGAATCCACCAGACCAGGCTTTTACTGCTACTAATCACAAACCTATTTCGTACCGAATTTCGTGGTACTACTCGCAAGTACAGGCAACCTATGGTGTTCCCCGCCTGATGGTATGATTCAAAATTAGTTTCATGGTTCTAATTCAATCAGCCCTTGGTCGCCCCTTGTAGTCGCCTCTTATGACAGGCAGGGGATACCGCGGATGTATTCTACATGTGCGTCCCCCACCCGCAGGGGGTAGTGTGTTTGGTCCGCGAGAGGTATTTTATTTCCCTCAAGTCCGCCGGCAAGTCGGTTAGGACACCCCTATCCGCCACCTGGGACGCGCCACGTGGGAGTATCACCTCTCCCCCTGCTACGCCATCGTAGTAGGTTCGTGGCCTCGAACAAAAACATTTGATCACCGTTTATATAATTTATCTGTAATGTTCATTTGCAGTCTACGTTGTTTGAGTACTGTAATCTGTAGAGAAGAACATGTCGTGAAAAGTAAGTAACGGTGTTGTCTTATTCACGAAAATCCTAGTATAACCAACCTGCCTGCCACGTTCCCTCCACACGTAACTTGCAAATACTCATGGCCATAAAAGTGTGTGTTAAGTCAGCGACTATCCTGTAGGAGGTTTATCTTGATATGTGTGACTATCTTGTGACATGGCATGGGAACGTTGTGGGCTCGATCAACTGTCGTACTGCTCAACGTAGAACGTGATGCTACAACTTTCTTGCGATTTATAGGATCTCATTTTGATTCCCGCTGTGGATGCCGTGGAAGGATGAATTATTACAAATCCATCATGTCGTAAGAGGCTGATGAGAGAGGAACAACCAATGAGTCTGTAGTCATTTCCTCGTCTCCAAGAACATATCTCGTGTAGCTGAGAAATCACTTCACTTTACAACGAAACTTAATACTTGCTGACCTTTGAGCATATACAATGCTGTGGAAAACTTAAAGACGAAGGTAACCTTCACATGTTGTGTCACTGCCAAGTAACATAGCTCGGTGAAACTTGAACCATGCATAGGAAGAACTGCTGCAGGTAGACAATGAAACAATAAATTATACGTAAGTCACTGCGACTCATGGTGGTCCGTTGGACATCACAAAAGAAGACATGGTTCCTAGAAGTATGTGTGATCACCACTGACAGCTATGTATGCTTTGAAACGTATTCCCACGTTGACCAAATGATTGGTAATGAGTCTTTGTGATAGGGCGTTCCATTCCTCCATCAACGCGGTTGACAATTGCTGGATGATCTTTGGTGCATGTGGATGTGCTGCAGTACGTCTATCCAACATGCACCACAAGTGATGATGGGATTCAAGCCGGATGAATGGGCAGGCCAGTCCGTTCGCCGAATATCCCCTTGTCCAAAAGCTCGTCCACCTGCGTTCTTCGATGCGGTCCTGCATTGTCATCCATAAAATTGAAGCCATGCCCTAATGCACCCTGAAAAGACGCATATGGGTTAAGAATACGCTGACACAACTACGAATTCGTATGATCCGCTGCTATATATTTTCTGTTCTCCTATATGGATGTGAAAGCTGGACTCTGGATCCAATCATAGAAAAACGTATTGATGCCTTCGAAATGTTCCTATATCGCCGTCTCTTGCGGATATCCTGGGTAATAAAAATCTCAAATTCCGAGGTCCTTCGTCGGATTGAAAAGCAAAAACAACTACTGCTCACCATAAAACAGAGGAAAACACAATACCTAGGACATATCATGAGAGGTGAGAGGTATCAGTTATTGCAGCTTATTATCGAAGGAAAGATACAGGGGAAAGTGATCTGCTGGGAGAAGGAGAAATTCATGGCTGAAATACTTTCAAAGATGGCACTGGTGTAGTTCAGAAGTGGCATCCCGTTCTGCGCTGTCAAGATCAGAGCTAGTTACGTGGATCGCCAACCTCCGCTCGGAGACGGAGTCTTATGGAGAAGAATGTCGGTGTACCCCTTTAAAAGATTTAGAGGTCGGTACGCACATGCAACATTATGCCTCCCAACACCATAACACTTGGACCACCGAAATGATCACGTTCGCCAATGTTCCTGGATCCATTACGTGTTCTCGCCCCTCGCCAGATGAGGGTACGTCTGGAATCACTACTCGGACAGAATTTGCTCTAATCTGAGAAGAGCGCATGACCTCACTCATCGTCGGTCCAGACCTGATGCTCTTGACATCATCGCAAGCGGTGCCACTGATGTGCGCCGTGCCACTGTACCTTGCAGCCCTGTTAAATGTCCCTCTCTTTCACGTGACTCTCTTCTTGCTTGTTGCACAATGTAGCGGTCATCTGCTGCTGTAGTTGACTGGTCGACATCCCTCCTCTCCTTCGGGCAGCAGTGCCTGTGGTTCGGCATGCTCGCCATGCACGTAAAACAAAGCTGTGAGCAATACCAAACTCCTGGGATACACTCGTCACACTTTGTCCTTCCTCCCATTTCCCGATGATTCTTCACCGTGTGAAGTCACCCACATATTATCTGCTGGCCACGTTGTAATGAATAACATTTAACATTTCTCGTTCCTTCAACTACCTCGTTTTGTGGGGCCAGACCCATTTTACACCCTGTGGGTGGTGGCGGTAGAACAACACCCACGGTATCCCCTGCCCGTCGTAAGAAACGACTAAAAGAGGTCCCAGGGGCTCTGAACTTTGGAGCGTGGGTTGTGACCACGGGGCCCTTAGCTGAGTCCTGGCATTGCTCCCACTTACTTGTCCCAGGCTCCTAACTTTCATCTATTCTGTCCGACCTCCCTTGGTCAACTCTTGTTCTCTTCCGACCCCGACGGTATTACGTATGGAGGCCTAGGGAGTCCTACATTTTCACACCCTTCGTGGCCCTTGTCTTCCTTTGGCCGATACCTTCATTTTTCGAAGTGTCGGACCCCATGCATTTTTCTCTCTGATTAGTGTAATATAGAGGATGGTTGCCCAGTTGTACTTCCTCTTAAAACAACAATCACAACCACCAACAGACCCATTTGGCGCTATAGTGGCGCTGTTCCCCAACCAGGTTTCTATGAGCGACCTCTGGCAACATGTTACCGCGCTTTCATTCATTTCGAACTCGTGGTTGATATGTTATGTTGCTTTATCTATCTCTTGCTTAACCCGCCGTTGGTGTAGAGGCGATCGCTGTGCTCATTATCATTTAATTTTGTGGTAAAAACCCGTAAACCTCAGACAGTGGCATGTAACTATGAATAGTTGTTCATTGGAATGTCAGGAGTGAGGAGGATTAGTCAGAATGCAACTGCGTCATCTCCAGTGAGTTCAGTGCCACTAAACTCTACACTACTACATACCAGTGAGCAGAGCGCTCACCCTAGACCATCCATTTTATACATATTTCGTTTGAATCTCAAATTTCATATCTTGTGTTTGATTCGCCAAATTCTTACGATTAATTACGCAATTCTTATTATTGCGCACATGTTTTACATTGTGAATGTTGAAAGTCAAAAGGCTAATTGCCTTGAAGAGTAATTGGACCACATAGGGGATATGCGAATATCTTTCAGGACCGTAACAGTTCTGATGATTCTGCGGTAGATGAGGTTCTAAATAGCGATCACAACAGCGAAAGTGAACAAACTGCTTAAGATGGTGAAGAGGAGGAATGTGCTGTTAGTTTTGGTCATCATTATTCAAGACAATACAACGAAGAACTCACGCACCAAATCAGCGCAGTCACAGACCATGAAGGAACATCGTAATTGACCTTCCAGGTATGAGAAGGGAGGCCAGGAATTCAGAGACAATTACTGAAGTATCTACTGCAAACGAGTTGGCTAGCATAAGAATTTGATGTAGCGAAAACACAATGGTCGTGTCTTTTGCTCCTCAGATATACCGGAACGTCATCCTTCTATCGACGATGCATGATTCTGATAAGATTGGTGAAACTTCTGAAGAACCAACAATTCATATCGCTGTGACCTTCTGTTAAGACGGAGTGGAAGTTGTTGTAGGCATTAAGTCTGAGAATTCATTTGCATGAATATCATTTTCGTGGACTCTTAGAAAATTCTCTTCTTAACACTGGTGGAATAAATCCACAAATCATTCCGAACTGCAGTACTGGAGGAAGGCTTTCAAGAAGAAAATTCCCAAAAACTTGGGTCTAGATCTCATAAAGAGACACACATGATCATAAGAGCCTCATCCAACGGTCTGAAATGTGATCTGCGACTTGAAAATAAAGTAATAAAAAAGAACCCCCAAAACAGATAAAAAAGCTAAAATAGTTTATAAAAGTTGAGAAATTCTCGCCATGTAAGATAGGTGAGCGCCGCGTTACCCTCGATCGACTAACGGCGGGTTAAATTTAGCACACAGTGAGTAGTGTCATAGAACTGAGGACGACATCAAAATACGTGGAATGTCGACGTTAAAATATTATTACCCTTCATCGCTTTGCCTTTATGTGTTAAAAAGTCTGTACAAGCAAGAATACAGGAATAAATAAACATAGTAATCATTTTCAACATTTAAAGTCAAATAAATAAATCGCTTTGTAATAAATCCTATATAATGACGCTGAAAGTGCTGACGATAAACCCGATAACATTATTCATATTTAGCAGAAATTTTACATTTGCATGAACGGATATACATTTTTTTGTGCCTTTGGTGGAATTATATATCGATAAAATTTCAGGGAAAAAAGTACAGAACTCGAAGTAATTACAAATTTAAATGTACAATTTATTTGATTTCATTATATCAAACGTAACATGCCAACAATGAAATACCCCCACTTACAAGCCGGCATGTTTAAGAACAGTAAATATATATGTTCCAAAGATGGAAGAGTGGGCAGAAATAGTTTGATATACTAACAGCTAACACAAGAAGAGAATCGAGATTTAAAAATGAAAGCGGAAACCAGCATAGCAATACATTTGCTTCTGAAAAGTTGATATTAATGTTATTGGCTTTACGTCTCGATAACAACTTTCATGGTTTTCAGAGATGCCGAGGTGCCTGCATTTTGTACCGCTGGAGTTCCTATAGGAGCTAGTAAATCCACTGTCAAGCGGCTAACGTATTTGACCACCTTCAAATACCACCGGACTGAGCCAAGATACAAAGTGCGAAGTTGGGCTCAGAAGGAAAGCCATTTACCATCTGAGCCACTCAGGCCGGCTTTGTGAAATTTAAACAGCTTGCGAGGAATCTTGACCCTGACTTTGTAATTTGTAATTCAGTGTCAGTCGTGAAGTCTTACGTGTTTTAAGTGCAATGGGCTCTAATGGGTTCGCTAATAATAATAATAATAATAATAATAATAATAATAATAATAATAATAATAATGAAATGGCGTATGGCTTTTAATACCGGAATGTGTCCGAGGACATCGGCTCGCGAGGTTTAGGTCTTTCGGTTTGACTCCTGTAGGCGACCTGCGCGTCATGATGAAGATGAAATGATGATGAAGACGACACATACACCCAGTGCCAGGTGAATTAACCAATTATGGTTAAAATTCCCGAACCTGCCTGGAATCGAACCCGGGGCATCTGTGACCAAAGGCCAACACGCTAACCATTTAACCATGGAGCCGGACATAATAATAATAATAATAATAATAATAATAATAATAATAATAATAATAATAATAATAATAATAATAATAATAAATACCGAGCTCGATAGCTGCAGTCGCTTAAGTGCGGCCAGTATCCAGTATTCGGGAGATAGTAGGTTCGAACCCCACTGTCGGCAGCCCTGAAGATGGTTTTCCATGGTTTCCCATTTTCACACCAGGCAAATGCTGGGGCTATACCTGAATTAAGGCTACGGCCGCTCTCTCCTGTTCTATCGTCGCCATAAAACCTATCTATGTCGGTGCGACGTGAAGCAACTTGTTAAATAATAATAATAATAATAATAATAATAATAATAATAATAATAACACCGGGTGAGTTTGTCGTGCAGTTTGGGGGCGCACAGCTGTGAGCCTGTGTCCGGGAGATAGTGGGTTCGAACACCACTCTAGGCAGGCATGAAAACTGTTTTCCGTGGTTTCCCATTTTCACACCAGGCAAATGCTTGTGCTGTACCTTAATTAAGGCCACGACAGCTTCTTTCCCGCTCCTAGGCCTTTTCTATCCTATCGTCGCCATAAGGCCTATCTGTGTCGGTGCGACGAAAAGCAGCTTTCAGAAAAAGTAACAGTGTCCACTTCTGCGATGTAGTGGTTATCAGGATTAGTTGTCACCTCTGGAGGCCCGGGTTCGATTCCTGGCACTGCCACGAAATTTGGAAAGTGGTACGAGGGCTCGAACTGGGTCCACTCAGACTCGGAAGGTCAAATGAGTAGAGAGGGTTCGATTCCCACCTCAGTCATCCTGGAATTGGTTTATCGTGTTTTCCCTTAGTCCAGGAAAATGGCGGTACCTAACTCAAGGCTACGGTCTCGTCCTACCCCTTTCCTTGTCTACACATCCAATCTTCCCACACCCGTACAAGGCCCCTGTTCGGCAGGTGAGGCTGCCTGGGCGAGGTACTGGTCATCCTCCCCAACTCTATCCCACCTGACCCAATCCCTCACGCCCGAGGACACTGACCTTGAGGCGGTAGACGTTGGATCCGTCGTTGAGTCCGAGGGAAAACCAACCCTGGAGGGTAAACAGATTAAGAAAGGTAATAATAATAATAATAATAATAATAATAATAATAATAATAATAATAATAATAATAATAATAATAATAATAATAATACATTTTGGTCAAAAAGAGAAATAAAGAAATGCAAATACCCGGGAGATGTAATTCAGAAAATGTTTTAGAAAAAATGCTGTAGAAGAAAAAAAGACACATAGTGGTAAGAGTGTATGGAATCACTAAGAACTTTTTGCAACAAGAAATGCTTACCTAGAAACCTAAAATAAGGCACTGCAATACAGTGATGAAACCAGAATATCTTTAGGCAAGCGAATGTCTAGGTTTGTACTACCGTTTAGATAAACTGGAAGTAGTAGAATGAAGAAGCTTCAGAAATATTTTAGATCCAACGAAAACAATTGAACAATGGAAATTAAGAAATAACAAGGACATATACCAGAATAACGAAAATATAACAGAAACTACAAGAAAAAAGATATTTTTTTTGCTAGGGGCTTTACGTCGCACCGACACAGATAGGTCTTATGGCGACGATGGGATAGGAAAGGCCTAGGAGTTGGAAGGAAGCGACCGTGGCCTTAATTAAGGTACAGCCCCAGAATTTGCCTGGTGTGAAAATGGGAAACCACGGAAAACCATCTTCAGGGCTGCCGATAATGGGATTCGAACCTATTATCTCCCGGATGCAAGCTCACAGCCGCGCGCCTCTACGCGCACGGCCAACTCGCCCGGTAAGAAAAGGATATTGCTACATTTTGGACATATCTGTAGAATGGATCACAGCTGATCAACAAACAGGTATTCAAGTGCCTTACGGAGAAAAAGTAGACAGTGAGCTGGATGCAAGTGGCCAAGAAAGATTTAGAGAGAAATTAATTAGAGAAGAGGAAACAATAGAAAGCGAGAATTTTAAAAGAAAAGAATGGAAGGATTCCGAAGAAGGAGAAGAATAAAGCATAGTACAATAAAGAAGGAATACTGGAAAGAATGGAAGAGAAAACAACAAGGAAGGGTGAATTGAAATCGATATGTGGTACCTAGCAAAGCATCCGTGGCTCAGGCCTCTCACCGCTGAGTTCATGGATCAAACTCCAGTCACTCCCTGTGAGACATTTTGCTGCAAAAAGCGGAGGTGGGACAGGTTATCCAGCAACACTCCCTATCTTGACAATGTTATTTTGGCAGAAGGTATATCACAATATCGCAGAACTCTTAAAGTTACAGTTTTGAAGTTTTTACTACTGATAATTGTAACCTTCCCTTAGGGACTGAACTAGAATGTTAACAGGTCTACATTTATTAATTTACTTAATGTTTCATATTTTAGCAAAAAAGTCAATAAAATCGCTCTAAATTAGAAACTAAAGAAGGGAAATACTTTTTTCTACTTCAGTATCTGCACTAAGGCATAAAATAACTCTCTGAATAATGTGATCTCCTTAGATTGTATACTTCATGAAATCATGGGTCAGACATGTGAAGTAAGTCAATTTTCAGAAACTGAGTTCAAAGTAGGACAATGTTCACTCACATATTTACCCATGTCAGGTCGTACAGTGTTTATGACAGTGCCGATAACTTATTCATACATAATTCTGAAACAGATTAGTGAAACCCACAGCCTTCTAGAACAAACGGTAACAGAAATAAACAACTTCTAAGAGAAGCATGACCGAAGTTTGATATTTCTCACTTCTGTATTAATATTTTAATATACTTTTTAAAAATGTTTACGGGTAGCGTACCGTAATGAATTATACAACATTAGATTCAGCAGCGTCAAAATCATTTTATGAGACATTTGGAAAAATAATAAATACCCTTATATACTTGTTTAGAGAGCCTAGGAATTCACTGCAGAATAATGGATGAGTCTTGAAAGGTGGAAGTCAAACCTGGGAGTGAGAAGGGGCACGTACAAAATCCAAAGACAGGGGAGGAATGCCATGCAGCGGCTTCGGGACGCACTCGCATGAGCGCCGGGAGAGAGCCGAGTGTGTCGATATATTTGTGTGTTAATGAGGGAGGGGAAGGTTTGAGCGGGAATAATGTGGCCAGACGTTCAGCTATCCGATGCGTCCGCAGATTAAGTTGAGTACCCACCCCCGATATAAATGAAAAACCATGCCTTTGTGATTAACTCTCCATGAAAACAGGACTTGATATGAACCATTCCGGAACATATTAACCCTTTCCCGCCCGCATTTTCACTCCGCTTATCCCCAGGTTTCAACCTATTATTTAGCAAAAACTGAAACAGACCATATTGTTTCAGAAAAAGTTAAATACAGTAAAAACTATTGGTCACAATGAATTCAAATTTTCAATAACATTAGAATATATACCATCACATCCATTTCTCTGTTTATTGAGTCATAATATGTTCCCCCCCTCCCACTCCTCGTGATACTCGACACAGAGACAGTCTGCATTTGTCACATTCCCATGTTGTCTGAATCCCTCAAAACCAATAATCACGTGATTTTGGAAGTGGAATGATGCCCATGTATATAAGATTTTATTTCATCTTGGCAAGGGTCTTCCTATTCTGTTTTTATCTTACCGGAATGCGACTGTTTGAAGGCTGCATTGTTATATGCGCAATAGGCTGTGTCACTAAATAGTTTTTCTCCTCCTAACATACGTAAACAATCTCTCTCCCCTAATACTCTTTCCGAATTGTGCGCAGGTTCAACATCATCCATTTAATCATTCGGAGCAACGAAACGTAATATTTGTGTTACCTGAATTGCCGTGGCATCGCCATCAGGTCCAATCTATCGATATTCGTTTTCATTCATATCACTGTTATCACTAAAATTATCTTCGTTGATACATTATTCAGTCATTAAAAATTCACCTGCTCACTACTCAAGGATTCTGTGTCACTTTTTCCGCCCATATTCAGCTCAGTTTCAATATACGCGATATTCAATCCCGCCATGTTTACGGACGAAACAGCTGACCCGCGCTCGCGGAAGTTCAAGACCGTTGCCTAGGCAACGTCAAGACAGATTATCACTCTTCCTTTATTCCCTAAGACTTGTAGATTGCACTGCGTGTTCATAAATGCCTTATAAACACTTCACTGATGAGAAAAATAAAAAACTATCGCACAGATCGCAGACGAATGCAGATAATGCAGCCGGGCGCTAAGGACCGGAAGGCTAAATGAACAGTCGGGCGCTTTCGGGCTCTAAGGGCCGGAAAGGGTCATCTATGTGACATTCCATGGGGACTGCAACAGAAGAAATGAGTTTACATTTCAAAGTTTGAAGTGCAATATACTTAATCGGATGCTCCCAAAAAGGTTCTGACATCACAGCAAGCGACAGTATGAAGAGCTTCGGATTTGCTATCGACCCACCTGGGAAGGAAAAAATTGTCAGGCTTAAGAGGTTGATATTGAAAACAAAAGGCACTACTAACCATTCTTACATCTGGAGGTGAAATAAAATACCCCATTCCTAAGTTTGGAGGTGATAGCGCAGCTATTCGGCACCGAGTATTATCTACAGTAAATTCTGCGTGAACCACTTTTTTTCGGAGTTTTGGTATTAATGTCTTAGAAATTGCATAAATTTCCGCCAGTATTCTAGGGCACTCTCCCGAAGTTAACAGTCACCATTTGTATAGCATTATAAATTGCAAACTACATTTAAATTAGATATGGAGAGAATCATGATTTTATTTTACGTCGCACCAACACAAATAGGACTTACTATGACGATGGAACAGCAAAGATCTAGGAGTGGGAAGGTACTGGCCGTGGACTTAAGGTGCAGCCTGGTGTTAAAAATGGGAAACCATCGCAAACTATCTTCAGGGCTGCCAACATTGGGATTCAAAACCACTCTCTCCTGAATGACGACCATCCATTGAATCTGTATGATTTTTGGTAAATAAATTATAATAATCATGAAAAAGAAAAGAATGATGAAAATTATACATATTTAGTTCAAACTTGCATTTAAATATTTTTGGATAGACTAATTATGTGACTGTATCTTCAAGGCAACCGTTATAAAAGGGAAGCTATTCTTATTTGGAGGGATTAATTTCTGTACAATGACCACTTGCTCTTTTCAACAAACAATTTTCTTTATATTAAATACAGAAAAAATACATAATTTTTCCAGAGCCAAATGTTGACATAAATATAATAAGTAAACTCTTCGCAATCAATCAATCAATCAATCAATCAATCAATCAATCAATCAATCAATCAATCAATCAATCAATCAATCAATCAATCAATCAATCAATCAATCAATCAATCAATCAATCAATCAATCAATCAATCAATCAATCAATCAATCAATCAATCAATCAATCAATCAATCAATCAATCAATCAATCAATCAATCAATCAATCAATCAATCAATCAATCAATCAATCAATCAATCTGTCATTATTGGTCTGCATTTAGAGCAGTCGCCCAGGTGGCAGATTATTTATCAATAGTTTACGGAATCTTCTCTTGAATGATTTCAAGTAATTTGTAAGTTTATCAAACATTCCCCTTACTTCTAATCCCTAATTCCTCTTCTATAATTCCAAGAGTACCTTCATGTTATAATATTTCCTACTTTTTTAAGCCTCTACTAAAGCTTATTCATTTACTAATGTCATTTCACGACGTCTCCCTAATGGCTGCTGGGAACATACCTCTTAGTCGAGATGCTCGTCCCCTTACTCGCAAGTCCTCCCAGCCCTAAGTTTCAAACACTTTCATAACACTGCTCTGTTGTCGGAAATGCCACGGTAAGTACCTCAGACGGCTGAGGCGCTGGCCTTCTGACCCTAACTTGGCAGGTTCGATCCTGGTTCAGTCTAGTGGTATTTGAATGTGTTAAAAATCCGGCACCTCGGCGTCTCAGAAAACGAGTAAAGTAGTTAGCGGGAAGTAAAGCCAATAACTATATTACCTGCTGTCGGAAATCACTCAGAACAAAACGCGCTGCTTTACTCTGGACCTCTTTCAGTTCTCGTAATAAGTGATGTTCGTCCCATACATAGGAACAATATTCTAATTGAGGTGTTACCATAGATTTATACGCCCTCTCCTTTACATTCTTCCTACCACCCCTAAATATTCTCATAACCATGTGAGAATATCTGTAACCCTTATTTACAACGTCATTAATGTGATTACCCCAATTAAGATCTTTACGTACATTAACACCTAAGAGATCCCCGTACCTTATTATCATTCCGCATAAAGTAAAAAGTAGATCCCAGGAAAATAACTATGGCTACTATTTGTTTGTAAATCGTGGAATTGATTATTGTAATGTATTACCCGCAGTTGTCCTAGAGCCATTTCCCAAAAATTTACGATGCTTCAAGAATTCTTCTTAAGCCGTCGTCTCCAAACGGAGGTAGACAATCTACATGGCCAGCTCCGATCTTGACGTTCCAGCCATACCATGTGGATTTATTGGAATATCTCTCAGGATCTTTAATGCAGTGGTTTTCCGTTGCCTTCTGCACCCTAATGCCGTTGACCAAACTGGTTCCTCCCCATTTGGGAACAATTTCTTGTCCCCAGGACAATAGAGTACCCGCCCATCCACTCTCAAAGAGACTGTTGGCACTTGCTAAAGGGGATCTCCTTATACCGGGATATATTCGGTCCCTTCATTCGTTAGCCGCCTGCATATGCAGTCGTTGCCCCCTCTCTACCGCGGGGAGATGAATGTCAGGATTTCACCGTCATTGAAACAAGGACCAAATGGCATTTCCTTGTTTCTCTGGTTCAAGTATAGACTCCAGCAATCTGTAAATGTGCGAAAATTTCTATGTGATGGTATCATATTTTAATGCAATGCTCAACCCAATGTAAATTGTAGCATTAAGGCATCTGAATTATTTATGGCACTTGTTGATTTGTTTACGAATGTGCTGTATTTACAATGCTAAGTGGACCGCTCACTCGACTGTAACTCATAGGGTGAAAGTTTGGAATACTATAGGAAGTGCGAATTTGTGTATGACGTTTCAAAGTTAATTTACTAGTAAGGCCAACCAACAGTATTGTAAGCCGTAGTATTAAGCACTGGAAACACTTATTTGTATACGATGATGTTGGATTTAGAATGTTAAAATAGTAGTATTTCTTGTAATAGTTCCTTCCCATGGAATTGCTTTTTATACTCCTCTTGTTTTTGTTGGGTAATTATGTTTTAACTTTATTACCAAACTACTCTCAGTAATCATTGCCACCGGGACATTTCCCAGTTGCAATGTATTTGTTAATAATAATAGTAATATTAATCTTCCCGATACAGTATTTAAAACTTAGAGGACGTTTCCCCTTGGTCAAACAACCTGAGTATTCATCCCATTTACCATCATAACACTGTCTGCTGGCCATCTCAAAACACTGTCGAGATCTTGTTGCAATCAATCACAGTCGATTTATTAAGACCGAAGACGTTTCAGAAGCATTATTATTTTACATCTGAATGGAATATGGAAGTTCCATAATATCAGTAAACCTCATGAAGTATTAATTCTGCCTCTACAAATTGGAGGAGAAATAAACTTTCCATTTAATGGTTCATTCACTAAGGATTCAATCACATTGCGAGTAAATTTAAAATGTCATTGAAATAAATGTTTTTGAGATAAGTTTCCTGCCGTGTTTCCAGGCGAAGAGAGAAAAAGAAAGATGGTAAATTAGTCTTTCCATCTCTAAAGGAGATAAATGAAAGGAGAGGCGACATTGATATGCTCATTTAAGAAAAGAAACCAAATTAGCTAAGGTCGCCTATCCGTTTAAGTCATCACTTCCCTGAGCTCTGAGCTCACTGAAAAATTAGCACTCTTCTTGGAAGAAAGATATTTTTATAATAAGAACTTTGCAATTAATTATGATGACGCAAATGTGATGGTGACGGTTAAATGTCATCTAGACTCTGGATTTTCAGGCAGTAATAAGTCAGAATGCAAACTAATTGGGGAGCGTAACAAGGATAGGCTACCGTACACAACAGCCATGTTATGAGTGCTGCATACACGTTAAGGGTACGGTCCATCAGAACTGCTAGCATTTATGCTATTGTTGCTACATAAGGGAAGAATGGGTTAGACCAGGGTTCCCCAAATATTTTGTTTCTGAGGCCCCTCACCATATCGCATTCATGCCCGAGGATACCGTAGCCACAGGACATAACTCAATTCAGTGAAAAAGAAACAGAATTTTGTAATGTCACCATGTTCTATTGTATTCGTATAATTTAGGAGTGATATTTGTTTTCCTTTAAATTTAACTTCATTTACATAAGGATAGTGTATACAGGTGGTCAGTAACAACGTAAAATGAGAATATAGATAAAAGGAAAAGATTACGTCGATGTATCGCGCCGTTGTCATGTTATCAGCTGCTGAAGTTAGCCAATTATACCTCTTCGCGAGCGAATCCACATGAGCTATCCAAAGCGGTGTAGCTAAATCTGTAAGTAGCTTGCTCCGACTTGTGTCAAAGCCGAGAAACGAGAATCAAACACTAACACACCTCTGCGTTTCAACCAGTGCCACAGTAGCGAGCTTGTTATGGGCTGAGCCTGTTATCAGGGTGGTACTTAATCAAGTCCCTCCTCTGGAGAAGTTTCTTCTTCCATTAGAGGTCTCAGTCCGACAATAAGCCGCATGCATATTTAACAACATCGCCTCGCAAATTCCATCTGAATTTGCCCAAGAAGCGATCTGATTGGCTGATAACATAACAACGCCGCTAGTTAGCTAATTATTTTTCCAATTATTTATCAGTATAAACAACACTCTAACATTCATATATCCGGTTCATGTTGTTTCCGACCACCCTGTATATGCATAGAATTTATAAAACAATGTGACACTACTCGACTAATAATCACGACGGTCTGAATGTGAAAAGTAACTTAATTTGGTACAGTTGTTGGATCAATGGTACGGATGATGCAGTTTTCCAAAGATCTAGTGTTTTACAAGCATAGTCAACCGAATCGAAGATCAGCCTCTACATTAGTCCCTTTTCTACACTTCGTTTTCATTTGTGTGAGAACGGAAAAGGTACACTCGCATAGGTATGTTGGCGTGAAAGGCATTAAGTTCACTGTTTCCTTTATAGAAATTGTACGGCATAGGGGATGTCATGGAGAAAAAAGTCGATCAGAGACGTGGAGTTGTGATACAAGGTCTTTACAAGATACCGACAACTTGTAAATTACATATACTGTATGACTCTTCTTCTTCTTCTTCTTCTTCTTCTTCTTGTGAATCTGGCTTGAGACAGGTATCAACTGGACAGTCTCCCTGGTTCTCTGTCCTCAGCATCTTGTTTCCAGTTGTTCATAGCTTCTCCCTTGTTTGACATCTGTTAACATTCCAAACCTTCTTGTTCCTCTTCCTTTTCTTCCATCTATTTTTCCCTCCATCACCTCAGTTAGAGACAATTTCTACGTAGTATGTGACCTAACCAGGATATTTTTCTCTTCCTTATCGTTTTCATCAGGTGTCTCTTCTCTCCTAGTTTTCTCAGCACTTCATCATTCCTCACTTTACTGTACACCTCACTTATCCCACTCTTCTCCACAACCATATTTCAATACTTTCCAAATACTTTGTTTCTTTCTTTCTTTCCTTCTTAATGACCATGTTTCAGCTCCATACGACACTACACTCCACACAAAACACTTTGTATGAAGATATAATTCCTAAATTTAGAATAATGATGAACTGCATCTGTACAATAAAATATGGCCCTTTAAATTCTTACAACTTAAATTATTATTGCTGACCCCTTATCTTTTCGTTGTTACACCACCCGCACCCCCATCAAAGGTCCGCGAATCACAGTTTGGGAATGGTTGGGCTAGACCACACCTTCTAATAACGAAATTACACTGTCATGACTAAGACCAGGAATTCCCAGGGGGTAATAATCTTCTACTACGTATAATGAACGAGTATCACCTACCCCTTGCCCGTTGTACAGTTATGTAAGGAGAATTGCCTAGATGGTGGGGTTTACAACAGCACTCAACACCATAGAGTCAACCTAAATACAAATAGAGCAAAATTGCAGATAATTATTGACTGCCTACGTAATCAAATCTTTCTGTTACATGATTAAACTTCTTATTCTACACAACTTGCCACGATGTATCCACAACGACAGCTGATCTCCTTATGAGCGCGCGAGTCAACACAGCGCCATCTTATAACAGAGTATGCGTGTGACGTCACATATTTATCACGAATGTTGCCTTAATCTGAAGCGCTACTTTGCTTTTGTCTGTCCATTGAGACATTCATAATAATCGTAAGTTAAATATTCTCGGTGATATACGCGTTCCACCCCAAAACAAAAAACCTTAACATTTTTCTTTCCATGTACCGGTTGTCGAGAAACATAAGTCTACGCTAAAACACGAAGGGTTCTGCTTAAGGCTTAACGCCCCCATTCGACGTACGCATCAATCTCTATGGACACTGCACAGAGGTTTGGAATTGAACCCACCTTTCAGTACGCCATCTAGTGACCGCTCCCACTCTGCCGGCGACATTCTGATGCTAAAAATGTCTCCACCAGCGGCTCTAGAACTAGCCGACCACGGCGTCTTAGAACTTAACAATTGTAGCCGCCATGCAAGCTGCGAATTGACAGATTAAGTCTCCTTCAGCATTGCATTAGCCCATAAACAAACAAAGTTATTTGTTCTTCATACAATTATTAACCTTCGACTGGCGCTTTGAAGACTTCGGTACGAATATGGCGTTGTGGGGTCGAAAATGAAACCATAGAATGGATGACCACAAACAACTTTTATTGAAGTGTCAATAATAAATACGCTTCAGTTATGTTTCCTTATAAGTTTTGCATTACCTACAATGAGAAATTAACATCTTTGCTGATTATAGATTGTGAGATAATACACAATTGTTTTACCGTCATTGATTTTAAAAGAAAATCGCACTCCCATGAATTACACTTAAATGAAAAGAAATTTTAAATGTTCATTTCTCCAAAGCAATTTCAAAGGTGCTTTCAAATATTATAGTATACAAAACTCATTACAACTTCTGACATGACATTTACGTCATTTTCACAACCGCTTAAAACCCACTACATGTTTTCTTCTCCAAAATTCTTACACACCGCAGCACGGCAAGTTTGGCAGGTTGGACAATCACATTTCACGCAGTACTGATTTGTCTTTTTTCAGCAGAGCTAGGAAACAGTGCACATCACTTCCTTTTTGAGTTTTGATTGGATGATTGCACTTTTGGAACAGTTTTCATATAACAAATTCTTGACAGTACTATTCGCAGTTCTTTCGGAAGTCGGTCATTGGCAAGTCTTTCATTGAGGCAGGGTTCAGTTAATTTCCATTCCAATGTTTTTAGAAACTAAAAGCTAGTGACAGGCATGTAGATTTTGAGCGATGTCTGTACAATAAGAGAATTTATCCCAATAATATTGAGGAAGGTGAAGAAAATCGCGAGATGCAATCTGCCAGTTCTGATCTTAGGATTACACACTGACATTCCAGGGATGACAGATATGGAAGCCATAGTAAGGCTTTCACGAAGAAAAAGTATCAAGCATGCACTTCGAATGAAACATAAACACTTACAAAATTTTAAGTCACAACAAACTTCGCAACACAAACGCCGTTGTGGGATCGTTAAAGGCACCGCACAATATTTAAATCAAGTTCCTGAAAAAAAACAATATTTACTAAAAGTTACAACTCAAGATAGCAGTTGACTTTGCAATAAGTGACAGCTACAGTGAACGGCGCAAGGGGTGTACAAAGTTACTGGTATATTTAAAGACCCCACAACGCCAGTCGAGGGTTAATAATATTGCGAAATGGATATTCAGTTAAAATGGTAGAATAACTGTTCCATATTCGCGCATAGATCAGATCACCATAACAAATTACTGTAAATGACATTACAACATTGGTGATATTATCACATTTTTACAGTTGCATTGCTTCAATAAAATTTAAACATACTGTATAGTAAATTAATTCGCTATTCGGGAGATAGTGGGTTCGAACACCACTGTCGGCAGCCCTGAAGATGGTTTTCCGTGGTTTCCCAATTAAGGCAACGGCCAATTCCTCCCCACTTCCTAGACACCTCTCATCCCATCGCCGCCATAAGACCTATGTGTGACAGTACGACGTAAAAATTGTAAATAAATATTTCCGGATTTAATGATATAATTTGGAAGATTCTAGCAAAGAAATTCCTTCAAATTTTAATAATTTTGGTGCATAATATTTCACATTATTCTCTACTTATATAAAATATTTTTTCGTAGCTTTTAAGACCATAATACAGGTAATACGTTATATCTAATTTAATTAATATAATAGAAAGCCTACGGTAATAATTTTCTGCCGCTGGTAAGAAGGATATTACGGTAAAATTTTGGAGGTATTTTTCACGATCTTGAGGATTAGAAGTGAGGATTTCCATGAAGTGAAGTTGGCAAACCTGGCCTCGATACTGCTTTTCTTCTTGTTCGGTTAATTCCCACCGTAATGAAGAAGGTCTTAAATAACACTGTTCTTTTATGGTTTCTTTACAGGGTATATGCTTACATTCTTGTACACCCTATATATGTAAATAAAGTAACGTCTACCGAATGGCGAAACAAATAATTGATGATGCCAACGAGAGTAGTTGGTAATGAACTTAGAGTACTCAAAGGGATGAAAATAAATAAGTAAGCGATGCGTCAACATTCAATATTGTGCAATCTAAATATAATGAATAATTAAAAGTCAGACGAACGAAACGCTAAAGAATGCTTTATACGTTCAGAGTGGAGAGGATGCATTAAGTATTTATGAACAACAAATAATATCGTACTGATCTATACATAGATTAGTACTGAAGTTATTGATCATGAATTTTGAATTCCGTACTTCTCATTTCTCAGTGATTCAAGTTAGAATGCACTGGATTAGTAGTTACGTCTGGATGAATAATAATAATAATAATAATAATAATAATAATAATAATAATAATAATAATAATAATAAAAAAAAAATATTTCACTTATTCTGGCAAAGTTAGGGATGTACTCCCTTTCCTTCACTTAACCAGTCTCAACTTAGGACACTGTTAATTATAACTACTGATGACAATAATATGAAAACAATATTAAAAATAATAACAGTAATAGTGTAAAAGTAATCACACGTAAAATAGGAAAATCAAGGTGAAGATAAGGATTAGTAAGAAGAAGAAGAATATCTGTGAAAGGAAAAGGGAAATAATGATGAAGATGAAGAAGGAGTAAGTATTTTTTCGGGTCAAAACAGCCGGGTTGAATGGCTCAGACGGTTAAGGCGCTGGCCTTCTAACCCCAACTTGGCAGGTTCGATCCTGGCTCAGTCCGGTGGTATTCGAAGGTGCTCAAATACGACACCCTCGTGTCGGTAGATTTACTGGCACGTGAAAGAACTCCTGCGGGACTAAATTCCGGCACCTCGGCGTCTCCGAAGACCGTAAAAGTAGTTAGTGGGACGTAGAGTATAATAACATTATTATTATTATTATTATTATTATTATTATTATTATTATTATTATTATTATTATTATTATTGGGGTCAAAACTTGATGATTCATACATATTTACCAAGTATTTCGACAAAGCCGTTTCTAAAAGCTGAGCTGCTGGACATACGTCTAACGTCCAGTGGTAAGATATTCCATTGTCGGGCTGCAGCAACGGTGAATGAGTCCGTGTAGGTTGTTGCTCTGTGTACAGGAAGGGATTAACACATGGTGCTGCAGGATCGGATATTTTTGTCGTTGTCTTTGGACACCAGTTCAATGCGATCACGGAGATAGGCTCGTTGAAAAGTTTTGAAGGGTATTGAAACATAAAAACGTTCCAGTCCATCAAACATACAACAATTTCAATACGAGAAAGGTACTATATTCTTTTACACTTTATTTTTTGTACGTCCCGCTATGGTTCACATTTCGCTTTTGAAGAGGGTGACGTGTAACTAGTGCCTTGTTCTACCGTTTGGAAGCAGCATACGCACAGGGGCCAACGAATGCACTCGTCATAGCCATTTCATAACAACACTGTCAGCGTAAGAGCAGACACCATGGAAAGCAACCGCCAGGGACAGCGCTATACGACTTGGTTCCTATGGAAAGAAGGCGTGAGCACTGGAGAAATTTATCGGCGCTTGGTGGCAGTCTGTGGAGAACACGCGCCGTCACGGAAAACAGTTTAAAATTGGATGGAAGATCGGAAAACAGGGCGCACATCGGTGGACAAGGGAACCAGTTCTGGAAGGAATGTGACAGTGTCAACAGCAGTCAACATTGCCCGGGTCGAACAGGCTATCCGAGGAAACAAATACATCATATTTACAGGAAAGGAGGCAGCCACGGTAATTAGCCAAAACACCCTGCAGGGGATCGTGCACGGTCCCTTACAGTTGAGGAAGGTGTCATCCACGTGGATGCCTAGACTCTTGTCTGCTGACGAAAACCAGAGGCGTATGGACGTGTGGAGACATCGTTTGCAACGCCATAATACTGTGTACATTTCACAGGTCTGTTAACACTGTTATACGAATGGCATACTCTATTGTTTTACACTTTATTTTTACTACGCAAATGAAGTGCATTACACACCAGTTGTTAGGTTCACCTTCTCACATAATCTTCTTGTAAATGTATGCACTTTTGCCATCCATGTTTCAGTCTATCCAGACCTTCCTGAAACCATTCTTCGGAGTGCTGCGTACCCATGCTTTGACAGCCTTGTCCAGTTCTGCAAAATCCGGAAAACGGTGACAATGTAGAGGTTCGTTCATGTTTCCGAACAGCTGATCATCACATTTCTCGGGCGGTGGACTGCCCCTATGCTTCCATTGCATCGATTGTTGTTTCATTTGTGGCTCATGGTAATGGAGCCATGTTTCATCAGCAGTCACAAGCCTAGCCATGAATTCAGCTGGATCAGTATTATACAAAGAAATACATCTTTCGTTCTTCAAGAACACCCTCAGATTCTATCAAATCATTGAAAACATGCGTATAAATGTACAGTATTCCCTATGTTGCAAAAAATTTCTCAGTGATAGAGAGTTTAATGATAATATGAACAAGTATTGACCAATAAGGAATTTACAAGTATTAACATAATGGAAACACTCTTGTACTCATCCGTTGTTACCAAACACTATTCCAGGATTGTGGTCATGGAGATGCAAATGGAAAGTTTTAGGAATAGCACTGCTCGCGGAGAGGGAAATCATGGGAGGATCGTATGCAAATAGCAAAACGTATGAAATGTGCATCGTTCTTGCAGGCGGAGCCACCCGACCCGTGTGTACGACGATGTGTCATGGTCACCGTAACGAAGCCCTCTGATATATATTACACAATCATTCTGAGCGTATTGTAATTTCCTCCCCCATTCTACTCCTAGGTTGTTGTAAACTATATCGCATTAATCAAAATGAGGTAATTCGAGTAATTCAACAAGAATTTTCTTTAGTTTAAGATGGAAAGTGAATTTTAATTTACCGAGACAGTGTATGGTTCCGTCTAGTTTTTCTGCACACAGATATAGTTTGGGCAGACCAAGACAGACGTTCGTCAAATATGATACCAAGATTTCTTACGCATAAGATGCTAATCGGCTAGTAATCACTGACGCAGTTTGCCAATTTTCCCAGGGGTATGCATAAGTTTTTTCCGGTATTTTGTGATAATGAAAGCATATAATATTCAAGGGAAATTCATTTTTTAATTCAAAACATTGGTCGTTGGCTTATCCACATTTCGCCCATCTTTCAGGTAAGTTATGATTACCATGCCAGAAAAACTGCTTGTCTTTTGTGGCCAAAAATTCGTCGAGCTATCTTTCAACTTCCTCGAAATTTCTGAAATGCTGCTCTTTGAGGGCGTGCCCGATTGATGCGAAGAGCTGATAGATGGCGCCAGAAAGGGGCAGTAAGGCGCGTGCTGAAGTATTTTCCATCCATGCGATTTCAAAGTGTCTTTCGCTGGCTTTACTATCCGAGACGGCGCAGTGTTGTGTAACAAAATCACCTTGCCATGTCTTCCGGCCCATTCGAGTTGTCTGTTGGTTAATGCGTGATTAAAAATAATCATTTGTTGGCGATAACTTTGTGCATAACGGTTTCGCCGCGCTTCGCCTGCAATTGCTCGCCTTCTTATTTTTGTGGTCTACCAGAGCTTGCACTGTATTTCACATTGACATCACCACGTTTAAATTGTCGAAACCATTTCTCACATGTTCTAATCGACGGAGCGTGTTCACCACATGTTTCTAATAGCAAATTATGACTTTCTACAGCCCTTTTCTTTTGATTAAATAAGAAAAGCAACGCGTGCAGCAAATGTCCTTTTTAAGGAACAACGTCGACAAAATCACTGAACGATACAACACAGACGCTAGTGTTTGGCGGACTCACACTGTGTGTGTTGGTAGGTTAATGTCAGACGAACAAACTGACGTACGTATCAAGCACACACGCTGGGACTGTTTGCTGGCGTCATCTCTTAGTGAGACGTGAAAAGACTTATGCATACCCCTTGGTATTTTCGGAAGCGGCCGAACTATGTCAATTCTCCGTATTTCCGTTTAAGTCCCCTGTTGCAGTGAATAATTAAAGTTATTCACCAATGGATAAATGATGTGATGTAGAATTAGATGTTTTCAGTCATTCGGAACGCTCCCTCTAATTTCCGGTTGCGGATATTTGTCACTTCTTGTTCTAGCCGAATCTCTTCGATTACTCCATCCAGGTATTTAAACTCCTTGGCTCTTATGGTCTTTGTACGGTCTGTTTACATACATCACGGACAGTAACTGATGTTCTCCATTTATTTTGCCTTCTCAAAGAAGATTTGTAATCCTACATTATACTCAGTTTATTTAAGAAAATTTATCTTCCTGTTTGCTAAACTGATGTATGGCTAAGTCACCAGCGAAAGCCAGACAGTCAACATACACTCCTTTGTGTTTGGGGCCTAATCGAAACAGATCTCCGTTTCCTTCTTCTTTGTTTAGCAAATTTATCCATCCTTGGATTACCTTTCCAAAGATACAATGGAAAAGAAATGGAGAAAGTCCATCCGCTTGGCTGACCTCAGTCTTTATCTCAAAGGGCTCCGAAATTTCATTCTGGAATTTTACCATTGAAATTGTGCTGGTGAGAGTCTGAATCAAGTTTGTGGATGTAGCATCCAACCCATAACCTTCCAGAGTCTTCAATAACGACTGTCGTTCAATCAAGTCCTACGTTTTTCTGAAATCTATAAATACGACCAAATATTTAACCACCCAGTTTTCTTGCATCTGATGATGTTCATTAGATTGAAAATTTGTTCCGGATAGGAACGGCTGTTTCGGAAACCATCCTGGTATTCTGTTTATCAAGATGAATTTCGATTCTATTAAGCAGTGCTTTATAAAGTAATCTTGTAACGAAAAGGAATTATCAATATATCTCTGTAATAGTTAACGTTCTTCTTGTCTCCTTTTTTTATGCAGAGGAATGGATTAATGCTGAATGCCATCCAACTGGTATGGTACCCGTTTACCAAATTTCCTGAAGGAGACAGACTAGTATATCCAAAGTATCCTTATTTTCCTGCTTCAATAGTTCCGCCACTACAGAATCTTCCCCTGCTGATTTATTATTATTATTATTATTATTATTATTATTATTATTATTATTATTATTATTATTATTATTATTATTATTATTATTATTATTATTACCTGGAAGGTACTTGCACTATTTTGCTTATTTACTCGTGTCAGAAGCATACTTAATAATACAGTTAAAAATAAAATAAATAATTAAATTATTTACAAAAAGACAAAGGAAATTGACCAAATTTACTGTACATCTAGATGGTGTTTTTCCAAAACTGAGCCACCTAGGCCGTTTCCATCAGCAAATATTAAATCTTGCTCTGAGCATGAAAATGGGCAGAGAGGACATTGAAACATATGGTTCACTGTTTGTTCTTCACCGCAGTCACACTTGTTGTTCTCTGATGTGAAGCCCCATAACTTAAGTGAGGAATTAGCCCTGCCGACAACAGCTCTTAATCGGTTAAGGGACCTCCAAACACTCCAGTCTTCATTGTAGCCAGCCGAGAGTTGTTCACCCTGCTCCATCCACTCTTGCTGCTTAGGAAAGGAAAGTGTTGCCTTATCTAGAGGTCCTTTCAAGGGCTTTGATGTCTGGAGGAACCTTTTCCTGGATTTCAGCCTAGATTGAAATTGTTGATGACCAAACAGCGGGTGACGTTCAATGTTCTCAAACTTCAGTCGTTCTTGATCGGGAGCGACTTCTCGACGAATACTTGCACTGAAATTTTCGTGACACCGAGGAATTCCCGGAATAGAACATGGTTTGAAATTAATCGTCATTTAATTAAAGTGACACTAACTTATATGTTAAATTGTTCCTGTTCAAATATTATGTTCATACAATCAGAACCATTAAGTCAGTTATAGATAAAATTTATACACACAGATAATTGAGATGATATTACAACCAGTATTACTGTTATCAATACTTTAAATTCATGACTTTACAAGCTTTAAACTTTCAACAAAAGAATCATTTACAAACTAATTATTAAATCTCTAGATCTCAATTTAGGCAGATACAGAGAGAAAGGCACACTTTATTAGTCAATAAATAAATGAATCATTCGTCACTGATCTGAATTTTTGGTTGTCACCATGTGGTAGATACCCTATCAAATTTTACTGACACAATACTTCTAAGTATTCCAATATCAAATTTTGTAACATTTTCGAAACCCTATTTTTTCGAAATCACCCAAAATGAATCGAACTGTTTTACTTTGGATCGTTCCCAGTTCTCGAATCAAGAAATCCTGGCGAAAATCCCATACACGAGAAGCATGCTCTAACAGAGGTGTTGACATTGACTTATACGTCCAACCGCTTAATCGTTACTACAACCATTAAATACCCTCATATCCATATGAAGAGTTCTGTAACCTTAATTCTTAATCCCCTTAATATGATTGACCCCATGAAGAATCTTCCTTACTGATAGTTACTTACAGTGAACTCCATGAGTTACTATCACCGCTTGAAGCCAGTAATTAGAAGAGGTACTTTCCTCTCGTGAAGGATACAACCTAACCTTTAAACCCGTTTACCATCGTACAATTGTCTGTTGTCCATCTCGGAACATTTTCGACATCGTTTTGAAATCGCTCACTATCCTGTAACTTATTTAATAAAACAATACATCTTATCCTTGATTCATTTTTATATATAAGAAAACCGGAAGTCCAATAATACCGCCTTGTGGGACCCCCAGGTTTATCATTCCCAAAACAGGTAATGCTTCATCTGCTCTAATTTTCTGACTCCTGTTTTATACAATAGTTTAGCACCCATTCACTCGCTGTTCTTTCTGGTCAAACAGTCCTCAATTTAGTTAGTGATTTTCCACGTAGGAAGCCGTTAGTAATTTGGCAAACGTGCCTGACATAATCAGAAAAATGTTCTCCCAGTGTTTATATTCAGCACTTGACAAAATGAATGGGCTGTAATTATCTGAGTCATAGACATTATATAGGCTTTTGGGTTGATGCCATGTCACGAAGTCTCCTTACGTTCCACGGAGTACTCGGCATAGTTTATTTCCATTCTTCAGCTCTGTTCTATTATAACTGGTGTCTTTCGTTGAATTTCAGTTCGTTAGTTCCATTTATTTCTTCTACCACATTCGTCCTATGTCCTCTCTGTTACTTGTCAGGCATACACGGTGTGATAGAACATCTTAATTGGAGCTTAATGTTGTTGTCGGCTCCCGCTTGGTGCGCTGTGCCAGCATACAGCGAGCCACCTGCTGACGAATGAGCGTACCACTACAGCTCCAGCGTTAAAGCATTCTTAAATTCAAACCCTCATTATTGTAGACATTTTCCTCGCGAATAATCTATATTCTCTCCTGAAGAAACGGAACAAAATTCTATGCGAAACGTAAAGGGTCTCACCTTGTTTTCTTGACAGGGCAAAAACCCAAAACCCTATATCGTGTCCACAAGTACGGGCCGTGGAAGCTCGATGGTAACATATCTGATTCATGTATATCACCCTTTCTGTTGTACACTGGGGATACTATTGCAACTCCTTATTTATTCAGTATAGATTCTTCATGAAATCAGTAATGAAATAAGTAGATCAGGTATACAGTAATGTAACCCAACTCAGGGACTTTAGTATTTTCCAGAAACCTTATCAATTCCAGCTTCCTTTTCAGTTCAACGTTTGTATAATTATATGAATACTTTCTTTATTTCATGGGTAAATATCAGTGCATCGTTGGTATTAGTCAACCTCCACATATTAGGCTTTCTAATTACTTCCGCCTTCTGTATGTCCTCACATGTACACTTCTTCTTCTTCTATAGCGTTTGCCCCGCCTGGTGGCAGGGTCCGCTGTTTGGGTTCATTGTCTCCATTTAATTCGGTCTAGGGCCATTGTCTGGATGCAGCCTTACAGCTTTCATGTCGTTGTGCACTGTATCGGTCCATCGCTGTCTTGGTCGTCCCTTGAGCCTCGTTACAAGGATTTCCAATGTATACGCTTACTTTGCCAATATATTGTCTTATGCACGCAACACATGCCCAAACCAGCGAAGACGGTTTTCCTGCATTTTCTTTTAGGTTGGTGCAACGCCAAAACATTTTCTAATATCGTCGTTTGAAATATGATCCAGTCTAGTGATGCCAGCTGTCCACCTAAGCATCTTCGTCTCCATGACGCTTAGTCGACGTTCTGCCTCCTTCGTAGCAGGCCGACACTCAGTGCCGTAGAGCGCGACGAGACGGATAACAGTCCGGTAGATCTTAGATTTTAGATGGTCCTTCGTCCGACTATCCCAGGTGACGCCCGTTGTCATTCGCCACTTCAGCCAGGTTGCGTGTATTCTTGTGTTGACTTCGTCAGTAAGTCAACCATCGTCTGAGATTGTGGAGCTAAGATATTTAAATTTCTCTACTAGTGGTAGATCCTCACTGTCAACGTGGATGGTTCCAAATTCTTGAGGATCTAATGTCATGTATTCTCTCTTCTTTTTGTTGAGGAACTGGCCGTATTGCGCTAGTCGGTTGTTCCACTCTTCTGCTTGACGCTGGAGATCACGCTTGTTCTCAGCAGCCAAGATGACATCATCAGCATGGAGAAGTGTCCATGGTATTGGCTTGTGCAGGTCTGATGTAACGGTGTCCAGCACAAGAATTAACAGGAGTGGTGATAAGGCAGAGAATTGATGCACTCCTAGAGTGATACGGAAATCATCGGACACTCCTGCGGCAGCTTGAACGTAACTCCTGGTTCTAAGTAGAGTATCTGTACCCACTTAACAAGGTGCTCTGGAATGCTATGTTCTTGTAGCGCTAACAAGATTAGGTCATGTGACACCCGATCAAAGGCCTTCTCAAGATCCAGAAACGCGAGATGAAGTGGCTTAATCTTTTCACGCCACTTCTCAACTAACAGCCGTGCATCCTGAATTGCATCTCTTGTGCCACAATTTCTCACAAATTCAGCTTGGTTCGTTGTTTGTTTATCTCGCGAACCTCTCACATACACACTACCATGGTTAATTACAAACAAAATGTTTTTGGTCCACTGTTTGTAAGTTTCCTTTCAAATTGCTTTTCTTTAATTTCCATAACACATTTATGGGACCAGCATAACTGATTATTACATTTGATTGACCCATACACATAATATAAATTATTATAAGTTGATTCATGCGGTAGGTTTTAGGATAATGTACCTTATGCTTGCAAAATGACTACCTAAAAATGTCCGTAAAATTATAACAGGAATTCTGGATTTCTAAGGAAGTTACAATATTACAAGGCTAAAATTAGCCTTAGTGTGAATAGGTGACGTGCCCTACATCGTGATATTTGAAAACGGAACTGAAGTTATTCTCTCTTTGAAACTAAGCATTTATCCTGGCTGTCAAACTACCACTGGAAAATTCGGCAATATGCATCTGTATGGAACTATAACTCGTGGTAAACAAACACTGGTATGGGTGTGGCATTCGATAGTGTTATGTCGACTTTACAAAACTAATCGATTAGTGAAACAATAACACAATGAGTGCATTGGAAATATACTTTAGGAAGTGGCTGCTGCGAATCCAATGGCCTGTTATGAAGGCCAAATAGTAGCTAACAAACGAGCTCAAACACAATGTACAACAATACAACAGAACATTGTCTAGAACTTCGAGCACATTGCAAGGCAAGACCGCCTTAAAACGGCACATTTCAAGGAATAATTCATAGACACATAAGCCGTGTTAGGCCTTCACCAAGGTCTACAGATCATTCAATCTCGAAGATTTAGACAGTTATATATAGAATGCAAACTAATTGGGTTATAAGGAAAAGCCGCCAGGCACCCTCTACCGTAATGTAGCGAGGGTAACAAAAGTCCTAGGGGTTCTGATGGGCCACACCCCTAAGGTTTATGCAACTCTAACAGCGTAACCATTGCGTAGGCTCGGGTATAATTGATTCGCTCATTTCAGAAACTACATAAGTCAAAGTAGAAATATCCATGGTTTCTGGAAAACTGCAAAAAAATATGAAAAATAGTAAATTAGTACCTGCTGTCACTCTTGATATTGTCGTCAGTTATAATGTTTTTTAATGTTTTCACAACATGGTAAATTTAACTTTTTAAAAATTAACTTTTTATATACATATATTTACAATAGAAAATAGGTACAAATCCTGGTTACAAGAGTACCTTTTTAGTTATCCATGTCAACAACATTTTTCATTTTTTCACAATTTGCTTTACGTCGCACTGACACAGATAGGTCTTATGGCGACGATGGGACGAAAAAGCGTCCGTGGCCTTAATTACGGCACAACCCCTGCATTTTCCAGGTGTGAAAATAGGAAACGACTGAAAATCATCTTCATGGCTGCCGACGGTGTGTTTCGAGCCCACTGTCCCCTGAATACTGGATACTGGCCGCACTTGAGCGCCTGCAGCTATCAAGCTCGGTGTGAACTTCTTCATCTTTCTCTCTTCTAATGGTCTCCCAAGAATAGACTGCGTCATAAAATATTTGATTTCTTCGTCCTCTGATGTGTACTGCTGAAACTCCTTCAGGTAGTACAGGTAGAATTTTGATAGGCACGTCAATTGGCCTGGTCATTGGGTCAGGAGTAGGGTTTCTGACATTAAATATCTGAACCAGTAAGCCGTCAATGTAGGCCCTGATTTTATAACTAATGTAGCACAAGAATCTTGAGAGAAGTGCACGAACTTTGAAATTTTCAAGCTTGTAACGGCCACTCACCTAATTACGGCTGCCGTTATCAAGAACTCCACATGTTCTATCAACACTCATGTAATCGGCCTTGTACTTTCGCTGCGGCCATGCTTAGCGCCCGACCTGTTGGACAGTTCATCCCACACTGATCTACCACTGGGTTACGTTACTCGCTGCGTTACTATCTGATGTTTCTAGAACCCATGTGCGCTTCTTTCACGAACTTTCTGGGATGGTATGAATTCGTCCCAAGATCCCTCGGTCATCAGTCCAGTGCTGATACCGAATGAGGTTGGGGGGTCGTCCAACGGGTTCCCAGTATTATTCTGGGAAACTCTGCTTATTTTCTATTGTATTGGGTGAGCAACAGAATGCTTTACTTATTATTATCATTATCGTTTGCCTACTGGATTTTGGCAGCCAGGGCCTTAAACTTCGTTTCTATGGCCAGTTTTCAGTTTTACATGAGTGTTTCTTTTCAACAAAATTTGCCGTCCAATTAATCAATAGACTCAAGAGTTTTGGATGACTGAACACGAGACCTGGACTCAACAATCTTACTATGAACTCACTTTGTACTCTGCATCCCTAAGTGCTTAGGTGACTCCCACCGTTGCGATCCCGTATTCACCCCTCCCTACTGCCTTCCTTCTCTTCTTGTTTATTTTGGAAACTGTGTTCATTTATTCCATTACGCCGAGGCTTGCAGTTTGCTACGTCCTTTTGAATTGCCTCAATTAATACAACATTTTGTAAATGGTCCAGGGATTTCTTGTAAATGCTTTGTTCAAAATTATTGTTTTATTACTGTACCATGTTACGGAATGCTAAGTTGTGTTTTGGTTATCCTTCAAGTAGAAATAATATATGGTCTTGATTAAACTTTCTTCTTCTTCTTCTTCTTCTTCTTCCTATTATTCCTTCCTCTGATCTCTCATTGGTCCCAGCCTCTTTCTTATTGGATAGCCTGCCAATGAATCTTTATTAATTACTACGCCATATGGATTGCTGTCTTCTATGAGTTGCTGCATATTGAAACTGAAACATATTTGATTCCATATACACTGACAATCGTAACAAGCTCAAATTTCGTTCTTTTGGAATTTCTTTTCCACGTGTCTCTTCCGACAATGCCATTTTTTAAGAACTTCGGCCACTACCTACTGATATAAATTACATCATCCAGTTCCATGAGAACGACTAAAAATTCTTGTTCTGAAGATGAAGGCAAATAAAATCTGTGTACATCTGCAGAGATAATAATGTGTAGTTTCATAGAGAAGCAACATAAGTCAGTGAATAATGCCGTTTCTGTAATAAACTATAAATATGTGTAGCTGTCTATGTATAATTGGACCCGTGCTGTAGGGGTAGCGTGCCTGCCTCTTACCCGGAGGTCCCGGGTTCGATTCCCGGCCAGGCCAGGGAATTTTACCTGGACCTGAGGGCTGGTTTGAGGTCTACTCAGCCTACGTGATTAGAATTGAGGAGCTATCTGACGGTGAGATAGCGGCCCCGGTCTAGAAAGCCAAGAATAAAGGCCGAGAGGATTCGTCGTGCTGACCACACGACACCTCGTAATCTGCAGGCCTTCGGGCTGAGCAGCGGTCGCTTGGTAGGCCAAGGCCCTTCAAGGGCTGTAGTGCCGTGGGGTTTGGTTTGGTTTGGTTTGTCTACGTATAATAAGATGCCTGACTTACGTTGTTTCTGCACCGAACGATGTATGTAGATGCCCAGAATACTAAATCGTTGCTAACTATATTTAGCAAAATTTGACTTAGATTGTCTCTGAAATGATCGATTCACATGTTACTCGGTTCAGTAAGTTTGCATTCTACACTATTACCGCGTAAAACCTGACCTCTATAGATCAAATGCAACATATATGCTCCACATCAACAATAAATGAGGTTGGCAGAAGGCAGGACTTCACAGTGGGAAATAACAAGCGCCATTGCAAAGCCGATGAATGATTTACAACAAGTGCAATAATCTCTGATCCTTGGTCATCATACCCCTTCTACACTCACAAGTACTTAAAAGAAGGTGGATGCCAATATTCCGCATTGAATCTCTTAATTCCAGAAGCGCTTCGCTCTCACCACGCAGAGAGACACGGACGAATTCACTCCACTCCTATCGAACTCAGGGTAGTCTAGCACAGTGCCGAATTAAACTAGTTCACATACTATTACTGTAAGACTGAAATGGCACGGATGAATTACATTCCTTGCAAGTAGTTCACTCTTGACTTAATTAATCAGCCTCCATATAATTACATAACATCATTTCCTACAATAATTAATGTAATGGCGCTTTATATGAACTTCACATCCAAGGACGCAATAACAGGTCGGTATTATTTCCGCTAATTTATTGGAACTTTCAGAACCAATAAGTACGTTCCACAATTATCTAACATGAGGTGACTTACAAGCACAAACCATCCTCTCCTAGCTATGGCTTGATCCTGTGTCTTATGGGGATAGTCTACCGGTAAAAGTGGATTGCTTTATTTTGTTCCTAAAAACTTTTATCTAATGTTAGAATACAGACAATTTCAACGCTCTTAGCTTTGTCTTTCCCTCAAATTTCCAATTTAATCCTTCTTCTGTAATATTCTGTCGAACTTTATAAAACTTGTTTTCATTTTTCTCCCATAACATTCCGCGTAGTTTTATAAAAATACGTTGTATGAATAGCAGTGATCTTAAAAAGTCCGTGTGTGGCTTCTTGACCGTTTAATAAATGATTGTAATAGAGATCGTTACATTCTATATTTTGGCTTATTATAATCTTAAATGCAATGCATCTTTGAATATAAGACAAGATACAGAAAAATCAATACACATCGTTCCGTGAAAACGTATTTAATTTGAATTGTTCACTAGAATACCAATGGAACTACAAAGTACGAACTAGAAATATAAAAATGTACATTTTTATTTTTACTTCAAATGGGTTCCAAAATTGGTTTAGGGTTATACTTTTTATGATTTAATAAGCATTTGATCAAACATTAATGGAAATCAGTACCCTAAGTAAAAGGGTTCGTTTATATACAGACTGCCCCTTGAAGAATTAAATCTTAAAAAGTGAAAAAATGGACAGTTTTAGATTTGGGTCCCACAAAATACGTTAACCCGTCGCTTGTTACTACGCGAGCATTTTACTCACAATTGAATTAGAATAACATGTTTATGGAAATGGTAAAGGGCTCATGTATCGGCAAACTGCAGCCCATTTGATGAGAATTCCGCAAAGCCAGCAAACACAATTCGTGGAATTCCAGACAAATACTCATTACAGTATATACCAGCTTAGAACTTTAGCCGGTAAGTTTCTCTCTTATAAGGTTCAATATCGCGTGAGTAACTTCGTAGAAGTTTTGCTCATGATTAGAGTCCGGATTATTAGGTGCTGATAGGTTAGAATGCAAACTTACCTAAGCCAGTAACAAGTATACCCTACATTGTACAATGGTTGTGCCACGAGGTTTGCATTGATATTAGGGGTACAGCCTATAGAACTCCTTGAATTTATGCTACTCTTCCTACATTTTATGGTACAACGGGTTGCATGACACTTCCTACAAACCAAATTACTTTGCATTCTAACCTATTACCACCTACAAATCCGAGGTATACTCATTGATATTCATGCGCTGCGGGTCAGTATTTTTCCCAAAACGTTATCATATAGGGGTACTTGCAGGCGCAACGACAATATTTACTTTAGTCTACAAAAGAACAAATGATGTAATCATAGAAGAAGTGCTAGTGAACTTTAGAAGGAATTTATAAATGTCTCAGCGGGACATTAAAATGATCGCACAACAAAAAAACTATATATCGCCTTGTGTCCTAAGCAATTGGATGACTTTTAGGACAAACACTTCAATTTCGCTTTTCGGACCACGTTGACCACGGTGGGCTAAAATGCGGGATATACGCTACGACGAAGGAGAAGAATAAAAATACATAAAGGTAAAATAAATGTTTTATTTGGTTATGTCATGGACTGGCTAAAATCTATTTGAAGAACAAATCCCTCAGCGAGGAATTATAAGGTTTTGATTTTCAGTTTAAACATTTTCAACCGAAGACTACAACTATGTCACCGAGCTCGATAGCTGCAGTCGCTTAATTGCGGCCAGTATCCAGTATTCGGGAGATAGTGGGTTCGAACCCCACTGTCGGCAGCCCTGAAGATGGTTTTCCGTGGTTTCCCATTTTCACACCAGGCAAATGCTGGGACTGTACCTAATTAAGTCCACGGCCGCTTCCTTCCCACTCCTAGCTCCTTCCTGTCCCATCGTCGCCATAAGACCTGTCTGTGTCGGTGCGACGTAAAGCAACTTGCAAAAAACAAATATGTCGGCTCTCAGCTTCATCAGAAGAACCAGAATTTCGGTGAAATTTATTATTGACTAGCAAATGTGCCCGTGCTTTGCTACGGTATTCTACATTGTATACGGATTTCTCCGTAAATTACTGTGAAGGCAGTGAGTAAGATTATATTACATTGCATATACAAACGGACTTCACCATCATCAGACGCCTCGTTCAGTGTTCTACATGGTTTTTCCTATGACATTTTCTCATATCTCCTATGTTTACGAGTTAGATTCAGTGAGTCATTGAATGGGGTGAAATTTGGTGCAGTTTTCACATACTACTTTATTTTCTTGATACTCATGTGACACTGGAATCATAGCATTTGGCGAACGTATAGCCACTGGTCATGTCAATGTGCGTGCCCAATGTCATGACTGCATCTTTCTCATAAGTGTGCCAAACGATAATATATTCGTACAAAAAGTACAAAATTAACATGAACTACAGAAATGCAGTTCTATTTAATGTATGAGGGATAGAGATACGACAAAAAGTCACAGGCCGAAAGTTGTAGATCTCTCCAAATTGAAAACGATTGTGCTTTCTCTTTTGTGATACGACTTACCGTTTAGCCACCAATTATTCCGAAACTAAGGTCTGCACCGTCGTCAAAATTGCATCCATATTCCGATATTTTTCGGAGCCGAAAGTTATACATTTGAACAGATTGGAATATTTTCTAAAAGAAAAGTGTGTCCAGGTTTCAGGATTAGCACTCGCATACATACGGAGTAATTAACCCTCTGGAACCGGCGTGTGCGGCAAAGCGGCTGCAAATTTAGTTTTTTTCTGAATCGTGGCGGGAAAATCTATCAGGTATGCTAACGTTACTCTATTCGGCGTATGGAGGCACCATTTTTGGTCTTCTGCCTTGAACGATGTGGAATGAATTCAGTGTGGGAGATAACAGTTAGCACACCTGGCGCCAGCTTGCCGCTACGCGGATATTAAACTTGCAGAAATTGTCGTGTGCACGCGGTCATTGTGTTATCTAATTCTGTTTTCTCGGTGCTCTAGTGTGATTTCGCATTTCCTATCGTAGGGTACCAGGGATGATGCTACTGATTGAAAATTTTCACCCAAATAACATTGCCCATTCCCAGTTTTATCGTATTTTCGCCTCTGTCTTACGGACCGCAGCTTTCGTACCGATAAAGATATTCTTCGATGTTTACGAGGACCTGAGGATGAATCTGAGGAAGAAGGATATATCGAGAGTGAAGGAAGTGATATTTATTCCTAACCCGAGGTCATAAAACGAGAGGATACTTTCTCAGATTCTGAACAGCCATTACAAGATGGGAACGAGGATGAAAGATTGTATTGTGACCGTATCGGCACAATTAATATTTATTTCAAATGATATGCTTGGTAAGGAAGCAGGCAGCAAGCTTTCTTTGTGTGGATGTTGGGAGAAGCATCAGATTGTGCAATATGACGCCCGCCAGAGCGGCGCTTCACACACCCACTGGGTGGCTTAAAGAATCCCCGAACTAGGCACACGTCATAGAAGAAGCAGAAGAAGAACACTATTTTAGCGACTCCATATTGGAAACAAATGCCAGCGTACAGCGATGCCAAAGCGATCGGGCCAATTTTAATGTATTTTCGGCGTTAATAAGGCTTGGTTAACAAACATGCATCCGTCAGAGCGGTAGAAATAATATTGGCAAAAATTTAAAATCAGGCGTTATAGTAGAAGAGATTCCCCAAGGTAAAGGCACTTGAGAACAGTTTATGTAACTGACTTAGCGTACGGACGCGGTGGACGAAGCCAGATGTCTTTGGGAATTCACCATTTCCCCTTCGACCTTATTAATTAATTACGGCAGATCCGCCGAACATAATCAACTCCGCATGGCAGAGCGCACTTGTGCGTAACATAGTCACACAATCTAGCGTATTGCTGATGTCAACAGGCTGGTTTATCCAGGAGAGGTCAAAATAAGGGAGGGGGCAAGGCCCGCTAGCCACCCCTATTCCCGGCTTTGCTATAAGTTGTTGCAGTTTTTGGGGGAGTCATCAGTCGAGAACGAGCTTCAGAGGTGGAACTACGGTCGGTTCGCGAGCGATATCTACCTCTTCTTTGTCTGAATAACTGACACAAAGAAACGGGAGTGTAGTTCTAAAAATGTTTTCCAGTGTGCAGTGATAGTAGGAAATGTAACTATATGACAAAGATATTTGTGCGACATCCGATCGCGAAGTAAACTTTGAATACTTGTAATTGTGTCGTAGGGCGTGACTGTCTAAAGTTGAGTACGCCATGGGGATCAAACACCGGACGGAGAACGCTCATCGCGAGGTTAATGTCTGTAGCAGTGAGGGAACTCATTTTTCGAGGAGTATAACTCTGGGATTTGGGAAACTCTGTTTCAAAAGAAAAGCAGTCGTCGTGTGAAGAAATACTATAAATAAATCCATGTAAAATTGAGAACAGGATTTCAGGACCAAATTATCACACTAAGTAACGGGGAGTGATAAGTGCAGGATCTGAACGATCTAGACAGAAAATTAGGAGAAGGACGGTTGATTTATATCACGGAAGTAGGAGGCGATAGACTTGGGAATGAGGAGATCATGAATGTTCAACTCGCCTAATTTAAATAAAATAGACTAGCTGAGGTATCCATAATAATTAGCATCACGTAACTTGCATCGGTCATAGAACGATAGAGGGGAAGTTTGATGGTGTCGAGTGATCAACCAGTGTGCAAGATTGTGTAAATATAATTTCAGTGATCTGTTTACCAGGAAGATGGATTACGCCAGCAATGTCATCAAACTCCTAAAACTCAGGACTGTACGAGCCAGCGACATGGAGTGAGCACCGATGGCAGGCCCCCGGAATCTCCGGACGGGGCCACAAAACACCAAAACTGTTGAGCACCGAGCTATTTTTCTTCCAATATTAGTATTTCCCCCTTTGTAAATAGAGTTAATGTAAAGATAGGGTTAATGATGATGTAATTGATGAGTTAATTAACCCGGATTGGTCGGATGACCTTTGTTTAATTTGATTTATTTAAGTATAAATGGGAAGGAAGTGAACCAGGAAGGACGTATAGAGTTTGGGACCCTTTTTAGAGCCTGCATGCGCATGCTATACTATCTATTTTTGTTATGAGTGCTGAGAAAGATTTGAGGGGGAAAATAAGTAGAAAATTGAGCAGGTTAGTGTGGTAGATCACATCTGCGCGACTACAAAGACGAGCAGGGATTAGCAGGTGACAGGATCATTAACATGTGAATATACAGAAATTAATGTGGAATAGTGACAGCACTAAATTCATAAAAGTAGAGGCAGTAGTTGGTTTTGCATGCTAATGTATAAGTTTGGCTGTAACTGAAGATGTTCGAGAAGAGATGTGCGGAGGTTCGAACACGGCCCCCCCTACACATTAGTTAGGCTAATAAAGTAGAGATTTATTAGTTGAGTCTAATCATGTCTGAATATTCTTCTTCTTCTTCTTTCGAATGGGCCACCAGAGGACCACGTGCCGATTTCAATTCCTTCTTCTTTGTTCTTTCCTTTTCTTCCAGTAATTTGATCGGTGTTGTTATACCGATACATTCCGAGCAACAGGTTAGAGGATTATTATTATTATTATTATTATTATTATTATTATTATTATTATTTTCTTAAAGTAATTTGATCGGTGTTGTTATACCGATACATTTCGAGCAACAGGTTAGAGGATTATTATTATTATTATTATTATTATTATTATTATTATTATTATTATTATTATTATTATTTTCTTAAAGTAATTTGATCGGTGATTTTATACCGATATATCTCGAGCAATAGGGTAGCGTATGACAGGTACACAATCTCGCCTCAGAAGGCAGGGAACTGGGAACATTGCTGTGGTCAGTGGCTGACGCGTGGTGAATATTAGGAAGGAGAGGAGATACGAGTTGAACTCCAGAGCTCCAGAGATACGAGAGAATTTGATGTGAGTTAACGGTTGAATTTGAGAAATGATTCTCGTGTATTAAATGTATGTGGGCTGGCTTGAGCAATGAATAGATTGCGCCAGTTTCTAATGAATTAAATTGTATAGACACAACGTCCTAGCGTAGGCAGGTTGGTTGGTGTCTTGAGCTTCCAGACAGTGGAAAGAATGACCGCTGTAATTTACGAGCAAGGAGGAGGGGAGCGACTTGTGAGGGTAGGTCCCGGCACAAGCGAAGAAGTGAGTCGTGCTAACAGTCTGCCTTTCCTTTGAGAAATACTGACAGTAGAGTTCTGTAATTACCACATTTGCCGTAAGCCACGAACCACGAAGCAATGTTGATGTTCCCGTTGTATGACAGTGTTCACATGATTAGGGTAAATTAGGGTTTGATTGCAGGATCTTTGATGGAGACGAACATAGTCTCCAGTTCGAACCTCAACTGCACATAGACAGGACGGCTGCTCGCACAAGTAGCGGGTTCTACGAGATGAAATACAGCCATTTATATTTTGTGTTGGTGTATAAATATATTTCTTTTCAGGGTGTAATCTTGTTTTGTGTTAAGTACTGTTCTGCGCGAATTTGGACTTCGTGAAATTTCACTAATAGGTGTTGTGAGTGACGATTTCGTTGTCAAGCCTGTGTTCGTTTGATTTTGATTTCATTTTTCTTCGAATTCGTGGAGACGCGTAACCTTATTTTATTTTCCATGGTTTAAGAAAGCATATGATTATTTCTCCGGTATACTTTAATTCATGTATAGATATTTGGTGGCGGTAGATGTAAGATAAACGACCACTCTGGGATGTAGCTGAGTTAGTGTAAGTAAATTTTAACTTAGTGATGTGGGATTCGGTCCCAGGGGATACTGGTATGTGGAGGAAAATGGTTCGCAATTGTAACTGTAAATAGGTAATATTTGTTATTTTTGTTTTTGTGTAACACTCAACAGTTTTAATGTTCAACGGGTGATAGACAAACAAAACCTGGGGTAGAAACGTAGTATGTCTACGAGTATGGTCATCCCTCGGGGATGTATATTTTTGTGTATCCATCAGATTGTTGGTTCGGATGGAAGTTTATCCTTCATCTGAAATATTATTAGGAACTGTGGTCATCCACATAAATATTCTAATGGAATGTGGATAAAGATTAGCTGATGGATGGTAGCACGGATTTTACCGTTGCTAAGTAATTGTATTCAACTTGTCAATTTATATTAGTTTACCAAGGATGTCATAGTGTTTGTATAGATTTCAACGAGCGCCTTAGTAAATTTGGAAAACTTATTTGTACTTATCATTACCGAAAAACAAGCATCCAAAAACCTCTTCCGTTCATTGTAGGCCTTTAAGATAGTTTAAGTTTGATAGCCTCTACATGCCGCGAACGGTCTTCGACCCTGAGGAGTCCGTGTTCAGACCTCAGGAACGGGAGAGTAGCTTTGACCTGGCTGTGCTGTATGGCCGATAACTCCTCATGTGAGTGGATTCACGATACAATCCCAATGAGGGGAAATCGGCACAGGCTGAATTGACTATCGACTTCCGTGGAGCATGGTCCCATGTGTTCGTGACCCGAAAGGGTTGGTTTGTTGTCACATGGTCCCATGAGTCATGGGGGACGGTGGGAAAGGTCTCAGTATGAAGAAATGCCGCTTAAGGATGACGACCTCTTTGGTTTATGTTTTTATATTGGTAGACACCAGGAAACATTATGGGTAAATGATTCGAAACATAAAACCAGTATTTCAGGAAAAACAAGGGTTAAGAATATTATTCGAATTTTGTCTGGGCCGAAAAGAGCTGCACGAGATGCCAAAACCCCTCTAGATGCATTTCTACATAAGTCTCCAAATTATAGATGAACTTGTGAAATACACAAATATTTGTATTACAAAGATTCACCAAAACAGACGCCATCGTTGGCAAGAGCAGAGGAATGTCGATGGACGTGACAGGGGAAGAAATCATGGCATTTACTGGGGCTCTCTTCATGATTGCCTGTAAAAAGTCGAATCGAGCTAACGTGAGAGAACTGTGGAAAATTGATGGGACGGGGCTGATAATGCTCAAAGCGAATTTCAGCTTTGGTAGGCTTTTGCTTCTTTTATGATGCCCTTGTTATTATGACGTAGTAACCAGAGCTACAATACAAAAACTGACAAATTGGCCCCTGTTCGTGACTGCCGAAATAGCTACAGTTTGGGCGAACATACTACAATACATCAGATGCTTGTTGCCTTTCGTGTCAGGTGAGGTTTTACTCAATTGAGTACCTCCGTGGAATAACGTTGGATGTAACAGTTGGACAATTTTTCAGGAGACGAAAAAAACAACTTTAGGGTACGAAAACATAAAATATGTTGATGAAAATATTAAGACAATGTTAACTGCAAGCCAAACAATATACTTCCATGTCACATTATATTTTCTCCATTTTAATGTATAGAATAAATGTTATTTTTCTAGCTTTACAGTGGAAGAAAGTTGGATGTGATAAACAGTCCTATTATAGCCTATATAAATTTGAGTGTGGAAGAACGTTGGATGTAGCATTTTAAGCATTCCTCAACTACTCATATTCCCACTGTCTTACTAAATTTATTAAAACATAACAATGGAACATTTACAATGTACATAATTTAGCAACAAATGAGCATGCGTTACAATAATATTCCAGTCTTCTATTTCGCATATGCCTTCCTCTGGTTGACTCAGTTATGGTGCATCCGATGCAAGCAAGGAGTAATAAAAGTCCCTGTATTTCGGTTCCAAAAGGGGATACATGTCCAAAAGGTCACGCTTTTGTCAGAAGTAATAGGAAGAGGAGCTTTCTAGATTGGCGGGAAGTTTTCTGCGAGAGGTGGTAAATTCTTTCTCCTTCCAAACTTGGTTATCACGTACTGTGACCATGGTTGAAGAACACTGTGGCTCTTTCTAACCCTGATGGTGTGTGGGTCATCACTGGAGATCTGAAGCCACATATTCTGGGTAATTTTAAGGTTCGGATACCTTTTTATGTTTCTATCAATAGACAAAAGATCTTTAAAATCATTCTGTTCCATTTCAACGACTTCAAAAGATCTAGTAACACCAGCATGTGCTATAACGTATTTCCATTCCTCTGGAACCATAACACTTGATGATTTTTTGCCCTCTCAATTAGGGCAAAATCCGTATCACAGGGAAAAAAGCTATGGCCAGAACATAAAAACTCTTGTTCAACTCTAAAAAAGAATCCTGAATTAACAAAAAACTGATATTGGCCTATTAATTTCCAATTATTATTTTGCCCAACACACCGATCAGACCATACAATAAGACTTCTTTCTTCAGAAAGTGGTAATTTTGAGAAATTATTTGTAATGTAATGATACATTCATGAGGCGTCTTTTAGAGAACCCCTCCTGACAATGCACACATGCCAAAGATGCATATTTGCTTGGTTTCTTTCCATGTCAAGAATAGCAAGGTTATAACAAGAGAGCTGCCGCAGATAAAAAACACTGCTGTGCCTAAGATCTGGACAAAACAACACTTGCTGCATATCCTTACATAACACAACATAACTGGGGTTTGTCTTTGATTTTTCAGTGTCAGATTTGAGGTACGCATATGCACTATCTGCTCTTGCATGGTGGAGGTCACTTTCAACTTGTATCTCCTGCCTCGCTTTTTCATTTTCTTCTGCTTGAAGCTTAACAAAACGTTCGTCACATACTCTGCATGTGTGGCTTCTCGGTAGTCCAAACTTGATGTTAAATTCGGAACGAAAAATATCTTTGAATATGTGCTTACCAGCATATGTGCTTACCAGCATCTATATCAGAGAACTCTTCTTTAAACATTTCTGCTAATTTTGAAACATTCAGCTTAGGATCTAAATATTCAGTTGCAGTTTCTTTTGGCTGTAGTGACTCGGCTGGCGTGGAAGTCAGTTAATGAATTCCCTAATTTTATCGTTTGTTGTGTTTGGTGTTGCATGTGGTCTATTATGAGGACGGCCACGTTTGTCCTCTAGTGTTCTGTCTGCATTTTTCAATTTACGTTGCAAAATCTGTACCCTTCTAAAAGATATCTGATATGTGTCACCGTTTTTTGGCACACTTGCATTAACTCACCGCCCACTTTCACGTAATAAGAAAACGACGCCTTACGGCCTGATGTTGCATCTGACTTCCCAGTCTCCTCCTCCTGGGTTCATTTATACTCATATGGTCACTCAGGAATACAGTCTGGTCATTGTAATCTTTTTTATAGAAGTTATCGAACTCTTGTCTCTTCTTATCAACATCCATAAATTTGCATCCAGGTCTGGAGCACTTGTTGGAGCAAACTTGATCCTACAAGGAGAGGAGAAAGTGAATAAGTAATAAAAACTATTCTTGAAAGTTTAAACTATTACTTGGCAGTAAAGTATTTTCATGTTACTCATTAATGCTGTATTTTACCCAGTTACAAGACTGCCTTAACCTCAAAATTAGTCTATTTCTACTAAATTTCCCTTTAAATCATTTAGAAACCAGTAGAAATAAGAAAATGAAGTGGCTGAATATACAAAAATTCGTTATAGCCAATATACCTGCAATATATTCACATAAAATTCAACAACAGTAACATCCAACGTTTTTCCACTTACCTCAAATGAAGGCCTTTTCTCTTGGACAACCTTTCCTTTCCGATTGGAATACTCTTTACGAATGTTCCTTGCAATCTTCCTAGCATTGTCTTTCCATTTATTGAAATTCAGCTTACGTTTTCTTGAGTTATTCATGTTTTTAACAGCTGATGGTTACAGTTTACAAGAGGATGCATCCGCCATCTTGCATAACATCCAACGTTCTTCCAGGGAAGCCAACTTTTGCGATCAAAATAAAGTGTGTTTTACAAGGAAATTTCTCTTAGAATACTTACTATCTTATGGAGGGAGTGACAACCAACGTTATTTCACTGGAACCTCACTTCAGACCAAAATGTCACATCCAACGTTATTCCACGGAGGTATTCAATTTATGCCATAAAACAGCAGAATGTTGCAATATGGCATCAAAATGTATGCAATTGTGGACAGTAAGACGTTTTACATACATATAATTGAAATATATTGTGGGAAGAAGCCAGAGGGACCCTATTTTGGACATTCGAACAAGCCCCTGGACATTGCGAAATGGTAGGTTGAACCACTAAAAAGTTCCAACCGTAAACTGACTACGTACAATTACTACTCGAGCATTCACTTAGCAGAATAATTGTTCTAAATTGGAATGACACTCCTAGGCACACTTGAAAGAAATAGAAAGGAGATACCTCCAGAATTTGTGAATGATCCTTCTCGTAAGGTAGGATCATCCTTATTTGGTTTTCAGTATGATAAGTCCTTGGTGGGATTCGTATCGAAGAGGATAAGAACCCTCATTCTCTTGTCGACTTCGTACGATAGTGCTGGAATCGACGCGGAAACAAGTAAGCCTATAATGATACTTGATTATAATATGACAAAAGCGGATTTCGATTCGGTGGGCCAGACGTGTTCTACATTGACCACAGATAGGCAAACAAGGACATGGCATATGACAGTATTCTTCGGGCAACTGGATGGGAATTAACACGTATAAAACTTACAGAACCACTGTCTGCAGAGAAGAAAATTTCAGAAGAAGGGATTAACTTGATGAACTTGCCCAGCTGTTGATGGAACAGAATATCAGAAACCGAGGTACACACTAGAGGCTTCCGAAGGATATCCAACTTTTCCTTTCCAAATATAAGGAGCCCGCCGCTGTCCCTAATACCACATCAGCTGTTCAAAGAGAAATTTCTTACATTTGTGGATCACCTAAAAGTAACAGAACAAGTATTTACTGCGATAAATGCTCACACAAAGTTTACAAAAACACGACAAACTAACAGTGATTTAAAAATAATACCAAGGAGATGATTTAAAAACTGAAGACTGAGGAGAGATTGCAGACTGGAGTACATTTTACGCGATGATGTGTCCGATTTTTGTGATTTGAAGAAACGTAAGTGGTGTGTTTCAGTTTTGTTATATGTAAAAAAATAAGTTTTAACTCAATGAAAAAAAATTTACGTTATGCCAGTATTATTTCCAAGTTCCTCAACTATTTCTTCTTGTAATTTTTAATTTTATGACTTTTAATTTTTATTTAGATTTCATGGGATACAAGTTATGTATTCTTTTGATTTTGTTGTAAGGTACACGTTTGTATGTGTATGCTAAATGTTCCCGAGGAAATATGTATTTCGTATTAGTTCACATCGCAAAGTGATGTATTACTTCTTGTGATAAATATATAATATTTATTCCACATGAGCGTGTTTTTCAAATGTTGTTGTAGTATCAAATAACCGCATAGTTACAAAATATTGCATTATGAGCAGAAAGAAAAATACTGCTTTTCATGCAGCCAATTTTCTGCAACGCGTGCTCTACTGCAACTTCAAATTACGCGGGTTCCAGAGGGTTAAGGAAGAAAGTAATACAGTTGAGAAACTTTTAATTGATAGAAAATAGGATTATAGCTGAGGACAGCCGGATAGGATAAATATGTAAATACCAAGTGGATATATTAGAAAATAAAATGTCCCTCAATAAACTATGATGGTATGAGTTGCGGATATAAGAAAGCGGTAACAGTTTAGAAATTTAGGCGCAAAGTTTCTTAGGTAAACACATAAGAAGATGACCAATGGTTAGTTAAGCTATTCGAGGATGGTTGTAACCTCCAACGATATTTCAGCAATATCCCGAAGAATAGCCGATTGACGTCTCTCTTGCTTTCTACCCAAGGAAAAACCACGAATTTACGGTAATGATGACGAAAATGGCAATAGGATACATCCCTGCTAGCAAGCAGTCAGAGTCGTTGCCATGGTAACCTATAGGTTCGTTGTCGGTCACTCAATGCAAAGCATGATACCCGCAGAAAATAGTAATTTTTCTCCGTCATTTGTAGAGTAAGGTAAATTATGAACATACCAAAAGATTTTTATAATGAAGAGACGTTTCACATACAGTCCATGGAATTTACAGAAAATCAAGTGTAAGAGGAATGGAAGAAAACCTTTCTGGATTTTCTATAAACCCCCCATCCTTTCAAAGATATTAAAATGATAAGCATATCAAAACCTTCCAGGGATGAGGATACTCTAATTATGACGTTTGGTCGAGATATATCCAGCCGCTTCGTCGTGATGTTGGAACAGACCAACAGACAGACAAACAGACAAACGGACAAGCGGGCAAACAGATACGAAAAATAAAAACCAACGATTCGGCCTTGAGTTGACCTAAAAGGGATAAATATCTGATAAATTGGAAAAACACACGAAATTACAGACAGCGGACCCCCTACAACTTTATATATATCTGCCGAATAAGCTCTAAAGAGGTTTCAGCGCGCTATATAGATGAACTTATACGAAAACAAATGGGATAAAATTGTTGGTGATAGGCAACTGTGCTTGACTAAAATTACTAATATTCTAATACGAATAGGTCACCGACTTATGACCTAAATAGTGCTGAATTAATCTACTGGAATTCTGGTGCAAATAAATGGCAACTGATCCATAACTTATGGAACAGACTGTAAATATTCGCCCACCCACAAAAATGTGGTTGGATGGAGAGGAGTGATTATGTGATAGTCCATGAGAGACCGCAGAGTACGACCTCCGTCCTTAAATATACAATATTGTGGGCACAAGAGGAGAATGGGCCAATGTCCGCGATCCATCACATTCCATCCATTCGTAATAAAACTGGTGGATGAGGAAATTAAACACATAGTGAGCAAAGACAGAATGGGGAAATTGAATTTTATTTATTGATCCACCCCAATCGATGAGTGAAAAAATTGCCTACATTTGCGTTTGTTCTTTATTATTACTCTCTCATTGAATCCACAGGATACAGTTAGTACTGATAACGCACTTCATCATCTCTATTTATACAGCTGACTCAAGATACTGTGCTCGTCCGACCTGACAATATCATACGAGTAACTTAGCGTACAAACGGATATTTTATTTAGCGTTTACTTCATATACGCCAAGACATTCAAGTTAATTGTTTCGCTTCCAAATTTGAAGAAATTATTTTCAAAACGTAATTTATTCTATATAATTATTTGTTCAGAGATGGTGCTTGTTGACCGAAGGGGCCCAACATCCAAATCACCGGCCCTTCGTAAAGGTACTAATCACAAGTAGTCTCGTGGTTCTAATGTCATAATCCCTTGGTCGCACCTTTTAGTCGTCTCTTACGACAGGAAGGGGTGTATTCTTCGACTTTGCTACGTCAACGCCTGAAATGGTGATAAATAGAACTTGGATTTTTAGGCAGGAATGGGTTAGAATTGAAACTGTTTTAATTATCAGGAAGTGATGTTCAACACACTCTTCCATAGTGTAGCAGGTGTTTTACGGGTTCTCATAGATGATACCCCTAATGATTATGCAAATCTCATACCATAACCGTTGTGCAGGCTACAGTATACTTTATATTTAGATTGACGCTTTCATGGCTGGAGATTAAAGACATGATAATTAGCTTTTGGAATTTTGCCTACAAGATTCAAGGCTTAACTATCTTACTTAGGCAAGATGGCTGCCATATATTGGGACAAATGGTGCCAATTCGGCTTCTTCTTCTCCTTCACGGTCTGCCGTTCCCCACAATAGCTCGTAGGATTCTGGCGGAAGGGCTAGTAGGCAAGACGGGTGCTATATATTACATGTATGGAAGGCTACGCTAAGTTCTTAGAGCTAACGCTGGGCTATAAGCTTATTTTAAGACTAACTGTGGAGGGTAACTTAAAAGACATCGAACGTGAGTCTGTAAGTTTGGTAAACCTTCTGTCAGGTTGGCACACCTGCACCAGTAGCTACCTTGTTTTTAACATCAGCAACCACAGCGCAGCACTCGCCCGCACGTGGCATGTCAAACACAACCACCCCATGTTTCAAATCGCTCAAAACGCCATTCAAATTTCACGCAATGTGACGTCATCAGTCACGGGCGCGTTAACAACCAATCAGCGCTGGATCTGGTATTCCTATTACAACTCTACTAGGAGTGTATTGCAACAAACATAAAAATTCAGTCCTGGAGTGTGAGTAATTAAACAAACTCTGTTAAAATGCCCGGCGTGGCAGAGAATCGAATACGGGGATTTCTAAACAGATCGCCTCGACATCGACAACTGAGTCGAGAATGTGGACTTTAATCACACTCAACATTAATTGAAATACCAAGTTTCATGAAATTCCACTCTTCCATTTTACCATAATGCAGATAGACAACAATGAAAGGGAACGCCATATTGGCTATTACTTGCTCCATTCGATATTTGAACCAATCACAGTACAGTAGCAAGTGAAGATTCAAAAGGGAGAGACACAGAAAGACGATTATATAAATAATGTTCCCAAAAATTATGGGAAGTAATGGAAGCGAGGATACTGGAACTCAAAAATAAACCCCATGAATATAAGCACAACATTTTACCAGTTACAGACATTTCAAAGTTGTACTATGGTAACAGCCCAAACTACAAGGGGTGATCAAAAAAATTCTGTTCGACGATCGTACAGTCCTGAATCGGGATGCCAATCAGGCAAAATCGCCGTGAGTATTGACACAGTCATCCCACCGACGCACCAGGTTGAAGATCCCTGTGTGATAAAACACCGTGTCCTGCAGCACAAACACGTCCAATAAGAAGCGTCAACACTTCAAGGCCTTTTGAGTGGACTGATGGTGTGATAATCGCATGGGGAGAGATCAGGACTATAGGCCTCATCCACCACCTGCTCTTTGTTATCCGTAATGCATGCGGCTGGCCTTACAGGTCGACCGGCGTGTTGTGTCGAAACGCAACCCGCACAACGGTGCATTTCGACAGACCCGATGGGTGTCCACCGGTATTTGTCCTTCGGCAGCCGAGAACAGAATAACAGCACATTGGTCCTGTTTGGACGCACGCACCTCAACACGACTGCCATGCTAATCCTTTTGCCTACATGTCCGTACTCATATACAGCACCGGAGTCGCGCTAAATTGCATGTCCGCTGCAGCAACGACATCAAAGAGAAAATTTTTCATCACACCTTGTTACATATCGAACATGGAACTAGTAATTATTAGATTATTTAAATAAACTATTTGAGTCTGTAAACATTAATACGAACGATTCTTACATGCCATCTCATGACATAATCAGGTATAGACCATAGACCAGGGGAGATATATTCGTGAGGACGTTTTGTGCTGATATCTCTCCACCCTCGTTATATCCCTCACTTCTGAGAACACCCTGAGGTACATAATAAAGTGGAAGCCGTGTGTTATAAATTGAACGTCTTTCGAACTGACCCATTATCCATCCAATTTGTAGCTGATAATGACCACGTCAGCCTGGCCTGTTTTAGGTGAAGCCTCATCATTTTTTCTTCTTTTTAAAAATTATCTTCTTCTTTATTATACTCTTATCCTTCATCTCACAACCTTCCTCCTTCCCTTCACGATCTACTCTGCTCGTTTATCAGCTTCTTCGCCTGCTGCCAATGTGAAATATTTATCTCCTTCAGGAATCGATAATGGTGGGCTCGATCCGGGATAATGAAAGCGGGACCTAGGTACCTTGTTAGGGTCGGCGATACTTGAAGACGCATCTTCCTCAAGCCATAAAGTTTACTCTAGTACACTCTGATTCAAAATCATCGCTTTTGGTCCTGCCAGGCAACATCATTCTGTTTGAAAATCCTGCAGGATTTTCACAAACATCTGTTTGAATTACTTAAGGGGGTAATCATAATCTACTACAGGCAATGCCTTGTCGGTGCAGTCACATCTGACGATCTTCTGATAGCCCCTTCATGCTGCTATATGAACCGCGAACTAGTTCACCGACGAAGTTCCTGATGTATGACATCCTTTGTCGTCCCCTGGTTCACTTTCCCAGTACTTTAATGTCAGTGATGGTTTGGAGAAAAGAATAATGTCTCCAAACTTATCCAATAACTTTGTATTCCTCTTATTTATCGTATTTAATGAACATAGATCCTCTTTTACGTTCCTTGAAATAAAGTCATTTTTTACCCATTCAACTTGTTCTTGAAATTCTTATCCAAAACAATATTTCTCTAGCCTCATGTTTTGTTTCTGCTTGTTTCCCTAATATCCAGATTACTCATCCATACAGTAGCACACACCAAAGAAATGTCTTGAGAAATAATTTTCTGGTCACCAAACTGCGACGGTTGTCTTTCAGTACGTTTTTCTTATTTTAGAAAACTTATTTTGCTACCACTATACATAATACCTTTCTGACCAACCTACTGGAAGGAAAGATCTTAGGGAAGAAGGGATGAGGTTGACCTAGGAAACAATTCCTTCAAGTATTGATGCAAAACCTAGGATGTATTTACTACTGCGAGATGAAACGACAAGCTCAAGACAGAAGACAATGGTTGAATGGACAAGGCATTACCTTTAGACATTGATTGATACTTCCTTGACTTCCGAAAGGGATTTGTTATCAGAGGTAATTCTACTATCCAAATAGGAGAGTCATGTGACTTGTTCTATCGCTGTGTAATTTCATTTTAAGTTTTATGTAACTGTAGGATATTTTTGTCTACTGTCATTAATTTTGTTTTCTTAATATTTAATTTAAATTTAAATTAATGGTGTACCAAATTATACTTTAGTGTACAGGGTGAAAGGTTATGTATTAGAAACCTCTTGAGGGGAATAAATGATAGTGATTGTACTAGTCTATCAGTTATGAGAAACCAATAGATGTGAGCTCCTAAGTGATACAATTCTACTTTACAAGTATTACAAGTAATACTACTAATTTAACATTCTGAATCCAGCACCATCTTAACCAATTCACACACGATTTAAGTATTCCCAGTGCTTAACACCACGACTTACAATACTATAGGTTGAGCTTATATCTACCTCAACATTACAACACCGTCTTCACACGTATCTTAATTATTACCAAATTTTACACTATGACTGATAGCACATTGAGCAGTGCGATTACTATTATCCTATTCTCCGGACCACCTTTTGAGCAGACTAAAGCGGAAGTGGGTGTATGGACAAGGGATGGCGCGGGCGACAGGGGCAGCGTCTACGCTGCTGTCACATGGTAGATGAGGGGGGCAAGGGGACGCGCTACTCAGCGCGAGTTTTGGCAATGGTGCCGTCAATGCGGAGCTGCCATAGTGGGTATCTTGAACACGTGGGTGCAGTTCCAATCTGTTTAAAAGAGCAGTGACGGATTGTTATTAGTGTGCTTCGCTTTTACAAAAAGAGTGTACGTGCATATTGTGTGCCAATTCATAATTATTAGTCTCTTGTACGTTTGTAGGTTTCTTCTTACCCCATTGATGGTTATGAATTTCATGTTTTTGGTCCGTATTGAACTAATAATAATATATAAGTAATAATAATAATAACGTAAATGTTTCCACCTTTTCAATACAATATATTCACAAAATTACAAAATTATACGGTACTAGTTTCGACCCATCTAGGGGTCATCATCAGCCGTATTGGAGCAAAGATCATTTGTGGCGAAATCCTAAGACAATATTATTTTAAAGAATAACAAGTGAAATGAGATGTTATGGTAATAGTTAATAATACAAGGAATATACATACTAAGAGGTTTTTAACAAAGAATAAAGTATAAATGGGGTGTTGTAAAAATTATAATCATGGAAATCAGTAAGTTCTTGTATTGAAATGAACTTACTGATTTCATGATTTCCATGATTATAATTTTTACAACACCCCATTTATACTTTATTCTTTGTTAAAAACCTCTTAGTATGTATATTCCTTGTATTATTAACTATTACCATAACATCTCATTTCACTTGTTATTCTTTAAAATAATATTGTCTTAGGATTTCGCCACAAATGATCTTTGCTCCAATACGGCTGATGATGACCCCTAGATGGGTCGAAACTAGTACCGTATAATTTTGTAATTTTGTGAATATATTGTATTGAAAAGGTGGAAACATTTACGTTATTATTATTATTACTTATATATTCTTCTTACCCGTTATTGGATATTCTTGTGCAACGGATCCCAACAAAAGTTCACCAGACTGTTATCAGTTGAAGAAGAAACGCAAGATTTTTACGTCCGGCGAGAGAAACATGATTCTGTCGGTTTATAAGCATTTCAAAGCGAAAACTATTGACAGCTGAATTACTACTGTTCATGAAGCAGCGAGACAGACAGCAGAGGCAGTGCGAGTTCCATATACAACCGTGCTCAAGGTAAAAGCCGATTATAAAACCGAGAAAAGGTTCGAGACGCCTCGAAACATAGAGGAACTGAAAGGAAAGTAACTCGTCTACAGAAGTATGATTCGAGCGGAAATAAGGAGAACAATCTACGTCTTGTACAGGGAGAACGACCTACCGACATTAAATAAAGTGGTTAATGAGGACAAGGATCTTCCAAAGTTCTCTACTGGGTTTAAGTATATAAAGCGAAGGAGAGAATCATTGCTTATTGACAGATCAGACATGGGCAAACGCCGGCCACACCAAGTCCATGGTTTGGGTTGATACATCTATTAAGAGGGAATACGTAAAGTGACTTCGGAACAATAGCGAAATTATGTAGAACACGTGAAACAGGCGGAGAATCGTAAGTGGGAAGCGGATGGCCTCAAAGAACGTCTTCACGACAAGATTGTGATCAATCTCAATGATGACAGCTCCAGCTCCGGTGATGGTACCTCGTGTGCTGACCCCGATTCTGGTTCCGACTTGGGTGTGCAGCCACTCGATAGCGATACAGATTAATTACTGCGGAACAAGGTAAGCTGACGCTCAAACCTCGTGCATGATGATGATAATAATAATGTAATCATACTTTTTAAAAAATATTTAATTTATTGAAATTGTGCTGGACAAAGCGGATCCGCAACTTCCCCTGGCAGTTTCAAGTTAATTCCAGTACGAGTATATAATCATCACTTCTTTCGATTATTCATCAATCGTTCGTGAGTGGCGTGACCGACCTCTCCGGCAGGCTCATTTCAGATACTTGGAATGGATTACTTCGAATGGAATCAGGCCATATATTTAAATAATAGTGAATGATAAATGATAAAATAATGTTATATATATTTATAATAATAATTTAATGAATATAATGCTTAATGTGTATGTCAAACGAAATCGTTCGCAATGCTTTAAGTATGAAATTATAATTAGAACATTAAAAATGTAATTAAGTAAATTAATTGTTTAAAGATGTAAGTCTTTAAAGTAATGAATGGGATTTTAACATGAATACGTTAATGTATTAATTCTTTAAATGCACTCGAGCTACAATCCGTGAGCTGTGCTGTATTATAGTGCTGGAGTACAACTTTGAATCGCGCGTCGGTTCATTTGGCAACCACAGCGAGCGTGACGAGGCAATGACGTCACTTCCGCTTTTGTCTGTTCAACAGGTGGTCCGGAGAATAGTGGTGTAAAAACAGCACATTAATTTACAAATTCACACAAACCTTAAATCATTCAGATGCCTTAGTACTAGAATTTACAGTGGCTTTAAAATTGCATTAAAACAGGGCCTCTAAAACGCCCAAAATCTCACGCGTGCAAATCGAGGCGCAAGAGCTCCGTGCACTGTGCATCGGTCGCGCTCGGTTCAGCTCGGACCAACGCTTCGTCTCTGGGCTACTCGGTTAAGCTCGGCTCTACTCGGCTCAAGTCAGCTCGGATTTAGAGCGCCACGGAGCATGTGTGGTAGTGGGAGACAGGCGTTGAGGAAAGAGAGAGACAGCGCTATTGCTCCAAATCGAGGAGTGGGGGATCTGCACTCTGGTCAACCAAGCGAAGTCGTCTTTTGCACCGTGCACAGTGCATGCACCAACCTGTGAGGCCCTGCATTAAAATATGACACAATTTACAGAATGCTGGAGTCTATCCTTGAAGCTTCTTTGTGTAAAAGCTCTAAGGACAGCTGCAGGTAATGCTGCTGCTGCTGCTGCTGATGATGATGATGCTTGTTATTTTAAGGGGCCTAACATGTAGGTCATCGACCCCTGATGGTACGAAATGAGCCGAAATGAAATGACAAAATAAAAATCCATAATCCTCCACTGACCAGAATTCAAAGCGTGAGGACGAAAAATGAACGGATAGATATGAAGTTAAAACAATCAGTGGAACCGACCCGCAAAGCCTCAGTCTCAGAAACTAATGGAAAACAATAGTAATACTGGCCAAGGGACTGCTTCTATAGCTCAGTACTGAATCGATTATGCTTGCAAGCTAAAGGGGTCCAAAATATAGGTAATCGGCCTCTCATAATGGTACTTATCGCTTGGAAAGTAGAACCATGGTACTTGACATGGTGCGGTAGTAATCCAAAGTATCGAAGACTCGCGGTATTCCACACATTATGGTACTACACACAGGTAATAAAATTCGCACATGTAATACAGACCTATGGTGTTTCACACATAGTGGCGCCATTTACAGGCAACGCAAACCTATGGTTTTCATCACATAAGTGTACTAACCACAGGGAATCGTACTATCCCGTGGTGTTCCTTATATAGTGGGTACTAATCACTGGCAAGCCAGAACCCTGGTGTCGCTCATATAGTGCTACTAATCACAGGTACCGTAAAAGCCTGACCGCACGGTGCTCCTGATTGCTACTAATCATAAACCTATTCGGTACCTAACATAATGGTACTACGCGCAAGTAATAGCAAGCCACGGTGTTCCCCGCGTGGTGGTACTAATCACAAATAGTTTCATGGTTCTAATCCAATCATCCCTTGGTCGCCCCTTTTAGTCGCCTCTTACGACAGGCAGGGGATACCGTGGGTGTATTCTTCGTCTGCCTCCCCCACCCACAGGGGGTTGTGTGTTTGGTCCGCGAGAGGTATTTTATTTCCCTCAAGTCCGCCGGCAAGCCGGTTAGGACCCCCCTATCCGCCACCTGGGACGCGCCACGTGGGAGTATCACCTCTTCCCCTACTACGCCAGCGTAGTAAGTTTGTGGCAGTTAATGCATTCCAATCGTCATTTTCCCTATTTACAAACTAATATTTATCGTAGTTAGTTTTCTGCCATCTACATTTTTCTTTATGCGGATGATCTGTCCTACTTATGTAACAGGGTTTCTCTAGTCGACTGTTCAACTCTCCCCAAAACTGGCTTATTCGGTAGGCATTAAACAAGTCACATAACCGTGTTCGTTTCTAGACCCCAGTGTCTCTCACCCAAGTTTTTCTGTCATACTTGTTACGCACCTTCTAGGATAAACGATGAGAAAATGAGAATTAAAAGAATTTCTGTGGGTGGACGGAAATTCCATAGTTACCTGAAATCAGATGAATTTGTAACAAAATGAAAAACGCATGTTATATGATTATTATTACTATTTTCAATCCATAAGCGCTACCACGAACGCCACGCAATCTCAGCGTCTCCAGATCACAGCATTACTGTCAGACAAGCAGTTTCCTTGACAGCACTCCTTCCTTTCAGTTGACATGTTAGAACATTAACATTTCCATTTCCGACAAATAAACTGTCAGGCTGTCTTACAGCATCTTGAAATTGAGTCCAGGTCTCTAATTTCTATTGGTGGCTACAAGTCCAAATCTCCAATTTGGAGAAGGCTAACTCCCTGCCTCCCTCCACACCACCAACGTTGCTAAGCAACCGCACTTTCTGCTTGCCTCTGCAGTCTCTGAGCTACCCCGGGGTCAAGGCGACAAACAAAACACTCTCGCTAATTATCGGAAGTCTAACTTGGAGTAGTTTTTTTGGTCCTATTCTTCATTCTTTCTCCTTGTTTCCTTCGTTTTTTCCTTCTAGAATAAAGACGATGTGGTGAGTTGTGTCAAGATAGCTCCGTGCAGGAAGGGAACACCACTTTACGTAGCAGTTCTGATTGTAGTGTTGGAAAAAGATACGGGTGTCCTCGAATATTGAATGAAAAAAGAAAGGGGGCTTTCCAATCAATATACAGGATATTTTAACCCGCCGGTAGACGGCGTACAATATGTTACGTCAGTGCACGGTTCGGGTCTCACGGACCCATTCTGAAATACGTTCTTAATACATTTAAAATCACTTTAATCTCGTCAAACTTATTATGTTATAAATGCAACATTATCGTCATATTATTATCACAAAATAAACAAATTGAATCAGAATGGCACTATTTTACAATGCATTTTTGTTACTACGGAATTTTTAGATATTAAGGGGTTTTATGAGTGAAATGTTGAGACTTAGACCAAAAACTGAATTTTCAGTATTAAAATATTCCGCAATTGTTCCTCATTCCAATAAAGTCATCAGTTTTTCTCTGATGACATTTTATAGCTCTGAATGCCGTATTTAAAGGGTAGCGGTTCGACATATAGAGAGCAAGCCCTCACCCCTCTTGCTCACTCTGCCAGACAAAATTAGCTTCAAAGATCTTTCAGATTAAAATTTCAATAACACCGCTTGAATATATTTACCTTGTAGTAGGCCTGCGCTGTGCTTAAGAGGAGGACGAAGTCTCAGGGAGTAATTTACAGACCAGGATACTTTTAAAGCTACTATGTTTCTTAAAACTTACATACAATTGCTTTTATGTATAGTACCTTAAAACTTTTTCAGCTCCTCGTCATGCATAAATTGCTCCTTGCTCCTCGTTTTCACCTGAAATTTTCAGAGAATGTTTGAGTATGTACAGGAATTAAAAGTAATTCTGCATTTTTCTTATCTGTTGAATATTACCTTCATATATTTACTCCTGAAATAGGGTGAAACTAGACTTTTGGGTATTGAATGAACAATGAAAAATGGAAAAATTATATCTTTAAACTTTCATACTTGACCGCAAAACCCGGAGTTGTTCTTAAATATGAGTATTTTTGACTAGTCAGCTAAAGTATAGCCCAAAAATATTTTGCGGTTAATTTTCTTCTCCTTTTCCCTACATGACCCAAGTCTCAAAACCAGGATATAACCACCCCTTCATAATCTGTATTCCCGATTCCCTCTTGTTCAAGGAACTGTATTTGTCCGTATTCCAACCACCTTAACTCTTTGTCTTTGACAGAAAAATTGGCGTTTTATCTTCGTATGCCTCGTTTAATCGATTCTCCCTTAACTTAACCTAGCTCATTTCTTTCATATTCCATTTTATCTTCTCATTGTTGTTCCCTCTACTCCACATAATGCGATATTTATTTATTTCTTACTGTACTATTCCGTTACTTATGTACCAGGCGAGTTGGCCGTGCGGTTAGGAGCGCGCAGCTGTGAGCTCGAATCCGGGAGATAGTTGGTTCGGACCTCACTGTCGGCAGCCCTGATGATGGTTTTCAGTGGTTTCCCATTTTCACATCAGGCAAATTGTGGGTCTGTACCTTAATTAAGGCCATGGCCGCTTCCTTCCCTGTCCCATCGTCGCGATAAGACGTATCTGTGTCGGTGCGACGTAAAGCAACTAGCTAATAGCGTTACTTATGTGTCATTTCCGTATTTACCTTACTTTGCCTAGCTAAAAGTTATTTTCTTCGTTTTATTTTCAGTCTTTCATTTTCCTCGTTTTTTTCCTTTATATTTTATTGTTAAATGTTGAGTCCCTACACGGTTATTTTGTTAGTTTAAATTTTCTTCTACTACTTTTATCAATGGATGATTTTCACACATTGTTCTTTTATACTTATTTTTTATATTTGCATATGCCATTCCATTGTAAATATAAATATGTTTTGCTTTGCGGGACTCTGTAAATCGGCTTCTCGCTGTTTTGCTTTCCCAAATAAATAAATAAATAAATAAATAAATAAATAAATAAATAAATAAATAAATAAATAAATAAATAAATAAATAAATAAATAAATAAATAAATAAATAAATAAATAAATAAATAAATAAATAAATAAATAAATAAATAAATAAATAAATAAATAAATAAATAAATAAATAAATAAATAAATAAATAAATAAATAAATAAATAAATAAATAAATAAATAAATAAATAAATAAATAAATAAATAAATTACACTAGAGGTGATCAATAAAAGGAAAGGGTTTAGAAACATAATCAACAAAATCAAATTTTTTGAGGACAAACCACCTAAAAAGAAGCCAAACCGGATAATCTCTGAGGAGGAGAGAAAAATACGAAGCGAGAGAATGAAAAGGTTCTGGGAAGAGAAGAGAAGAAAGGCCAACAAGCCTTAAGTTCTATGTGATCCACAGTTGGCCGAATTCGAAAGAAGAAGAATAAATAAATAAATAAATAAATAAATAAATAAATAAAAATTATTTGTCAAAAACTTTTTAGCAAATTAACTAATCAAATCAATGTGATGAGTGAAGTTGTATATTATAAATATGTGCTTGTATTTTAAATTTGGTTTGGTAAGTGGTAAATTACTGAAGTTCAAAATTGCAGTCATCACTCCCTTTAACATTATAATTAATACAAGACTAAAAATATTTATACTCAAAATGTTTAAAAATTGGACTATTTAATCCTAACTGTCAGTTCATTCCAACGGAACATTTATATGTCACATTAAGGGACATTGCACAAACATACAGCGTGCTCCAAACATAAGTAGTTTTTGCACTGACGAATAGCAAACAATATGCACACCATTCTCTTTTATTCCGAATACGTTCATGCCCTTCTTCTTCTTTCGTCTCAGCTTCGTTATTCCACCTAAGATAAAATGTTATGTATGAACGCAGTTTGAAAATATTTGATAGAATACCATGAAGAAAAACTTGCACGACAGCAAAACGTTGAGTCTGACATGCCCACAGATCACAAGTAAAAGCGAACGCTTCTTCACAAGTATACTTAGACGGGAAGATAGCACAAAGCACAAGGGATAAAACCACCCCCATTTGTGAAAAAAATAAGGAATAGGCGCATATGATTCTCGCAGGTCCAGCCCGTGCACCAGCGATTTAAATTACAGGTAGACTGATTGTATGTCGATGATATTCAATATTAGATACAGTGCAGCTGATCTGAGCTAACTTCATAGCATTTTAAAATGATACTTTCGCTCGGGTTATCTGTGTTAACTGTTGTTCTCCCGTGTCGATTAATAATACCTCTCCACATTCTTAAAATTCAGCACAATAGTGCAACGATCATATTAAGACGTGTCACACTCCTATCTATATAAATGCAGTTGTAACGTTCCGCCGCCTGTTATTTCATTTGCTTTGCCAATTGTTCAGATATTTATCCGTTTTAGGTCTTTTTCGTGTCTCTTTGTTTGTCTGTTTGTTCCACCACCGCCATCACGGCGAAACGGCTGGATAGATCTCGACCAAACGTCATATTTAGAATATACTCATCCCGAGGAAGGTTTTGATATGCATGTGATCTAAAAATCTTTGAACAGACGGGGGTTTATAGGAAAACTAGAACATTTTCCCTCCATTTTCTCCTATACTGTTGATTTTTTCTAAATTCCATGGACTGCATGTGAAAGGTCCCTTCAAAATTAACAACTTTTGTTATGTTCATAATTTCCCTTACTCTTCAAATGACGGAGAAAATTACTGGTATCATGCTCTGCATTGAGTGACCGACAGACCGACAACGAACCTCCACGTTACCATGGCAACGTCTCTGACTGATAGCCAGCAGGGAAGTAACGCATTGCTATTTTCGTCATCATTCCTCTAAATTCGTGGTTGTTCCTTGGGTAGAAAGCAAGAGAGACATCAATCGGCTATTCTTCGGGATATTGGTGGAATATAGATTCACGACATTCGGTACGCACATTGACACGACCAGTGGCCTTATGTTAGCCAAATTTTATGATTCTAGCTGTCACGTGAGTATGAAAAAAATAAAATAGTATATGAAAACTGTACCAAACTTCACCCCATTCAACTATTCTAACTCAATCTAACACATAAATATAGGGAATAAGAGAAAATAGAACCTACCATGTAGAGCACAAAAAGCCGCGTAGATATATTGTACGGTTTCAAACCAGTAACTCTCGAAATAAAGGTCTACATTTCTAGACGTGTCCATTCTTATCTATCCGCTGTCTGTTATTTCGTTTGCTTTGCTAATTTTTCAGATATTTATCCGTTTTGGATCAACTCTAGACCGAATGGGTGTTTTTTTAAAAGTCTGTTTGTCTGTTCCACCATCAAGGCGAAACGATTGGATAGATCTCGACCAATCGTCATATTTAGAGTATACTCATCCCGGGGAAGGTTTTGATATGCATATGATTTGAAAATATTTGAATAAACGCGGAGTTTATAGGAAAACCAGAACAGTTTTCCTCTATTTTCTCTTATACCTTTGATTTCCTGTAAAAATCCGTGGACTGTATGTGAAATCTCTCTCCATGATAAACAACTTATCTACTGTTCATAATTTTGCTTACTCTTCAAATGAAGGAGAAAATTACTATTTTCTGCTGGTATCATGCTCTGCATTGAGTGACCGACAGACCGACAACGAACCTACAGGTTACCATGGCAACGTCTCTGATAGCCAGCAGGGAAGTAACGTATTGCCATTTTCTTAATCATTCCTGTAAACTCGTAGTTGTTTCTTGGGTAGGAAGCAAGAGAGACGTCAATCGGCCATTCTGCGGGATTTTGGGGGGATACCGTTAGAGTTTATAACCGTATCCAGTAGCTTAAGTATTACCACCATAAGTCACATTCTGATCTGTTTGCATAAGAAACCCACCACATAAATTTCTCCTCTGTTACCAACTTCTTATATCCGTAACTCATACCATAACAATTTATTGAGGGCATTTGATTTTCCAGTACATCCACTTGGTATTTAAGTATTTGTCCTATCCGGCTATCTTCACTTATAATCCTTTTTTCTATTAATTTCTACTTCCTTAACTGTATCACTTTCTTCCTTAATTTCTCCATATGTATGCGAGTGCTAATTCTGATACATGGACATTCTTTTATTTGAGTAAAAATTTCAAGCTGTTATAACTCATGACGCCGGAAAATATTAAAATATGGATTAATTTTAATGACGGTGCACATCTTCGTTTCGGGATAATTTGTGGCTAAACGGTAAGTCGTGTTACAAAACATATAACATAATCGCCGTTCTATTCGGAGAGATCAACAGCTTTGGTCCTATGACTTATTGTCCTGTCTCGATTGTTGATACGTTAGATAGCGCTGCATTTCTCGGTTATAATAAAATCCTTCGAATTCGACTATGACTTGCATTACGAAAAAGGGCCTGTCTTTATAATGAAAACTCGCCATATCTATTGTGAATGGTAGTTGTCAAGGGAGCCTCGATTGTGACTGGCGGTAGGAAATGTGACCTGCCATTATCCTCAAAACTTTCCCAGTGCCTACCTACATCGGAAACAACGTATTACGTCTTTCCTGTTTTCTTTCTAGGATAGGGCTAAGAGGCATGGAATTTAATATAATCATACTCACTGCCTTTACAGAAATTTACGGAAAAAATCCGTATGCAATGTACTCGTAGAATACCGTAGCGAAGCACGGGTACATTTGTTAGTTAACAATATCTTACCGAGATGATGATAACGATTGTTGTTAAAATGCTAGGGCATCAGCCCCTAAAGGTACGAGTTGCAGTGAAATTAAACGATAGTTAAAACTTTAAAACATATCCACTGACAAAAATATAAAAAAGAAACGACGATGAAAACATAACTATGAATACGAAACAATCAGTGGATCCAGTTCAACGTGCCTTCTTTTCTGAGCTGATGCCTATTACAGAAAGAGGTCCAAAATCCAGGTCACAAGCCGCTCATGATAGTACTAAATGACTAGTAAAGCATAACAATGGTGTTCCTCGTATAGTGGTAATCATCATAGGCAACGTAGACTCACGGTGTTCCTCGCATGGTGATACTTATCACAGCTAATGTAGACCCACCGTATGTCACACGCAATGGTTTCATTCACAGGTAACACAGACCCATGCTGTTCCTCACATAACGGTACTACTTACAAGCAACGTAGACCCATGGTGTTCCTCAACTAGTGGGACTATTCACGGGCGTCGGTATTCCCGTGGTGTTGCTCACATAGTGGAACTATCCACGAGTGTCGGTATTCCCGTGGTGTTGCTCACATAGTGGTACTATCCACGAGTGTCGGTATTCCCGTGGTGTTGCTCACATAGTGGTACTAATCATAGGCAAAGTAGACGCACGGTGTACTATACATTACGGTACCACCAACAGGTAACACAGACCCATGGTATTCCCCAATAAAGGCACGACTCACTGGCATCGCAGACCCGTGGTTTACCTCGCATAGTGGTACCAATTACAGTGAGCACAGACCCATAGTGCTCCTCATATAGTGGTGCTACTCACAGGTAACGCAGACCCATTCTGAACACGGTGGGACCAACGCAATGGTGATGGAGCGCACCCGCCTTCTCGCCTCGATGGAAAACACATGATGGTACTAATCACAGACAACGCCCAAACCCATGCTGTTCCTCACATAATGGTACTAATCATAAGTAATCTCATGGTTCTAATACCATCAACCCTTGACCGCCCCTTTTGGTCGCCTCTTACGACATGCAGCAGATACCGTGGGTGTATTCTTCGTTTGCATCCCCCAACCCACAGGGGGTTTTCCGTACTGACCATTTCACATTTGCCAAGTGATATAGTACAGGCGAAAATATAAAATGCCAATTATGATTTAGCTCCTTTCTCAAGTGCATGATTTAATTGGTTTCGTAGAATTTCTCTCCTCATTATTTCCCTACTATAATCATGTTTTCAATATTTCATAAACACTCTGGTCTGCTGTTTAAACTTCATGAATCTTTACACAAGCATTAGACAGCGTTAATAGCAGTTAACGTTTTCTAATTAACTATAACATGATGAATAGCGAACACACTTAGTGATTGTCACTGCGGCCCAACCATTCATTAATGTAACGTGATTAATACCCATGTCACGACCACAAAACAACCGTTGTCCCACACTGGCGATATTTACATTCATTACAATAAAGGTATTTAACAGAATTATTCCATTACCGGCTTCCATTCAATGTGTGCAGCAGACAAATAAAAATTTGCAACATCTGTTGTCATTTTTCAGGATATAGTTACCAGATATTACTACATTCATCCCTTTGAAACTTACACTTATACAAGAGCTGGCGGGAATGTCAAAGCGCATGATGAACATCCCTCTGCACGGAGAGCATTTGCCTCCGCAGGGCCAAGAGCAACATGGTAGCGAGCAATTGAAATAACTTGAAGAAAGAAGACATATACATGACCCAAATACGGAAGCAGAGGATCAAGAAAGGGTGTCCTCTGTAATATTTGAGTGTGTCCAAACCGCTGGCGAATACAGTATGAACCGAAATTCGCAGCGTGACTCCTCACATGCCAGCAATAAAAAAATGTATGTCACGAAAGTTCGTCCTGCGAGTATATCCGGCAGAAAAAGGACCTTGAAGGATGGCAATCTGGCAACACTGTAACCACATGTAGGGTAACTATCTCTGTCAGCACATATTAGTTATGCTGTAATTCACCAACATAAATGCTATAAATTTCCAACTTAATTGAAAAGATTTAAGGGGGTACTTACACTTTTGAACAAAGGAAACTGTGGGGGGGTTAATCTTCCCTTAGGGCAGAAGTATGTGAGCAGCCACTGAAATAATGCTGAAACTTACCATAACATTTCTCACAATATCTATTATAACATGAAAGATAGGAATACACCATGTCAAGTCAAAGCCCTTCTGATTCTAATGGATTGCAATTTATAGTATTTCAACTTCTAGTTTCTTGTAGGAATTTTTTGCATGTGAGAAATTATTCAAGGTTTTATTGAAACATGTCACCATGTTGGTACACATTACTACTGAAGTACTGGTAACACTGCTTCCAAATTATCCCCAGACATTCATAGATACATGAAAGTCTTGAAACTCTAGATTTTTAATATTTCATAAATATTTACGTCTTCAGTTATAAATGAAAATTTAATTTTGAAATATTGTAACTTTTAGCAACAAAGAAAAAGGTTTAAAAATCACAGTTTAGAAACAACTATAAAAATTCTAGATTTTTAATATCCTAGTACAGTCATACATGAGTGTGCAAAATTTAATATCTCTAGGTAGAATAGTTTAGGAGCAATGCGTACCAACATGACGAGATGTTTCAATAAGACCTTGAAAATATCTCATATTCAACAAATTCCTCACAAGAAACTAGAAGTTGAAATACAATAAATTGCAATCCATTAGAATCAGAAGGGCTTTGACTTGACATGGTAAAATTTATGGGAAGTTTCTGCATCATTTCAGTGGGCGCTCACGCACTTCTGCCCTTAACGGGGGTACTTAGACCTTTGAACATAGAAAACTGGGGTGTGTTAAACTTCCCTTTTTCCGCAGCAATGGAAATGAATACTAAAAATTAACTTAGTATGACAACCACACTATTTCTTAATAATATCCTACATATTTAGAAATCATATAAACTTATGTCATTGTATATAAGTATTTATTCAAAATGGCGGTGTATCACGACCACTATTTAGCATTTCCCTGATAATTTCCAAACACATGAATATATTTCTATGATTATTTTTTGGTATGATTATTAATGTTATAACTTCAACATGTACTAGAATGAGTGAAGAAAATCAAGTGTAAATATTGTTTTCATGAAGTTAATTAAGTAAATTTTTCATTAATTTTCCTTTGAATTTTTTAGCCTCAACCAATGAAGCTAGCTCAATAATTCTAGTATATCTTCTTATTCTTGAAATACACATGCATGCAAAATGTAATATCAATATCATGAACACATTCAGAGTTATCAGGCAAACGGTTCCGAAAAACAAAAGTTGAGGGAAACGAGGCACAAATTTTCTCATAAAAAGCTGGCTTCGGTGACAAGGCTTCACCTTCTTTGCCATAATTCCAAATGTATTTCAGATATAAGCAAACTTTTGTACTGTTATAAAGAGAAACGTCATTTTTTGGTGTCGTTACTCCATGTTCCACTCTTATAATAGGGCAGCCCACAGAGAAACTGAACATGAACCAACACACGATGCATATTTCTTTTAACTCATGAGGGCTACCTCCCAAGCACTGACAAAATAAATGCTATACCTCTACAAACGACGTTCATGAATAACCTCACAAGAAAGTACAGATCTCTTTTTTAGAAGTTACTTTTTCTACGCACCGACACAGATAGGTTTTATTGGGACGATGGGATAGTATAGGGCTAGGAGTGGGAAGGTAGCCGCCGTGGCCTTAATTAAGCTACAGTCCTACCTGGTGTGAAAATGAGAAACGACGGAGAAACCTATTCAGCACTGCCGACAGTGGGGCTGGGGGCTGGAATCCACTATCTCTCGAATCCAATTAAACAGCTGATGATTGATGATTGATGTTTGTTGTTTATAGGAGCCTAACATCGAGGTAATCGGCCCCTAATGGTACGAAATGAGACGAAATGAAATGACAACTTAAAATTCCAAAATCCTTCACTGACCAGAATTCAAAGCATGAGGACAAAGAATGAATGGATGGACGGATATGAATTAAAAACGATCAGTGGATCCGACCCACAGTGTCTCACATGCACAGAAGCTGGCACAAAACAATAGTATTACAGACCAAGGGACAGCTTCTATAGCATGATGCGGAATCGATTATTTGTATAGTCGAAACGGGTCCAAACTCCAGGTCATCAGCCCCTCATAATGGTATTTATCGCTAGGAAAGTAGAACCATGCTATGTGCAATGTTGCGGTACTAATCAAAGGTAGCGGAGACTCCCGGTATTCCACACATTATGGTACTATTCCCAGGTAGTGTAATGCGCGCATGTAACACAGACCTATGGTGTCTCGCACACTGCGGCGCCACATACATGCAACGCAAACCTAAGGCGTTCCTCACACAAGTTGATTAACCACAGGGACTCGTACTATCCGGTGGAAATACTGATATAGTGGGAACGGAGCATAGGTAAGGCAGAACCATGGTACGAATCACAGGTACTGTAGGACCCCCACCTGATTCACACACTGTCGCTACTTATCACAAACCTATTGCGTACTTAACATAGTGGTACTACGCGAAAGTTAATGCGAACCATGGTGTTCCTGCGCGATGGTACGAATTACAAGTAGTCTCATGGTTCTAAATGGATCATCCCTTGGTCGCCCCTTTCAGTCGCCTTTTACGACAGGCAGGGGATACCGTGAGTGTATTCTTCGTCTGCGTCCCCCACCCACAGGGGGGGTTGTGTGTTTGGTCCACGAGAGGTATTTTATTTCCCTCAAGTTCGCCGGCAAGCCGGTTACGATCCCCCTATTCGCCACTGGTACGCGCCACGTGGGAGTATCACCTCTCGCCCTGCGGCCCCAGGGGCTCTGAACTTTGGAACGTGGGTTGGCGACCACAGGGCCCTCAGCTGAGTCCTGACATTGCTTCCACTTACTTGTGCCAGGCTGCTCACTTTCATCTATCCTATCCGACCTCCCTTGGTCAACTCTTGTTCTTTTCCGACCCCGACGCTATTAGGTTTGCGAGGGCTAGGGAGTCTTTCATTTTCACGCCCTTCGTGGCCCTTGTCTTTTTTTGACCGACATCTTCATTTTTCGAAGTGTCTGATCCCTTCAATTTTCCCCCCTGATTAGTGTTATATAGAGGATGGTTGCCTAGTTGTACTTCCTCTTAAAACAATAATCACCACCAACACCACCTCTAGTCCTGCTACGCCAGCGTAGTAGGTTCGTGGAATCAAACAGCTGTGTGACCCTAACCGCATAGCCAACTCTCTCGGTTCTCATTAGGATCAGTAATTCATGTCAAGATATCCGCAGTTTTTTATGGTTTTATTATAATAGATCGTCTTTGTACGCCCCAAAATTATTATTAATAATTCACAGTTCAAAAAAGTTAGGGGAACATGTTTTGTAACGTCTGGTATATGAACGTTAATTTGTTAGATGGGGTTCCAATGGTGATGGACGTCAACCTGTATGGAACGCCGTGGTGAGCAGTACATGCCAAATGCTGTTCACGAAGGTGTCCGATTCGGACAAGGTTCTGTGATAGTGTAGGGTGGCATCAGTATTGATGGCTGTACGGATCCTGTCGTCATCCGTGGTAATCTTACCGCTGCGGGGTGCATCGAGCAGATACTGCTACAGCATGTGTTGCTTGCTGCATACGGTGTTGGTCCTGAATTCGTACTCATGCACGACAATGCCAGGGCTCATGTAGCACTCATCACCAGAGCTGCCTTGCGAGAACTAGACATTCAAGAAATGGAATGGCCAGCAGTGAGTCCCGACCTTAATCCCATCGAGCATGTGTGTGATAGACTTGATAGAAGTGTTCGTGGGCGTCGTGTTCCACCACAGACTCTCCAAGACCTCGAACAGGCTCTCATTGAAGAATGGGACCTGATACCGCAGCGTGACCTCCGTCGACTTACACGGAGCATGCCACGTAGGTGCCAAGCTGTGATAAATGCTCGTGGAGGACATACACTATACTGAATCTCTCCAACTGTGATGAAAATCCACCCTGGAGGACTGTTATCACTTTGTTTTCGCCCCTATTTGGACATTTCTGTTTGCGTTCTGAAAATGAACGTGAATCCATCGATTTTCTTTTGTACTCTTCAACGGTAAACAATAAAGGTTTTGTTGGTAATATACTTGGGTGTGAGGTATTGTTTTGTGGAGCATGGGTTACGTTCAAAGACATGTTCCCCTAATTTTTTGAACTGTGTAATAGTAATGTTATTGCTTTACGTCCCACTAACTACTTTGATGGTTTCTGGAGCCACATTAATACTGCCTTACACTGTAGCCGCATGACATGAGTTATATTCTCACCAACCCTACTTGATACATGAATCGGTTCGAATGCGTGCATTACCAATGTCGCGAACATATTAGCTTCTATGGCAGGTGGGAGTAGAAGGCCCACCAGAGTGCTCCAATTAATATCACGATAAGGGACACAGAACTTCACAAGAGCCAATGAAGTCCTTAATTAGAGACCTAAAGGCTTTGAATCATGTGGCACGATATTATAGAACAAGCATTTCCGGGCTGATGGCAGGGTACAGGTTAGTTTCACACTCTGTGACACTATGGATACCACTGATTATCAAGCTCCATGTAGACTAATAGTGGTTTAGTTCTTGGTCGTGAGGTGCATGCACATTTTGACTCAAAAACTGTTTTTACTAACGGACGTTCGGCCCAACGCTCTGTAAGATCCAAAGCATTTTTTCCTCGAGAAAAATTACATTGGCACCCTTCATTAGAATAGAAATATAAACAAGAGAATGTTGCTTTATTTTAATAAAATTTAAGATTAACTGTTACGTATAACGAAGTCTAACTTGTAATAGAAATTGATTTTCAACCTATTAGGTCGTGTTACGTACATATAGTACGTCTTGAAGTGGTGTTAAATACAGAACAAACATGGCCAACCAGACAACAGTGGGATCTGAACCCACAACCTGCTGACGCGAAATCGGTTGTTGGTTCCCACTGGTATCCGTCCGATTTACCATTTTTGTTCTGTACTTAACACCACTTCAACACGTACTATATGTACGTAACACGACCTAATAGGTTGGAAGTCAATTTCTATTACAATGCGGTCGTAAAAATTCAATATTCTGTAACTTTCCACCTTTCCACCACTTTTGAAATCATACGATTTCTCTTAGACTAAACACGAATTTATTTTTAAATTAGTCGCTAGTTCTTTCGTTTTTCATAGGCAATTCCTTCATCAGTTATCCAGATTTACAGTTAAAATATGCACAAAAACACATGTTACATCAGTAAAACACAATTAGCCACTCATATTTAAAACAACTTGTCGTAGACAAGATTAACGGTCTAAATGTATACCAGAGCCTTCGATCTTTTCTTCATTGTCACTATCTGACAACTCTAGATGTAAGTGATGTCGTATTCATATAGAACCACTTGGAAAATTACCCCGAAGCAAAGGGATCTTGAAATTTCTTTACGAATAAATGAAACAACAGTGTACAAACATGTATATGTTTGTGATATTCAGCAATTGTCAGAGGAAATGGACTGATTGTGTCCGAGATAGAATTCAAGTACGTATGATGTTGTTTCGTCCAAATGTGAAAAGTAGAGTTACATTTTGACGCTCGATTAGGAAAGTGATCTGGCTGTCCTTTTTATTAAGACCTTATGTTCACTCACCACCTCACACCGCTCACTACTGACTCACACTCACCCATTCACATTCATATCACGTGTTGAATACTTCTAAAACAGAGTGCACGGATCTTAGACCTCAGACACATGAAACCAACAGCATTCATGGAGATGAACTCACAAAGATGATATAGTTCAAGCAGCTTGACTCGGTCACTCACTATGCAGTTATTTTCGCAGAGATAACATGGGTGTTGTTCAGTAGCGATAATTGGGAGTTAAAAGTGCGAGGACAAAGGAAAAGAATACAGACAACAAACAGTATTCGGGTTTGTGAGATATAACGGACGAGGTGTGGGGAGGAGAATTATATACATCACAACTGAATAAATAAGCTACAAAATGGTAAGATTTTTATGCTCACTGAATGAATTTCAACAGAGAGGTTGACAGTTCACCAATTTAAGTTTGTTAATAACAGTTTTTTAATATTTTGATTCAATAGAGCACAATAAAACATTCACCATAGGAATAATATTACGCATTTATCACAATTAAATATAAGTACAGCGTGATTGTACAGTAGTGTTTGACTAGCACTAAGAAACCATCAGACACTAAAGATACTGCCAGACTGACGAATGCGTGCGGCAAGCTGGTGATTGATAACTCAGTTTCCTTGGGGGAAAATTATACACTAATCAGCCAGAACATTACGACCACCTACCTGATATTGATATAAACACTTCCAGGTGATAGCAGCGTCACCTGACGAGGAATGGCTGCTAGTCGGACACACGCACGGAGTATGTAGCATCAGCGGGTGTGTTGTCCGTGTGTAGAATCGGGAATGCGAGCGATCTATCTGAGTTTAACCGAGGGCAGGTTGTGATGGCCCGGAGACTCGGCACGAACATTTCATAAGCTGCACGACTTGTCGAGTGTGCAAGGAGTGCTGTGGCGAAACCACGTCCAAATGTCGAGGGGTTGGGCGGCCACCCCTCATTACACATGTCGGCCGTCGTAGGTTGGGCAGACTGGTAGAACAGGACTGCCGGCGAACTGTGGTGGAATTAACATCAGACTTTAATGCTGGGAAGAGTACAAGTGTGTCTGAGCACACAGTGCACCGAACACTCCGCAGCCGACGACCCATGCATGTGCCAATATTAACACCACGACATCGGCAATTAAGACTGAAATGGGCACGTGACATCGTCACTGGACTATGGCTCAGTGGCAGAGTGTTGCATATTCTGATGAAGCACGATATTTCTTCATCATGCCGATGTGAGGGTGCGATTCCGTCGTTTTCCTGTGGAACAGCTTGTTGACACCTGTACTGCGGGACGAAGACAAGCTGGGGGTGGCTCAATTGTGTTCTGTAGAACATTCACGAGGGTATCCTTGGGTCCCGTGAAGCTCATGCAAGGCACCATGATGGCCGAGAACTATCGCACACTGGTTGCAGACCACGTACACCCCTCCATGACGATCATGTTTCCCAACGGCAGTGGAATTTGTCAACAATATAATGCGCCATGTCACAGTGGCGGGTTGCAATTGATGTGCTGACCCCCTAGCTCGCCAGATCTTAACCCGATAGAACACATCTGGGATGTGATTGGACAAACGCCAGAGCTCATCGCCCCCACGCCAGGAATTTACATGGATTAGGTGACTTGTGTGTGCAGATGTGGTGCCAACTCCCTCCAGCGACCTACCAAGGCATCGTTAATTCCATGCCAAGACGCGTCGCCGCTGTTACCCCTGACAAAGGTAGATAGTCATAATATTTTGGTTGATCAGTATATACATACCCCTGCTACCATTCCTCACAGCACGTGCAAAGTCTCCACTACTTGCTGTGGCGCTATACTAATCGGTTAGCGAAAACGAACGAAAATTTTTGCTTATTTCCTCTAATAATTTTGTTTATAATTACAGAAAAATGATGGGATGGGATGGGATGGGAGGGGATGAATGAAGGCCCCAACTTGCGGCGTGGATAAGAATTGTGCCGGCTGCCGAAGCCTGTCTCACTCCCCTGGGGCAATGATTAATGACTGACAGTTGAAAAGAAATGATAGTGGAGAGCTTTGCTGGAATGAAGGATGACAGGTAAAACCGGAGTACCCGGAGATAAACCTGTCCCTTCTCCGCTTTGTCCAGCAAAAATATCACATGGAGTGACCGGGATTTGAGCCACGGTATCCAGCGGTGAGATGCCGGAGTACTTCAACCTGAGCCACGCAGGCTTAATTAAAGGAAATAAAGGAAAGAAAGAAAAGAATTCCTATAATTCCAAGTTTCAGCCGGCTAAAATGGGAATAAAAATGTATTATTTTTTTCTTCAAATTGGTGGCGGGATGACTGCCTACCCCCTCGCTCCCCCTAACGCTTCTACTGCTGCTGATTACTGGAATCTTCCCGAAACACTCTAAGGAGAAAATCTATGCGGGAATCGGTAGAGGGAAGAATTCTGGCCAGTGATATGATGCACAATCAAGCTTTTCATGTAATGGATATGCGAATGCTTCGTTGGAGTCTGGGCTCATACTGTTCAAACATGTGAGGTACGAAGGAGGTTGTCAGCCTATGCATCTTGCATCGATTGCAGAGAAAATTAAGGAGGTAAGGTAATGTTAGTGAGGAGCTCCACACATTCATTTGCCATGACACCACTGCAAATCAACCTAGTGAAATGTCAAAGATGTGGTGGATGGAGCATGTTAAAGAGGAAATTCATAACGAAAATGTCACTGTCGAGGACTCCATAAACCACCATGAATATTGAAGAAAAAGACCTGCAATTAAGCAGCGAAAACATCAGAGATTTCATCTGATGCCTGTTGACTTTTACGTCCCAATTTTTGGAATCTCAGCCATCCTTGTGTATTATTAAACACTGTTTATCCAAACATAGTTTTGCTTCGGATATGACTTCATGTTTCTACACTTCACTAACAGGAGACATAAGCAGCTTGAGTAGACTGAAGTTTCCGCGAATGAATGTGTTAATTAACATAGAAATCAATAACTAATAAGCTTTCAAAGTAATCACTAAGCTCTCGACACTCATCCATTATCCTGGTATTTATTACTGGACCACAGACTCACTCCATCTCCTCATTTACCGCAGCCGCGGTCGAGGCGGTATCTAACCGCCAGATCTATATTACTAGGACCTGAAATTTAATGCAGTAATTTATATATATTAGCGAATGAAGTCCCGCTGTGTATGCACGGGTTAATTTTGAGATGCGTTTTATTTTCTAATGTGTAGAGCATTTATTGTGATGTTCACATACTCGAAACTTTACTATGAATCACAGAATTGAACTAAGCATTTGTGATTTTACGGCAGTGAAGCGAATCAAAGAAGAAACGACCTTCTTAGTGTTTTCCTGGTTTATGCTGCCTTATCCATCATTTACCAGGTATGTGTATAAGTTTTTGCCTGTTTTACATTGAAATCACCACGTTGAAATAGTCGAAACCATATCTTGCTTTTTCTAATCGCTGGAGCGTGTTCACCATAAGTTTCTACCATCAAACGATGACTGTACACGGCCTTTTCCTTTTGACTAAATAAGAAAAGCAATGCGTGCGACAGATGTTCTTTTTCATGCACAAACGTCGACATGATTACTGAACAGTACAACACACGCTAGTGTTTGGCGGACTCAACTTGTATGTGTTGCTAGGTTAATATCAGACGAACAAACTTACGTATGTGTCAAATTCATACGCTGAGTACTGTTCGCTGGCACCATCTCTCAGTGAAACCGGAAAAGACTTCTGCATACACCTGGTATAAACTAAAACTCCGTGCAGAAAATTTTGATAACTGAGAAAACTGAAGACAAATTGGAAGAAATAGCTTTTTTGTACTGAAATAAAATGGATGAAGATTATTCGTACAAAGGAACTGGTAGGTAGTGGTTGAATAAAAACGTGTTCACTTTTTACAGATCTAAAAGTGATGACTAACCGCTTCTTATCTTCTGAAATAGAAAGGCTGCATAACACACCGACAATGCATTTTAACAAGATGATAATTTAATAATGAATGGAATTAAAGCTCGTTCCCCTTGCCGAAAATAGGCAATAGTAAACCCCATTCAAAATGCTACTGACCAACATTTTTAGAAATTTTAGGGTTGGTTCCATTCTTCTTAATACAGAATTGTTGATTCTTAGAAATGTGTATACAACAGCCTGTCTCCAACATCAACACCGCACAGTACACTGTCCTGCGCTACAATAACACGCAGTTTCCCATACATGGAAGATCACCTCCAGTCTCAGCTAATGTGTTGCGTAAATTGGCAGCACGAAGCTAGCAATAGACAAACGAAATTATTATTATTATTATTATTATTATTATTATTATTATTATTATTATTATTATTATTATTATTATTATTATTATTATTATTATTATTATTATTATTATTTTACAATTTGCTTTTCGTCGCATCGACACAGATATGTCTTATGGTGACGATGGGATACGAAATGCCTAGGAGCGGGAAAGAAGTGGCCTTGGCCTTAATTAAAGTACAGACCCAGCATTTGCCTGGTGTGAAAATCAGAAAACACGGAATACCATCTTCAGGGCTACCGACAGTGGGGTTCAAATCCGCTATCTCCCGGATGCAAGCTCACAGCTGCGCGCCCCTAACCACACAGCCAACACTCCCGGTCGTACAGATTGTAATAGCCTGCTTGAATATTGTCTGGAGGCAGCCTGGGAGTTAGGTAACTTTCTTCTTTAGCATTGCATTTCTCTGGTTCATAAATTTTCTGATACTACTGGTACGTAACGCACTGGTTCATTATAGTATTCGAGCTATTCAATCCCTACTCTGAGGCACTGATTTTAATGAGCAGTGTGCATATAACGGAATAATGACAGAGGAGTGTTCACGGCTGTCTGCGGTCTGGTCCTTCCAGCTCTGGAACTTTGGACTGGTAGATCGGCACGGTAGTACTGTTCGTTGAAAGTTAGAAAATGTGTGGATTTTCATTTGATCGAGTGAGGCGTCTAGTATCAAAACCGGCCAAGTCACTCAAGGCATATTTTTCAATATGGACGAAAAACCTGTAGAGACAAAGCAATGATGGTCAGAGAAGATTTTTTTTCACAGTTATATCCTTAATGGTTTGTTATTTAGATTTAGATTTAGATTTATTATTTTTCTTTAGATCTACAGTAATAATACCCATTTGATCCGTTATAAAGAAAAATAACAATGTCCAGCCTAAGCCAAATTACATACTACTAACTTGGTGGACCCTACACAGGCGGAATACCGGGCAACCATGCAAGGTTCCACCCCTAGCTAAATCTGTTAAGCTGCCTCTAACATGGACGGATGACCGGCTCACATGCTAGGGCACCCCCTATCTCTAAATTAAGCCTATAACTAATTACAACATTAAATCTATACTAATCTATCTTAAGCTGCCTCTAACATGGACGGATGACCAGCTCACATGCTAGGGCACCCCCTACGTCTAAATTAATCCTATAACTAATTACAACATTAAATCTGTACTAGTTCTAAATCTATACTAATCTATCCTAAGCTGCCTCTAACATGGACGGATGACCAGCTCACATGCTAGGGCACCCCCTACATCTGAATTAAGCCTATAACTAATTACAACATTAAATCTATACTAATTCTATCCTAGTACCTCTTATCATCTTTCCTAATATCCATAAATACACCTTCACTTGAAAAAATACCCTCTAAACTTCGCTATCTCTTTTAATATCCATCCATCGAACTCAACAATCATTCACTTCATTTCCATGCCACATATCATTACATATCTACCTCTTATCATAAAGACACCTTTACTAGAATAAATACCCACTAAACTTCGCTATCTTTCTTATCATCCATTCGCCACCATGCCCCTGCTGAACATACACACAAACCTTTGCACATTCCATTCCTCCTACATTTCCTCTACTAGTCTCTCTCAGGGTTGCTGATTCCATGCTTCAGCGGTATTATGAATGTCACAGACCCCATACACGCTAACCTTAGCACATTCCATTCCTACTACATTTCCTCTACTTGACTCCCTCGTGGTTGCTGATTCCATACTTCCGTTACACTCACATTCTGCTAATACGTACTTTAACCATTACAATGCCCTTCGAACTCAACAATCCATCCATCTTATATCTCAAGACACCATTATATGAATAAGTGCCATACAATTACAGTACACTTAAAAACACCTTATCACCTCGCTACCTCTCTTATCATTCATCCATCATATATCTATTATCATCACCTTTCATATTTAACACTTCAATTCCAGTAGATACCATCCAACCTCCTTTATATCTCCAAACTCGTAACAATTACACTACACATATAGACATCATTACTTGAGTAAGTACCATCTAAACTTCGCTACCTCTCTTATCATCCATCCATCTAAACTCTGATCCAACTTCTAAACATCAATACATATCTACCTCTTATCATTCTTCACTTGAATAAATACCCTCTAAGCTTCACTACCTCTCTTATCATCCATCCATCGCACTCCACAATCATTCTCTTCAATTCCATACCACATATCCTTACATATATACCTCTTATCATTAACTAATAAATCACTCACCAATACGATCTCCGTCATGCCATCACTTGAATAAATACCATACACTTGGTCTATCCATCTTCTACCTAAAGACACCATCACTTCAATTACAATTATACTACACATACAGGCACCATTACTTGAGTAAATACACACATACAAACACCACCATAACTACGCTTCTGTCCTCCATCATAGGCAAACTATGTTACTTACTACTGTTACTTGACTTTTTACTTCTCGTAATTATTCCTTCCATTTTTCCTTTTTTGTCCCATAGGTCCTTCAAACTCAAGCTTCTCCCTTTGATCACGGCACTTCTTACTTCTGCTTCCTCCCTCAAACCATTATTCTCGCTCCGATTCTGTCCGCTTGTCTTCCCCTGTGGTTCTTTTTCTTCCCTCGCGCAGACTTCCGACACTAATTCGTCCATTAAATTCCTGACTACTTCCATCCTTCTTGCATTTACTTTTTCTTCAGCTCTTTTCATGATCTCTTCCCAGGAACCCCATCTACTCAGTGTTCCTTCATTTACAGTATGTACATCAGCCCTGGTAGTTTCTTCTTGCCTCGAACTGTCAGCCCTGCTAGTTTCTTCTTGCCTCAAACTCTCATCCATTAATTTCAGTTTCGATATTGTCCACTTACGGGTCCAATTCCTGTCGCTCACCACGAGTATCTGACCACTAATATACGCTTTCAATCCCTGAATTTTTGCTTTCACAAGATGTTTTTTAAGGATTTTAAAATTTCTACTCTCTTCTCTTCCGAAATCTCTCTTAATTCTAATGTTCTCACACTGTAGATTACCAGCGTTCCTTATCACTATGTCTGCCATCAATGAAGATAGCAGCGACACTTTTATGGGCCTGTGCCCTCCCACCTTGCCAACTCTCTCCACATTGTCTATATCTACCTCACTGAAATTTATTTTCATTTTTTTTTGTATAACATCTACCACTTTGTAAATAATGTCCACTTTAGATTCTGCCTTGTCTTCCTCCACCCCATAAATAAATATGGATTTCTTCTTGCGCTCCTGTCTGCAAAATTCGATTTCTTTCTTCAGGTTTACCATCTCTTCATCCATATTTTTTATTTTCTCTCTTAGTGACACCAGTTCTTTCTCGCTGCCTTCTATCATCGCCTTCGTATTCTTCATATAATCCTGGATCCACTGTCTCGTCTTTTCTTGCTCCTGGCCTTGTTCTTGAAGCATTTTCTTTAATTGTTCAAACGGACATACCTCCTGTATTACTTCTCTTACTACTTTCCTCATAACCTCTACGTCTACCCAATTCATCGTATCTATCTCCTTGCCGACCGCTTGACCTTACCGCTTCCTCACTCTTAATCCACTCCACTCAGCAGGCGCACGCCACACGACACGTCCGTCCTCCTCACTGGCTTAAGCTAGACTGTGGTTTGTTATTTAAGTTCCGCTGTTTTGAGAAATCTAACTCATAATTAACCCATCTTTTTTGTTAATTTAAATTTAGACTTGGCCGTTTTTGTTGCAATTTTGTACAATTTCACAAGGTGTGAGAGTAAATCTTTCAGTTCTCCACTCGGAACAATATCCACGTTACAGCACACAATAATGACAAAATACGAGCACACCGGAAATAGGATTGCTTTGGCGCCAATGACGGTAAGCAGCCCGCGAATACGTAAATCAGTGTTGCAAACGAACAAAAAACAAAATATTATGACTTCAAAGGATATACATTACAAGGAGCGATTTTGCCTACTGATATTATCACATTGTTGCTGAATGTAACAACACAAGATTCAAGACAATAATGCTGCATCATAAATATTGTCGCTTGTTCCTTGACTTGGCCGGTTTTGAATTCACTGGCTGCATGACTTGGCCGATTCTGTTGCACGACCGAGAATTCAGTGCTCTATAACATGAAGACATGGACGATTTTAAAGCATATTCTTGTTTCACCTGATAGTGCTGTACTTCTACTTCAAATTGATAACCTTAACTCATTTTCGTAAATTTTGTGACTTGGCCGGTTTTGATACTAGACGCCTCGAGTGTTTTATGGGATAACATTGCTTTTAATCGCTACATTCCTACTGACGTTTTTGTAATTATCTACTGTATGTTGACTCCAGTTAGGAAAACCACAAACTCTGTCTTTCAGAGAATCCCGTAGCAAAGCACGGGTACATCACCTAGTTTATATATATATATGTATATAAGAAAACATAAAAGTCAAATAACACTGCCTTGTGAAATTTCCATTTTAATTATTACAGAATCAGATAAAGCTTCGCCTACTCCTAAAATTATGTTACACTTGCTAGCTAATTTGTTTGCCTAATCAAACGATGATTATGATGATGATGACTGAAAGATATAAAATGGCAAACAGACGTCCAGTTAGGTGGAAGTGTAGTAACAATATATCCTAAGCCTTCCACTTCTTTTCAGTGGCAAGTAGTGCTGAAAGCCTGCAATTTTCAAGCTTGAAAATATGTGGAGTTGGCATGATACGAAGAATTAGCGTTCCCGAGACTAAAATGATACCAATATGGTGGACCCGAAGGGGAATTAATGTCAGGTCAGGAACGCACAACTGGAATAGACTGATCATTAAATACGGGATCTCCCAAGATGCTAGCGTAGATAGTGAAATGGAATAAAGTTTTAACAAGGCTAATGCAGTGAACTTGTATCTACGATCAGCGAAATTCTGCTCTCGGGGGAGACCAACTTTATAGAGGTCTGTTTTCAGTCTAACTTTGATGTTTACGTGTGAATGCAAGTTGGACTCGATGTATCCTTCTCGTAGCAAGGAAGTAACATGCATGAAGATAGCGACAATGATTGTTAATACAAATCGGTGGAAACAATGAAAGGAGGGTACACGTATTGAGGAATGAACTCGATGGATGAGATTGCATAAACTTGCATCGGTGGAGGGATTATGAGAAGCGGGTGAATGAGGAGGGAATACCTAGGAGAATAATAGTAGAGGGTAAGAGAAGTAGAAGAAAACCGATGACGATGGTTAGGCTCAGTTTCCAATGATAACAGGTGGGTAACTAAACGTAGCAACAGAGATGGTTACGGAGGATTGTGGAGTAGTTGCGTTGCAGTGGCTTGCAGATTGTACACTGAAAGACTTACCAGTATACCTGTATCAGAACCAAACTGAAAAACATTATTCAGGGATGCTCTTTGTGTTATGTTTTGTTCCTTCCGGATGCGTGATTTAAATTGACAAACTTGCTGTGTTTGCAATGCCAGAGAGCCTACCGCTGCCTGTTGCTGTGCGTCAGAGGAGAGAAGGGAAGGGAGGGGAAGTTGGAAGTGGGAGGCAGAAATAATGCTCGGTGCGAATGGACAAGTTTCTCATTCGTATCGCATAATAGCATCCCAGCCCCAGTAGGCAGCATATACAAGCGATTTCTGGATCTCGTGGCTAGAAATATTCGTTTCAGGCAAGAAATAAGAACAGCCCTCAGAACCACCCTGTACCTGCTTACACGCTCTCTCTCTCATCGGTTACATCCAGTAGACGCGAAACACATACATACATCTGAAGAGTGAGGGGAGGTGGAAAGAACGAAGTACGGGATATCTAGCATGAACGAAACTCACATGGAGGGAAAGGCGCTTGATTCCCCGCCTACCCGCACGTCTTCCCGGGCTCGGCAAAGAAGAGAGAGGTGAATGCAGGGAGGAAGCGCACGGCTCCTTGAAGGGTCGAGTTGCTGTGTGCTATTTATACTGCGGCAAATACGTTATGGGTTCAGAATTTATTCACAGGAGAAATCGTGCTGATTTTTTTTTTCGCGAACTGCCATGTGGTATACAATACTCTTTATCATTATGTGACCATATTACGCCTTTAAAAAGCAGTTGAATTTTAAGGGGATACGGAATGGGTATTTTGCCAAAAATTTGTCATTTTTTAATTATTGTTATTTCTTAATATGTAAAATGTCCTCCTTAAAATGGTGTATGAATTATGATGATATGATAACTACAAGTGTTATTTTTAAAATAATTTATATGATGATGCACAATAGATTTTTGTTGTGAGTAGACATGACGGTCTCTTGCAAGTCACTTGACCAATGTTCTATTCAGTGGTACAATGCTAAGTATTTGTATTACTTAGGGGATGATGACTCTAAGGCTATCAAAATGGTTCAGGATTCTAAACCCTATGGAAATGATGTAAATATAACCAAACTGGAGTGTGTTGGTCACGTTCAGAAACGTATAGGGACAAGATTGAGAAGACTAAAATCAAGCAAGAAGGGAAAGAAACTTAGTGATGGTAGAACATTAGAGTGTAAGAACAGATTGACTGATTCATTGATACTCTCCATATTTACTATGGTCTGGCAATGAGGCAAAATACTGATAATGTATAAGCAATGAGGAAAGCTGCCTGGACATCATATTTCAACATTTATTCCAGTAATGAAAATCCTGTACATGGCTTGTATCCTTCAGGGACAGACAGCTGGTGCAAATGTAACAGGAGCAAAGTAACAGGGGAGAAATATAACCATCCTCATAGTTTGCCACCAGCCATTATGGATGTAATCAAACCAATTTTCAGGGATCTTTTTGACAAAAAATCTCCTGAAAAAATGTCTGCACGGCAGGACACAAAACCTAAACGAATGTGTCAATAGTGTCATCTGGAACCGCCTACCCAAACCCGTGTTTGTGGGTATCAGCACACTTCATTTTGGCGTATATGGTGCTGTTTCAAGTTCTAACCAGGGAAACATCACAGAGTTCGAAGTTCTGCAAGTGTTAGGGTTGAATGTTGGGTGTCGTACTGTTTATGCAATGTTGCATAGTGACCTGGTAAGACTAACGTCTGCTGAAAATGCCATTAAGGAATAGCTCTTCAAGCCAGAAAAGACAGGAGAGGTGCAAAGAAGAGGCTACAAGAGGAACTTGAAGAAGATCGAGATAATCCAAGCTATGAACCTGGCATGCAATGATTTGTTAAGTTTGAAGCCCGTTTCCCGTAAGTTTACTTTTCTAACACCTAAGGTGCATTTTCTCAGGCAGTTTTGAATATATGAACTCGAAATTTGTAGGACACACTCATAAATACCTCTTTCAACTGCTGAAACAGTTTTTAATTTGTCTGTATATTACAAATTTTATTAGCAAAAATATATTCTAAAAATACCAAAAATATTTAGTTTCAAAATAAAAAAATAATGTCTTCCTCAAGTAGGTAGTTATAAAAATTATGCTTGTTTCAGTAGAAGTCCAAGATATTCAACTATACGCTGCAAAAATTTGAAGTGTCTACCTCCAGTGGTTTCAGAGAAAAAGTACAGTATAAACTGCCGATTTTATCATTGGAAGCATAGGGCATTCCGTACCCCCTTAAGTAACTGCTGAGTTTATTTCCAATAGGATGTACAGAAATAATTATTTTTATCCTCAAGAAAGACAGTAAAAATAACCTGGCATTAAATGTGATCATCATAGACGTAAGGATGTTTGAAAAACTGTTCCTATGGAATTATTGTTAGAACGATAAAACACTTAGGTGCCATACTTATTGGGGCGAGATTACATCGATCACACTTCTTTATAATTCACTTACAGTTAATTAATTGTTTTCCTTGACTAGGAAAAGCCAGTTTTCCCGATAAAATGGAACTGGGAGTAAACTCTGAGTGCGTAACGACGCAAAGTACACACCTCCTGGAAAAAGAACACATATGACGTTGCCTTCCTTGCTTCTCCTTCATCCTCAAGGTTGGCCAAAATCTTCAGCAAAACGTTATCTGTTTCCCTTTACTCCCGCAAATCTTGTAATTACGAGTATACAGTTTGCTCTGCACAAATTGACTGCTTTGCTTACCACGTAGAAGGAGAAAATTAATTTGTACCAAGATTATGGGCAGCTTTTCAGGTCGTTCGTGGCACATCACACATCCTGAACAGAGTCCACTACTGCAAAGTAGGAACGGGGGAGCGTTGTATCTCGAGGATGTTAAATAACACCGAATGTTACTGCGACAAACAGACGAGAGGGAAAACGATCTCATGCATATTTCTAGACTGACAAGTGTCTGTGTTCTTGTACTGTGTGTGCAGTTACGGCTGTTTAAGAAACAAGTACAACCCTGTGCGAGTCGAACGAGAAATGTTCTGCATCTTCTGTCTCCATCATACAAACCACTTCCCCTCCCTCCACTTCCGTTTCCTAAATCACGCGTTCGGAAGTAAAAAAATTAACCTCTTTTTCTCTAAAACAAGATGTTTCTCCACCGATCGGATTGCATCATCCTTCTACACGTAACACGAAGAGTATCCCTAATTTTTGTTTTGGTATAATTCTGATACACCCTGTATAATAAATGTATGATAACGCTCTTTTAATATGTGAAGCTTATGAGATAAGCGAGTGTCCAATTTTATGAGGCTGACAAACAAAAAGCCCAGTTCTTATAGAAGGACGAATAAACACATGGCACAGTGAAAGGATGAAGTATAAACAATTATGTTGCGTTCCAAATTCCCAGAGGGTGGAGTGTGGTGACGAAGTAGCTGCACACAGTAGAACAGAGGTTGACAGTGGATCCAGGGGGAAATTAAGAGCTTCGCTCAACCGCGAAAATAAACTTAACCAGCGTAATAAACTACAAGCCTCCGATATACATTTATGTAGCAGAAGACAGTGTGATGATTCCGAAATATATTCTGACGTATGGAACAAATCGAAGGAGTTGTGAAATGTGGAAAAAAGGTAAGCAATTTATATTATGATAAACAGGAAGTTAATTTAGAATTGAAGTGAATAAATGGACTAAACAACGTGGATGATAGTTTTCTTTAGATAGTGACGTACCACAAAATGTGACAATAAATGAAAGTGAAAATGAAATTGAAGACTTGGAACAAGGCTAGAGCAGGAATCTGAGTGAAGTGTCTGATTGATCCGAAGTACATGACAACATTTCATTTTTAATACATTCTTCATTTTTAATTTAGGGGTGTCATAACTGAAATATTGCAAATTCGGGCAAAAAAATCGAATTTTAAATTTTAAACTTAAAAAGTATCTTTCAAATCCCGTTTTCAGTTTCCCAGGACGCTATTTGTAAGCGTCCAAATACCGGATTCAAAGGATAGCGGTTTGGCGTGTAGAGAGCAAATCTACGCAACTTTTCTTTCATGCTGTCAGACAAAAGTTCTTTCGGACTAACATTTCAATATTACCGCAGGAATATATTTACCTCGTAGTAGGCCTACGCTGTGCGGAAGAGGATGGAGATATCTGAGGGAGTAATTTCCAATCCCGAACAGCTTTTTAGCAGGTATGTTCCCTAAAACTTTCAATTGCTTTTATCTACCTTAATTTTTTCTCAACTCTTTGCCATGCATAGAAAGTTCCTTGAGACAGAGTTCTTATCGGATTTACCATAAATTTTCAGAGAATGTTTGAATATGTACAGGAATTAAAAGTAGTTCTCCATTTTATTGTCAGTAGAAAATTTCACTCTTGAAATAGCGCGAAATTAGATTTTTGTGTATTGAATGAATAATGAAAAACTGAAATAAAATGATGTATCCAATAGTTTATTTCTGACTGCAAAACCAGGTGTTGTTCGTAAATGAATACTTTTTATAAGTCTCCCAAGTTTCCGAAAAAGTGAACGCTTCGCAGCAAGGAACGTTTTCCTAGCAACACATAAAAATATAAAAATATTTTGTCAGTAACATTGGAATCAATTAACTAATCAACTCAAAATTTTGTTTGGGGCTATATATTATTACGCGCTTGTGTTTCAAGTTTGGTTTTCATAAGTGGTAAATTGTATAATTTCAGTCGTGACTCCCCTTAAAGGAAGTATATTTGTTATTTCAGCTGTCTAGTTCTTTACATTGTACAGAATTGTTATTATATTCACCTGAAATTTTCATATAATGTTTCAATATACACAGGAATTAAAAGTAGTCCTGGATTGTATTATCAGTTAAATAACTATTATCTTCATATTTTTGTTCCTAAAATAAAACCAAACTAAATTTTTGCCCATTGTATGATAGACGAGCAAACAGTAGAAAATTGAGTTTGATGCAGTTTCATGGAGTATTTTTGTGCACTGCACGTTATTGAATTCAGATTTTATATATCTGTATATGGTAATATTGAAATAATATCCTGAAGGTTAGCGATTAAAACAAATCATGTATTGTCCACGTGGGTGACTGAATCAGAACGTATAGTGTCCACTAATGACATATTTTCGTTATTTATTTCTTTCATAAAATGTAATAAATGCAGCCTAATCTATAAAATAATATTCTGCCTATAATTATTGTATTGTACCAGCTTTTACAAGGTAATTTTAGTTTTTCTTGAATTCCTTCTGATAGATATTCATTTTGTGCTGTTCTAAGTAGGTACTGTAAATTTGAAGTGATTGAAAGTCTGATGTTGCAAGTAATCATTTTCAGGTATTAAAATTAATTAATTAATTAATTTTGGGAAACTAAAACAACTAGATACCGAATTACAGAGTTCCGTAATGAAACATATATTTAAAATGGAGTAGCACAATGAAAACATAAAAAGTAAATGAAGGAGGAATGAATAAATAATTCTAGTGATACAAGTAGTGGAAGAAAATTTAAAACTAACAAAATAACAGTAGACACAAAAATAAACAATAAAACATAAAGGCAAAAGAAAGGAACGACGAAAATTAAAGATTGAACGTGAAACGAAGAGAAGAACTTATCTCTAGGCACAGTAAGATAAATACATAAATGAAACGTAAGTAACTGCACAGTACAGAAAAATAAATACATATAACATTACTTTGTGTGTAAAATAGAAGGGACAAAAAGGAGCTAGGTAAAGGTAAGGAAGAATAGACTAAAGTAGGCATACGAAGAAAAATCTCCAAGTTCCTGTCGGGAGATAAATATTTAAGGAGGGTTGAAATGCTGATAAATAAAGTTCATTGAACAACAGACAGGCAGAATATTGAATATGAAGGGGTGGATTGATTTGTGAGTTGGGACATGTGGGGAAAAGAAGAATGCAGGTTCACTAGAACGAAATAAACCGTTAAAGGCGTTATATAGGAATCTAAGGTTGGCTACTTTCCTGCGAGTAGATAACGAGCGACGGTTTAACTTATCCAGTATCTGATTGCTGCTCAAGTTTCGACCATCAGACACTCTACCTCTAACACTGGCACAGATGAATGAGTGCACGCAGCCAATGTAATTCAGATTAGTGGGAGGAGAGTTAGGCCAAATGCGAGACGCGATATCTATAATCTGTAGGATGCAATGTGAAGAAATTTTGATAAAAATACAATAAACTAATCAAAACGTATAATATCTGATAAAATAAATCAAAACGTATTTTGTCCAAAATATAAATTAACTTTCTAACATCCCCAATAAATTAATTTACTGATCTCTTTCAACATGTCATCTAATTCAGTATCCCAATAAGAAAATAACTATGAAAACTGCTTTATGTTTAATTGCATAATTTAGGAGCTAACACTTTTCCTCTTCTTCTGAAAAATACGTATTAATGGAGATTAGACGTTTTGATTGCATGCTCCTCAAAACTTTCCTTTGTCGTCGACTTCTGCATCGCCGCCTGTCATATTACTCAACGCCGCACGCCTCACCACATCATCGTCACATCAAGAATCCGTCATTTTCCGCCGACTCTCTCGAATAATTTCGTATGTCTTCAGGACCTTTCACATGCCCTATATATATTGAGACTCTCCGTCCATTTCCTCGGTCCAGTATTTACTGTGGTGTGTGTTGAGGGTTCAACATGTTACCGTGGCGCGTGCTGGTCACGCCTTATTATCATGCTGCACCCATGATGTTTGGTGAGCAGAGACGTTTCTTATTATTTGTTGCGACTTAGTTTCCCGGAACCTTTCTGCATCTGGCGCTTCTCGCCCCTATTCAAGCCATAGTACATTCCTGTAACTTTGTGAATTTCGTGCGAGAGCTTTGCTTGCTTAGTTCATATGACCAGTTTTGGAATTGAAGCATCACGATGTCTGACTGTTGAAACATTCTCCGTCAATGAGTTACAGGTTTTTTCTTTGTGTGGTGATACTATTCTAAATATTCTAAATATTTTCCATCCGTACTGCCATCAAATCTTAAATGATTTCCAGGATGTTATCCCTCTTCCAATACCTCGAGGACATTCTATTTGGTAATGATTACACCTCAGTATATATCCTAGATAGGCCTATAGCCATTTCCTGCATTTTACTGTTGTTGGAATTCTTGTCCAGCATTGGCCATGATTAGTACTTTTTCGCTTGGATTTTTCAGTTGTCGAAGGAATCATTCCAATTATTCGAAACATTCTCCCATGACACCATATTCCAAATTTTCAAACTTTCTTTATATAAACTTCCAATACTGGTTTCTATTAAAACACTTCTCTTCGTATTCTTTTCTTCGCCTAAAATATTAGTTCCTAATTAGCGCCGAAAAGTATGTGTTCAGCTGATTCCTCTGCTTCATTGCATTTTCTACATATAGTTTCTCTATTAAACCACTCATTTCAATTTGAGAAGTTTTCTATCTCTTTCTGTCATTTCTTTAATTTCTTAGTCGGAATCCATTTAGCTGGTAAGGTAGCTAGATAAATATTTGACGGATTCACTCTACACCTTGATTGCTAGCATACAGACTCGCATAGCAATGTTTCTCTTGACTGAAGGTCATAAATTTTGTTTTTGATGAAAATTTTACCCCTTTAGGGTCCTGCTTGATTCCTTCAGTTGATCACCTGCAACAAGTCTCTGGGGATAACGGGTTAATTTCACCAATATAGTCATAATAAGGTATACCTGGACAACCTCCCAAAGTTTGTCAGTGGAAATCAGCTTCACTCTGTAGATGATACTGATAGCATAATCTTCTTTCTTAATCTGTTTACCCTCCAGGGTTGGTTTTCTCTCGGACTCAACGAGGGGTCCCACCCCTATCGCCCCAAGGTCAGTGTCCTGGAGCTTCAGACTCTAGGTCGGGGGATACAACTAGGAAGGATGATCAGTACCTCGCCCAGGCGGCCTCACCTGCTATGTTGAACAGGGGCCTTGGTGGGAGATCGGAATTTTGAAAGGGATAGACTAGGAAGAGGGAAGGAAGCAGCCATGGCCTTAAGTTAGGTACCATCCCGGCATTTTCCAGGAGGAGAAGTGAGAAACCACGGAAAACCACTTCCAGGATGGCTGAAGTCGAAATCGAACCTACCTCTACTCAGTTGACCTCCTGAGGCTGAGTGGACCCCGTCCCAGCCCTAGTACCACTTTTCGAATTTCGTGGAAGAGCCGGGAATCGAACTCGGGCCTCCGCGGGCGGCAGCTAATCACACTAACCACTACACCACAGAGGCGTCGATAGCATACTCGATTACAAAATATTCCTCATTCGATTAATTTATTTAATTCAATGAATCGATTATTTTTCCATTCGATTATTTTTGATTATAAATTCGAATGAATGAGGAAATCGAATATTGAATAGTTTTCAATTATTCATTCGAAACTTAAAAAATGAATTCGAATGAATGAAGTAAAGGAATAGTGAGCATTGTTTTCTATCCGATTATTTTTCGATTATATTCCGATTATTCAACAGAAAATCCATTTGGATCAATGAAGCAACCGAAGAGTGAATTTTTCTAATTCGATTGCTTATTCTATTTTTAATTAATCGGATTAAAGTGATTCGATTATTAAAAGTATAAGATTATCCCATCATTAGTAGATGGGTTGCCATATGAAATACGGAATTATTTACGAGTCAGCTACCAAGCTTGTGAATATTAATTTCGTAGTCATAGGTATGGAATCTCCAGTGATCAAATGATATGATCTCTACCTGCACAGTTTTCATTATGCCACGCTGTTAATTGAACGTGTCAGGTGAAAATATACATTTAGGGGGAGGTATGACTTAAATTCCAAACTTCTACAGGTTTTAAACTATTGGAATGAGATTTATGTTACATACATAGACCCTTATTAGTAATCTGTTTACTAAATTTAATTCATTCAGGTCATTTAGTTTTGAAATTACCTTTTTTATACAATTATTCGACGCGCGTTAAAAAATGTTTCTTGGGACACAATTTCGTGAAAAATTAAACCAAATTGAGTGAAAATGTACTATATGGAGTTAGAAGTAAAATATGCTATACATTTTTTAATTCTGTAAATATTATTTTCGTCAATATATTTTTTAATTCTTAAGATTTGAACTTTGCCATTCTGAAGGGCACGGCCCTATTTAAGTGAATTTGACACATACGTCAATTTGTTTGACATTAACCTACCAACACACACAAGTTGAGTCCGCCAAACAGTAGCGTCTGTGTTGTATCGTTCAGTGATCATGTTGATTTTTGTGCCTGAAATAGAACATTTGCGGCACACATTGCTTTTCATATTTAATCAAAAGGAAAAATCTGTGGAAAGTCATCGTTTGCTGGTAGAAACATATGGTGAACACGCTCCATGGATTAGAACACGTGAGACATGGTTTCGACAATTTAAAAGTGGTGATTTCAGTGTGAAGGGCATTGCGCGCTCTGGTAGACCTCAAAAGTGCGACGACGATCACTTTCAGGCGAAACCTTTAATGCACAACGCTATCGCCAACAAAGGGTTAATTTCAATGATACATTGATCGAAAGACGACTAGAACGAACCACAAGACATGGCAAAATGATTTTGTTACACGACAATGCGCCGTCTCACACAGCAAAACCAGAGAAAGACACCTTGAAATTGCTTGAAGGGGACATCCTTCCGCACCCGCCGTATTACCCACCTTGCGCATCAATGGGGAACGCGCTCGCAGAGCAGCACTTCAGCAATTTTTAGGAAGTTAAATTATTTAAGAAAGACTATGTAAAAAACAGTAAGGGAACTTGCCACCTGAATGACAGCCCTAAATGCAGATCGGTGGTGATTGATGACGGTAATGATGACCATTGATCTTTTGGACATGTTTTGTTTTGCCTGGACGATCCTCTTTTGAGGTTTGTGCACGTGGGAGGGATAACCAATATCGTCCATTGACGTCTTCGTCTTCTTCTTCCCGTAGTATCTTCACCATTACTGAAGGTTGGCCACAATCAGTCTACTGGAATCTAATCCTGTCCAATTCCGTAGGTTTCTCAGCCAGGAGTGTCTCCTTCGACTGCGACTTCTACGTCTATCAGTTTTATCCTGCATAATCAATTCAAAATTTTTGTGTAAGGTAAATTTCTAAATTTTCAAAAACATTCATTAATTTTCCCTCTTTGGCCGAATGTAATAATAATTTCATGTCATTGGAAATGTCTGTAAATTTATGATTCATTTCAATCATATGTTCTCCCCTTGCCGAATATCTTTTATGTTTAACCGCATTAACATGTTCTTTGTACCTTATAGCCAAACTTCTACCAGACAGTCCTATGTATCCTTGTTTACATGTTTGGCATGTTAATTTGTAAATTCCTGATTTATTAAATATACATTTATTCCTCTATCTTTTCTGAATTTAAAATTATCTTATTAGTATTATTATCCGTTTTATATGTGACATTGATGTTCTTTTTCCTGAAAATTTTGGCCAGTTGATAAGAATGCTTATTTCGAAAAGTTGGAACTGCAAATTTCTTTTCTCTTTTCGCTCTTTAATTAAAATTGTTTTTGTTCATTTTTCACTTTATTTATCATTCTATTAATAATTCATTCAGGTCATTTAGTTTTTAAATTATTATTTTTATACAATTCTTTGACGCGCGTTAAAAATGTTTTTTGCGACACAATTTCGTGAAACATGAAACCAAATTGAGTGAAAATGTACTATATGGAAGAAAAAATAAAATTTCTATACATTTTATAATTCAAATTTTCAGAAAAGCTACTCAAACAGGTACTATTATAAGAAATGACTCCAATCATCCAGGTCAACATAAAAAGGCAACATTTTACAGTTTAATTAATAGAGCTATGAACATACCTATGACTAAGAAGAATCATAATAGAAAGATAAATATAATCCATCAAATCGCCCATAGCAGCGGATATTCCAAAAGTTGGGAAATGGCTCGACGAGTAGTTTTTCGCAAAAGGTAAGCAGTTTTTCTGCCATGGTATTCGTACCTTAACTGAAAGATGGCTGATGGCCAATGTTTTGAATAAACGAAAGATGATTTTCCCTTGAAAACTGTGTGTTTGCTTTACCGCAAAACCCGGAAAAAATTTGTGCATACATCTGGTAGATTAAATTATAACCTATTACTGTCTAAAATTTCGGAGTCTGATGATTACAGAAATATCTAAGTTCTGACAGAATAATCGTGTATTCCGGAGGGATATTCATGGTGAAACCCTATACGTAGCGGACAGTGAACACAAACACCCTGTGCCGAGAATGTATAATGAGCACATTTCACGCTCGGCCATGCTCCGTCTCACCTGACCAACTCCCTACATGTTCTACCCAGCTATTGATTTTATAATTGAATGTAATGAAATTATAACCGATTTTGTGTGTGTGTGTGTGTGTGTACAAGTATGAACCCCATTACGTGCCGGGACATTAATTTTAATGGCTATAATATTTATGAGTTTTTACAGCACATGATATCGTTCTATTAATGCTACGTGTTATTTATTGGCCTTTTCACACACACTCCTCGCCCTCCCCTCACTAGTCCCTCTATACTTCAATACATCAATTTTGAGGTGACACGTCCTAGCTTACAATTATTACTCAGTATTAGTTTGCAAGAATTATCAAGATTAATAACAGCACTGTACTTAATGCCGTGTGTGGAAGAGAACTGAGAAGAAGAAACTCCATAATTCCTATCGGAATGAATTTAACTTTCTCTAGGAATGTAAATTATTGATAGTTGATGGTCGGAATAAAATACAGATACAAACCCATGAACATCGGAACTAGAACAAATTGGACAGGGTTACAGGTCGTACACCAAACATCCCAACTTAACGATTTCCGAATGGAATTTATATTACCGAATAATTGGATAGGGGTCGTACTCCAAACTATCCAACTTAACGAAAACTGAATAATACGACCAACAATACATATAATCTTCTCCACCGGACAGTAACGAGATACAAACAAGAAAGGTCTAGCAAAAGAAGGAACATTATACAACCAAGACAAGTTTGCAAGAGCTTCATGCTAAAAACCGTCGAATTTAATAAATAACCAGTGCAAGTGACATAGAATGAAACGAAAGACTTTTTAAATTAAGAAGTAGTTTTTTAATTTGTATACGTCTTTAATCTTTAACTAACAACTGCCCTCTCGCCCCCCTTCACGTATTTCCCCTCCCCTCCTTACTAACATAATTTTAATCTTAATTATGGAATTGTTTTATGCTATTTTTCACCTAAGCATCATGTAAAACAGCTGATGATGATTGCTAAGCAATCGAAGCATGTACTGTAAGTTTTAATGGCAAAAAATTTAGAAGAAGGCTAAATAATAAAAAAGGAAAGTATCGATCAGGTGGAACCTTTTTTCATTTGTTAACTTGATTACAATATCGATACGGAATGCAGTGGATAGTATGTAATAATGATACATTATATTAAGAATCGTGTAATTGTAGTACATCTTACGTCGTAATTTCGTTATCTCTGATGTGTTGGCTGATGTTTTAAGGAGCCTAATATCTAGATATGGCTGTTCCAAAGGATATTACGGATCTCGTGGGCTGATTATTTCTCCAATGCTGCCGTACTCAGACGCATCAGGAGGGAATGAATATTGGTGTGTACAATCAAGAAAAGAAGGAAAGCCTACTTTGGGTATATTATGAGGAATATAAAGTACAATCCATCTACCTGCCTAAATTGCCGTAATCTATGAATAAATACGAGCTGAATGACGTAGAAGTGAGAGGGACAGTCCCAAGAAGTTCATTGACTGGGGGCTGACAGTGGTCAGGGGTTCTCTTTTGATACCCACACACCACTAATATTCACCAGGCTGAGACATAATATTAATTTAAACGTTTTGTTTTTGAACGAAATAGTGTTTGTTTATTTTTTGTCTTAGGCAGCCTCGGAAAGGAGGAAGATTTTGAAAATTAAATTAAATAGGTTATGCAGGATAAAACTGATGGACGTAGAAGTCGCAGTCGAAGGAGACACTCCTGGCTGACAAACCTACGGGATTGGACAGGACTAGATTCCAGTAGACTGATGAGGACAGACTTCGCTGTGATTGTGGACAACCTTTAGTAATGGTGAAGGTACTATGGAAAGAAGAAGACGAAGACGTCTTCGTCAGTGGACCATACTGGTTATCCCTCTCACGTGCATAAACCTCAAAGGAGGATCGTCCAGGCAAAACAAAACATGTCCAAAAGATCAATGGTCATCATCACCATCATCAATCACCACCGATCGGCATTTAAGGCTGTCATTTAGGTGGCAAGTTCCCTTTCTGTTTTTTTACAAAGTCTTTCTTAAATAATTGCAAATAATTTAGAAATTTATTGAACATCTCCGTTAATAAATTATTCCAATCCCTAACTCCTTTTCTTACCAAGGAATATTTCCCTAAATTTGTCCTCTCGAATTCCAACTTTATCTTCATTTGATAAACACCGCTCAAACTTATTCGTCTACTAATATCATTCCACGTCATCTCTCTACTGACAGCTCGGAACATACCGCATAGTCGAGCAGCTCGTCTCCATTCACCCAAATCTTCCCAGCCGAAACTTTGCAACATATTCGTAACGCTACTCTCTCGTCGGAAATCACACAGAAAAAAACCGAGCTGCTTTTCCTTGGATTATTTCCCATTCTTCAAACAAGTAATCCTGGTGGGGGTCCCATAAATTGGAACCATACTCTAGTCGGGGTCTTACCAGCGATATATTTGTCCTCTCCTTTATATCCTTACTACAAACCAGAAACACCTGCATAACCATGTGCAAGACTTTGAGAAGGAAAGAAACGCGTAAATTAACAACTTTTGAATGTCTAAATATTCAAATATTTTTACTGGTGTATAGAAGTTCTCTGTATAGCTCGCACAGATCAAAAATTCGATATCAATAAAATAATTCCACGTGTAAAAGTCCATATGTTTGATTTAGTTCAAAGTGTACGCGATTTATTTGCTTTTGCTGGGATGCTAACAGGACCTGTTTCTGCGAGGAGGGGGAAGTCAGGAAGTCAACTGGTAAATACTTGAACTGCGGTTCGTGGTTTAGGTATGTTTATATTCGCTCTGGACCACCACTAGGACATGACGGATTTAGCTCGTACTGAACTAATAATATGGTCCAGAGACGGAAAAATTACAACGCGAGATATTAATTAACACCACAAATAAACCAAACCCCATGGCGCAACAGACCCGAAGGGCCACGGCCTACCAAGCGAGCGCTGCTCAACCCGAAGGCCTACAGAATACGAGGTGTCGTGTGGTCAGCACGTCGGACCCTCTCAGGCGTTATTCTTGGTTTTCTAGACCGGGGCCGCTATCTCATCGTCAGATAGATCCTTAATTGTAATCACGTAGGTTGAATGGACCTCGAACCAGCCTTCAGATGCGGCTAAAATCACTGACCTGCCCGGGAATCGAACTTGGGGCCTCGGGGTAAGAGGCAGGCACGCTACCCCTATACCACGCGGCCGTCAATTAATATCACACCCACGCAGAAATTCCAGACAGGAATCCAGGTGAATCCAGGTGTATCCAGGTGAATGTAATCGTTGGCTGTCCTGGAAATGGTTTCCCGTGGTTTTTCATTCTCCACGATTACTGACCGGATTTCTAGGCAGTAATAGGTTAGAATACAAACCAATATGGTTAGTAGGAAGTGTAGCCCAGCCCGTTCTTTCGTTAATATAAATTCTAGGGGTTCTGAAGGGACCTACCCCTTACGTTCATGCAACACTCATAACATAACCGTTTCGTATGGTAGACTATACTTGTTACTGGTGCTATCACCCATGTGGCAGATTTCCTGTCAAATGCTGATAGGCCTATAATCTTTTCTTAAAGTAATTAAAAAAATTTCCCTTGATTCCACTCCATAATTCCTCATCCTGTGAAATAATATTTTCTCGTTAAATTATCAAATTCACCCTTTCTAAGTCTTCTAGAGAGGCACCATGAGAGAAAATAAACATTGATTAATTTAAAATTCCATTCCCTTTAAATTTTCATGTATCTTTTTCTCAAAATCTATAAAGGCCAGAGCTATGAAAGTTTCCACAATTCTTCCTATGGACACATTTAACAATGTCACAAGAATAAATTTTGAAATTGGATGCATCAGCTGACATACGGAACTGAATACTTAAAATTTAGCATAGGTATAATTTTATATTTACAAAATTAGATTTAAAACATTATTCGAATTCACTTATGCGTAATATTCATAAAACCTCTTGTGAAAATATTAACATGTATAAGGAGATTAGACATGGAAAATTGTGCACATATCTGTTGAAAAGTTTATGAGGAAAGAGTACATTTAAGAATTCAAAAATTAAAAATTAAAATTGGATGAAATATTTAAAATTACATCCAAAAGCCTGAAACTTCACAGTAAGTATGTTAATATAGTGCCAAACACGGTACAAAATTTAACTTCCCTATCATCAAAATTGTGGGTTTGGTGCATATTTACATACATGTGTATACTTCATTTACGTCCCCCTCTTAAGAAATAATTCACTACTTTTCAGTATAAGATTGAAACTATCTATTTGCTTATACTCATTATCTATAGAAATTAATTACTCTCTCTATGGGCCATCAAGTGGATACCGACCCCGGACGACTTCGTCGATGGAGTGCGTCCGGGTGTATCCGTTTTCAACTAGACATTTCTAATCCTTCACTGGTGACTTCGTTGCTCCTTTGATGTAGTCAGTCCACCTCAATACCGTCTTCGTCTCCATGCTCCGTCCAATTACCCAAGCACAATCATTTTCTCGATAGAATCAGCCTTTCTCATTATGTGCCCAGAGTACCTCAGCTTTAGCTTCACAATAGAGTCTCAAGGGATATGTCGGGTCTAATCTTCTGAATAGCAAACTTCTTCACATAAATACGTCTTATTGCTGGGGGACGTTTTAAAATATACGTTACAGAACTTAGGGTGACAGAATTGTAGCCCTTGCATACCCCTCTGGGTGGGGGAAGTAGGATAATACTCACGATATAACCTACCTGATGATGATGATAATGATGATGATACATGCTGTTAAAAGGGGCCTAATATCTAGGTCATCGGTCCCTAATGGTAAGACATGAGACGAAATGAAATGGCAATTAAAATTCCAAAATTCATCCAAAATGCAAAAGCAAAGTCCTCTCCAAGGGGGCCATGAAGACCCTTGGAGGGGTGGAACGTAAAAGCTTCCACTATCCATAACCTCGGCACTTCATGGGGGTAGAGATGTCAGCTCTACGCCCGGCCGCCTTCCCCCTCCCCCCCCCCCAGGTACACATTTTTGGTGTAGGCTGAGTGAACCTCAGGGCCATGTGCACCTACGGAAGTGGAAATCTCGTTTCTTAAATTTTCCGATGTCCTGACGGGGAATCGAACTACAATGTTTACGGGTGAATTGAACACACCTCTAACACCTCGGCCAGGCTACCCCTCAAAAATTCATCCACTGACCGAAATTCAAAACATGACTGACTGACTGACTGACTGACTGACTGACTTAATGAATGAATGATGAATTTAAAATAATCAACGGATCCAACACACAACATTCAAAATTTAAATAATTCCAGAATCCATCCACTGAATGGAATTCAAAAAGATGAAGGTGAACTATGATCATGAACTTAAAAGAATCAGTGGATCGGACCCGCAATGTCCCACCTCCCCATAAAATATATTAAAACAATGATATCAAATGAAAAAAGGACTGCCTAAACGGGTCCTTTTAGTACTTTCAACTGAGTTGGTGACCACCGCGAGCATTTAACTTACCATTAAATTTAATGTCTCAACTGACAGATAGAAGAGGAAAGTACGTGTTGCAAGAAATTGAAAATCCCAAAACGTAGTTTTCATAAAATAGCGCTTCGATGTAAGGCGAAATTTATGCCAAACATGTGACGTCACAGGCATACTCTGTTACAAAATGGCGCTGTGTTGATTCGCGCGCTCAGTTGGAGGTTAGATGAAACAGCGGAAACAATTTAATGTGTAAGTCCACGAAACAGTCAAAATCATGCGGCCGTTGCAACGGTGATAGCCCATCGCAATTTTGTTTGTTTGTTTGTTTGTTTGATTGTTTGTTTGTTTGTTTGTTTGTTTGTTTGTTTGTTTGTTTGTTTGTTTGTTTGTTTGTTTGTTTACTTGGCAGTCCAAGATGTATGTAAAAATATGCTCCTGCATCATAACTCAAAGATATGAGTGTTCTTATTATCCTCCAAGTTTCTCAGTAATATGCAGCTGTTAGGGTGCGAAATCAGAAAAAAAAACAGTGGGTGGGAGAAAGATCATAGTACTTAACTGCTAGTGGTGGATTCAGGTGGTACACGGTGGTAGAGGGGGTATATTATTCCCCTGTAAGAAAATTACCCCCTCCCTCAGAAAAATCTAAATTTCAACCAACCAACCAACCAAACAACCAACCAACCAACCAACCAACCAACCAACCAACCAACCAACCAACCAACCAACCAACCAACCAACCAACCAACCAACCAACCAACCAACCAACCAACCAACCAAACCAACCTTCTTAAATATTTGCAATGAACTTAGAAATTCGTTGAACATTTCCGTTGAAAATTTATTTCAGTCTCTTACTCCTCGACCAATAAACGAATATTTGCCCCAGTCTTTCCTCTTGAATTCTAATTTTATCTTCATATTATGATCCTTCCTACTTTTGAAAGCCCCATTCCACTTGTAGAGGCTGCCTGCTCGAGGCGGTAAAGGCGTTCTAGATTCGCACGGAAGGACGGGGGTTCGAATCCACCTCAGGAAGGCGTAAACTTTAAGGAACGATATTTCCTCTTCTGGAGGTGCATATGGCCCTACACCAAAAATGAGTACCAGGTTAATTCCTGGGGCAAAGCCGGCCGGGCGTACAGCTAACCACTCTACCCCATCACGTGCCGAGGTTACGAATGGCCTTCCAAGGGCCTTCATGGCCTGTACGGAGATGACTTTGCTGTGCTTTGCTTTTTGCATTGCAACTTATCCTTCTACTTACGTCATTCCAAGCCAAATTACCATTGATAGCTCGGAACATTGTGAAGCATCTCGTCTCCTTACTCCCAAGTCTTCCCAGCCTAGAGTTTGCAACATTTTACTACCTCTACTCCTTTGTCGAAAGTTATCGAGAAGAAATCGTGCTGCTTTCCTTTGAATTTTATTCCAGTTCTTGTATCAAGCAGTCCTGGCGATGGTTTGAATTCTGTTCATTGAGCAGAAATTAGAAACACTGGAAATTTATTTCTGGGTTTCATATGATCTTGCCAGAATGAAACACGAACAATAGGCTGCAGGTGCGGATTTTCACAGCTCTGTTACTCTATTCCTCAAGGTCTGGCAGTCATTCTATTATTTATATATGATGAGTATTATTTCTGATGTTTTACGAAAATATAGACAGTAAAACACATTAATATCAGTTTTATATGTTTCCTACATTTTCCTCAATATTTTATAATGAAAGAACCCCCTTCGTGTAATTTTAGCTGGGAGAGAGCCTTTCAGATAAAATCGCCATGGTGGGGGAGGTTGGCGAACCTTTCCTTCCACCCACTCGCCACCCCTCACTGCGACTTTGCACCCTGGTAGCTATGGGAAAGGATAGTGCCTTGATCCTACTCTACATGTGCAAAAACACAACACGTCATCTGAAGATTCCATCAAGACTTTTGCATGCTGCCCCACCAAATCTGTGACGAGTTTCTGGGCAGTCAGAACCACTCCTATTGTTGATCGACCCCAGTTCTATTTATTGGTAAGACTTAAAAATGAAGCACGAGAAGTTGTCCTTTGGATAAAACGATTCTGAAACACTGGCCTAGACAGACCGATAAAATTATTCTCTCAGCTCACTCGGCACATCACTCTTGTTCTACGAGATCTTCTCTTGGTAATTAAACATTACACTTAACTCGAAGGAGAGAGAGAGATTTCATTTATATGCAAGAAGAGAAGCCAGGAAGTCATTGCCTTTCATTCCCCTTGGTAGCTTGGCCAGACCCGAATTATTATTCCTTGCACAGATTTTGAACAATCGCACGTAATTTACGTAGTACGGCGCAAGTTTGTGTAGTCTTCCCTTGTACATCAGTAGGGAGAACAATTTCCTTGGAATGTCAACTATTAAGTGTCTCCCTTACAAGAGCTATAGTTTACAAACCAGTTCTAAACCAACTGAGGCAGCATGCATGTATCAATGTTTGTAAAGTGGGCTTGTAGAAATTCTGAGTAGTGTGAAATTTTACTTTACACTTTACTCAAATTGGGGTCAGGGGTGTCCAAAAATAATTAACGCGATGCTTTCCCTAAAACGCAACATAATCATTATTCATGATGTCATATTTTTGGGATTATGCCGAGTATTAAACTAGATTATATAAACTTACTAGACACACGTTCCGAAAGAATTTTTAACATAATTTGCTTTACGTAGCACCGACACAGATAGGTCTTATGGTGACGGTGAGATAGGAGTGGGAAGGAAGCGGTCGTATCCTTAAGTAAGGTACATCCCCAGTATTTGCCTGGTTTGACAATGGGAAACCACGTAAAACCATCCTCAGGACTGCCGACAATGAGGTTCGAACTAACTATCTCCCGGATGCAAGCTCACAGCAAGTTCACCGCACGGCCAATTCGCCCAGTTTTTGAAAAACAGCGCCTTTTTTCATCAGGAGAAAATAGTAAACGGAAACACGACGTAAAAGGTTTGGTAGGAGAAAGCAACAAAGCACTTAAAATGGTTCCCTAAAATATATTAGGTTGAAATGATCTGGGTGTTTACATATTCCAATCGCCTTCCTGATGATTCTGGAGAGATATTGTGGGGCAAGAACATCAACTCATTTGGACGTTGTTTACTGCTTTCTTGTTCCTTGCGATAGCAGGTACGAACATTGATGTGAATTGTACATACAGAGAACAATTATCTCGATTTGATTTTGTATAAGAAAAAAGTATCCTACGGAAACAAATGTATTTATTTATTTATTTATTTATTTATTTATTTATTTATTTATTTATTTATTTATTTATTTATTTATTTATTTATTTGTGGCGAAGTTAGGGCTCTTGGCCCTCTCTCACACTTAACCACATTATGCGGCTTAATACTGAATGCAAACTTAATATTCAAACTTAACACACTGTATATCTATATATATAAAAGCAAGTCGGGCTGGAGCGATGTATATATAAATATTTAAAAATGAAAAAAGACGTGAATTAATGAGGCACTTCCATAAATCTCAGAAATTTGAAACTTGGTACGGAGGAAACTGATGACCCCAGGATCCCTAGAAAAATCGGAAATTCTCAAAATTCCGTGAAGGGGGCACGCTGGGGGGGCTCAAATTTTGGGCTCAGCATAAGAACACAGTCGTATAGTATATCCAAAACGATAACCTATAGGTTTCGTGGGCTAAAAAATTTTCGAGAATTTCCTCATTTTTATCCCCTATCCCCCCAAATCAAAATGGCGGCACAACCTGCCAGACGAAGTAGTCAATTGAAATTTGGTGAAATTATAGCTTTTGGTCCCTAACCGACGGGAAAATTCCAAGATGTTCAAATTTTTCACTTTTTACCCCCCAAAGATATCGAAATATGGAGGCAATTATAATGACTGTGCAGACATTCCTTTTGAGCTATTTTTTGGCTAAACGGTAAGTCGTATCACAAAACGGATGGCACAATGTGGCGTCAATTCGGAGTGATCTACAACTTCGGTCCTGTGACATTTTGTCGTATCTCTCACCCTTATACGTTAAATTTGGCCGTATTTCTGGATTGTTCGTAAATTTGGTGATTTTTACAAGTATATTTCATTGTTTGACACACTTATAAGAATGATAGGATCATCACGTTGTGTGCGCACATTGGCACGATTAAGGGACATATGTGTACCAAATTTCATGATTCTAGCTTATACATAAGTAGGCAAAAAGTAATGTAAAATGTTAAAAATGCACCCAAATTTCACCCTATTCAAAATTTGATCTCAATTTACCCCCTTAATATGGGAGATACGAGGAAATGGTTTAGAAACAAACATGTAGAGCGATAAATGAGGCGTCTGATGGCGCAAACCGTTTCTTAATATCATAAACCGTTTAGGAGATATGAATCTCGAAGTGGAAGTCTGCACTTTTCAACGTGCTCATGCTTATCTGTCATCTATATATATAAAAGCAAGTCGGGCTGGAGCGATGTATATATAAATATTTAAAAATGAAAAAAGACGTGAATTAATGAGGCACTTCCAGAAATCTCAGAAATTTGAAACTTGGTACGGAGGAAACTGATGACCCCAGGATCCCTAGAAAAATCGAAAATTCTCAAAATTCCGTGAAGGGGGCACGCTGGGGGGGCTCAATTTTGGGCTCAGCATAAGAACACAGTCGTATAGTATATCCAAAACGATAACCTATAGGTTTCGTGGGCTTAAAAATTTTCGAGAATTTCCTCATTTTTATCCCCTATCCCCCCAAATCAAAATGGCGGCACAACCTGCCAGACGAAGTAGACAATTGAAATTTGGTGAAATTATAGCTTTTGGTCCCTAACCGACGGGAAAATTCCAAGATGTTCAAATTTTTCACTTTTTACCCCCCCCAAAGATATCGAAATATGGAGGCAATTTTAATGACTGTGCAGACATTCCTTTTGAGCTATTTTTTGGCTAAACGGTAAGTCGTATCACAAAACGGATGGCACAATGTCCCTTCAATTCGGAGTGATCTACAACTTTGGTCCTGTGACATTTTGTCGTATCTCTCTCCCTTATACGTTAAATTTGGCCGTATTTCTGGATTGTTCGTAAATTTGGTGATTTTTACAAGTATATTTCATTGTTTGACACACTTATAAGAATGATAGGATCATCACGTTGTGTGCGCACATTGGCACGATTAAGGGACATATGTGTACCAAATTTCATGATTCTAGCTTATACATAAGTGGGCAAAAAGTAATGTAAAATGTTAAAAATGCACCCAAATTTCACCCTATTCAAAACTTGATCTCAATTTAACCCCTTAATATGGGAGATACGAGGAAATAGTTTAGAAACAAACATGTAGAGCGATAAATGAGGCGTCTGATGGCGCAAACCGTTTCTTAATATCATAAACCGTTTAGGAGATATGAATCTCGAAGTGGAAGTCTGCACTTTTCAACGTGCTCATGCTTATCTGTCATCTATATATATAAAAGCAAGTCGGGCTGGAGCGATGTATATATAAATATTTAAAAATGAAAAAAGACGTGAATTAATGAGGCACTTCCAGAAATCTCAGAAATTTGAAACTTGGTACGGAGGAAACTGATGACCCCAAGATCCCTAGAAAAATCGGAAATTCTCAAAATTCCGTGAAGGGGGCACGCTGGGGGGGCTCAAATTTTGGGCTCAGCATAAGAACACAGTCGTATAGTATATCCAAAACGATAACCTATAGGTTTCGTGGGCTAAAAAATTTTCGAGAATTTCCTCATTTTTATCCCCTATCCCCCCAAATCAAAATGGCGGCACAACCTGCCAGACGAAGTAGACAATTGAAATTTGGTGAAATTATAGCTTTTGGTCCCTAACCGACGGGAAAATTCCAAGATGTTCAAATTTTTCACTTTTTACCCCCCAAAGATATCGAAATATGGAGGCAATTATAATGACTGTGCAGACATTCCTTTTGAGCTATTTTTTGGCTAAACGGTAAGTCGTATCACAAAACGGATGGCACAATGTCCCTTCAATTCGGAGTGATCTACAACTTTGGTCCTGTGACATTTTGTCGTATCTCTCTCCCTTATACGTTAAATTTGGCCGTATTTCTGGATTGTTCGTAAATTTGGTGATTTTTACAAGTATATTTCATTGTTTGACACACTTATAAGAATGATAGGATCATCACGTTGTGTGCGCACATTGGCACGATTAAGGGACATATGTGTACCAAATTTCATGATTCTAGCTTATACATAAGTGGGCAAAAAGTAATGTAAAATGTTAAAAATGCACCCAAATTTCACCCTATTCAAAATTTGATCTCAATTTACCCCCTTAATATGGGAGATACGAGGAAATGGTTTAGAAACAAACATGTAGAGCGATAAATGAGGCGTCTGATGGCGCAAACCGTTTCTTAATATCATAAACCGTTTAGGAGATATGAATCTCGAAGTGGAAGTCTGCACTTTTCAACGTGCTCATGCTTATCTGTCATCTATATATATAAAAGCAAGTCGGGCTGGAGCGATGTATATATAAATATTTAAAAATGAAAAAAGACGTGAATTAATGAGGCACTTCCAGAAATCTCAGAAATTTGAAACTTGGTACGGAGGAAACTGATGACCCCAGGATCCCTAGAAAAATCGAAAATTCTCAAAATTCCGTGAAGGGGGCACGCTGGGGGGGCTCAATTTTGGGCTCAGCATAAGAACACAGTCGTATAGTATATCCAAAACGATAACCTATAGGTTTCGTGGGCTTAAAAATTTTCGAGAATTTCCTCATTTTTATCCCCTATCCCCCCAAATCAAAATGGCGGCACAACCTGCCAGACGAAGTAGACAATTGAAATTTGGTGAAATTATAGCTTTTGGTCCCTAACCGACGGGAAAATTCCAAGATGTTCAAATTTTTCACTTTTTACCCCCCCCAAAGATATCGAAATATGGAGGCAATTTTAATGACTGTGCAGACATTCCTTTTGAGCTATTTTTTGGCTAAACGGTAAGTCGTATCACAAAACGGATGGCACAATGTCCCTTCAATTCGGAGTGATCTACAACTTTGGTCCTGTGACATTTTGTCGTATCTCTCTCCCTTATACGTTAAATTTGGCCGTATTTCTGGATTGTTCGTAAATTTGGTGATTTTTACAAGTATATTTCATTGTTTGACACACTTATAAGAATGATAGGATCATCACGTTGTGTGCGCACATTGGCACGATTAAGGGACATATGTGTACCAAATTTCATGATTCTAGCTTATACATAAGTGGGCAAAAAGTAATGTAAAATGTTAAAAATGCACCCAAATTTCACCCTATTCAAAACTTGATCTCAATTTAACCCCTTAATATGGGAGATACGAGGAAATAGTTTAGAAACAAACATGTAGAGCGATAAATGAGGCGTCTGATGGCGCAAACCGTTTCTTAATATCATAAACCGTTTAGGAGATATGAATCTCGAAGTGGAAGTCTGCACTTTTCAACGTGCTCATGCTTATCTGTCATCTATATATATAAAAGCAAGTCGGGCTGGAGCGATGTATATATAAATATTTAAAAATGAAAAAAGACGTGAATTAATGAGGCACTTCCAGAAATCTCAGAAATTTGAAACTTGGTACGGAGGAAACTGATGACCCCAAGATCCCTAGAAAAATCGGAAATTCTCAAAATTCCGTGAAGGGGGCACGCTGGGGGGGCTCAAATTTTGGGCTCAGCATAAGAACACAGTCGTATAGTATATCCAAAACGATAACCTATAGGTTTCGTGGGCTAAAAAATTTTCGAGAATTTCCTCATTTTTATCCCCTATCCCCCCAAATCAAAATGGCGGCACAACCTGCCAGACGAAGTAGACAATTGAAATTTGGTGAAATTATAGCTTTTGGTCCCTAACCGACGGGAAAATTCCAAGATGTTCAAATTTTTCACTTTTTACCCCCCAAAGATATCGAAATATGGAGGCAATTATAATGACTGTGCAGACATTCCTTTTGAGCTATTTTTTGGCTAAACGGTAAGTCGTATCACAAAACGGATGGCACAATGTCCCTTCAATTCGGAGTGATCTACAACTTTGGTCCTGTGACATTTTGTCGTATCTCTCTCCCTTATACGTTAAATTTGGCCGTATTTCTGGATTGTTCGTAAATTTGGTGATTTTTACAAGTATATTTCATTGTTTGACACACTTATAAGAATGATAGGATCATCACGTTGTGTGCGCACATTGGCACGATTAAGGGACATATGTGTACCAAATTTCATGATTCTAGCTTATACATAAGTAGGCAAAAAGTAATGTAAAATGTTAAAAATGCACCCAAATTTCACCCTATTCAAAATTTGATCTCAATTTACCCCCTTAATATGGGAGATACGAGGAAATGGTTTAGAAACAAACATGTAGAGCGATAAATGAGGCGTCTGATGGCGCAAACCGTTTCTTAATATCATAAACCGTTTAGGAGATATGAATCTCGAAGTGGAAGTCTGCACTTTTCAACGTGCTCATGCTTATCTGTCATCTATCTATATATATAAAATAGCTTGTCCTGACTGACTGACTGACTGATTCATCATCGCCGAGCCAAAACTACTGGACATAATGAAATGAAATTTTGGGGATACATTCATATTAAGATGTAGGTGCTCGCTAAGAGAGGATTTTTGGATATTCCGTCGCTAAGGGGGTGAAAAGGGGGGTGAAATTTTAAAATGAGTGAATCTATATCTCAAAACTTTAAAAGTTTACAAATGTAAAAATTGGTATTTAGAATCTTCTTTAAAAATAAGGAAATACGTATTTTTTTGTTTTCAGAAAATCCCAATAGGAGGGGTGAAAAAGGGTGAAGAAGTGGTTGAATGCCTTTAATCAGGATACCGGTACTTATATCTCAGAAACTGAAGGTATTACAGACCTGAAAATTGGTACTTTTGGTCTCTTTAAAAAAAAAGAAACACGTATTTTTTTGTTTTTGGAAAATCCAATTAATGGGAGTGTGAAAAGGGGGGTGAATTTTTAAAATCAGTGTATCTATATCTCAAAACTTTGAAAGTTTACTGTTGTAAAAATTGGTATTTAGAATCTTCATTCAAAATAAAGAAACAGGTATTTTTGTGTTTTCGGAAAATCCCAATAGGAAAGGTGGAAAGGGGTGAAAAATGGGTTGAATGCATTTAATGAGGATACTTATATCTCAGAAAATGAAGATATTACAGACCTGAAAATTGGTGTTTTGGATCTCCTTTAAAAATAAAGAAACACGTATTTTTTGTTTTTGGAAAATCCAATTAATAGGGGGTGAGAGGGGGTGAATTTTTAAAATGAGTATCTATATCACAAAACTTTTAAAATGTATAGATGTAAAAAGTTAGTATTTAGAATCTCCTTTAAAAATAAAGAAACGCGTATATTTTTGTTTTCGGAAAATCCTAATAGGAAGGGTGGAAAAGGGTGAAAATGTGTTGAATGCCTTTAATGAGGCTAATTATATTTCAGAACCTGAAGATATTACAGACCTGAAAATTGGTATTTGGGATCTACTTTAAAATAACAAAGAAACACGTATTTTTCGTTTTTGGAAAATCCAAATAACGGGGAGTGAAAAGGGGAGTGAATTTTTAAAATGAGTGTATCTACATCCTAAAATTTTAAACGTTTACAGATGTGAAAATTGGTATTTTGAATCTCCTCTAAAAATAAAGAAACATGTATTTTTTGTTTTCGGAAAATCCTAATAGGAGGGGTGTAAATGGGTGAATAATTGGTTGAATGCCTTTAATGAGGATACATATATCTCAGAAACTGAAGATATTACAGAACTGAAAATTTGTATACGGGATCTCCTTTAAAAATAAAGAAACACGCCTTCTTTAATTTTTTTGGGTGGGGGGTAAATATACTTAACGGCGGTGGGGTGTAAAAGGAGTTGAGACCAATTGATTTTACTGTTCATAATGTATTTATAAGCAGCCTCCGTTGCTCAGGCAGCAGCGCGGGGGCCTCTCACAGCTGGGTTCCGTGGTTCAAATCCCGGTCTCTCCATGTGACATTCGTGCTGGACAAAATGGAGGTGGGACAGGTTTTTCTCCGGATACTCCGGTTTTCCCTGTCAGCATTCATTCCAGCAACACTGTCCAATATAATTTCATTTCATTTGTCATCCATTAATCATTGCCCCAGAGGAGTGCGACAGGTTTCGGCTGCCGGCACAATTCCTATTGTCGCCGCTAGATGGGGGCTTTATTCATTCCATTCCTGACCCTGTCGAATGACTGGAAACAGGCTGTAGACTTTCGTTGTACTTATTCTGATCATAAACCGATCATTTTTAATCTTTCCTGGGTTCGTTTTCAAGAGCCATCTTTCCCTTCGGAGAACGTTCTTAGATTACAGTACCTTCTCCTGGCATATAAATAAAAATTTAAACACATTTGAAATACACGATAGGAATGAGATTGACCGTCCAGTTTTTCATCTCTATAATAAGGTCAATAATGCACGGAAGTATGTCATTCGTATGGCCAGAAATCCCCCACACGTGCCTACGCGCGACAATGGTGTTGGTCACATTCTAAACAACGACAATGGCAGCAGATGTAATTTACCGCCAAGTAGCGGTCTTGCATCTTGCTGTTGGGTCCAGAACATCTATAATAATAATAATAATAATAATAATAATAATAATAATAATAATAATAATAATAATAATAATAATAATAATAATAATGTTCTGGACCGTCGTCAAATGTGCGGACCGCGCTGGAAACGGGTCCTGGACGGGTAATGACTAAGAATGCAGTCCGGCTGCGGGTTCAGAACCGCCAAGGCACCCAAGACGACACCACGCCGGATCTCCTGAAGGATTTCATCCATATTAAAAATGCTTATAGGGAAGGATGGCAAAGATTTAAGGACGCAACTGACCGGGTGGAATACCTGGACGTAGCCTGGGAAGTACGAAATCGATTGCTGGAAAGAAAGATTGAAAAATGGAGGGAGACTTGCCGTAATCTATTAGAAAACGAGTCAGATCGCGAATTTTGGCGGATTCTCGCAGAAAACGAGTCAGATCGCGAATTTCGGCGGATTATATATCTATAACAATAAGCATTCAATTATAAATTTCAGTATAATACCGTAGCGAAGCACGGGTACCTTGCTAGTAATATAATAATAATATAACTTGATATTGTCTAAAACTAAAAGATTACATCCTAAGTCTAAAATTAGAAAAATAAATTCAATATTAACTACTTTGGGTGGAAATCATAAAATATAACAGTAATTTATGTAAACTTTTGGGAACTATTTACTCCAGACATTCACTCACACATTCACACATAACTACATGATATAGCCTACGTATTCAAGAGGAAATCTTTAGACTGTCTTTTGAAGGTAATTAATGAGGAACAATTTCTAATTTCAGGGGGTAAAGCATTCCATATTCTAGCGCCCGACACAAGGAAAGAATTACTGAAGGCAGATGTATGATGTGGAGGTATTTCAATTGTTGACCCAGATCGCGTGTCACGGTCATGAAAGGAAGATAGAAAACGGAAGTTGCTGGAGAGATATTCAGGTATATTTTTAGTCAAGAGTCGATAGATAAGGGTTGATACATGGTGATTCCTCTGCTGCTCTACTTTTAACCAAGAAAGAGAGAGAAAGTGAAATACATTTTGAGCAAACATTTTTAACTTAACCCATAAATACATCAAACGTGTTCATCAACACACGTGAAGTGTTGCTGTCAGCCCTGAAATTTCATAGCCAGTCCTCAAATTGATGGGTAAGTCTTTGATCAATTTTTGCCTAAAGATAGAGGGAGGGCTTTACGTAGAGTGTGTTGTGGTGGAGTTTACACAATTTCGGTGGGGGTAATTTTATGACCATGCAGGAGTCCATCAACTCCCACAAATATTCTATTCAATGGTGAATATCGGCTTGGTAGTGTTCGAGATTGTCCTGCAGATGCATATATCTACCGGGGAATTTCTTCTTTATTCACAGATTTTGTTCAGGAAATATCTTCATTGACGGCTGAAAAATTGTAGTATCATACCAATAAAAGAGTCACATAATTATGATCTGAATGGTTTAATTGTTACAGGCCCAGCATTTTCCTGGTGCAAAAAGGGAAACCGTGTAAAACCATTGCCATGTTACGGATCGGTTCATAAACTAGATTCATATATGTGATTGAGCCTACCGGTATAAATAAGTAATTCTCTACCCTGAACAGTAACTTTTCTTTATATGCGAGTATGCTTAACGTTCCTTTCCTCACATTCAACACTCTACACTTCCGCAATTGCAATTACACGCAGGTTCATATCATATCGTGAAAGTAGTGGCAAAAGATATCTAGAGGTCGACGCCACGAACAAATATTAAAAAAATGTTATAACCACATATCGTCGTTGCCGGGGATATACTGACCCGCAGCACATACATTATGAAGAGCGAGAATGCCTTGACCATCTTCACACAATATTGCACCTTAGATGACATAACGTGACCGGCCTAAGTTCTAAGCTAAAATATTTCACATAGGAGGTTTTGTCCCGACAACGACGATATACTCGTAATGTAATACCCAAGTAAACTTTTTCAACCATCCCGAAAACATCCACAGTTCCAGAGCTCTTCAGGTAAGCAACACAATGATGAAAACATCCTAGGGACAGGAGCTTCAAATTTTTGGTAAATAGTATATAACAAAGTATGAGAATATATTCTTTATTTATTCCTAGAAATTAAAATCCTTCTCTTAATCATGGTTATTTGGTCGATTAGATCGCCAATTTGCCTTTTTCTATCAGTAAGAGCACTAATGTGAGTCAATGCAGAGTTTCCCGTAAGCCCTTGTAACTACATTTGCTGCGGACATCTTTGAAACAATCTAAAATGTCTTCATTTTTTTTGTTGCTATTTGCTTTACGTCGTACTGACACAGATAGGTCTTATGGCGACGATGGGATAGGAAAGGCCTAGGAGTTGGAAGGAAGCGGCCGTGGTCTTAATTATTGTACAGCCCCAGCATTTTCCTGCTGTGAAAATGGGAAACCACGGAAAACCGTGTAAATAAGTTTTAATTTCGTTAGGATAAACAGAAAACGAGTAAAGATCCAATCGATTTTAGGCAGTTTTTCGGGAACTGCATTTAAGCTGAAAATAATTTTCGATATTTTCAAGACTAACAATTTAAAACATTTCCTGGCCCTTTAGCCCTTCAGACTTGGGGCACAATTGAGGAAATTGCTTAATTTTACTGTTTTCATTGCATGGTGACCCCTACTTTATCTGCTAAGAAATGTTTTCAACCCTTAAAAATCTAGTCCTTTCCCTTTTTTGTTGATAATCCCATCAAATGCGGTACCCGTCATTCCCTTTGAATTTTTCTTCCGACCGAATATTAATCTTCGTCCTACGATACATTCTACTTTTTTTTATCCAAACTACATCAAGAGTAAATAATTTTTAATAATACAGCTGAAGCCAATGTGTGGAAGTAATCCTCGGGAGGGATCATGAATAGGCTTTAACGAACCGATTCAAATGTATGCATGGATGGCTGCGCGGGTGATTTGTGCAATAGCAAGCTTTGAGGTGACTGATATTCCAGTAGCTGTCGGGGACAGTTTGCTTTCAATTTCCTGCACTCTGTGTGCTACAACATAAACTAGTTTTCCCCTACTATATCAAGACAGGCACACAGCGCACATGCACACACTTCACAAACAGATATTCGTCGTTTGATCCAGCCTCCAATTATAAATTTTCAATGTATAGAATTGAAGCATGTATAGGAGTACAATTTGTGCACAAATACAATATTCCATTCGGATGTCTGCCTGTTGCCGTCGTGTTGTGTTCGAATGTACAACATACCATTGCTAATGAATATCTCTTTGCAACCAAATATATGTAAACGACGTGCATAGAATTCAAACAGAATAATTTATCCATTCAAAATGAGTAAATTTTACGAAGAACAACTGGATTCAGTTTTCTTTAATTTCGCACAACATGGATACGAACGTATTTGACAGAATGCAACCCTAACAAGATTTACGGTACAGCCAAGAAAATCGATTAGAGTGAACAGGGAGAAATATGAGAAGGAAAATAATCAGGTCTGCTGACAGCAAGGGTTGAACCCATAATCTATCTCAGGGCCTCTCAAACGCCCAAAATCTCACGCATGCAAACAGTGGCGCAGAGTTCCTGTGCACAGTTCATCGGTCCCGCTCGGCTCGACTCGACTCGACTCGGACCAACGCTTCGTCTCTGGGCTACTCGGCTAAGCTCGGCTCAACTCAGCTCAACTCGGCTCGGATTTCGAACGCTACGGAGCAAGTGAGGAAGAGGGAGGCAGGGGGGAGCGAGCGAGACAGGCGTGGGGAAAGAGAGAGACAGCGCTATTGCTCCAAATCGAGCACTAGGCGCATGCACCCTGAGAGGCCCTGATCTAACGAATGTAAATTTACTGATAGACGACCCGTACAGTGTAGTCTAACACACTGTAACCGGAGAAGTAAGAGTCAAACATTTCTCCCTTTAGTGTTAAACGTTGTCTTTATGATAGTGGAAGTGGTGACCATCGTTTTAATGAGAATTATTATTATTATTATTATTATTATTATTATTATTATTATTATTATTATTATTATTATGGGATTTACGCCACACTTTCTGGTGTTTATGTTCTCCAGGAGCCCTGAATTTTCAGAAGTTTATCCCACAGAAGTTTTCTTAACTGGGCACCGAGCGCGTGGTGAGGGAATCCATCATAACTTGATTTCACCCTGGTTCATTGTTTTCCGCATCAGTCTGCAACTGTTGCAGGTTGCTCAAGGTTCATTACTTTCGTTTCAGGTGCATTGTTGTAATCTTTGCGGGTCAGTGAAATTTTCCCTCGCCGTGCGCCTTGTTACGTTAGCATTTCTTGCATTGTTCAATACGGTAAATACGTTGACTATATTTGAATACACAGTATCTAATAACAAAAATTACGGTTATGATCTTCTAGTCATAATATGACGTCTTTAAGTTGACATAGGACCTCAGGCAAAGAAGTAAATCTCGAAATGGTAGCGAGGATTAGGAATGAATAAACATACAGAAAATAAATTAAAATGAAGAAAAATTATTTTTCAGATTCACCTCTAATGTCTGCTGTAGAACAAGCACTGTCTTGCTGGAGGAAGCAGGCAATGTAAACAAAGGAGAGGAGGGGAGGGGTTAAATAACGGTTTTGGAGGGGTGGGAGGGGAGAAGGAAGGAAGGGGCGTCTGCGGAGGGGCTGAAGGATGCGAAAAGAAAGACTGCAGCTAAAAGGAAAATTTAAATATATTATTAGAAAATAGATTATAAAAGAAATAATTATTTTTATATGAGACATGATTACTAAAGATAGGAATTAAAAGTTAAAATATAATGTTTGAATCCTCAGAAATTTCATTAAGATGTAAGTTAGGATTTAAAAAATTGTCCCAGAGGGATAAAAAAAAATTCCGTAATATTGAGCAGGGTGCCTTCTTTTATAACTTTGAGAATTTCCATGTCTTGGTTGATTTTAGTGAACTTATGGTTAGGATAAATCCACCTTTGTGCTCAGAGTGAATATTAGTCTCTGTGCTAGTAAACCTATCGTTCCTTTGAGGCTTGTAGTTTGAGCGTTCGGAAGCAAGGAAAGGATACTCTAAAATAACCAGTGTGTATTGCAAAACTTGTCTTCATAAATTAATATTTTTCTTGCAACTTAAGCTATAGCATACACAGCAGTGGCTATATGTTCCCAGAAGCGAGGCATCTTGTAGTCTGAAGGTTAAGCTAGACCTTGGAAGAGCAGATAGCGCATTTCCTTTGTCACAGACCGCGCAAGGCGAGCTTTTCTAAATTACAGTTTTTGGGGCTACTCCACCCAGAAATATGGCGTTAATCCGCCCATCTAACACTCCCCCTTTCTATTATTATTATTATTATTATTATTATTATTATTATTATTATTATTATTATTATTATTATTATTATTATTATTATTATTATTATTATACCAGTATTGCACTCTTACCTAGGGTCTGGTATAAATGGGCAAGAGTCGGACACCCTCTCGAAGGTTATGTCTCAGTTATGTTTCCGTTCAACCCGTTGGTCATTCCCGAACACAAAATTTCACATTCAGACTAGTTTCTACCAGTCATTTCTGAGCAGGCCGCTAATTAAACAAGTGATTCTCCACAACCTCTGAAGTCACCTTATTTACCAAGGATAAGAGGAAAAAAGTCTCCCTTCTCCTCGGCAATTCCAGCTCCACAAAATAGCAATCTATCAAAGAAGCGCAGAAGAACTCAAGGCACCAAGCACCTGGCATCAGATACGATCTTTCGAAGAGAGAATTTCACTGAACAGCAAAGATTACAACAACGCGCCTGAAACGGAAGGAAAGTGATGGTCCGTAACGAAAGTAATGAACCTTCAGCAACCTGCAACAGTTGCAGGCTGATGCGGGAAACAATGAAACTCCTGACCATTCGGGGCCCCTGGAGACCATAACTACCAGAAAGTGGGGCGTAAATCCTATAACATTACTCAAGAATCTTGTTCATCCGGATTAAGTGGGACCAGAACTGATGCGGATTATCGAAAATCCCGACAAACCGAAAAAACTAAAAAACAAATACAGTACATGTTATATAATATATTATCATAAGTTGTACAGTGATACCTTTCTCCAATTGTACAAAAATTATAAGAACACTTGTACATTTACGTCTCTGTTTTATGCACTAAAATAATGTAAGTTTTTCTGTTTTGTGGTGGTGATTATTGTTTTAAAAGAAAGTACAACTAGGCAACAATCCTCTCTAATCACTAATCAGAGGGAAGAAATCGAGGGGATCCGACTTCGAAAAATGAAGATATCGGCCAAAGGAAGACAAGGGCCACGAAGGGCGTGAAAATGAAGGACTCCCTAGGCCTCCATACGTAATATCGTCGGGCTCGGAAAAGAACAAGAGTTGACCAAAGGAGGTCGATAGAACAGATGAAACTGAGAAGCCTGGCACAAGTAAGTGGAAGGTATGCCAGGACTCAGCTAAGGACCCCGTTGTCGTAATCCACGCTTACAGAGCCCGAGGGTCCCTTATCAGTCGCCTTTTACGACAGTCAGGGGAATACCGTGGGTGTTATTCTACCGCCCCCTCCCACAGGGGGATTTTTCTGTTTTACATTCGTAATAGCGTTTCCGCGCAGAACAATCAAAAAGACGTTTTACTAACAACAGTTCTGCCGGTGTGGTTTCAGTCAAGGATTCTAAATAGGCCATCAGTTTGTCGAGGTGCATTGTTGCCTCTCCATGAGTCATTGTTTATTTTGATTCAATTTCGAATTCACCATCAGTGAATTAGCAGTGCGTTGCATTCAGAAGAGCATGGGTTCTAATCCCACGTCAGCCGTCCTAGGAATGGTTTTCCACGGTTTCCCATTCTCAATTCCAGGCGAACGCCGGGAAGGTACCTTTGATAGTTCGTGGCCGAATTACTTCCAATTCCTGTCCTTAACTGTCCTTGACGGAAAAGACATTTAAGAACAGTCGACGCCCTAAAAGTAATACTGTACAAGTAAAAAATATTTTTTATTATTTTTAATCCAGATAAACCGGAGATCAGGATTAATGAGGGCCGGATAAACGAAGTTCTTGTGTACTATTGTTTTATTATTATTATAACGTTAAAGTAAATTATTGTAAGTAAATAAGTAAGTAAGTTTATTATTAATTCATCATCATGTCGTTTACATATTTACAGGACTCTGTTTTATATATATATATAACTCTTCTAGTAACATTATTACTTGAGAAATACACTGACTGACAGAGCAAATGCAACACCAAGAAGGAGTGGTCAGAACTTTATGCCAATTGCAGGGTAGACTGACGTCACTGAGGTATGCTCATGATGTGAAAAGCGCCGCTGTGCTGCGCACGTAGCGAACGATAAATGGGACACGGCGTTGGCGAATGGCCCACTTCGTACCGTGATTTCTCAGCCGACAGTCATTGTAGAACGTGTTGTCGTGTGCCACAGGACACGTGTATAGCTAAGAAAGCCAGGCCGCCGTCAACGGAGGCATTTCCAGCAGACAGACGACTTTACGAGGGGTATGGTGATCGGGCTGAGAAGGGCAGGTTGGTCGCTTCGTCAAATCGCAGCCGATACCCATAGGGATGTGTCCACGGTGCAGCGCCTGTGGCGAAGATGGTTGGCGCAGGGACATGTGGCACGTGCGAGGGGTCCAGGCGCAGCCCGAGTGACGTCAGCACGCGAGGATCGGCGCATCCGCCGCCAAGCGGTGGCAGCCCCGCACGCCACGTCAACCGCCATTCTTCAGCATGTGCAAGACACCCTGGCTGTTCCAATATCGACCAGAACAATTTCCCGTCGATTGGTTGAAGGAGGCCTGCACTCCCGGCGTTCGCTCAGAAGACTACCATTGACTCCACAGCATAGACGTGCACGCCTGGCATGGTGCCGGGCTAGAGCGACTTGGATGAGGGAATGGCGGAACGTCGTGTTCTCCGATGAGTCACGCTTCTGTTCTGTCAGTGATAGTCACCGCAGACGAGTGTGGCGTCGGCGTGGAGAAAGGTCAAATCCGGCAGTAACTGTGGAGCGCCCTACCGCTAGACAACGCGGCATCATGGTGCCGGTGGCACTTACGTACCTTCAGGGGCTGCGCAATGCTCTGTTTCAGCAGGATAATGCCCACTCACACACTGCTCGCATCTCCCAACAGGCTCTACGAGGTGTACAGATGCTTCCGTGGCCAGCGTACTCTCCGGATCTCTCACCAATCGAACACGTGTGGGATCTCATTGGACGCCGTTTGCAAACTCTGCCCCAGCTTCGTACGGACGACCAACTGTGGCAAATGGTTGACAGAGAATGGAGAACCATTCCTCAGGACACCATCCGCACTCTTATTGACTCTGTACCTCGACGTGTTTCTGCGTGCATCGCCGCTCGCGGTGGTCCTACATCCTACTGAGTCGATGCCGTGCGCATTGTGTAACCTGCATATCGGTTTGAAATAAACATCAATTATTCGTCCGTGCCGTCTCTGTTTTTTCCCCAACTTTCATCCCTTTCGAACCACTCCTCCTTGGTGTTGCATTGTCACTGTCAGTCAGTGTATTATCTTGTAACTAAACCACATATATTACAGAAGTAGTAGTATTATTATTAACATATTAATACTTAAAATAAGTTGAAGTTGCAACTATCTCTTGCACACATTAAATTAATATTATTATTATTATTATTATTATTATTATTATTATTATTATTATTATTATTATTATTATTATTATTATTATTATTATTATTATTATTATTATTATTATACAAAATCACACCAACCTCAACAGAGACGAGTAGATATCAGTAAAATACCACGTAAGGTGAAACCTTGTGTGTGGTAATTTAGAATATTAATTACGTAGAGAGAAATATATTTTAAATGATGCCTGAAGTACGAGTTCGGATATGAGTGAATGATGGATATGATCAACAGCACATGGTGGAGCATTGAATAGAAATTGGATATGGTGACGTGATATTCTCATTTAGTCATTTCTTCCATAACAGTTGTATTATCCCTGACAAAGAATTTAAGACACTTCAGACTCATTTTCTGACCTAATGAAGTAGTTTGTAAAGAACCGGGAAGGACATTAAAGAATTTTGGAATGAAGTACAAGAAATTGCGCTTTGTTATGCTAAGTTTGGGTTTGTATAACATATAACGGTGGTACATCTTGCTGCGTGTTGAATATTCATGTTTAATGTTCTCAATTATATTTTTGTTTTAGTTAATATATTTGTATATTTCAAGGGCATAGAGCTGTTTTACATTAAATATATTTGCTTCAGCATATAATTGACTACTTGGGTATAATCTTCCTTTCTGGTACATTATTCGTAATATAAGGTTCTGAACAACCTGTATTTTATTGATTACATTTTTGTAGGCTCCTCCCCATGCCAAAATTCCGAAGCTAAGAATAGACTGAACTAAGGCGTAATAAACCTCTCTTAATAATTTCATACTGGATATGTATTTTCAATTATGAAATATATAAACAGTTCTTCTGATTTTCTTTCTTAAATCGGTAATGTGACTTTTCCATTTCATGTTCGAATCAATTAATAATCCCAAATACTGAACATTACTTACTTAAAAAATTCTGTAGCAGTTACAATTAAATTTACAGTTGATGTTGTGTACAGTTAAATCATTAAAACCGTTTCGTGTATCTGTTACAGAAAAATTCATAAATTTTGTCTTTTTAATGTTTAGAAATAATTCATTATTATCTAACCATGCTTTAACTTTAAGCAGTGCTCGATTTGCTCTCTGTCTGACGAGATTCCAGCTATCACCCTCAACATAAATGACTGTATCATCTGCATATGTTACGATGTGCGTATGTTCGGCATTTGCTATTGTTTTCTCTAGATCATTAATAAATAGATTAAACAATAAAGGACCTAATACTGTGCCTTGTGGGACACTCTTTATTATCCTCATCGGTGTGCTTAGATGTTGATTAATTTTGACATACTGTACTCGATCTGTCAAGTAACTCTCAAGCAAATCCAGCACATTACCCCTAAAGCCGTATTTTTCCAATTTCTGGAGGAGCAAGCGGTGTGACACACTATCGAATGCCTTTTCAAGGTCGAGAAATATCCCTGTGGAGAGCAGAGAAGAATTAAGATTTTCGTATATTCTCTTTGTTAAGGCGGATATAGCATCAGTCGTTCCGAGATTTTTAATGAATCCAAACTGTCTGGGCGAAAGTATTTGGTGTTTTTCTAAAAAATGGTAAATATTGTTCTTTAAGCATTTCTCGAATAATTTTGATATTGTAGTTATCGAAACGGGTCTGTAATTTCTAATTGTCATAAATATTTCCAGACTTATGAAGAGGTTTTACTATTGTTGTTTTAAGCTGTTTTGGAAAGTAACCTACGGTGAAGGAATCATTGATAATATTCAGCAACGGTTCCTTTAATGACTCTATATTTTCTTCAATAATTCGAGCCGAAATATTGTCTATTCCTAGAGCTATGTTTTCATGTACTTCACTCAAACATCTCTTCAGATCGTATTCTGTTACCGGTGCAAGGAAGCAAGTATGAAGGTTGCGAGCGATATTTAATTTGGAGTCGGAAATCTGTCTGTGATGCTTTGCTTTCTCAGTGGTTTCGATAATGAAATAATTGTTAAATTTATTAGAAATATTAATGTCATCTCTCCAGATTTCCCCTTTATATCTGATTTCCTTGAACTCCTCTTTTCTAACTGACCTTTGTGTTATTTCATTGACTATGCCCCAGACCTTACCCCGGTTATTTGAATTGCGATTGATCAGATTCCTATAGTACTCAGTTTTCGTTTTCATAATTAGATCATTTAGTTTGTTCCTATATTTCCTGTACTGTTCTTTAATTTCCAAGTTGTTTCATCGTACTTCCCATTAAAACGATGGTCACCACTCCCGCTATCATAAAGACAACGTTAAAAACTAAGGTGAGAATTGCTTGTCTCTTACTTCTCCGGTTACATAGCGTTAGACTACACTGTACGGGTCGTCTATCAGTAGACTTACATACGGCAGATTAAGAATTCTAACTTTTCTGACAACAGACCTGATTATATTCCTTCTCATATTTCTCAATGTTCACTTTAATCGATTGTTTTGGCCGTACCGTAAATCTGATAAGGGTCGCATTCTCCCAAACACTTTCGTATCCATGTTGTGCGAAAAAATTCTGTCAGACTTTGTGAGAAATCAAAGAAAACTTAAACCAGTTTTTCATCGTAACATGTACTCATTTTGAATGGATAAGTTATTTTGTTTGAATTCTGTGCACGTCATTTACATATATTTGGTTGCAAAGAGGTATTCATTAGCAATGGTATGTTCGATAAGGGATATAAAGGAAAGTTTGCTAATGCGCCTTTCCGAGACATTAACAAGGCAAACCATTGAGACCTACAGAGCATCCGACCAGAATACAGTGACGAGGAACACACACCATGTGGATTAATTGGCCTAACTCTCCATTCCACTCCGTCATATCAAAAGCCCGGATTTTTATTCAGTGACAGGTTATATTGCAAACTAATTTGGTTAGTAGGAAGTTTCGACCACACGCAAGCAAAAGCAAAGTCACCTCCATACAGGCCATGAAGGCCCTTGGAGGAGTGGAAGGTAAAGGCTTCCACCATTGTTAACCTCGGCAAGTGATGGGGTATACATAAAAATCCGGGCTCTAGCTCATATCAAAGGGTGGCTGGAGACAATGCCATAATTTTGTAATGTGGATGTTGGTGCTACATAAAGGATAAAATTAAATTTTGGCACATGCCATTGGAAGAGACATTACATTCTACGAGCGTAATAGCCCCCACTAATGCCGTCATTTCTTATTTTTGCTTTGATTCAAATTTCTATTTGACCACGCTGTATATTTCAATATCAGTATTCTTTTAAATAAATATATATGATATGGGACATATAACGTGTAATTTGTTGTTGGTCCCATTTTGGAATAATGATTGGTTTTGGATTTATAATGCTTGAAATGAGCGGAATATTCTGCTCTACACTATACATTAGACCAATCTCAAATAGGCAGAGATTCGTAAAAGAATCACACGTGAAAGTGATGTTCGTGATACTGATTAAACAAGGTAGAGTACTTTATCTTTGCAAGTAAAATATTCTTAAGCTACAGTCATTATTACGAAAGGAAATGCAAAAAAAAGCTTTAATTAACCAATAAAATCTAGAAGTGGATTATAAACACGATTATGTCCATTTATTTCATGGGTGAGAGAAAATCTCACCAAGTGCCCACTTCCGTTCCTAGTAACCTCGCGCCCTGAGCCGGATTAAGTACTGGTGCCTCCCTGTCATGCATCTCAAGCTTAAGTAATAAACTACCTGGAGTTTGAGATTTCGGAGTTCTGATAATAATAATAATAATAATAATAATAATAATAATAATAATAATAATAATAATGACAACAATAATAATTCAGTTCTGGTGACTATTGCTAGCCTGGTAACCTTGGCAGGCACACCCTCCAGCGAAGGTGGGTGGCATCTCCCATATATGACAAACTGGTTAATACAGTGGAGGAGGATAAAGTTTGTGTATTGTACGAGTTGCAGGGATGTTGGGGAGAGCGCAAGGTTCGTGTCGGCAGATATATTTTACACGCTGATATCGAACATCATGGTGTTATGAATGAACATGTTTTCGCCATGAAAGAATCTGATAACTTCGGCTGGGATTCAACCCCTGATTCTGGGACACTCTGATACTGTCTCATGAACGTACTACCTGAAAGAAAGTGTAGTTCGTACCAGTACAAATTAACCTGGCGTTTAATATCGCAGAGCAAGGAATCAAGCCGTAGGCAATCAGATGCTGTTAGAACACAGCGTTCAACAAAATGCCTCACAGCTTAACTCCGGCTACAAAAAAATAAATATCAGGGAATGAATGAAACCTTCAGTGTGCTCAACATAACAAAGGAAATTTAATGAGTAATACATTTTCCCCTTTTGTATTTTGAACATAAAAACAGAAAAAATAAAGGTTAATGGTCAAATGAGTTATATACTTCATATTTATAACGGGAGTATTCTCGCTTACCCACTTCGCGTAGCATTTTGTCGGTAATTGTATTTTATTTCCAACTGTCTTATAGAAAAGTTTCTTGTTTTCATTCATCTGTACTAGATGCTGTGTACTGTGCAGCTGAATACTGTTCTCATATGTAGGAAAGTAGCGCTCATGCAAAGTAACGAGGGATCTCTATTCGAGCAGATTTCAGGATGATCAAGGAAAATTTCCTAAATTTATTAGTAATATTTATTTTACAGTGAAATCAACAGTAATTTTACAATATTTTAATATGATTACGGCCTCATTGGAGCACGTTTATTTAGGTTTCCAAAATATTTATGTGAGCATTTCTTCTGTCCTCTGACCAGGGAGGTCGTTTCGCTGGTTTGACCTCATCGTCAGGTACCTTCAAATCCTGAATTTTTTATTTAAAATGCATATATCTAGGACATATTGTTCCGTTATCTCGCTCAGCCTAAAATCATCAACCACTCCTTGGTGCCACCTGGGTTTGCCTTTGAGACTTCGAACTTGTGTTAGGATCTGTTTCGTCAGTCTGCTGTTAGACATACGTTATCGTTATTACATATGTCATAATTATTTGATGAGAAACAGCTGGATGACCCAGATCATTCGGCTGATGATCGTGTAGAATGTGCGTGCGAATTCGGTGTAAAAATATACTGATATGTCTATTTTAATGTCACAGAAAACGCCATAAACCAAAACTTAGATTTTGAAAATCTTAACAGAATTTCACAACATTCAGACCTGTTCTACTATCACGTACGCTATTTGAATATATCAAAATATTAGGATGTGAATAGTGTGTGTGTGTGTGTGTGTGTGTGTGTGTGTGAGAGAGAGAGAGAGAGAGAGAGAGAGAGAGAGAGAGAGAGAGAGAGAGAGAACGATGTATCCGCAGTCAGGTGGATACGCTAGCACACTGTGTTACACTGAGTTGCGTTGGCAACGGACCATATTAAACTTAGCCTGCCCGCCCCTTACTATTTTCAAGATCAGCAACCCAGCGAACTCGTACATCATTTATGAAACCTTGAAACATTGGTACCTGATCCTATACTCCTTCAATACAACTATACCGTTGAGTTCATGGTCGAGAATATACAGAGTCTCTCACATAAACTCAGACCGAAATCTGCGCTACTACAGCTGCCTCAGCCGAAGTTATGTCGCGTGCGACCGCCCTGCTTGGGTGTATCAAATCTTATATGAAATATTACATTTAAAAGATGCTGGAAGTGCCGTACTCTCTGGGTTATAGAGATATTGTATTTGGTAACCACATTCAGGCTGACCAGAGTGAGTTCTGCCGCTGTAATGTTTCTGATTTCATTCGAAATGTTTTCCTTCAGTCCCTCCAATGTGTGAGGATGTGTTCGATATATTGTATCCTTCAGTTTACTCCACAAGTAAAAATCACACACTGTTAGATCTGAGGAACGAGTGGGGAATAGACCAGCACTGATCACTCTGTCTGCAAACACTTCCGAGATTGTAAGAAGGGAATTCGTGCTGTATGTGAAGGGGCGGTATCTTGTCGAAACCAACCACGCGATTTTTCTTCTTCCGTTAACTGATGCAAGAACGCCATCAAAATGTCATCTTGGTAAATCTCTGCACTTGTTGCCGTCTCGAAAATAATATGCCCAATTATTCGCCTTGCACTAACAGCACACCAAACTTCGTGTCATAGTGAGGGACTTCATGCACACCATTAGAATTTTCAGCACGCCAATAGCGAGAGTTATGACTGTTCACTCGACCATTTAGATGTCGTGATATCCATACTGGCGACTCATGCTTGTAAGGTCAAGAACTATGCGCGCACCTCCTATACTGCAGCTGTCGTACAGCAGAGTACAAACACTGTGCGTCCGGTCTGCATTTATATGAGAGAACCTGTAGATGAAATAATTAGCGGAATATTATTTCAATTTATGTATGCTATGATGAAAGTTAGAAAAACTATCACAACTGTGAATAGTACCACGTTATGTTTAGAGCCCGGATTTTTATGCATTAATACGTTAGAATGCAAACTTACTGAAGCGAGTAGCAAGTATAGTCAACCTTCACAAAGACTATGCTATGGGGTTTGCATAAACTTTAGGGGTAGGGCCCATCAGAACCCCTCTAATTTATGTAACTCTTCCTACATTATGGAAGAGCGGGTGGCCGACACTTCCTACTATCCAAATTAGTTTGCAAACTAACCAGTTACTGCATAAAAATGCGGGCTTTAGTTATGTTTAGATAGGATGGGACTAGGAACTGAATCCATACGCGCCACACGTACGACACGGCTCTCTTTAGCTAAGGTGGCTTAATCACGCATCACTGCTGTTATGGAGCCAAGCTTCCAGGAAACAGATTCAATTCCAGGCTGGTGCAGTCGATATTTTTCGCCTTATGCCGTCTGCAGTGGATGTGATATGGCCACATACCTACTTGCTTCAATGAGTTAAATTTGGTCCTGAAAAGGGCAATCTTCATAGGAAATTTCATAGCCATGTTGACAACGAATCCTTAGGAAATATAACAATACCTATGGCAGAGAACCGTGCGTTGTACAGATATAATCCGCGCATTTTTTTACCTTTCCTCGAAATGGCACTACAAACTCCCATCTTAACTGGTGTTATCCATCAAAAAAATACAACGCTCTTCATTGGTCCATTTACGTCGTAACTTCTCGTCATGGAACAACTCCTGTGTCTCAGTGCATGAAGCATAACGAATTCCACACTCTCCATCACTGGATGAAATTCACAAAAACAAAAAAAAAATATGAACAACGAAACGAAAGTTAGTCGTGTGACAAAAGTCAACTTATTCAGTCAGCTTTTACGTTGTTGTGGAAAAATGTTTCATCTCACAAAGTTTCCAAGGTTATTAAACAGTTCCACTTCTACATCCACGGAGCACAATAAAACGGGAAGTAAACACAGCAGGTGTCTGACGAAGTTTCCGCACACCGCAAAACATTAGACTGCCAAGCCACCCAGAGAAACACCCCGGGGAGAAGTTTCACCAAGGGGCGTAATTCATTCTCCAACCGCTTTATGAGGATTGCGTCACGGTGGGTACACATTTAATTCCCACAATGATATTTTTGTGCTAGATTACATAATAATGGACTGTCCAAGTTATGAAACTAATCGCTGGAAAATTCATGTTTCATGACGAAGAATAATTAAGATGTTTCGTAAATAGAAATTATCATTTCTTAGGGAGAGTGGGTTGGCTATTTTTTGCTATTTGCTTTACGTCGCACCGTCACAAATAGCTCTTACGGCGACGATGGGACAGAAAAGGACTAGGAGTGGGAAGAAAGCGGCCGTGGCCTTAATTTTATTAAGGTACAGCCCCCAGCATTTGCCTGGTGTAAAATGGGAAACCACGGAAAACCATCTTCAGGGCTGCCGAAAGTGGGGTTTGAACCCACTATCTCCTGGATGCAAGCACACAGCTGCGCGAACGTAACCGTACGGCCAATTCGCCCGGTAGAGTTGGTTGGGATGAGACATATTTTATGATTAAGATGAATCAATATATATGATATTCATCAACACTAGTGATAGATCTTCTGAAAAAGGTATCCTACTTTTTTAAACTTCTCACAGACGATATAAATATTTAATTAACATATGAGGGTACTTTTAAAACATAAATTAACTCTCCCATGCATGAATTGCTTTTCGTTTACTTTTGGAGACGAGAAACTATTATCATGATGTGGTTTACTATAAAAGGATGTCTAATCGACTTTTAAAGAGCCTCCGTGGCTCATGCGGCACCGTGCCGGCCTCTCACCAATGGGCTCCGTGGTTCAAATCCCGGTCACACCATGTGAAATTTGTGCTGGACAAAGTGGAGGCGATCCAGGTTTTTTCCGGGTACTACGGTTTTCCCTGTCATATTTTATTCCAATTTTATTCCAGCAACACTCACCAATATAATTTCATTTTCATCTGTCATTCATTAATCAGAGGAGTGGGACAGGCTTCGACAGCCGGCGCATTTCCTATCCTCGCCGCTGGATGAGGTCTTCATTCATTCCATTCCTGACCCGGTCGAATGACTGAAAAAAAGGCTGTGGATTTTCATTTTCACTGTTCTATGCTTTTAATATTGAGAGATCGATCATCACTGCCTACTGATCATGGGTACGTGATGAAAAGCGCAACCATACTTGCAAGACCACAGGTCTATATTGCCTTTGAGGTGGAATACAGAGGTAATAATAATAATAATAATAATAATAATAATAATAATAATAATAATAATAATAATAATAATAATAATAATAATAATAATAATAATAATAATTGTATTGGACTTACGTCCCACTAATTTCTTTCACAGTTTACGGAGACGCCGAAATTCCGGAAATTTGTCCGTCAGGAATTCTTTGACGTGCCAGTAAATATACCGACTCGAGGCAGATGTATTTGACCACCTTCAAATACCTCCCAACTGAGCCAGGGTTGAACCTGCCAAGTAGGGGTCAGAAGGCCAGCGCCTCAACCGTACGAGCCACTCAGCCCCGCGGTCGACGGAAAATCAATGATGGTTAGTGGAAGGAGTACCTGCGGATCTGGAAAAAATTTTCGCCTGTTATTTAAATTCACTGCTACATGTGCTGCATTACCCGTGAAGTTGATTAGGTGATAGAGGAAATATACTACAGAGATTAGAAATAATAACTTATGCATGGAAATGCCTGAGATTTCGAACGACCTCATATGGGGTCATCATGCAGGAGGGGGTTAAAAATTAAGATGAATGTTTAGAACTGTGTGTCTGTATTTCTGTTTAATTAATTAATTAATTAATTAGGACTCGTTGCTTCAAATTGCTCTGCAATATGTTCTGAACATTGAATAGTAAAATATTTTTGTGGCGTTGATAGGGGCAAATATATTAATGTTATTCTATAAACTAAATTATTAACAGGGATGAAACAATTTAACTATGAGGTACTGGATCATTAAATAACAATATAACTGCTTTATCCTGCTATAAAACATAGCTGCAATATTTATCTTGACTTTAGTTTTTAAGTGAATCTAATATCTTAAATGGATATTTAATTTGCCCAACTAATGACAAATATTGAAAAACACTACATATGGGCCTTTGAATTTGAGGTGTACATTAACAGTAAAGCCATTTACTTTTCTAGTACCAAAATCCTCCTGTTATATACGTGATGCCATATTCTTGGAATTTATTTCAATATGCTTCCTCCAGGCTCCGGAGTACACTTTTTCAAAGCCAGATTGAAGCGCTCTTTATCTGCGGCATCTACGCTGGATAATATCAACTTGCCAGCATTGATCCCAGCCTTCTCACAATCTCCAGTTCTGAAGTACTGCCGTTGTTAAAAGGGCAAATACTCTTCATAACTCTGAGCTGTAAGATTTTGCGTCCTAGGTACGCATCCTTTGGTCAGTGTTGTCTAATGAAGTCGCTGAATGATTCAGTGGGAATCTGTGTTTTTCCAAAAATATAACCTGGATATTTCTGCACACAGTCCCCGAGCCAGAATAATTAATCAGATGCGATTAGACTCTCCAAGCCGGCCGCGAACCCCCTAAATCTAAGGCTTCAACGCTGAATATTAAGTCAAGGAGACGGACTTCGGGATCATGAATTATTTACTCCAATTCTTTTGTAACGTATTTGTGTTATTGGACTATTTAAATGTATATCAGAAATATACCTTGAAATCTTACTGAAAATTGCTGGTGTTATTTATCGAACCTTGGAAGTTCTGTCCTATTGCTCCTTGAACAGTAAACCATGACTTATACCGTGAAGGAGGGTTACAGCATTTGTCAATATAAGAATTTGTTGAATATTTGAAATATAGATATATTTCGTAATGTTTTATATCATATACTTGTTGTCTAAGGTTATCAGTTTCAAAATGTAGTAGTAATAATCTCTCTCTCATTCTCCTCAACCTGATGGTTGGTGGGTAGCATGACTGTCCTCGTCCAACGACCTTCTATCCTGAGCCAGCTGCTATGGACGTCGCCCTTTAATGCCATCGAGGAACCCTGCTCTAGGTCGTCCTTCCAGTTTCCCTTCAAGCAGTGTCGTGCACCATAATGAATGACCTGTCCAACTACATCTTCTTTTCGCGATCATTTCCTCTAGACTGATGGTTTCTTCAGCTCTCTTGAGAACTTCTTCATTTGTTAGCCTGTGAGTCCAGGGAATTCGTAACATTCGACGCCAGCACCACATTTCAAATGCATTTATTCTTTTCTTCTCAGCCTGTAGTAGAGTCCAGGTTTCAGAGCCATGGGTCGCAATGCTCCAAATGAAGCTCCTAATGAAATGCTTTCTTACTGGTAGTGATATTGCCTTGGAGGTCAATAGGCTTCATTTTTTACTGAAAGCTTCTTTAGCCTGGGCTATTCCAGAACGGACGTCCTTTTCACACCTCCCATCAGATGTAATGATGCTTCCCAAATAACTGAACTGATTTACTTGAGTCAATTTTTCTCCTTCCAACCAAACATTAACATCCCGAGTACATTTCATTATCTTGGTTTTTGTTTTGTTAACCTTCATATTACATTTTAGTTTCAGTAATAATATAAGTTTGGAATGTATCATCCCTTCACACTCTCCCTAGTAAATGTTAAATTTTATTGAAATCTTAATGCGGCTTCAAGTCATAAAATACGCGTCTCGCTGTACACTCCGCCTTAACGATGTTAGATCATAATCATAATCATAATCATCATCATCATAATCATCATCATTCCCAGTTCCATTTTCCCAGCAGTGGTTCTAAGTACTCCTCACTACTTCCTGTCAGAATATAGCTAATGTTCCTCTATATATTTCCACATGACAATTCTCTTGCTGACCTCCCATTTCACTGTGGCTGCTCATCGAAAGTTTTGCCTCCCTACTGGCCTCTTCCCTTTCACTTTCTCTATGAAAGTAATTCCCTTCTTTTCTTCTTCTGTCCATCCTCATTACACGCCCAAACCATTGTAACTTGTATCTTCCTAAGAGCTTGGTCACAAATATTTTGAGCTGGGCTGAGTGGCTCAGATGTTTGAGGCGCTGGCCTTCTGGCCCCAACTTAGCAGTTTCAATCCTGGCTCCGTCCTGTGGAATTTGAAGGTGCTCAAATACGCCAGCCTCGTGTCGCTGGCACGTAAAAGAAATCCTGCGGGACTAAATTACGGCACATCGGCGTCTTCAAAACCGTTCGAGTAGTTAGTGGGGCCTTACGCAAATAAAATTATTATTAGATGCATTGATGCGTCAGATTCACAGGCTGAATGGTCAGCATTGAGACTTTCGATTCAAAGGGTCCCGGGTTCAATTTCCTGCCGGGTCACGGATGTTAATTGCGTGTTTGTGATTGTTCCAACAATTTCAATTTAATATTCAGATAATGCACTAAACTACCAACCACTACAGAAACTCTCAATAGTGATTACATCCCTCCATATAGGGTTGTCGGCAAGGGCATCCGGACGTAAAAGAGGGCCATATCAACATGTGCGACACAGTTCGCACCCACGACCCCACACGTGTGGGAAAAACGGTGGAACAAGAAGAAGAAGAAGAGGAGGTACATTGATGCCACCCTCCTTCCTGCTTGTTTCACATCTAATGATGTCTTTCCTGGTCTTTGGGTTCATTATTCTGGCGAATTTCATTTCTGTTGACTGGATTTTCTTTACAAGTTACTTTACGTCGCACCGACACAGATAGATTTTATGGCGACAGTGGGAAAGGAAAGAGCAAACCACAGCTCTAACCACAACAGAAACTCTCAATAGTGATTACATCCCTCCGTACAGGTTTGGCGTCAGGAAGGGCATCCGGACGTAAAACATGACCACATCCACACGCCAATTTTTGTGTAGATGAGTACAGAACCACAGTGCTGCACCCAAGCGGAGAAACAATTCACTGTCCGTGTTTGCATCAATATGAAGCGGAGTTCAACCAATCAGAGTCGAATTCTAATAAAAAGAAATGAGGAAAATAATTACAGTACAATAAAGAAGGCAATTACTTCATAGGATGAAATAACATTATATTACTATTCTAAGTTTGAACGTAGAAATATCTGGTTTTAACAAATGAAAATCTCATATTTACGGTCGCAATAAAAGAGAAAATAAAAAAATATGATTCCCGAAAGAAAAGAAAACTAAATTGGCAGCAATGATATCTGAAGATAAAAACAAAATATTGCAGTTCAATTTGAGAAATGTATTTATAGAGCATATTCTAGTATCCCGGGGCGTAAGTAGCATTCAGCTGCGTATAAATCTGGGACCAGAAATAAAATGACATGGATTTAATCTGAAAAGTCAAAGCTTTTAAGAAATGTAAGATCCTACTGGTGTAATCGGGGATGCTGTGACGGCGGAGATAAATCTAGTGTGGGAGGGAGTAGTAGTGCTGGTTGGCATGACGACCAAGGGGGTGGGGGTGGGGGTGGGGAATGCATGGCACTAAGCCAAGCTAGGCTCTCTACAGCAGCGTCGACAGAATCCATAACGTGTCCAGGCCCACCTCGTCCCTGTCAATTAATATACAGGGCTTAGGATTTATTGGTAATTGTTTACCATATACCTGCCGTTATCTGGCTACTTGCGACAACCGTATCTACAGGTAGCTCGGGAATATATTGGAACAAAAAAGAATAAACACGTTGACAGCCTCACATATGCAAACCTTCGCAGGATAACAAACTGATCTCATCTCACATGCTAATCAACAAAAAGGAAATGAGTTACGTCAGAAAAAAATGTTCAGTAACGCAAAAACTTAAAAAGTTACAGGCCTAATGTGAGAGGCAATTGATTTACCATTAACATTTATTTTTTCCAAGTATATTACATGAAGGAAAGATGGATTATTTATATATATATATATATATATATATATATATATATATATATATAGATGTATGTATGGATTTAATTATTTATTATGCTGGATGTATGGGCAATCAATCAATCAATCAATCAATCAATCAATCAATCAATCAATCAATCAATCAATCAATCAATCAATCAATCAATCAATCAATCAATCAATCAATCAATCAATCAATCAATCAATCAATCAATCTTTATCTGCATTTAGGACAGTCGCCCAGGTGGCAGATTTTCTATCTGTTGCTTCCCAGCCTTTCCTTAAATGATTGCAAGGAATTTGGACATTTATTGGACATCTCCTTTGGTAAATCATTCCAATCCCTAACACCTCTACCTATAAGTGAATATTTGCTCCAATTTTTCTCTTGAAATCCAACTTTATCTTCATATTGTGATCTTTACTACCTTTAAAAAAATCACACAAACTTATTCATCTACTAATGTCATTCCACACCATCTCTGCACTGACAGCTCGGAACATACCACTTATTCGAGCAGCTCGTCTCCTTTTCCCCAAGTCTTCCCAGCCCAGTGTTGGGGAAAGTGTTCACGATAAAAATAAATAAGTCCAAAACAAAAGTAATGGAGTACAGTCAAATGAAGTCAGGTGATGCAGAATATATTAGATTAGGAAATAATATCTTAAAGGCAGTAGAGCAATATTGTTTCTACTTCCCACCAACTGCGTATTTGATGGTTTTCGGTGACGCTGAGGAGCCCGAATTTTGTCCTACAGGAGTTTTTTTCTTCTTCTGTGGTGTTCAATCCGAACACTGGTGTGTAGCGGCTTTTCATGAACTCCGGTCTGTGGCTAGTCTCTTCAGGTGCAAGTAATTACCACAACTCTTATCGTGAATGATTTGTTTTATATATCCCAGTCGTGGTCTACTTCTACGTTTCTTTCCTTCCACACTGTCTTCCAGTATTTTGTGCAGAATACTTTCATGCCTCAAGTTACGTCCAATCCAATTGTCTCTTCGATAAGTAAGCATATTCCATAAAAATAGCTTCTCTCATATCCTTTTTATCGTTTCTTCATTAGCGATTTTGTCCATCCATGGAATTTTCAGTATTTTCCTGTAGCACCATATTTCAAAGGCTGCTATACGTTTATCAGCCAAGCGAACAGTCCAGGTTTCACTAACATACAACAGTACGCACCACGCATATATCTTCACAAGAAGTTTCCAGAGGCCCATACTAATGTTTTTTGAATGTAAAGAGCTTTCCTTTTTTGTTGAACGCTATTCTGGCTTAGTTAATGCGGCTGACTATTTCTCTTCTACTTATTCCATCTGCTGTTATTTTGGTACCAAGATAAGTGAACTCCTGTACGTTTGTCGACTGTTCTTCATTTAGAATACTTTGATGTGTCAACAAATCTATCCACACGAGGCTGACGTAATCGAGCAACTGCAAATGCCACCGGACTGAGCCCGGATCGAACCTGCCAAGCTGGGGTCAGAAGGCCAGTGCCTGAGACGTCTGAGCCACTCAGCCTGGTTGAATATTGTTACTTTGTTAGTAGAATAACTGATTATGGCAAAAGTAACGAGGACATAGCACAAGCAAGGAAGGCCTATGCTCATTTCGAACATTGATATGGGAATTAGAAATACGTTTTTGAAGACTTTCTTCTGGAGCGTGGCATTGTATGGAAATGAAACATGGACCATAACTAGCTCAGGAAGGAAAAGGATATAATCCTTCGAAATTTGGTGTTACAGAAGAATGCTGAAGGTGAGATGCATAGAGCGAATCACGAATGAAAGGACACTGAGTCGAATTGGTGAGAGGAGATCGATTTGGCTAAATTTGACGAGAAGAAGAGATGGAATGATAGGACATATTTTTAAGGCACCTCTGAGTTGTTCAGTTAGTTTTGAATAATATACAGGGTGTCATGTGTCCGGAAATGCTTCATTTCCGAGTTATGGAGTTCACAACACTGAACTTCACCGGAACGTTTTTCTTCCGCAGGTCATTGTCATTACAGAAGAAGTTCAAAATGTCCACCTCCTGCTTGAATACAGACCTCACATCGATGTCTCATTGACCTGCGAACACAATCCCAAACTCCAGGAGTATTGCGTATGTCCTCACACGATGCCACAATTCGATTCCGATGGGTTTCCACAGCAGGCACCGGAGACGAATAAACTGATGATTTTAAATGGCCCCACAAGTAGAAAACGAGTGTGTTCAGATCAGGTGAGCCTGGAGACCTATCCATCGATCAGGAAACATTCGATCCATGTCAATGAGACATCGATGTGAGGTCTGTATTCAAGCAGGAGGTGAACATTTTGAACATCTTCTGTAATGACAATGACCTCCGGAAAGAAAACGTTCCGGTGAAGTTCAGTGTTGTGAAGGCCATAACTCAAAAATGAAGCATTTCCGGACACATGTTGTAATGAACTATTTTGATTGTCTACATATAACAAATACATACCTGAAATTATGCCCCCCATTTTTGAAACACCCTGTATATTGTTAAAATCATTTTAGGTCTATTCAACCGTGAAATTACCAGCGTTTCTCGCCAGTGCAGCAGCGAGCTCATCAGTTGGACTGCTACACATTTCCAAAACGCTGGTGGCTAGTGCGACGCTGAGACACCACTGGAAGCCTCTTATGTAAGACAATGCAGTGACGGTGTACTAGAGGAAGCATATTACTGGTTTTACTTCCCACTAACTACTTTTACAGTTTACGGAGACGCCGAGGTGCCGGATTGTAGTCCCGCAGGAGTTCTTTTACGTGCCAGTAAATGTACCGACACGAGTCTGGCGTATTTGAGCACCTTCAAATGCCACAGGACTGAGCCAGGATAGAACCTGCCAATCTGAAGTCAGAAGGCCACTGCCTCGACCGTCTGAGCCACTCAGCCCGGCAGTTTCGAGGGAAGTACAGGTGGTAAGAACGTTAGGGGTAGACCAAGGTGTGATTATGGCGAGCAGATTAGACCAGATGTAGAATGCAGTAATTACGTAAGAATGAAAAGGTTAGAATAGGACAGGGTGCTAGGGAGGGCTGAAATTAACCAGTCTATGGACTGATGACTAAAACAAGACCAACAACAAACATTTATTTATTTATTTATTTATTTATTTATTTATTTATTTATTTATTTATTTATTTATTTATTTATTTATTTATTTATTTATTTATTTATTTATTTATTTATTTATTTATTTAATTAATTTATACACGAAAAATCTTCTGTCTGGTGTTGGACGCAAACACATCCTGCCGGGACGCGGACAAAACTTCCGGCCGAGACCCCGTCATAACCACGTGTGCCCTTCGGGTAGCCCTAGTGGAAGTCTTCCTGGTTCATTCCCATGGGCGACCTGCGCGTTTGGCTGTATGATGATGATTAAGATGTTGATATGGGGGAAGTGAAACCCGGTGACGGCACATGGTCCAATTCTTTCGAATAACATAGAGAGGCATGCTCAAAGTTTATCGTCGCCATCCGGCAGACAAATCATTAACAGCAGAGTATTCACTTACTCAATATCAACGCTCTGGAAAGGCATTGAATTCGATCCAGGCTTTTGGCACGCGATCTACTAATTAGAAATTGCATACCACCTCGCCAGCTGACAAACTCTATCTATGTGTAGAAAAATATACGGACGCTACACTCTCTGAGTAAATTCAAATTCACTTTCCCCTTTAAACCAAAGAAAATTGTTGTTTAATCACTCGCATTGCCTGATTATTGCGATTTAGTTTACAACAACCAAGAAGTAGGAGGAGGAAGGAAATTACAGTGTACTCAGAATGCTTGTGTAAGATTTATATCTGGGCTTCGTTACGCCGAACATATCACACCGTCGTACACGCGGCTCGTCTGGCGTCGCCTGCAAAAACGACGCACACTTCATACTCTTTACTTTTTACATTATATATTTTTTTAACTTCTCAACCAGCCTATATCCGTGATCCAGTCAAACTCATCTCCACAGACCCTAACAAAAACACCTGACCCACAGAACACAGGACAGATACGCAGAACAACAATCTACACTGTTAACGCAGCACGACAATGGAATCTCTTACCAGTGGACGTCAGAAACATGTCCAACAGCTCAGCTTTTAAACACGCCTGTGTCGAAATACTAGGTAACTTAAACATTAATGAATCATCTAGTTGTGATCTGTTATCACCTCCTCCTCTTCATTATTATTTCCCTCTTGCTTTCACAGATCAGTTTCTTCTATTCCCTCTTCTTCTTCTTCTTACTAAACCTGCTCTTCACCTCTCAATTGAAGCAATATCTCGGCACATTTTTGAAACTTTCTTCTAAGTAGTGCCAACGGCCGTAGCCGTGTTGAAACACCGGATCCCGTGAGATCTCCGAAGTTAAGCAACATTGGGCGTGGTCAGGAGTTGGATGGGTTGCCACGCTCTGTTGGTGGGGGGTAAGGGAATGGAGGAGCGGAAAGGAACTGGCCACCCTACCGCATGTAAACTCCAGCTCAGGAACACCTCTGTGGAGGTTCGGACCTGCCTTCGGGCAGAATAACCCTTACCTTACCTTCTAAGTAGTAAATCTAGTTCTTATCATTCATACATGTTTAATGTAATCTGCCTACAATGTGTGTTACATAGATGATATGACTTTCTTGTATGTATAACATGGTTCTTTTTTAATATCACTACCTTTGTTGATTATTTTATTAGTACTTTTTCTGTTATTATTGTTAATATTGTTTTCATATTATTGTCACCCGTAGTTATTATTAACAGCGTTATGGTTTAACAATAGTTAAGTGCAAGAAACGGCCTACATCCCTAACTTTGCCAGATTAAATAAAACACATTATTATTATTATTATTATTATTATTATTATTATTATTATTATTATTATTATTATTATTATTATTATTCGGAGGTATCTGTGGAACAGCAGAGGTGAAAGAAGGTGCGGGCTGGAATGGGTCTAACTACAAGTCCGAAAGATGAATTAAAAATTTAAATAAAGGTTATATTTTCAAAACTTAACAATTTTTACATAGAATTCAATTTTTTTTAAACAAGAATGATCAACAGCTATCCAATAATCAGGTACAAGGTATAATTTTACAAACGAAAACCCGAGTTTCGGGTATTAACAAGTTCTGGGCTCCGAGCCCCAAGTTTTGCAAGGTCTGAGCTCTCCGCTCACAAACACATATTTTAGAAAAGGGCAGAAATTCCCTCAATACAATGGAGCACTTGCTCCCAGCTATCAAATGTCACGCCTCCCAGAGGCACCTTTCAAAATACCAGAAAGAGCTAACCCGCTCTCAATCTTTCAAGCCTACTAAAGGCAATACCAGACTTTACAATTAACTGCCATCAAGGCAGAACTTACAAATATAAACAGGGGTATCTCGTACCCAATCTACTGGGCCTTCGCAGGAAGGAAAACAAAACGGGTTAAGTTAATGGCCCAAAATACAAAGCTGAATGGAGGCGAGTACTTGCACTTGAAAGCTTGTTAAAACCTAAGTGGCGCTAGGCCGATTCAACAGGGGCTATTCCCACACTAGGGAGGTGACTCGTATAAGAAAATGTTAATACATTAGGAAAGAGAAGAAAATCGGTTATGAAAACGTAGTCACCTCAGATCAAAATGAAGGGGAGCTCGAGAGGGTAAGGCACTCTCTATCCCCGATTTACAGTTAAAGTAACATGAAAATTTTACATCGAAATGGTATAGGTTACATCAAAACGGTTTCGGACCTGCCCCGAGGATTAAACTGCTGAGCTAGCAAGAAAATAAAGATGTTAAACGGCCATTACCTTTTGAAGGGCTGCTGACTGATGAAAGAGGCGCTTCCCGCCTCCTGCTATACTTCCATACACTAAACTAGATGTTGTACGAGTGGCGGAGAGCCAGGAAAATCAGCAGTTTTTATACCCTCGCGGATGATTCGAGATCTTTCATGAATAATTAAGACACACCCACATGCGTTTGTTGGTCGGATAAAAGTTACAAGTCAAAAATGAAGAAGAAACCTGTGATTGGAGGGAAATTAATTACAGAAATTACTGATTGGGTAAATTCAAAACAGGCGGAAAGAAAGGATTAATATAGCCAACACACCAACGAAAGAACGAAATTTAGTAAAGACAACAACTTATGAATACAAAATATCTTCAAGAAAAGTTCCTTCACTTCGCACCAGGGTGCATGATCATAGTTTTTGGTAGAGACATCTGTGAGAGAATGTCCACACTTCTTGATAATTAGTAAACAAAAACAATTCGAAATTAATACAGTGACATCTTCAGATAAACGGTTGAATTAATTCAGTTTTAAAGTTCAGAGTTTCAGCAGTAGAGGAGTACTTTAAGGCGGAAAATTCAAATGTGCGGCGTATAGGTGTACCAACCGGGACAATTATTATTATTATTATTATTATTATTATTATTATTATTATTATTATTATTATTATTTCTTCTTGCGTTCCGGCCTTCTAAGGACCACCTTACAATTTCAATTCTTCCTCCTTAGTTCTTTCCTTCTCTTCCAGTATTCTTTTATTGTTTCACTGTGCTTCTTTTTCCTGTCTTCAGTCCACTTCGTGCCTGTTTTCTTTTCCTTCCTCCCTTGGTATCCTTCCATTTGTAAGACTTTCTTCCTAAAAATCTTTCTTTCCAATAATTCTTCTTCTCGTATGTTGTTCCTTTTCCAGGTCTTTCTTAACTTCTTGAATTCAGGTGGTGGTTGATTTCTTTTCCCAAAGGTACTTGAATATTCGTTTGGTTAGTCTACTGTCATCCATTCTGTAACTGTGTCCAAGAAATAGCAATCTCCTTGTATTATTATTATTATTATTATTATTATTATTATTATTATTATTATTATTATTATTATTATTATTATTATTATTGTGATTCTTTCTTCCAACAACGGAAATCGAACCAGCTAACCACCGTATAAGACCCTAAATAGTGAACGCCTTAACAGACATGGCATCGGGCGAGTTGGCAGTGGTTAGGGGCGCGCGGCTCTGAGATTGCCTCCGGGAGACAGTGGGTTCGAATCCCACTGTCGGCAGCCCTGAGGATGAAATTCCGTGGTTTCCCATTTTCACACCAGGCAAATGTTGGGGATGTACCTTAATTAAGGCCACGGCCGCTTCGTTTCAACTCCTAGGCCTTTTCTATCCCATCGTCGCTATAAGACCCATCTGTGTCGGTACGACGTAAAGCCACTAGCAAAACAGACATGGCCTTCAACACGCAACGTTTTGACGTGCCTCCTAATTACGTATATGCCTTTCCATTTACCGTTCACCGAACAACTGAATGTACACGCGTTACTGAATACCCTCTTTAACTTTAAAGTTACGAGATATAAAAGCTGTGAAGTTAGACTTGTAGCATTGTCGGGTTCGGATGTGGTGAATATTTCATGAGTACCCTGGCAAAACTTTGGCGAACTATTTGTTTAAAACTGGACAAAAGCTAAAATAAAAATTGCATACTTTCTACTTATTCTAAGTATACTTCGATCAATTTAAATATCAGAGAGAGAGGAAACTTTAATGCCCGGTAGCCATAAACCTAGCGAGAGGTTATTTTATTATGCAGTCATACTGAGGCCGCTTCCTTCCAACTTCTAGGCCTTTCCTACCCCATCGTCGCCATAAGACCTATCTGTGTCGGTGCGATGTAAAGCCACTAGCAAAAATATGTCCAAAATCCAGGTCATCGGTACTTATCGCTTGGTAAGTGGAACCATGGTATTTGTCGTGTTGCGGGACTAATGGAAAGTAGCGGAGACTCGCGGTATTCCACACACTACGATACTACTCAGAGGTGTAATGCGCACATGTAACTCAGATCTATGGTGTTTCTCACATTGCGGCGTTATTTACAGGCAACGCAAACCTATGGTGTTCCTCATATAGGGATACTAATCCCAGGGACTCGTACTATCCCGTGGTGTTCCTCACATAGTGCGTAGTAATCATAGGCAAGGCAGACCCATGGTGTCGCTCAAATAGTGGTACTAATCACAGGTAATGTAAAACTCATTCACATTCACACATTGTCGCTACTAATATCAGACCTATTGTGTACCTAACATAGTGGTACTACGCGCAACTAAAGCGACCCAGGGTATTCCCCGCGTAGTATTACTAGTAGTCCCATGGTTCTAATTCGATCATTACTTGGTCGCCCCTTTTTGTCGCCTCTTACGACAGGCAGGGGATACCGCGGGTGTACTCTTCGTCTGCGTCCCCCACCCACAAGGGGATGTGTGTTTGGTCCGCGAGAGCTATTTTAATTCGTTCAAGTCCGCCGGCAAGACGGTTAGGAAACCCCCTCCGCCACGTGGGATTATCACCTCTCCCCGTGCTACGCAAGCAAAGTTGGTTCGTGGTATTTCTAGTCTGGTGCAGCCCTTGCAAAGCAGACCCTGCTACGAAGGTGGGTGGTATCTGCCGCATCTAGAACCGCAAATCGGAGAATATCAGGCAGCATTCAGACCAGGCCGATCGTGTCCACGGCATATCTTGAACCTAAAGCTAATTCTAAGACATCAGATAATTTGTAGCAAAAATTTAGTTTGCACATTTGTTGATTTCAAAAAGTCTATAAATCAGTGAATCATAAATCACTCTTTAAAATATTTAAAAGATCAAGGTTTAGATATGAAAACACCGAGCTCGATAGCTGCAGTCGCTTAAGTGCGGGCAGTATCCAGTATTCGGGAGATAGTAGGTTCGAACCCCACTGTCGGCAGCCCTGAAAATGGTTTTCCGTGGTTTCCCATTTTCACACCGGGCAAATGCTGGGGCTGTACCTTACTTAAGGCCACGGCCGCTTCCTTCCCACTCCTAGCTCTTTCCTGTCCCATCGTCGCCGTAAGACCTATCTGTGTCGGTGCGACGTAAAACAAAATAGCAAAAAAAAATAGATATGAAAACACTTTCAATCATAAAACAGGAACTGACAGACACGACGTCCAAGTTTAAATTCATAGCGGAGACCACAGATCCATTTGAAATCAAAACGGGAGTAAGAGATGGAGATGGAATCTCACCCTTACTCACCAACCAATCACTTTAGGCAGGAGTAAACTAGCTTCGCATTTGCGGATCATTAAACCATAATGTCTTTATGGATCAAAGACGCTAATTTTGAACAGAAAATCAGATATTGAAAATATTGAGAAGAAGAAACGCAAAACAATAAGAAAAATCTAGACCTGAAACTCACGAACGGACAATACCAACTTAGAGGCAGACAGGAAATCAAACAATACGCAAATATTCTCAGTGATATTTAGAAAACGCAGGCTAACGTTCTATGGTAATATTAAACGAATACATCCAGACAGACTTACCAAACAAATAGTCTAATTGTAGGAAAATATGAGTAAGGCTAAAACAGACACAATGAAATAGATTGGCGAAATTAAAACCGATATGAAACAGGCAGGAATTACACCAGCAGATGTCAAAAAAGGGGTAATCTTCAGATCCAAAATTCACAAATGGCAGGTTGATCTAGAGGAAAGACCAAAGAAGAAGACTGGAACAACCTGGTCTGAAGACAGGAAAGAAGCGCACAGTAAAAGTATGGAAGAAATGTGAGCACAGAGGAAGACAACTCTACGCCTCTAAACACCTTGCGTAGTCTTAATAGCCTTGTTCGCATATAATAATAATAATAATAATAGTAAAATAGTCAATTTACTATTATATTTTGCTGGTTCTTCACAGAGAGTAAATCTATTAAAATGAGTCCTCACAATTAAACACAATATGATGTTGCGCAGCTATAACGGGATTCAATCCATATTCATGATCATTCTCGACTTTGATCAGGATCTGCTTAGCTGACGCAGTAATGTGTCGTCGGTTCACCTGGACGAACATGTGTTCGATTCCCTGTCAGGAATGCGAAACATTTAGGAACGTGATTTCCCACTTCAGGTAAGGCACATTATACTGACGTTCACTCCGCCACAACAAATAATGGGCTCAGGATAAATCCTGAGGAGAAAGGTGGTCGGGAATAGAGCTAACCACTTTACTGTACATAGTGCCGCGAATACGAACAGTGGAAGCCTTTACCTTCCACTCGTACAAGTACAGACGTTTATTATTATTAATTTTTTTTATTTATTAGGGTTGTTTATAGTCGCTTTAACTCCAAGGTCTTATCGCGACTCTTACATATGATTACAGAATAATGGTAATAATAATAATAATATTGTAATTATAAAAATGTAAAGAAAAAAAAATAAGTATAATGTAATTACATTTTGGAGTGCAAGCCAGTGTCTTTGAGGAAGTTGATGACTTGATGACTCAGTGCTGGAGAAGACAGTGTCAGTTCCATTCCTTTAGGTATGTTGTGGTGTTGGCGCCAATGGTCATACAGTTGACATTCTGAGATGATATGCTTGACAGTGAGAGAGCAGTTACATTTGCTGCAGGTGGGAGGTTGTTTCTTTTCTAGGAGATAGTTGTGGGTGATCTTCGTATGTCCTATCCTTAGTCGGGAGATTAAGACTTGTTCATGTCTGGTGAGGTTTTGGAGAGGATATGTTCTTGTAGATATCATTTTAATTTTTTGGAGGTTGCTAGTGGAAGTTTTAAGCCAGTTCATTTTCCATTGTTCGTGTAGTTTGATTTTGATATAAGCGATGATATCAGAATGTGGCGTAGCAATTTGACGGTCGTTGATTGGGAGACTAGTAGCTTCTTTTGCTGCTTGATCAACTGATTCATTGCCTGGTATTCCTCTGTGAGATGGGATCCACATAAAAATAACATTTTTTCCTGCGATCTTGATCTTGTGGTACAGCATTTGAATTTCTTTAACAAGTAGGTGTGTTGTTGATGGATTTTGTATTGAAGTTAATGCACTTTTGGAATCAGAGAATATTATGAATGAGTTGTTGTAGCTTGCTTTTGAAATATGAATCATGGCCTGGTTAAGAGCATACAGTTCACTTGACGTTTAGTTTTGTAAATTCCTTTGTAGATAATATTCACATTATAACAAAAATTATTATCTTACAGTACTTAAATACCATAAGAATCTTCCAACAGTAGTTGGTAAAGATATAGTACATTCAGGACAGTCCGGCTCCATGGCTAAATGGTTAGCGTGTTGACCTTTGGTCACAGGGGTCCCGGGTTCGATTCCCGTCAGGGTCGGGAATTTTAACCACCATCGGTTAATTTCTCCGGCACGGGGGCTGGGTGTATGTGTCGTCTTAATCATCATTTCATCCTCATCGTGACGCGCAGGTCGCCTACGGGAGTCAAATCGAAAGACCTTCACCTGGCGAGTCGAACATGTTCTCGGACACTCCCGGCACTAAAAGCCATACGCCATTTCATTTAACCTTCGGGACACAGGTAAAATTTCCTTAATTTTCCATTTTCAGCTATGAATCGTAGTTGAGAACAGAAATTTTAATTTCTCTGGTATACTGCAAATTTATTCCGGCGTTTTGAACAGGAGCCTACGAATTCACTGGTAATTTGGTCAATGTCAATTAAAATTGGTTATTTCGCGGTGAACATCAAGCATAGGTGGCGGCCTCGCAATGTAGAGGTAGCGTGCCTGCCTGTTATCCCGAGGCCCCCGTTCGATTCCCGGCCAGGTCGCAGATTTTAACATGGATCTGAGGGCTGGTTTGAGGTCCACTCAGGCTACAATTGAGGTGCTATATCTGAACGGTGAGATTGCGGCCCCGGTCTAGAAAGCCAAGAATAACGGCGAAGAGTATTCATCGTGCTGACCACATGACACCTCATAAACTGTAGTCCTTCGGGTTGATTATTAGCGGTCGCTTGGTAGGCCCTGGACCTTCCGGGCTGTTAGGCCATGGGGTTTGTTTTCTTATGAAGCATAAGTAAATTTTCAAGACGATTTTGACTACGGTCAATAGTGGAACATATTTAGACGGTGCAGAGTACAGACTGCACGGTGCAGGTGGATATAGAAACGGTGCGAACGCATTGAACAAATCTATTGGTTTCACAAAAATATTAAGTTTTATTACCACCGGTTTTTGGGATTACGAAATAATTAAAATTATCCACTGTCGGGAAGGGGTCGAAAGATTATCTCTCTGAAGTGTTGGGTATAAATAGGAGTGGTCAACGTGATACTGATACGTACCAGCTCTGTGGTAGCCTCTCTCGGTACTTCGATGATGATGATGATGATGATGATGATGATGATGATGAAGCTTGTTGTTTAAAGGGGCCTAACATCTAGGTTATCAGCCCCTAATGATACGAAATGAGACGAAATGTAATGAAAATTTAAAAGTCCAAAAACATTCACTGACCAGAATTCAAAACGTGATGACGAAGAGTGAATGGATGGATATGAATTTAAAACAATCAGTTGATCCGACCCGCAAAGCTCCACATTCTCACCAACTAGCATTAAACAATAGTGTTACTGACCAAGGGAATGCTTCTAAAGCATAATCCTGAATCTATTATTCTTGCAGTCAATAGGGGTCCAAAATCGAGGTCATCGACCCCTCATAATGGTACTTACCGCTATGAAAGTAGAACCATGGTATTTGTCATGTTGCGATACTAATCAAAAGCAGCGTAGACTCTCGGTATTCCACATATTATGGTACTATTCACAGGTAATATAATGCACACATATAACACAAACCTATGGGGTTTCTCACATTGTGACGCCATTTAGAGACAACGCAAATCGATGGTGTTCCTCACATAGGTGTATCAATCACCGGGACTCGTACTATCCCGTGGTGTTCCTCACATAATGGATACCAATCACAGGCAAGGCAGGCCCATGGTGTCGCTCTTTGAGTGGTACTAATCACAGGTACAGTAAAACCCACCCTGATTCACACACTGTCGCTACTAATCACAAACCTATAGTGTACCTAACATTGTGATACTACGCACAAATCAAGGGGATACAGGGTGTTCCCCGCGTGGTGATGCTAATTACAAGTAGTCCTATGGTTCTAATTCGATCATCCCTTGGTCGCCCCTTTTAGTCACCTCTTACTACAGGCAGGGGATACCGTGGGTGTATTCTTAGCCTGCGTGCCCCACCCACAGGGGGATGTGTCTTTGGTCCACGAGAGCTATTTTATTTCGCTCAAGTCCGCCGGCAAGCCGGTTAGGAATCCCCTATCCGCCACCTGGGACGCGCCACTTGGGAGAATCACCTCCCCCCGTGCTACGCCAGCGTAATAGATTCGTGGTTCCGGTACATCGTGGAAGGAGCTAGTGAGTCAGACGACCGGGAGCTCCCAGCCTGCCTGTAGAGCGAAGCACGCCATTCCATGTATTGTACTCTTCCTCTTATTTTCTGAATCTCTGGAAGTTGCAACGAGAATTTTCCATCTCTAGGTACGTCGCGAATATTCAAGTACACATCACCCGAGCTATAATAATAATAATAATAATAATAATAATAATAATAATAATAATAATAATAATAATAATAATAATAATAATAATAATAATAATAATAGCTTTACGCCCAAATAACTACTTCTACGGTTTTCGGAGACGCCGAGGTACCGGAATTTCGTCCTGCAGGAGGTTTTCTATGTGCCAGTATATCTACCGACACGATGCTGACATATTTGAGCACCTTCAAATACTACCGGACTGAACCAGAATCGAACCTGCCACGTTGGGGTCAGAAGGTCTGCGCCTCAACCGTCTGACCCACTCAGTCAACACTTAAAAGAGTAAACATAGAGAATAAGTTTTAGCTTATCATCTAGTTGCTTTACGTCGCACCGACACAGATAGGTCTTATTGCGACGATGGGACAGAAAAGGGCTAGCAGTGGGAAGGAAGCGGCCGTAGCCTTAATTAAGGTACAGCCCCAGCATTTGCCCGGTGTGAAAATGGGAAACCACGGAAAACCATCTTCAGGGCTGCCGACAGTGGGGTTCGAACCCACTATCTCCCGAATATGGATACTGGCCCACTTAAGCGACTGCAGCTATCGAGCTCGGTAGCTTATCATCTTACTACTCCGTGCGTAAAATAGGAGCTCCTAACCTCTGTTTGCTCTCGAAGAGCGTGATTCACTCTTCTCCAGAATAAAATAACTTACTGCCGATGTAATTATTGAAAACGTGTTTTAACCTCCTCATGCATGATGTTCACGTATGATGGCATTAATTCCGGACGTTCAAAACAAGCTATTGTAATGCAATTCACGTACCTTGCGTAATCCGGCCTGGGATCACTCAGTTGAAGCCAAATGCTACGTAGAACGGCGCAAGTACCTTTCTCCAAGTTTATTTCCATATTAAGAGCGATCGATTGTTCGCGGGCACAAGATTTTGTTTAACTGAGTGTTATTTATACTTCTACATGGTCCTAATGCTTGTGCTTCGAGATCGAAAGGGAAAATTACAGGCATTTGAGATATTAATCTATAGACCCATATCAATCCTTCGAGTGCCAGTCGATTTTATAGATCTTCTTAAGAAAATTGCCACGATATTTTACCTGGCAATGTGTACTATTTTATCCCTTTTGCCTTCATACATCTGAAAATGCGTTATCTATTTTCAAGCGGAAGATATATTTTTCAAATAAATGAACACTTGAACTTCTATAATGTAGGAATTATTTAAATTCATATACACATCTTCATTACAGACAGTTATGCCTTTCAATGTTAAGTCTGCGAGCCTCTGCATTTTAACTAAATTTCTTCACAATCCTCCACTTGTAACTACAGAGGTGGCTTGCTTTAGTTCCACACTTCCAGACATCGTCACCTTGGACAGTTTTCTACCAGGTATGCTATCCTCCTCCATTCACCGCACATGAACCCACGATTGAAGTCAATTTGTGCATACACATTTATACATCAAGTTTATTCCGAACTTAGCCTCATTTCGATGACTCTCTTGTCATTGTTGTAGCTGCCATAAAGATGAGGCCATCATCATAACCCAGGCTGCTTATTACGGTTCCACCTAAACGAATCCCTCCCTGTCGTGTCATACCTTTCAGAAAATGATCTATGTAAGCAATGAACAACAGAGGTGAACTACTAGAGCCTTGTGTATTCCCTGAAACTACCTTGGACTAAGTATTATGTCCATGCATTTTCTGACGTGTTCCAAAATGGCGTCAGAGTGGAGGTATGGGCCACACAAGCCAGAATTAGATGAAGTGAACTATAAATTAAAGGTTCACAGGAGGCCAAGACCGAGCAAAGAGCGCACAGTTTCAAAGGCTGTGAGTAGATAACATAAAATATCAAGTGGATTGTTTCAAAAGAAACAAGTAAATATTAATATTGTGACCGTATCGGTCATAAACATATTTATTTAATAATTAATTTAGGCCGTGAAAACTTTTGTCAAGCTCCCTTGTCCATATTACAGTAAAGCTGCATTCGATTGCATCAATTTTCACACCACCTCCGACTTGGTGGTGTAAGCACGAGTCCGTCATAGCTGGAAGAATCCCCAGAAAGAGAGCGAGCTATGAAAAATGACAAGGAAAGAAAATCTATACTAATAACTCCGCCCACTAAAAATGGCCGACCTAGCTCGATAGCTGCAGTCGCTTAAGTGCGGCCAGTATCCGGTATTCGGGAGATAGTAGGTTCGAACCCCACTATCGGCAGCCCTGAAAATGGTTTTCCGTGATTTCCAATTTTCACACCAGGCAAATGCTGGGGCTGTACCTTAATTATGAATACGGCCGCTTCCTTCCCACTCCTAGCCCTTTCCTGTCCCATCGTCGTGATAAGACCTATCTGTGTCGGTGCGACGTAAAGCAACTAGCAAAAAAAAAAAATGGCCAAAACACGGCAATGCCAATGTGCAAACTTGATTTGTATGGTAAGATTTTGAGATATGCATAATAATTAAGAAGGCAAACCTCGGCATGTCATACGTTTTCATAATAGACGTCTGCCAAAATTCGAATTGTTTATAAAATTTCAACGTGTGGAAAATTACGCAACCAAAGGATTATATAAGCACCAGTAGCGTACCGACACCAACTAAGTACGTGGACTCCGGATGGGGATCCCTGTAAAGGCATAATTTTGATAATGAAATTTAAATAAACCGCCGATCGATGCGTTTTCCGCGTGTAACTAGATTACTCAAAAGTCTGAGTCACACATTTGAGCGAATTGCCGATGTCACAGAACCCGTAGAACCACTGATATGTAAAAATGTGGTGGGTACTGATTACCGTATATTTTTCGTGTAGGGCTGAAATTATATAAGGAGCAGCCATGTTGAAAAACATGCACTTGACGCGAAAGATTGAAGGCAGACACACGGTCCGCTGGTTCTGGCCTTACCTGTATTCGGGAATGCTAATACGCATTTTGCAAATACGCGTTGTGAAATGGATGGTATTGAAAGTATTTAAATAACGTGACCGCGAGAACTGTGTTACAGTTTTGAAAAACTGTGTTCGTGAATGACGCAACTTATTTCAACGTCATTAGACTTGTTACAGCTAAGAAGAGGACCCTGGAATTATGAATGTGTTCAGCAGGACTAGAAGAGGATTCGAACCTGTGATTCACGTCAGCACCATGAGAGTAGGGCCTTCCCGAAGTCCGAACCATGGATTTCTCGACATGAGGATAAGTACATAACATTTAAATCTGAGTAACATGCACGGTTATGTAATATGTAGATCACATAAATTAGGTTGGCAATGTAAATTACATGCATTCTTGAATTAGGGAGAGACTTGTGAGTGATCTTCATATTGTTTAAAATATATTCATCTAGACGGGAATGGACATTTTATTATATGGGCTAAAATTTCGGGCCCATAACATATTGTGGCCGTCACACCTGACTGAATATGAGTTAGTGTGTTACTAGGGTCGCTTTGTCGGCGAGGGGCGCGTGCGGCCTTGGCTCGTTGATAGGAAACCAGTTTCTGACATGAAGAGAGTGGCTGGATGATTGACAAAAAATAATAAAAATAAAAGTGGACGAGAGAAAAAAGTAACCAGTGTGTGTCACTTGCAATTACATCGATCGGAGAGAAATGAAATATTTATAATATCATTGATGGCGTGATATGCATAAGTATGACAGTGCTCATGGATCATATTTTACTGAACTGTGTTAGTAATATGGTGTGTGAAACATAAAAATCAAAGATTGAATTTTTATTTAATTTTAATGGTATTTCGGCTAGAATGATGGTAAAAATTATGTAGTCTAACCCCAGAAGAATTCAGTACTTGAGTTGACTTCCGACCACGAGTGCCATGCACAATATTTAAGGCAAGTCATATTAGTACAAGCTCTCACATGCTGAAATGCTCCTGACCTGCCATCTACTGTTACTTCGTGGACGTCGTTAAAGGATTTCTTCTTAAGACAGCTGTGCGATACTATCATCAGGGATAGTTGACCCATTCCTGTGTTCGACGCTTCCTACAATTTTGTTAATCTGCAACTGGAGTTCGTGCAGTGAACAGACGTCGAAAGAGCAGATAAAATTTATAAAGTACGTGTTATTTTCAACCCAAAATTACGTGTGTGTTAACACATTTGTACAAGTTTCAGCTACCTCACGAGTGAACGTGGAAGAGGACCTCTCCGTTATCATCGCCAGGAGAAGATAAAATTTCGTGTCATGGACTCCATGTGTTTCACCATGAAGTTTTAAGCCATCGACCGCCGTCGGCAGCGACGAAATGCAGAGATTTTCACCTTAGCATAGCTGATTGAGGACCCAGACTTCAAGATGTGAAGGTATCTGCATAAGTTAAGTCGACTACGTCTTATCTATACCTGTTCTATGTGGCTCTTTATTTCTACTCTTATCTTTTCTTAATTTTGTTCTAAAATATCTAGTAGATTTATTTCACGACTTTCACTAGTTGTTTTCTAGATGTAAGATAGAACATGCTGCTTACTTTGCATACTTGCTTGGTTCATGACCACGTGTTAACGAGCTTGACGACGATGGTTCAGTTAAAGTGGTCCATGTGTTATCGAAACCATCCTTTCTTATTGTACGAATTTCATTATGATAGTCAGCTAATATGTGTTTGACGAATTCATTGAGGTGATATTTTTCTGATATTTTTTACATTCTCATGGAATTAGGACTTTTACTTGTACCTTACATTTATGATAGCGTGTCATCAGGATAGTAATTCCGAATCGTGTGTAAGTATTCATTTAGAGTATTAGATAATTGATGGATTAGTTAATCATCGGGACGAATTTCAGGAGGATATTCCGTATTCCGGGCTAGGAGTGGGAAGGAAGCAGCCATGTCCTTAATTAAGGTACATTTGCCTGGTGTGAAAATGGGAAACCACGGAAATCCATATTCAGAGCTGTCGACAGTGGGGTTCGAACCCACTATTCCCCAAATAGTGGATACTAGCGGCACTTAAGCGACTGCAGCTATCGAGCTCGGTATCTGTATTTTTAAACATCACTGGAGAATATTTCTGTTAAGCAATGCGAGAATTCACATATCTCTCCCTCTCAGTCTCTCACTCTCTCGAACCCTTGAATTGTAACGTATGAAGCCTCCCGTTTATACAGTATGACCCAAATATCTGTTAACATTTGACGTGGCAATACTTCGCGGATTACTGGAGGGAGAGAGGGAAACTGACACACATGATTGGCATGGCATGGGGTTTATTGACACAAAATAAAGTACACAAATTGACCAACAGATGGCACTTCATACGATACACAAGCAATAATTAGCGTAACAATGGAGATTTAGCAAAGACGATGTTCTTTAAAACACCTGCTCAACATATCGGCCGTCATTCATTAACAATACCTATAGTCGCGGACAATGTTGTGAAGAGCATTGTACAGCATATTCGTAGGTATAGTGAGAAATTGCCGTTGGATGTTGTCATTCATTATCCGTAATGAGGTCGGACGAACTTCACGTAACCCCACTGAAGTCCGGGCACTGGGGAGGCCAAGCTTGACATGCTGCGATTGCAGGAGCATCTGACGCCCTCTCTCACGACAGATAATTTTATGCCATACACGGAATTCATACGGCATCACTGATGTGTTGCTGTCCAGTGCCATCTGTTGGCCTTCTTGTGCACTGGTTGTTGGGCCAATAAAACCGTATGTCATGACATCGCCCTCTACTATGAGTGCGCTAATACGCCTTCCCAATACAGCAATATGAGCGATATGGGCCTAGTTCCCATTTTTACCGCTGAGCGCTGCTTCCCTGGCATTCAAACACGGTTGTTCATTACAGCACACGTTAAGTATCTCGTATATTTCTGTTTAAATATATAGCCAATCACTCGATAAACATATTTGAATCACACCTTACACCTTAATAAATAAATACAGAGAAGAACGTATTCCTCCACAGCCGAAAAAACGTACAAAATAATGTTACCGTTAGTAAATGCTGTAGAAAAATAATTTCACACACTTCTCTGTTTGAGTGTTTCGCGTTCTCGCGTTCAAATCTTTCAAAGATCTCTGTTACTTAATGTGGCTATGTTATTTAAAAATACAGGACTAGCACACTCGCAAATAACTTCACACAATAACTGTTAATGTTCGATTTCAAGACAACTGAAGTTGAGAAAATCACGCAACACAGGCGCTAAATAGTCACTCATAGACGCAACAGGATTTTTATGCACGAATGTTTGTGCTTTCAATACAACATCATGAATAACTTTCAAAATTCACAGTGGAAAATCAGATGGGTACTGAAGCCTGCTGTTTTAATCTCTTTTATAAATCAAGTCCATTAGCACTGCTGAACACCTTGGTATCGTCAAAAGAGTCAAGAATCTTGTCCGGCTGCAATGTTGCTACATTTGTGTTACTGACATGTATGTCGAATCATTCTTTTATTGTTAACATGTATTTGACAGTGGTACCTGCAGTAAATATTCGTGCATATCTGTATACGAACGGTCTTTTAAATATTCTAGGGCTGTCATTACTTCAGTCGCGAAAATATATTTCACGCACCGCACATTCATTTTCTTAAACTTAGACGGCACGATGCTTTTGCATGTAAGAAAAAGGAACCGGTTTCACAGTTTTATTTGATTGAATCTGATACAGTTTCTTTATAAAATAACCATTTAGGGCCTATATTCTGGGAACCATTAAACATGGTTGTTTTGAGTACAGAATTTATCACTTTTTCAGAATGTGCGGTTGGTCGGAAGCACGAAGAGGCACAGATCTTCGGTTTAATGTCTTTTGAAGAGGGCATTCTTCTTATCATGCTAACATTAGTCTTATGATCGCCACTCTTAATGTACAACAGGAAAAACCGCAAGCTTCGACTTCATTTATTGTTGTGAGTGTCAAAGTATGTACCTCTGTACCTAAAAGCCTCTTAAAGAGGAAAAATTCTGCTGGTAACCTTTAATAGTCACTGTAGAAATTATAAAACAGAGAAGGTTATTGACCAGGGTAATTCTATTTCTACTTTCGTTTGCATGACAGTCATCTTGAGTACTTTTATTCGTTCAACATGGAATGAAGCATCTTTCTATTCAAAGAAGGCGTCGAGTTTCTCGCAATAGCCTATAACATCTGTTGTTCGATGGAATACCAATAAGCGCAGTCTCTCTGCTCCATTTAGGCGCTGATTTTCTGCTAAGAGGCCTCCTTTACTAAGAGTGTTATTCCAGTCTCGCAGTTTATATCTCCTACGTAGCGTGAAAGTGTGGATTTATTCCTTGCGGCGAACATATCGTTTCGATGATCTCGAATTGAAATTCGGCGAGAAATTCTCTTTTGAAGTAGAATTTAGCCATTTATGACGTTGTTACTTGCTGGAAGTAAATTCACGAAATCCCACTTGCCGATCTGCTTTTCATCTTACATCAAGGCACACAGCAGTAAACCATATTATGAACACAAACATTAAAACAGTTCACAACCAAAGAAACAAACAAAATAAGCAAACATAGGTTCAAATTACACCAGCACTCTTAGCGATGATCACTGAGCGTGTCTCGTCAAGCAGACTAATGCCAGCTTCTCAGCGCTCCAAGCGCCTGAACTGGTAACCATGACGTGTTCGCTCGTGTACATGTGTGGCCGGGCGAATAAGAAGGCGTATTAGCGCAGTCATAGTAGAGGGCCACGGCCGACTGGATCGCTCGCTGCGCTCCTTATACCGGCGTTGACAATCGCTTGTGAAGCCCAGCATAAAGCTGTAATTGGAAAGTTTCACCGTAATGCCGCTTGAGCGCTGGCCTACTACCACTGACAGGCAGCTGTATATCGCAAATTGCCGCATTTCCAGTTTTATTTTTTTGGTTTTTCTTTCGTAAACGTTAGCAATGTGTTCGCAATGAGGTGCTTGTTGGCTTCATATTGAAATCTGATAGTTATGCGCTAGTGAGTTTATTTTTTATTGTGTAGTGTGGTGATTATATTTTTTAAATTGTGTATACAAATCTTGGAATTTGTGACATTCTTGTGCACCTTTTCGTACTTCGAGCAGAAATTTTATGGAAACAAGAAGAAAGTGATTTCTCGCTGTAACTTCATCCTGAACAAGGATTTTAATTTATGCGCTAATTCGTTTTCTAATGGTGTGGTGATTTGCTTTTCTTTAAATGTATTAGGAAATATTCGAATATATATTGCAGTGTGCATTTTTTGTATTCCAAACAGAAAAAAAAGAGCTAAGTGACACTGTCATTTCACGAATTCTCTGTAGATCAGGACAAAACTACGGAGTGGCTAAAAGCAGGTAGCATTCTCGTCTTAGTTTTCCGTTTCTATTTCGGGTATTTACCTTCGTTCTTTCTTTCTTTCTTTCTCTGTTCACCCCTCCAAGGTTGGCTTTTCTCTCGGACTCGGTGAGGGATGCCACCTCTACCACCTCAAGGGTAGTGTCCTGGAGCGTGAGACTGCGGGTCGGGGGATACAACTGGGAAGGATGACCAGTAGCTCGCCCAGGCGGCCGCAACTTCTATGCTGAACAGGGGCCTTGTGTTGGGGATGGGAAGATTGGAAATCATAAACAAGGAAGAGGGAAGGAAGCAGCAGTGGGCTTAAGTTAGTTACCATCCCGACATTTGCTTGGAGGAGAAGTGGGAAACTATGTAAAACCACTTCGAGGATGTCTGAGGTGGAAATCGATACCCCCTCTACACAGTTGACCTCCCAAGGCTGAGTAGACCCCGTTCCAGCCTTCGTAACACTTTTGAAATTTCGTGGCAGGGCCAGGAATCGAACCCGGGCTTTCGGAAGTGGCAGCTAATCACGCTAATCAGGTATTTTTACCCATTAATTTTCTTTCATAGAATAATCCTTTAGACGGTGTCGTATTTGCCATATGACAGCAATACAACACATTTTTATCCAAGATAATCTGAAGTTTAACATTTAAAGATTGACAAGTAAGAATCACTACTGCTATGACGATATGGCCAATTTATGAAGTGTTATTACCTGAGCAATGGGGCGATGACCTAGATGTTAGGCCCCTTTAGACAACACGCACCATCATCGAGCAGAGAACAGTTTACAATTTATTTACTCAAAATACTTTTCTCTCACTAAATTTTTATTTAAATTCTTCTTCTTCTTTCGCTATTTGTTTTTCGTCGCACCGACACAGATAGGTCTTATGACACCGGTGGAATAGGAAAGGGCTTGCAGTGGGAAGGAACCGGCCGTGGCCTTAATTAAAGTACAGCCTTATGTGAAAATGGGAAATCACGGAAATCCATCTCCAGGGCTGCCGACTGTGGGGTTCGAACCCACTATCTCCCGGAGGCAAGCTCACAGCTGCACGCCGCGCGGCCAACTTGTTCCACCCTACTGCATTTCAAGTAAAAATTATTGTCTGAATTTAGCACGGCCAACTTGCCCGGTATTTAATATTCTACTGAAAGGTATGAATGAAATGTAATCTGAAACTATATATATTGAAATAAAAATTTAAACATGTTTGAGTCAAAACATTTATGTTATGCATACAACCAATATGGAAAAAGTAAGACTTTTATGTTTTAGTCCAGCCCCCTTCCTGAGACCAGCGCTTGAAGAATTTTAAAACTCTAATTGAACAATGACTCTTAATCTCAATATTAACACCAGAAGACGAAAGTATTGTGGTAAGTTCTGCTATGTATCTAAATGCCACGATAATAAAAACGATTACTCTTATTCCTCACAATTAAGGAACGTCAGTTGGACTACTCCACCCTCCGGAGTTTCATTCCACGACGTTATTTTGGCACATATCAATGAAAGGAACCTTTAATATTAATCATTTTAACAATATTAGTCAATGTAACATACTATTTTATTCCCTAAATTAAGATACATCGGCAATCAGAGTCAATATCAGAACGACAGCTGGACTAAGTCATCTCCCCGCAGTTTCATTTCACGACATCATTTTGGCAAATATGAACGAAAGTAACCTTTAGGACTAATCATTTTAACAGTATTAACCTATGTAACATTCTCCATAACTCTAAATTGCGATAAATCGGCAAACAATGTCAATATATTTTCCATAAAGAAGTATGCATTTCTACCGCAAATAGGTCGGCCGCCAGCGCCACGTGTCGAGCTGTGCAACTACTCCGATTACAGTGCGTGGACCCGATTGTCAAGGCCGATAAGGAGCTAGCTAGAGCGACGCATCAAGTCGGCCGTGAGAGGGCGATGGTAATGACAAGCATGTGTGGCCATTTGTACCTAACGTGTTGCTGTTCACTGTCATCTGTTGGTCATTTTGTATACCCTGTACTTCCAATCACGGCCGACTAATGCGTCGCTCTAGCTAGAAGGAGCGCAGCGAGGGATCCAGTCGGCCGCCTTCCAATGCCATCCTGTAAGTTCCCAGGAAAAATTAACGATTTATATTTATTGGGTTTAATTCTAAAATCTCTATAATTATAAAAGGAAGTGTCTGTCTGTCTGTGTGTGTGTGCGCGATGCCCAGCAAAATCTACAGCACGTAGAGATCTGAAATTTTGAACATAGGTAGATGGAAGGGGGTCCGAATGCACCTCGAAGCCGGAATTTTCATTTTCGCTTTCGTTGGTGAGTTATGAACGAAAATCCATCGGAAAACGTGCATTGGGATATGACAATCCAACGTGCTGTCACCAATATTAAATGCATAGAGTCGCTGTCGCTAGGCAACGTACATAAGATAGGTAGAGTACACAATTCAAGGAGCCATTGTACGTCCAGGACGTAGGAAGCTGTTTTTGGTCTTATATGGTGTGAGGGTATATGACGGTGTTGATGATGATTCGTCCGTCGGATCGGGACGTTAAGTCTTGAGCTATTCGAGAGGAGTGGTTTATGTGCCGGCGGCGGGTTTCATCCTCTTCATATATCATGTCATTCATTTCTTTCAACAAGCACCTTTTACAAGAATTACCCGATGTTCTACACAGTTACAAGTCTATAGACTTGGAGTCACCTGGAGTACCCTCGAACATCTTAGAGCGGACGATTGTGGCACCAATTATCCTTCTTAAGAGTAAGTATCCAGCCCTCTGCAATGAACACGACTCTGAAACTGATGACTAAATGTTATTAAAGTCATTCTCATGATTGGGCATGCCGCGAGCGAAGTAAAATTCATTCCTCGGATTCGAATAATTTCTTCGGATATACAGTTTAAGTTTAGATCTCTGCAGTGTTCAAAATAAAATTTCTCCATGTAATAATAAAGCAAGCATAATCTTCTTCTTCTTACTATATATAAAAATGGATGTATGCATGTATGTGTGTGTGTAAATGATACATCTCCTCCTAAACCACTGGAGCAATTTCATCCAAACTTGGTATACTTATGACTTACTATCTGGAGACGAGTACTGTGGGGGTAAGCCATCCGTAGCTCCCTTAGGGGTGGGGGGCCAGGGGGCAAGGTATAAAAATAATCGAAAAACGGGCCGAATCCACAGTTATCGGGGTCGCTGAGATAAACAGTGACACTCCCGATTTTTCAAAAGTCGAAGTTCAGCTCCCTTTCGTATGGGGGCGAGGGGGGATATACCGGGTGGTACAGCTGCCCCTATTTTTCCCCGAATATATGCAACCAGCTAGGACGTAAATGCCTCTTAGTCCCACCTTGCGCAACACCTGACAGCAATGTTATGTGCAGTTAACCCGATGCAGACTTCTCCGCACAATGGAAAAATGGTTCAAGAGGCAGTAAGTGAGGTCCATCTCAAAAACACTGTACCATTTTATGTAGAGCGGTGTCCAACACTCTACTAATTTTTACGAAATGTTACTATACTGTACAAACCATAAACACGCCTATAGCTGTCGGTAGAGAATTGCGCACCTGATTGGTCCAAGAGGCCATTTTCTTTTGATAGAAAGGGCGGTCGTGGTATCATAGAAAACGTGATAGGGTAAGACCAATTACAGACATGTCAATGCACCACCATTTTGTACAGTCTCATCACATCGAAATTGATAGAAACGTGTTTTGCACTGTAGTTTATAATCTGTGGCACGCAAATGCTGTACAGCAGATGTGATAGCTTACGCCATGTAATTACTACCGTTAGAGCGACCAAAAAAGGCATAAAACGGGACCATAAGGCTGTAACTCATCAGTAACTTGTCGAAGCGGGAACTTGCGCTCTCCTCGTGAATACAGAGTTACAAGGATGGCGCTTGTACGTTGCAAATAGCTGCGCGGAATTACGTATGGAAGACGTACCTCGATAGGTTACTTGAAGCAGGAAGGGTTCCAACCATTCTTGAGTCATGCGTTTTTTAATGTCATTTCGTATTCGCCTAGGCATCGTTTACGAAGACCTTTCTGAAGTCTCCGATATTCTTCTACGGAAGTTATAATAAACAGGTATCATAAATATCGCCACATACGCACCGATTGTGAATACCATCTGAAACATAACGCTGGACTCATTCAACCAAGTAACGCGTAGAAAATGGTTGCAACTATCTGGGCGTAAGAGAGACGCGCTTCTTTAGTTCACTGTGGTGTTTGCACATTCGAGTTCAGAACTTTTAACATCAACGATCAGTATCGAAGCGATAGCCTAGGTAATTCCATTAGTACAGAGCTACGAGACCAATTCTTTGTCGCCTGCAGTGGCTACATGGCACCAATCACAGCGAGCATACGATATGTTAGCAGGCATTTAGAGTTCGAATCTAGTTACGAGCTTTTCAATTTTATTTTTATATTATACTTGTAAGGCCATTCGTAATAAATATTTAACGTTCTTAAGTCTCAAAGGTAATTTGCCACCTTTACAAAGAAAGCATACATACGAAAGGAATAATAACATGCGACTTCCATATGGCAAACGACTACATGGAATGAAGCGCAGTGCACGTGTTGTCAACATTCTGACCCACCCATTCAACCAAGCAACTGCGCACGTTCGACTCGAAGACCAACTAACAGCAGTCTACACTTCATACGTAGGGCACATGAAACAGCATATCGTAATCCTAGCAGCAACGTGTGAGCACGTACTGTACGGTTAGCACGAAAGCAAACATGATGTATTCACGGGATGATTATGTGAATATGGTACTACTTTATGGAGAAGCAAGGCAAAATGCACGGAAAGCCAGACGCTTGTATCAAGAACGATTTTCTGGACGAAGGCTGCCAACTGCAGATACATTTCGACGTGTTGAAAGACGGTTGCGTGCAACGGGGTCATTTCATACATTACCCCCCGTTCGGGATGCTCCAGTGACGTCTGGAAATAACGACGAAGCTGTTCAAAATGCAATTGCATACAACCCGCACACAAGCTCACGGGCCATAGGAAATGAACTGAACATGAGTTATGTATCTGTACTGCGAATAGTGCACCGCCATAAATTCCACCCTTTTCATCAACAGCTGCACCAGGAACTTCACGGAGATGACTTTCCAAAACGGATAGAATTTTCGCAATGGATATTACAAAGAGTTGAAGCTGATGCGAATTTCTTAATGGACATTCTCTTTAGTGATGAATCCAGATTTCACAACAACGGAACTGTTAATCGTCACAACTTCCATTACTGGAACGTTGAAAATCCTCACTGGATCAGGGGAGCTCGATTTCAGGTACAATGGGGCATCAACGTGTGGTGCGGGATACTAGGTGACAAGATAATTGGGCCATATTTCTTCGAAGGAAACCTTACGGGACGACGCTATCTAGAGTTTCTTCGTGAGTAACTCCCACTCTTATTGGAGGATGTGCCCCTTATGGCACGGTTACGGATGTGGTTCCAGTAGGATGGAGCTCCCCCACACTGGTCGTTGGCAGTACGGAACCACTTGCATAGGACATATCCTGGACGATGGATTGGACGAGGGGGTCCGGTCACATGGCCGGCTAGATCACCTGACCTTACTCCACTCGACTTTTTCCTCTGGGGTTATTTAAAGGAAAGAGTCTATGAGCAGGAGCCTGAGAGCCCGAATCATTTACGGCGGCTCATCACGGAAGCCTGCAGGAAGATTCCACCACATATGTTGCAGCAAGCAAGAATGTCTCTCCTCCACCGTGCTCAGATGTGCATTAACGAAGCAGGTGGTCATTTTGAACATTTGCTTCATTAATCGAATGGCCATGCATAAGCCCATCGCACCGCTGTCGGTACAATCTCACTTTATTGCAAATAGCTCTTTTAAGAGCTCCTTAAAAAACAAACATAGCTGAGTACCTGCAATATGAGAACTGATCATGATTTAGATTTGTCGTCAACAACACGACTCTCACGAACATCAACAACGCAATAAAAATATTCGTCGTACACAGGACTCGAACCGCCTACTAACGAAAACCGGTACTCTCCTCTAACTTTTAGCAAGCTCGGCTATCACGGGTTGCTGTTTAGCGCTGTTGTGTTGCTGCTACTTCTAGTCATTCACCAATAATCTTCTCTGTACAGGACGTTTCTGCGACACATAATTTTCACGATTCTTTACCATCAATCGGTATTTTATCATTAATGCTGATTTGCTTGACACGAATAAACGAATTATGGAAAGCGTTGTAAGAGCAGACATTGTAGTGAGTAGTCAAGGTCAATATTTTTAGGTTCGACTATAATCTGCGGGTTGCATAAAACTGCGTGAATAGGGGCAGCTGTACCACCCGGTATAAAATTAAACAGACCGCCTCTGTGGTGTAGTGGTTAGTGTGATTAGCTGCCACCCCCGGAGGTCCGGGTTCGATTCCCGGCTCTGCCACGAAATTTGAAACGTGGTACGAGGGCTGGAACGGGGTTCACTCAGCCTCGGGAGGTCAACTGAGTAGAGGTGGGTTCGATTCCCACCTCAGCCATCCTCGAAGTGGTTTTCCGTGGTTTCCTACTTCTCCTCCAGGCGAATGCCGGGATGGTACCTAACTTAAGGCCACGGCCGCTTCCTTCCCTCTTCCTTGCCTATCCCTTCCACTCTTCCCATCCCTCCACAAGGCCCCTGTTCAGCATAGCAGGTGAGGCCGCCTGGGCGAGGTACTGGTCATTCTCCCCAGTTGTATCCCCGACCAATAGTCTGAAGCTCTAGGACACTGCCCTTGAGGCGGTAGAGGTGGGATCCCTCGCTGAGTCCGAGGGAAAAGCCGAACCTAGAGGGTAAACAGATGATGATGATGATGATGATGATGATAAAATTAAACGAAAATAATGTCGAATATATAGTTTTCGGGGGTCTCCGAGGTGAATTGTATACTCTGGATTTTTAGTATCAGGAGACAAACCATGTGGGGGTAAGACAGCCCAGCAACCCTTAGGGGCGGGGGGGAGGGGCGAGCTGGGTCAGATAAACAAATTAACGAAAATAGTGTCGAATCCATACTTTTTGGGGTCGCTGAGATGAATAGTGACACTCCGGATTTTTTTTAAGTTCAAGTTCAGCCCCCTTTGGGGTGGGGGCGAGGGGGGAGTGATATATAAAATTAAACGAAAATAGTGTCGAATACATAGTTTTCGGGGTCGCCGAGGTGAATTGTACACTCCGGAATTTTAGTATCAGGAGACAAACCACGTGGGGGCAAGACAGCCCAGGAACCCTTAGGGGCAGGGGGGGACGAGGGGGCTGAGATATAAAAATAATCGAAAATAGCGTCGAATCCATACTTTCTGGGGTCGCTGAGATGAACAGTAACATTCCGGAATTTTTTAAAGTCCAAGTTCAGCCCCCTTCGTGGTGTGGGGCGATGGGAGAGTGATATGTAGAAATAATAGAAAATAGTGTCGAATACATAGTTTTCGGGGTCGCTGAGATGAATAGTGACACTCCGAATTTTTAGTATCAGGAGACAAACCACATGAGGGTAAAACACCCCACGAACCCTTAGGGGCGGTGGGGAGGGGGGGCAAGGGGACTGAGATATAGAAATCACCGAAAGTAGTGTCGAATCCATACTTTTCGGGATCGCTGACATGAATAGTTACATTCCGATTTTTTAAACTCAAAGTTTAGCCCCCTTTAGGGTGGGGTAGGGGGGAGCGAGATATAATAATAATAATAATAATAATAATAATAATAATAATAATAATAATAATAATAATAATCGAATATACTGCCGATTCCATAGTTTTCCGGGTCGCTGAGATGAATAGTAACATTCCGGATTTTTAAAGTCTAACTTCAGCCCCCTTTGGCATAGGGGTGAGAAAGGGTGAAAAGATAAATTGTCAGAAATGACCGAGGTAATGGACGTGTGTGTTCCAGTATGACTTTCAAGTATAGCTTACTACCTGGAAAATGTACTGTGGGAGTAAGACGCCCCTAGAACCGCTAGGAAAGCGGGTGAAATATAATCCACACTAATAAATGGAAGTCTGTTTGGCGCGATCTATATATACTGTATATATAAATTAAGGCATAAAAATGAAAACAGTCGTTAGTGAGACCATTCTAGGCATCTTAGATATTTAAAACTTGGTACCAGACAAGCTGATGACTTCAAGGATCCCTAGAAAAATCTCAAATTCTTATAATTCTCTGAGGAGTACATGCTGGGAGTTTCAAACCTGCATAAGAACAGGTTTCATGGGCTTGAAAGTTTCCTGAAAGTCCTGATTTTTAACCCACTCTCCCATATGAAGATCGCAGCACAATCTCACAGACGAGTTAGAAAATTGAAATTTTGCAAAATTATAGCTTTTAGCATGTAACCGACGGAAAACTTAAGAGATGTTTAAAATTTTTATTTTTTACCCCCGAAAAATATCGAAATATGGAGGCAATTTTAATGACGGTGCAGTCCTTCCTTTCGGTAAGTCGTATCACAAAACGGATGGCACAACCTGCGTTCAATTTGGAGTGATCTACAACTTTGGTCCTATGACCTTCTGTCGTATCTCTATCCCTTACACATTAAATTTTTCTCTATTTCTGGATTTACCTAAATTTTGCACTTTGTACACATATAACTGATGGTTTGATTCACTTTTAAGAAAGATGGGATCATCAAATTCTACACGAATATTGGCCCACCCAGTAGCCATATGTGAGCCAAATTCTATGTTTCAAGCTGTCGCATAAGAATCTGAAAAGTAATTCACTGTGTGAACATCTTACACAAACTTTACCCTATTCAACGTTTCTAAAACATAGTTAATTGTGTTAGACAAGTGCACCTGTCGTTATCATCACAACTACACAACTCGCACTTTACATTGGAAACATCGTCTGCGGACCTCCGTATGCTTTTTCTCGGATAACGCCAATTTACATGCAATTTAAAAATTATTATTCACTTTATGTACAGTAATTTACTTCGATATCCGTATACAATCTGAAATACCGTAGCGAAGCACGGGTACCACTGCTAGTATTTAACTAAACATTACCTACAAATATGAAAAAAATATGGAGAAAATAAAAATACCTCCAATGATATGCATGTAGTTACACAGTAGTTACAGACAAAAGGTACATTTGTATAGAATATTGTCGTTATAAGGAAATCATATTTAAAAATGAATGCTTTTTTCTGTGTACTGAATTACTACTGACGTGAAAAATTTGCATATATCCTCACTATTGAACCGACGTAACTGATATACACTATTCATATTATCACCACTATAACTATTTATACGTTGGAAACAGTGGTATAATGAGTGGAAATCTGAATTCTAAAAAGCCTATACTTAATGAAAATCCACAGCCTGTTTCCAGTCACTCAACCGTGCCAGGAACGGAATGAATGAATCCCCTATCTAGCGGCGAGAATAGGAATTTTGGCGGCTGCCGAAGCCTTTCGCACTCCTCTGGGGCGACTGACAGAGGAAATGAAATGATATTGGACAGTGTTGCTGGAGTGAAATATGACAGCGAAAACCGGAGTACCCTGAGAAAAACCTATCCCGCCTCCGCTTTGTCCAGCTCAAATCTCACGTGGAGTGACCGGGATTTGAACCACGGAACCCAGCAGTGTGAGGCCGGCGCGCTGCCGCCTGAGCCTCGGAGGCTCTCCCTATACTTATATATACTTTTAGTGACGTAAAACGTATACGTTCTGGTTCAGGAAGATTCAAAGAATTTGGTTCTTACAAAAATAACACAAACTAATTTTGATGGCTTCAGGTTAACATATCCCTTAACATTCCTCAAGTGTCATAACCGTAAGCTGAGATCGAATCTGAAATCTAGAGAACGGAAGGATATTGACTAACTGACTGTGCGTATGAGGCCTGCTCGTTGAATGGACTTTTGAATCTGAATGCTCGTGCACTGTCAAGAAGTGCAGGAAGTATATGAATTAATTTCCTTATAAAATGAGGTTATGAAATGAATGTTTGTAAAGATGAGTGGCTCAGGCACCAGAACCTCTGGCCGTTTAGGTGCAAGCTGGCCGGTTTGATCCTAGCTTCATTATTCAAATGTGCTTAAATAATATTTATTTTTACACTAAGAAATTTGATTCAGTTTCATCTTATATCTTCGGTGCTTATAACTATACTTGTCTAGTAACTGAATTGGTTCATAAAGAAGGGGCATCAGTCATATTTTTTCGAAATTGAGCTAACATTGAATTTCTCATTTTTAATGGTCATCACATAGTTGTATAAATAAAATAGATCATTCCAGCCTCTCCTCCATTATGATATTATGATTGGAAAGTTAGCGTTTTGTAAAGGAAGGGTATCGGTCCAGACTGAAGCCCTACTTTTATGCTACTCAGTTATAAATATCTTTTATCAAGAAGATTTAAAGGATCTGTATAATTCAACTACTGATGACAAATTCATGAAATATGTTCCGAGGAATCGTAATATGCATTCTTTATTTAATAGCAACAATTTTTACATTTCTATTATGATAGGAAAATGTCCAGGTAGTTTTTTCTTCATTTCCCAACAATTAGCTAAAATGGACTGAAGCCCTTTCTTTACGAACAAATTCAACTATAAAGTAGAGAGATTTGCCAGCACGAGGCCGTAGGAAAGCAGAATTAGTGGGACGTATTACGGGAGGAATGACTATCAGTTATGTTATGATATGCCACGATATTATTCAGAACTAGCCCTGCTGGACGAACATTGCATTCACTCCTTCCTTTTCATCCTCAACTTTTCCCTTGTCACTTCCACGTCTTCCTCCCTTTTGTTTCTAGTTAGGAAAGTTGATACCATTTCCTCCTAATTAAACAACGGTGCATGTGTGTGTGAGAGACAGAGATAGTAAAACAAGGAGCCCAGTTAATTATGTGGACGTTGAAAGAATGCTCCCTAACAGGCTTGTGAAACATCCATTCGTGTCGTTCAACTCCCTTACCCTGGCTTAACTTTTTTTTAAACTGGTGAAGTTGTCAACAACCTTCCTTACTTTCTAATTAAACTGTTTTATACAACACAGAGGCAGGATTTTAACACCACTTCTTGGTTTACCAGAGTTCGCTGTTAGACCGTACGTTAAAGTCTCTATGAACTAAGGTAATATGCTGTCTGTACTGTAATTTTGCGGAGGTTTACATGCATTTTGCCCAGGTTCGTCTCTTGCAAGGTAAAGCGTTGAGAATGCACAGTGTCTACTGATATGGGCTATATCAAGAACTTTATTCTGTTTCTGTCTCATACTTACCTTTGTTTGTTTATTTATTGTGCCAAAGACTGCTATAAACCTAATGATGTGAAACGCATACGCATATTCCATTATATTCATTGAAAACACTTAAAATTATATTATCTCCTATGGAAGTCCTTGCTAAAATGAATGTATATATGAAATAACTATACACTTTTCTTCAGCAGCATGTAATTACAAATATTCAGTTACATATGCACATAATATAACAAGGTATTTAAAATATTTAAAAGAAGATTATTTACTGACGACTTTAAACCTGTATCAGTACTGTAATTATACATGACGGTAAAGATATTATCGAAGATGATAATGATTAAGAGGTAGATGGTATTATTAGAAACTAGGAAGTGAACTAAAACCATGAATAAGAGTCAGAAAAGTGGATTTTAATTGATAAAAGAAAACAATTAAGTTATTTGTTTAAATTGCTTTATTCTGGAAAAGTATGTATTTTCAAATATATATAGTCTGTACTCATTACTATATTTATTTAATATTTTCTTTTCCCATACATATTCTGCTTCTCACCTATTCTATAGCAGACTGATATATTTAAGCACCTTCCAATACCACCGAAGTGAACAGGGGTCGAACCTGCCAACTTGATCTCAGAAGACCAGTGCTCTACCGTCTGAACTAATCAAACCGGCGTTATTATCATTAGAATATTCATTATTATTATTATCATTGTAACATAATATTAAAAAATGGAATATGATTTTCGCTTGAGATAAGGTTGTCAGCAGAGTAGTAAACTTCTCAGCAATTTCTAACAATTGCATTAAATATAGATAGTGACCACATATTCTCAGGAATAAATCCAATATATTACAGCATTTGCCATAATTTACAATTATAAATTCGAATAATGATCTCCTTTGATATATTTTCAGTTACAAATGGGGCACCAGGCAGAGGAGTTTTGTTAATGAAAAGTTAAGTATTGTCGCTGCCATAACAAAACCTCCTATGTGAAATGTCTTAGCTTAGAATTTTGGCCGGTAACGTTCTGTCATCTAAGGTGCAACATTGTGTGAATCTTGTCAAGGCATTCTCGCTCTTCATAATGTATGTGCTGCGGGTCAGTAATTCTCTAAAAATATTATCACATGGGAGGTTTTGTCCCGACAACGACGATATGCAAGTTACTTCAAGGCCGCGCAATACATCTTTTTAAGGAGTTGCATTACAATTAGGCAAATGGTCTTTCAAGTCTCATAACACCGCCGTTGAAGAAACCAAACTCGTATGTCACAATGCTCTTATTATCGATCACATAGTATTTTCCTTACGACTGATCACGCCTCCCATCCACATATGGATATAGACTCCATCAGAACAATTTTCGTTATGTTCATTTCCCTGTGCTTATGTGTAAAGGAAGCCAACGGCCGTAGCCATGTTGAAACACCGCATCCCGTGAGATCTCCGAAGTTAAGCAACATTGGGCGTGGTCAGGAGTTGGATGGGTTGCCACGCGCTGTTTGGGGGGGGGGGGTAAGGGAATGGAGGAGCGGAAAGGAACTGGCCACCCTACCGCAAGTAAACTCCGGCTCAAGAATACCTCTGCGGAGGTTCGGACCTGCCTTCGGGCAGAACAACCCCTTACCTTACCTATGTGTAAAGGAAAATGGACCTTATCGTAACATACTGTAGTAATGTATGTTTGTGTCACGAATGTACTCGCTTCTACAGAATAATGTTTTTTGTTTCACTAGTTGCTATACGACGCATTGGCGCAGACAAGTCTTGTGGGGACGATGGGATAGAAAAGACCTAGAAGTGCGAAAGATGCGGCTGTGGCCTTAATTAAGATACAGACCGAGCATTTGCCTGGTGTAAAAATGGGGAACCACGGAAAACCATCTTCAGGGCTATCGACAGTGGAATTAGAACCCACTATCTCCCGGCTGCAAGCTCACAGCTGCGCGCCCATAACCACACGGCCAACTCACCCAATAGAAAAATGTATTTAATTTTCAATTTTCTTTACACATCCACATAGGAAAATGAACACAACAGGCATTGTTCTGATGGACTACATATCTACATCTGTCTTGGAGGTGTGATTACTCTTAAGGAAGATAATGGATAGGGAGTGCATTGGGAGATACGAGGTTCTGTTCCTTCATCGAAGACAAGTTTTTTCTTATAGTGGAACCCATACTTTTTTATTCTTGATTTAGGTAATATATAATCGTCTACAGAAATTAATTCAGAATAGTATAAATGTTAAACATATATGTGAAAATAAAGCATTTAATAACAGACTAGAGGACTGGTGCAGGCCTGCAGCATTCGTTATAAATAGGTCAGATAACTCGTCTTGATTAGCCTGCCGTAGTCATATTGTTTTCTCTGCCCTTTACAATAGTTTTACAAACATATAATACATTCGTAATGTAGTTCATAACACTTCTTTCCACACAGTATTCAATGTGCTTAGGCCATTGGGATCTAAATATTTTCAAACGATCTTGCCCGAGATAGTGCAACATACAATTGGCTATGACTGAATACTGGTTCAGGTAAGTAGACTACCACGTTTTCAAGCGATTTCCCGTGCGCTTTATATAGGTAATGGTCGTACAGAAGGATAGTCGAATTGATACCCTCCCGTCTGTGCGTAGTCGATGTTTTCTGTTAGCTCCATGTACGTTATTAGGAAAGCTCTGCCATCTGTTGGGTATATTTAGAAGCTGGCGAAGATAAGAGAATCAAAGAGTGTCCAGCAGAGAATAACATTCTTCCATGATCGGAGAAAGTGTATACTCTCCGGCTTGACAGTAGTAATCAAACATGTTTCCATGCAATGGCATTACTAAGGATGAAATGCACGTCATCACGTATCAGAATACTAATTACAGTGTTAGTCGCTTAGCAACCCGATAAAGACAGAATGTATTGCGGGGTAAGGTAATCCTCCGCCGGCAATCATTGGAGTGGCCTTTTAGTGATTTGGTTTTATGATTTCTCAAAGTTGGCTGGACTTAGAGACTTATCAGTGTCTCATGATTCACCGGCAGGTACTTCCGGAGAGAATGAAACAAAAATGAAGCAAATAGGTCCACTAGAACGGACGAGCGGATTTGCTAAGGCTGATTTTAGTAAACACTTTTATAGATTATACATGGAAAAGGTACCATTAATTAGAATATGGATGAAATCTCTTCTTACAGATTTTAACCGTGAGATAGAGAACCTGCCTGTCTAAAAATAGAAATTCTCTCTTTACCTTGCATAAGTTAAGTTTAGTATGATGAAATATTTTAGACATTTCTTGTACCGTAGTACAGAAACTAAAGGGAATACGTTCCACTATGCCTCCGCTACCAGCACTAGAAACCACCACCACTATATCGTGTTTCAGGTTGAAATAGTTAGCAAGGTATTAATTTTTATTTGCCAATTAGATTGATGTTCCAATTAACGTTGGATAGTAATTCATGTTCTCTGCCCGTTCACTCGTGTAATTAACTAGTTAAACGAACTGAACCACATGGATTTGGTTTGAAATAAAATGCATTCCCCTACTCTGTATTACCCACCGCTCTCGAAACGTCTCTGTACAACGGAATTTCAAAGCAAGTACCTCCTTTGCAGTCATTTTTTCCATCCATTACCGACTCAATCGCTGTCTAAAACATTGGAAAACTTCTGACCGGATTAGATAGTCTATTTGTAATTATGCTAGGTTATCTGGGAAATAGGGAGTTTAAAATAAAATAGACAAAGTCTGAAAACATATGAGTTCGGTTCTCTTAAAAGTGAATACGCTGCCTGAACAGTCAGTCCTATTAACATTCGAACCTACCAGCTGCACTTACTACTTACTGTACAAAACCTCCCATCAATATTACTCTTTATAAATTCATTACAACACTCTACGGTTCCAGTGGTTGTAGTTTCTGATAACCATAACTCATTATTTCAAAACAAACCCAAGTTACATCTTGTATGTTTACCCTGGGCTGAGAGAGAGTTTCTTTAGAAGTTATAAGAACTTGTAATATTGACAACATTTCTTAGCAGACAAAGTAGAGGTCTCCACAATACGGAAAACGTAAAATTAAGCGATTTCCTCAATATTGCCGAAATTTGAAGAGCTAAATGGCCCGGAAAGGTTCCAAATTGTGAGTCATGGATAGCTATGTCAAACTAGAAGAACAAAAATTTCGAAAAATCGCTTCCGCACAAAATTCAGTTCCAGAAAAGCAACATAAAAACGCTTGTTTCATTACCCGTATTCCTTTTTTATTCAAATCCTAGCCAAAATTAACTTAGTTACATCATCTTTTGTGTAATGTGTTACTTGGTTCAATACCCTCAGACGCCTTGTCGATTTTTTAAAATGTCCCAAATGTATTTATAAGGGCTTAGGTGAAACTCTGCATCGATTCACATTAGGGCTCGTAGTGGTGCTTAAGTGAAACAATGCATGAGTCACATTAGCGCTCGTAGTGGTGCTTAAGTGAAGCAATGTATTGACTCACATTAGCGCTCGTAGTGGTGCTTAAGTGAAACAATGGATTGACTCACATTAGGGCTCGTAGTGGTGCTTAAGTGAAACAATACATTGAGTTACATTAGCGCTCGTAGTGGTGCTTAAGTGAAACAATGCATTCACTCACATTAGCGATCGTAGTAGCAGAAAAAATCAAACTGCTAATCTAATCGACCAGACAACGATGATTAAGAAAGGAATTGTAATTTTTAGGAATAAATAAAGAATATACTCTCATACTTTACTATACTTTATTTACCTAAAATTAGTAGCTCATATCCCTAGGATGTTTTCAACATTGTGTTGCTTGCCTGAAGAACTAGAAATGTGGATTTTTGAACCTCGCTTAGTAATACTTCGGGAGCGCCCTTTTCTTGTATAAAAAATGTGTACATATCTATATAACTGTGTTGTGTAGTTGGTTCAGATGCCTCTTTGATCAATTTTTGGGGATTCAATTCAAAGACATTTGATGCTGAAGAGTCCTTAATATTCTTAGATTTGTATATTGATGATCTCTGTCCCTTTCCAAGGAAAATGTCTTGGTAACAACCTTCCCACATATTATAGCTCTTTACACGGAAGCCTAATATGCTGAAAGTTGCATATTAAATCCTGGGGTCCAGTATTCGGGAGCTAATGAGAATCAACGCAGAGTTTCACGTAAGCTCTTATAGGCCTGGTGTGAACATTTGACGAAAAATGAAAAAAAAAAAAAAAAACGCCTGAGGGTATTCAACCAAAGAACACATTGCAGAAAGAACTATGCAAGTACATTAATTTTGGCTGGGATTTGAATGAAAAAGGAAACAAGAAACAAGTGATTTTAAGCTTTTTTCTCAGAAGTGAACTTAGGCTGGAACTGATTTACGAAATTTGTTTTTTAGTTTGTTAGAGCTAACCAAGACTCACAATTTGAAACCTTTCTGGGACATTTAGCCCTTCAACTTTCCTCTTAATTTTTCATTTTTCTTGGTATGGGGACTCCTACTTTGTCAGCTAAGATATATTTTCAACATTAAGAGCTGTTTCCTCATATACAGCGCTGTTTTGTTCATAAGAATTCTCTTTGCAGGGCAATGGCGAGAGGGGGAGGGTTCACAGAAACTAACTTGTTATGGTTCAGCTGTACATTATCAATGAGCACGCTTTACGGCTGTCTTGAAGCTACTTGCTCTCCTCGTGTTGGTATCTGTAATATTAAAAGCTTCAATGAACTAACAAGTGGTGGTCGCTCTGCGATTTTTGAAAGTTTAAAAACCGAGCAGTTTAGTAAAAGGCTGTGCCATTGTTACATTCTCAAGGGTGTTAAATAATAACCGCTTGAATCAGTTGGCGCTCCGTCATTTCTAGTCTCTCAGGGACAATGTTGCCTCTCTTTCCTTTCACCTACAAAACATTCAGATTGTCTCGGCTCTAACAACCAAGATCGTATGGAAAATTGTTGTACAGGGTGTCCCAGGAGGAATGTCAATATTCAGGGATATGACAGGAAGGATGATTAGAATCAAAAAGTCAATATTCACATATGCCTCATTTCGAATGGTTTCCAAGATAGAACATATTTAATGTACATTTGAATTTTTGGACTAGTACCGCGCGCATGAGTATTACCCACCTATTCACTCGCTGCTTTCGACCTCTTTGCTCGGGATGTCTTGCTGCCGTTAAAGTAACCCATGGTGTGTTGCAAGTGAAATAGTGTGTATCAAGGAGAAACACCGGTTAACTGTATTTTTACACGCACTAGCTAAAATGCCACACATCTACCCTAACATATGATGTATGTTTACGGTTTTGCTGTCGAAGAATACGGTCAGCGCTTTCCGACACGTGGTATTCCTCGTGTTTGCCAGAGTTTAGAGCAAGTTGCTATTTTTGTTCTGAACGTGTAATTCAACAACCTGTGCAACACTTTGTTGAAATGGTGCAGCACACGGCGATTTTCTGCACGTATCTACGTCCCACTAACACGTGTATGGCGAACATTATTTGCGTAAATCTTGTGCCCATTTGAAAACGTCAAAGAGGTTGTGTCTGTAAGACACACAAGAGAGCGCCACTAGTCCAAAAACAAATGTACATCAAATGTCTTCTAACCCGGAAATTATTCGGAATAGAGCATATGTCCATATGACATTTTATGAATATTGCTCAGTGCTGAAGCGTTTGAAATTCTCATTTTTTCATGCGCGAGCTCACGCTGTCTAGTGCCAGTAAAGCAAGCGAGACGGTCCTCGGTCGGTTTCTTCACGCCAGTTGAAGCTTCTACCTTTATATGTAGGTTTATCTTGTAACCATGGATTGTAAAAACAATTTATAACCCGGACAATTTGATTCCATTCCATTCCACTCAGATTTTAATATTTCAAAAGAATTGTTTATAATATGACAAAAATTATAGAATTATTTATCTTCTGATGTATGGACTATTTTTCCTGTACCTTCTATTATATTATCGAAAATATAATAAAATGTAGCTTGACTCATTCGATAATACTCCAAAATCTTTTGTTTGCCGTCTTTAAGCATTCTATGCAAATGATGGAATTCACCGAGTTCACGTTTATTTTCACAAATATAAAATATAATTTTATTATAGTCTTCTTCTTTTTTCCTTTCAGCCTCGTAGCAGTACTTTGAATCAATAATTTCTCTGTGTGTTGTTCTGTTCTCTGTGCTCAATATTTCTTCATTCTCTCTGAATTCCTTTCCCCTCGTCTTCCGGAATAATACGCTTGGCTTTATATGTAGGTTTATCTTGTAACCTTTTATTTTCGCCTTTAGTTTTACATTAGCTGTTCGCTCGAATAGTGAATGTTCAGTAATTTTTAATTCTACTAGGTCTCTTTCAGTTTCTTTAGAGCAGTTGGGTTTTGTTTTTCGGTTACGGAAGATGTTAAAGATTTGTTTGGTTAATCTATTAGAGTTCATTCTGAGATGATCGTAGAAAAGTATCCCTTTTCCGCATAGTATCTGAGAGGTTTTCCATTTTCTTGTATAGCGTTTCATTTTTCAAGTATATTATCTTATTTTCCTGAAATTTTGGTCCTATGATCTTTCTTTAAATGTTCCTTTCTTTTAGCTCGAGTTTCTCCGTAAGGCCTTTGAAATACTTGTTTAGCATTATGCGTCTGGTTAGATTACTGCTTTATATTGTTTAATTACTTTTGTTCGATTGCATTGCTTTGTCTATTACATTTTAATTTCATCAATTCCTTTATCTCAGCGTTACTGCAAATTTTTCTTCTGTTGAAATGGAATGTTTCTATCTGTGCTTTGTAATACAATCCTTTGTTTTATCTAAAATACAGTAAAATGTAACTCGCCTCATTCGATAATATTCGAGAATTTTTTGTTTGTCATCTTTAAGCATTCTGTCCACTGATGGAATTCACCGATCTCACGTCAACTGTCACAAATTGGGTTCGTTGAGTAAATATCTAGATCTTATCTTATCTTACTATATATTAAAATGTATGTATGTGTGTATGTATGTATGTATGTATGGAAATGACACATCTCCTAAACCACTGGAGCAATTTCAATCAAATTTTGAACACTTATTATTTGCTATCCGGAGACGAGCACTGTGGGGGTAAGCCACCTCTAGCCCCCTTAGCAGTGGGGGGTTAGGGGGTCAGGTAAAAAATATAATCGAAAATAGTGTCGAATCCACAGTTTTTGGGGTCGCTGAGGTGAATAGTGGCACTCCCGATTTTTTGAAAGTCAAATTTCTGCTCCCATTTGGGTGGCGGGCGAGAGGGGACTGATATATAACATTAAACGATAATAATGTCGAATACATAGTTTTCGGGGTCGTCGAGGTGAATTGTACACTCCGGGTTTTTAGTATCAGAAGACAAACCACGTGGGGATAAGACAGCCCAGGAAAACGTAGGGGGGGTCAGATATAAAAATTAACGAAAATAGTGTCGAATCCATACTTTTCGGGGTCACTGAGATGAATGGTGACACTCCGGGTTTTTAAAGTCCAAGTCCAGCACCTTTGGGGGGGTGAGGGGGAAGTGATATATAAAAATAAAAGAAAATAGTGTCGAATACATAGTTTTCGCGGTCGCAGAGAGGAATTGTACACTTCGGATTTTTAGTATCAGGAAATAAACCACGTGGGGGTAAGACAGCACAAGAACCCTTACGGGGGAGTGAGGGGGGTCAGATATACAAATTAACGAAAATAGTGTCGAATCCATACTTTTCGGGGTCGCTCGGATGAATAGTGACACTCCGGATTTTAGTATCAGGAGACAAACCACGTGGGGGTAATACACCCCAAGAACCTTTGGTGGCAGGGGGGCAAGGGGGCTCAGATACAAAAATCATCAAAAGTAGTGTTGAATCCATACTTTTCGTGGTCGCTGAGTTGAATAGTCACACTCCGGATTTTTTTAAAGTCCAAGTTCAGCCCCCTTCGTGGTAGGGGGCGATGGGAGAGTGATATATGAAAACAATCGAAAAGAGTGCCGAATCCACAGTTGTCGGGGTCGCTGAGATGAATTGTACGCTTCGGATTTTTAGTATCAGGAGACAAACCACGTGGGAGTAGGACACCCCAGGACGCTTACGGGCGGGGGGGGGCGAGGGGGTGAGACGTATATATATCATCGAAAGTAGCGTCGAATCAATACTTTTCGGGCTCGCTGAAATGAATAGCAACACTCCGGAATTTTTTAAGGTCCAAGTTCAGCCCTCTTCGTTGGGGGGGGGGGGGATGGGAGAGTGATATATAGAAATAATAGAAAATACTGTCGAATACATAGTCTTCGGGGTCGCTGAGATGAATAGTGACACTCCGGAATTTTAGTATCAGGAGAAAAACCACGTAGGGGTAATACACCCCAGGAAACATTAGGGCCGGGGGTGAGGTGCTGAGATATACAAATCATCGAATGTAGTGTCGAATCCATATTTTTGGGGTCGCTGAGATGAATAGTGACACTCCGGAATTTTTTAAAGTCGAATTTCAGCCCCCATCGTTGTGGGGGAAATGGGAGAATGATACATAAAAATAATCGAAAATAGTGTCGAGTACATTGTTTTCGATTTCGCCGAGGTGAATTGTACACTTCGAAATTTTAGTACCAGGAGAAAAATCCACGTGGGGGTAGGACACCTCAGGAACCCTTAGTGGCGGGGGGGAGGCGAGGGGGCTGAGATATAAAAATCATCGAAATTAGTGTCGAATCGATACTTTTCGGGGTCGCTGCGATGAATAATGGCACTCCGGAATTTTTAAAGTTCAGCCCCCTTCGTGGTGGGTGGCAATTGGAGAATGATATATAAAAATAAACGAAAATAATATTGAATCCATAGTTGCCGGGGTCGCTGAGATGATTGGTGAGACCCGGGATATTTTATAAGTCCAAGTTCATCCCCCTTTCTGGTGGGGAGTGAGGGGGATTCAGATTTTAAAATAATAGAAAATAGTGTCGAAGCCATCGTTTTCGGGGTCGCTGAGATGAATAGTAACACTCCCGATATTTTAAAACTCACAGTTTAACCCCCTTTAGGGGGGAGGGGGTGTGAGATATAATAATAATCGAATATACTGCCTAATCCATAGTTTTCCGGGTGGCTGAGATGAATAGTAACATTCCGGATTTTTAAAGTCCAGCTTCAGCTCCCTTTGGCATAGAGGGTGAGAAAGGGCGAAAAAATAAATTGTCAAGAATGCCCAAGGTCATAGACGTGTGTATGTTCCAGTATGACTTTCAAGTATGACTTACTACCTGGAAAACATACTGTGGGAGTAAGACGCCCCTCGAACGACTTCGGAAGCGGGTGAAATATACAATCTATATTAATAAATAGAAGTCAGTTTGGCACGATCTATATATACTGTACTATACATATATAAATTACGGCATAAAAATAAAAACAGACGTGAATTAATGAGACCATTCTAGGCATCCTAGAAACTTAAAACTTGGTACCAGACAACCTGATGACTTCAGGATCCCTAGAAAACACTAAAATTCTCAAAATTCTCTGAGAGTGACACGTTGGGAGGTTCAAATCTCCATAAGAACACAGTCGGTGATATTTATCCTGACCGATAACCTATAGGTTTCATGGGCTTAAAAGTTTCCTGAAAGTCCTAATTTTTAACCCTCTCCCCCATATCAAGATGGCGGCACAATCTCCCAGACGAGTTAGAAAATAGAAATTTGGCAAAATTATAGCTTTTTGCCTGAAACCGATGGAAAATTTACGAGATGTTTCAAAATTTTATTTTTTTACCCCCAAAAGTATCGAAATATGGTGGCAATTTTAATGACAGTGCAGACCTTCCTTTCGAGGTATTTGGTGGCTAAACGGTAAGTCGTACCACAAAACGGATGGCACAATCTCTGTTCAACTTGGAGTGATCTACAACTTTGGTCCTATGACTTTTTGTCGGATCTCTACCCTTTATGTTAAATTTGGCTCTATTTCTGGATTTACCTAAATTTTGCACTTTGTACACGTATAATTGATGGTTTGATTCACTTATAGGAAGGATGGGATCATCAAATTCTACACGAATATTGGCCTACCCAGCCAAATTCTATGTTTGAAGCTGTCGCATAAGCATCTGAAAAGTAATTCACTGTGTGGAAATCTTACACAAATTTCACCCTATTCAACGCTTCTAAAATAATCTTGCCTTTAAATAGATGAGATACGAGGAAATATCATAGGGCCAGCCATTTAAATAGCTAAATGAGGCCAGAGTCGTCTTTTTATACAATCTGTTTTTCAATATGAATGCACCGTTTAGCAGCAGTTATTCTGTAAATGAAGGTGAACATGCATATACTTCCGTATGTCGATCTACATTTACACTGTAATTAATCCTTTACAAATCAATAGTGACTCTCAGCAGGAGGACGTCTGCTGCTGTAATCAGTACTCCTCACATCGACTTTAACTAGCAATAGGAATAGGGTAGTTATCCAACGCCTGTGTACTATTGTAATACATAATTCCCTTCTTGATTTGACTAGCAGAAGGCAAGGGAGCGTGCATTTTTTTAAGCTCTTTTACCTGATTTTCTTTATCATTAGGTATTGGTGCCCCCGATTATAAACAAATTTACCCATCAAAATGTGACTGACGTTACGCATAGTGAATTGCGGCAGACAAGTGGACCTGTCGTTATCATCACAACTCTACAACTCGCACTTCACATTGGAAACAACGTCTGCGGACCTCCCTATGCTTTTTCTCGGATACCGCCAAGAGACATGCAATAAAAAAAATATTCACTTCATGTACAGCAATTTACTTCGATATCCGTATACATTGTAGAATACCGTAGCGAAGCACGGGTACATTTGCTAGTATCCAAAAATTTATTTCACATAAAAATTTATCTTCACCTACAGAGAACTCCATCGCGTGTAAAGAACTTGCTCATATTGGCAACCTGTCAACTATCGACAGAACAAGCGCGAAAGCACCTACTAGAATGTTAACTCGCTTGTTGAAGCGAGATGTTCCGTAACCGCAGCCTCAATTAATACATATTAGAAGTTTAAAGTTACCAGTTTCTGTATTTATTTACACTTAAGAAAATAGGAATTGCTACACCATGAAGGTATTGGTCGTTTGTGTTGACTTTCAAGATATGGAACGAGCCATTGGATTGTTGCTACAGGTCTCCCCACGTGATTGGTCGCGGAGGAATCAACTCCAGTATACGGACTCTGGTGTAGCGTAGTCGACTTGCAGTCTGTGCAGTGAAGTGTTCCCCGTCAAACATGCCTCGACGACAGAGAAGAGCACGCTGTCAACAACTGTCGCCGTTTGAGAGGGCTCGGATAATTGGGCTGTGTGAGGCTGGATTATCGCTAAGGACTGTCGCTGCACGTGTTGGCCGACAGACTCTACGATACAACGTGTATGGCAGCAGTGGTCAAATGAAGGTATCCACACTCGTAGACCTGGCACAGAGAGGATCGCCGCATCACTCGGATGGCTCGGATGGAACCCCATGCAACAGCAGCGCAAATTCGAGCAGCTGTGGCACCCCACGTTACACAACAAACAGTTGGTAATCGCCTGCGTGAAGCTGACATACGAACCCGTGTCCCTGCAGAAGGTGTTCCATTGACCCCACAACAGCGACGTGTAAGGCTGGCCTGGTGTCGTGAAAGATCGACGTGGGTCGACGAATGGCATAGGGTCATCTTTAGTGATGAATCGCGCTTCTGTCTTGCCCGCAGTGATCGCCGGAATCATGTGCGCCGACGTACCGGGGAGAGGGGCCGCCCAGATATTATTGTCGAGAGGCACACAGGGCCAACGACAAGCATTATGGTCTGGGGAGCGATTGGCTTTAATGTGATATCACAATTAGTGCTTGTTGAGGGCACTATGACTGCTCGACAGTACGTTGATAGGCTACTCAATCCAGTGGTTGTCCCTATGATGGCGAACATTGCTAATGGGATATTTCTGCAGGACAATGCCCGAGTTCACACTGCACGCATCTCCAGAGAAGATCTCCACTACATCACAACCTTAGAATGGCCCGCCAGATCCCCGGACCTCAGTCCTATCGAGCATGTGTGGGACATGATGGGTCAACAACTGGCTTACCGTCCTCAGCCACCCACAACTCTGGAAAATCTGACCCGTGCAGTGCAGCAAGCATGGGCCACAATTCCTCAGGAAGCGATCCAGGGCCTTATTGACTCCATGACTCGACGAATTCATCAATGTATTGCAGCTCGTGGTGGGCATATCCTGTATTGATTGTTGTCCAAACTTGCGGTCAGAGGGACCTAAAAGTGTAATCATCGAACCACAACCGAACACCCGCCCAGTATGTTCAATTGCAGCAATGTAGCACCACTCTTTCTGGGTGTTGCAATTTCCATTCTCTTCAGTGTACTATCCACGCTTAAGCGTTACAATATAAAGATTACCCCTTTTTTACCAATGGTTATTCTCTGAAACCACCTTTTAGAGATATTTCGCAGTTTACCAGTAGCAGCCTGCGCTAACCACCAGGCTTATTGATAGTTTCTGAACTCTCTAGCTTTCCCTGTGTGGCAATCCATCCCTATGTGGTAGAGTATTGTAATGCCACATGCCGATTGATGTGTTAGCGTGATTGCAAATTTGTCTTTACTTGTGACTGAGTTGGCTGCGATACATTTGCTGTGCAGGTAAGTTTAGCTTGGTGTCATCAATAATTACCACTTTCAAGAATATGGTACATAATAGATAATAATATGTATAATTTCACCTTGTAACTTCTGGCAAGGAGGACCTTGAATCGTTCTATCCCACACCGACGACCGTGTCGTCGAAATTGTGCGCGAATAAATCGAATAGTGAATTAGTGGAAGCCTTATTAGATACAATACTACAGATCTCGATAGCTGCAGTCGCTTAAGTGCGGCCAGTATCGAGTAATCGGGAGATAGTGGGTTCGAACCCCACTGTCACCAGCCCTGAGGATGGGTTTTTGTGGTTTCCCATTTTCACGCCAGCCAAATGCTGTACCTTAACTAAGGCCAAGCCCGCTTCCTTCCCATTCCTAGGCCTTTCCTATCGTATCATTGCGATAAGACCTATCTGTGTCGGTGCGACGTAAAGCAACTAACAAAACAAGATTCAGTACTAAGTGATGCTGAATCATTTGCGACAGCAAGTGAAAACGACGGTGATGAAGACATTTCTGAAGAAAATATCAAACGTAAGGTTCCCAAATCGAAACTGGAATCTCGAGGAACTTGGTGGTATAACTGCATGGAACTGAGTGAGAGTTATGCGGTTTTGGTCACGAAACTCTCAGCTTACATTCAGGAGATAGTGTGTTCTGCATCCCTGGAGGTGATTTTCCGTGGTTTGCCATTTCCACACCTGACAATTACTGAGGCTGCATCTTGTTTAAGCCCATGGTCGCTTCCTTCTCAATACTAGCCCTCTTCTGTCCGATTGTACCGTCTGTGGTGTTCGAGTGTGTATAGGCAATAACGAAAACTGTTTCGCTGAGTACCATGCTAAGTGAGGAGAAACCTACTTTCGCAATGGTTGCAACGTGATACCACCCCGAAAATTTATTATCAAAATGAATTTTTGCTAAAATCTTAAATGTATGTAATTTTAATTCGTACGGCATTTCAGTAGAATTAAACATGTTTTAATTCCTTGGTAATCAAATTGTTTTAAAATCACCAGTTTTTGTAATCACAGTTCTCCATTCACCGATGATACCTGTATATAAAGAGAACACTGCCTCTCAGATAAAACCACTGCATGAAATCTTACCGCAACAGGTAAATGTAGTGCTGTAAATTCCAGTAGAATGCGTTGAGTCGGCTCATTCTTACTGAAACACATTCCGAGATATGCTGTTGTCAAATGGTGACGATATACTGCAAAAGTAGCCGCGATTACCTTATTTTAACCTTTTTCAGCTTACCTCAGTTATTTCCGGGATCATTTGAGCCACACAGGGTCAACTTGTTTCTGGAAGGATGCCCTTTCTCGCGGAACGTGAATTTTTATAGAATGTCTCAACTCAGAAATTACCAGGATTCGAACCTTAGCCCTCCAGCAAGCCGCTAAGCTACTGTGCTAATCACTCCCCCAGTACCAGCCTTGATTGATGTTTAGCGTAATATTTACAGAACAGTTGGCTATATCGCCGCGGGGATTCAACTCTACTGCGACAATATCAACACAGCGCTCAATAGCAAGTACCGTGGCTAAATGTCAAATGACACTGCGTTGAGTAAATGTACGCAAAAGTGGTTCAATTCGAAAAACAAAACAAACCCCGCGTAACGAAACGCAAAGGTAGTGGTTTAAGAAAGAACTGTAATTACTCAGTAATGAGTCACCAGCAAACTTCAAAATACTCGGCCAACATCCCTCCAGAGCCTCTCAAAGCTCTTCGCTTCCTCCATGTATTATTCTGTGCTTGTATCCTGTTCATTGTAATCCTATCCACCTTTCTAAATTCAAAACATTCGTTGCGAAAATCCATATGTATCTGCAGGGTGACCCAATTGTCCGTCAACACATGGCGAGGCAATACTTCACGGAATAATGGAGGTAAGGACAAACATGATTCACATGACATGGGGTTTTATTGTCACCAAAATGAAGTAAATAATGCTTCACCAACAACTGTCAACCTGCCGCGATTGCAGGCGCATCTGACATCCTCTCTTGCGACAGCTCCTTTTGCACCGTACGCGGTTCTTATGCGGCATAACTGACGTGTTGCTGTCCAGCGCCATCTATCGGCCTGTTTCCGCACTCGTTGTTAGTGTCAATAAAACTCCATGTCATATCAAGTATGTGTAACGATTATTACCTCCCTACCTCCAATATTCTGTGGAGTATTCCCTCGTCAAATGTTGAAGAACTTTTGGGACATTATCCTGCTACTGATTTTTGTTTTCAAAATTTATCAGTACCATTACTCACTAAGGCATTTTCAAGAGTCATTTCATCACAATATGAAATCGCAAATAAAATCTCATGACATTCATGAATACAACCTGACTTTTAAGTAAAATCTAAGGATTTTTAGGGGTTTGGTTTATTAACCAGTGTGTCCTCTTAGTACTCAACAGTATGCAGGTGAGTTTCGCAGAAATCTAAGTTTCCGATAAAGGAATCGAGCAATAGAGCATTTCAAAAATAAGATTTAAGGCTTTCCTTATAAATTATTTGAACCCTGCATTTTATTCAGTATTTATGCAGCCTTTGTAAGGAAGACCCTCAAGAGATGGTGGGCGGCATCTGCCATATAGAGGAAGCTGCGTGTAATTTTGATGGAGGATATTATTATGTGTGATGTAAAGTTTCAGGGATGTTGGGACAGGGAGTGAAACATTTATGGTTTAAAATCTTCGACCCGGCCGAGAATCGAACCATTCTGCCAGGAGCCGGACTTCGTAATGTGTTGTTTGTTCGGAATATTTTAAAACCTTGCTTTTCGAATATGTTACTCATTTTGTACGAAATTTAGAACTGTATATTTATCAGTTTCGGGTGGGGGTACGCTTAGGTTTTTTCGTTGTTTTCTTAATATATTGTCTACTGTGTTGAATGGATGGCTGTTTTCTACCGCGATTTGTTTCATTATTCGTATTTCGTTCTGCAAATCTGTTTTGTTCGTTGGTATGGTTATAACTCTTTGTATCACCGCGTTCAGTGCTGCTAATTTGTGTGTAGTCGGCTGATTGGAATCGTTGTCTATTGTATGTGATGTTTGAGCGTGTTTCCTCTATATTTTTAATTACATTTATTTCTACTGACTGTGATGTCTAGAACGTTGATTTTCCCATGTGTTTCTGGTTCCATTGTGAATTTTATTCAATTGTGTAAAGAGTTTAGTGTGTCAAGTAAGTGTTGGACATTTGTGATGTCATTATCTTAAATGCATATTACGTCATCGACATATCTGCTCCAGTGCAACATTCCTTAGGAACGTTGGTTGGTTAAGAGTTTTTTCGCTATATTTTTTATTATTTCTGTTAATAGTGAATCCACGGCTAATCTTTCTAGTATAGAATATGTTTTATTTTTGAACCGGGAAGTGTTCTGTGTTAAGGTTACTTTTAAGAGATTGATTTTTATTTTCTAGTGGTGAAGTGCTTTTTTTTTCTCTTAAGTTTTAACCGAGTCTTCTATAGGTAACTTCTGATGTATAATATGCTCTTAAGAGTATTTTCTTTCCTGGTATTTCTTAAAAAATGGGTCCTAAATTAGTTTTGACAAACTGGAGAATCTCATACTTCATACAATTTCAGTGGCAATCCACTGTACATTACGACCTAGTTCCTTGTTTTAGTACAAGATGGTGAAGTCATTTTAAGCCTCAAGTATTGAGTACATATAATATGCAATTATTAGATAAATCTGAACAATTAGTTAACATAAGTAATTTCAACATTAGTCGTGATATTCGCAGAGGCACTTAATTTTCTTTTTCCATTGAAAGCTGTTCCCCGTTTTGAACAACGCAGTTGCACAAAACACCTCTCACACTCCACTGAGCACAATGTACGTAATGGAAACAGCCCACTCCCGAACAGCTCGACCGGGTGATACATTGCAAAATCGGAAAACGAACATGGGAGTTTTGTTCACACCCTACATTTAATCCCAGCACATTCCCGTTCTTCCTCTATTTTTACTGTAAAATAGCATACTCTTTGTTTACCTTTCCTCGTCTGTAAACAGCAATGTGAAACGGAGAGGACAAATAGTAGAAACATTTGATGTCAGGAAACAGCAGAATTTGAAAATAAAATTAGAGGTAGATTTACATCTAATTTGTAAATACTGTTTAAGCGAACGCTGACCACCATATCAAACTTTTTATATTGTTGGACAAATAATTGAGCTACTGACATGGAAAAGGTGGTAAGTCATAACAATGTGAATTTTGGAGGAGAAGAAAAAAAAATATTTTTCCGGCGTTCCAAATCAGACCTTACCAAACACGAATCATGTAAAATCAAGGTCTAATCCATTTATCAGCTTAACACACAAACTTTTCTTATGTATGATTCCGGCACAAATTGTGTAATGAAATTAGTTTGTCCACTGACGTGTATGTTCCAAGGAGAACTTCACGATAAAGCAAATTATATTCTTCATCCAAGAAATCCAGCATAGCCAATAAGTCCTTTCTTTCCGTTCGCTGGTGGTTAGTCTCCTTCCAAGTGGTTGTAAGGCCTCTATGTTGTTGATCGCGTGATAGGACCATCCTCCTTTCCTTCCACGGTTCGGTCTCGTTGAATGATTGAGGTACGTTCGGCTCTTGAAATCCGTACCAACCTTACAGTGCAAATATTAAGGCGTTGATTATTTAAATATCTCTTGTTTTCCATTGCGAAGTCGCGAACATCCCCAGATGTCGTCATGATTACACGAAATGGTCAAAAAGGTTTAGCCTCGCTGATTATTTCCGCATCTTCTTCTGGAACCATTGTACCTAGTACCTATTTTTGAAAACAAAGTAAATTTATTAGTATAAACATTTCAAGTTGCTGGCAACCACGAGTTACCATTTCGAATGGAATGGTTTTCGGAGACTTTCTAGCAACTGAAGTATCACTATAAAAAATGAAATGGCGTATGGCTTTTAGTGCCGGGATATCCCAGGACGGGTTCGGCTCGCCAAGTGCAGGTCTCTCTATTTGACGCCCGTAGGCGACCTGAGCGTCGTGATGAGGATTAAATGATGATGAAGACAACACATACACCCAGCCCCCGCGCCATTGCAATTAACCAATTAATGTTAAAATCCCCGACCCGGCCGGGAATCGAAAACAGGACCCTCCGAACCGAAGGCCAGTACGCTGACCCTTCAGCCAACGAGTCGGACAGTATCACTATGACGAACTATAATAACTATCAACAAGGTTTACACGCAGTCGGCTTTCAACAAATGGCAAAGGTTGTACATATGAGGGCTATTACTTTTCAACATCCGATCGGTCACGAAATTAAAACCACAGTGAGAATCCGATGAAGGGTTGTGCAGTGTCTATAGTAGGCCTATGACTATCGACCGTATCACGTCGCACTTTTTTAGTTCTGAGCACGAAATGAGCACGTAAATATGCCTAGGAAAATCGAGTCTCCCGCCAAATTTGAAGTGCGTGATGTCATTCGATTTCTTCGTGCTGAGGGGTGCAAAGCAATTTTCTCGAATCGGCTGATCCACTCACTGAACAAGATCATCGGTTGACACTCGCTTCCTTCCCTGACCACCTCTATCATCAACTTCTTTACGTCCTTCACCACTGCCACACTTTGCTGTCACTCATGAAACTTTCACCGTAGAAATTACTCAGCCCTTAAACCATACAGTTTCATTAAATGATATACACTGACTGACAGAGCAAATGCAACACCAAGAAGGAGTGGTCAGAACTTTATGCCAATTGCAGGGTAGACTGACGTCACTGAGGTATGCTCATGATGTGAAATGCGCCGCTGTGCTGCGCACGTAGCGAACGATAAATGGGACACGGCGTTGGCGAATGGCCTACTTCGTACCGTGATTTCTCAGCCGACAGTCATTGTAGAACGTGTTGTCGTGTGCCACAGGACACGTGTATAGCTAAGAATGCCAGGCCGCCGTCAACGGAGGCATTTCCAGCAGACAGACGACTTTACGAGGGGTATGGTGATCGGGCTGAGAAGGGCAGGTTGGTCGCTTCGTCAAATCCAGCCGATACCCATAGGGATGTGTCCACGGTGCAGCGCCTGTGGCGAAGATGGTTGGCGCAGGAACATGTGGCACGTGCGAGGGGTTCAGGCGCAGCCCGAGTGACGTCAGCACGCGAGGATCGGCGCATCCGCCGCCAAGCGGTGGCAGCACCGCACGCCACGTCAACCGCCATTCTTCAGCATGTGCAAGACACCCTGGCTGTTCCAATATCGACCAGAACAATTTCCCGTCGATTGGTTGAAGGAGGCCTGAACTCCCGGCGTCCGCTCAGAAGACTACCATTGACTCCACAGCATAGACGTGCACGCCTGGCATGGTGCCGGGCTAGAGCGACTTGGATGAGGGAATGGCGGAACGTCGTGTTCTCCGATGAGTCACGCTTCTGTTCTGTCAGTGATAGTCACCGCAGACGAGTGTGGCGTCGGCGTGGAGAAAGGTCAAATCCGGCAGTAACTGTGGACCGCCCTACCGCTAGACAACGCGGCATCATGGTTTGAGGCGCTATTGCGTATGATTCCACGTCACCTCTAGTGCGTATTCAAGGCACGTTAAATGCCCACCGCTACGTGCAGCATGTGCTGCGGCCGGTGGCACTCCCGTACCTTCAGGGGCTGCCCAATGCTCTGTTTCAGCAGGATAATGCCCGCCCACACACTGCTCGCATCTCCCAACAGGCTCTACGAGGTGTACAGATGCTTCCGTGGCCAGCGTACTCTCCGGATCTCTCACCAATCGAACACGTGTGGGATCTCATTGGACGCCGTTTGCAAACTCTGCCCCAGCCTCGTACGGACGACCAACTGTGGCAAATGGTTGACAGAGAATGGAGAACCATCCCTCAGGACACCATCCGCACTCTTATTGACTCTGTACCTCGACGTGTTTCTGCGTGCATCGCCGCTCGCGGTGGTCCTACATCCTACTGAGTCGATGCCGTGCGCATTGTGTAACCTGCATATCAGTTTGAAATAAACATCAATTATTCGTCCGTGCCGTCTCTGTTTTTCCCCAACTTTCCTCCCTTTCGAACCACTCCTTCTTGGTGTTGCATTTGCTCTGTCAGTCAGTGTATATATATATAATTACGGTGAATTTATGTAGACACTGGGAGCTTAATTTGGAAAGTAGTTTCTTGATTATTGTCTTCTGTTAGTTACTTTGATACTAGCCACAGGACTGGTACTCAATTTTCTTTGCCGTATTCTCAGAGCATGGGGTACAACCTGATGTAACCTCTCTTCTTATTCTTGAAAGCAATGATGTCAATCCTTCCGTTGTCCACTAAGCGATGAACCTCTTCAAATACCTGGAAACTATGGTCTTTTAGCGTTGCCGAAATTAAAGAGCGGATGTTATGATGACACGTATTCTTTAAAAGTTCACAATGAGGACAAGATCCCAGAACATGCGTAAGAGTTTCAATCTCCTTGAGGCAGCGCCTACAAAGGGAATCGTTCTGAGATCTTCCTGGTACCGATCTAACTGCAGAAATGTTTACTGTCATCTTAATTGCTTCACGCCATTCACTACATGTTAAGCCTTGATGGTCTCGAATCCAGGAGTTGGCACGAGTATATTCATTGTACAAACATACACCTCTTCCTTTCTGCTGCAAGTTACTCCACTCACTGAATGCCCACTATACACTTCACCCAAGTTTCATGTAAGTTATGAATAACATGCTAGAAAAACTGCTTGTCTTTTGCGGCAGCCCATTCGCCGAGCCATTTTTCAACTTTCCCGAAATTGCTGAAGTGCTGCTCTGCGAGGGCGTGCCCCATTGATGCGAAGAGGTGATATTTCAGATGGCGCCAGGTCGGGGCAGTACGGCGGGTGCGGAAGGATGTCCCATCCAACCGATTTCAAGGTGTCTCTCTCTGGTTTTGCTGTGTGAGACGGCACATTGTCGTGTAACAAAATCACATTACCATGTCTTTTGGCCCATTCCGGTCGTCTTTCGATCAATGCGTGATTTAAATTTATCGTTTTCTGGTGATATCGTTGTGAGTTAACGGATTCGTCTACAATTGCTCGTCTTCGCACTTTTGTGGTCTGTCTTTCACATTGAAATCACCACGTTTACATTGTCGAAACCATGTCTCACATTTTCAAATTGCTGGAGCGTGTTCACTACATTATATCGACCAGCAAACGATGACTTTCCACAGCATTTGTTCTTTTGGATTAAATAAGAAAAGCAATGCGTGCCGCAAATATTCTTTTTCAGGCACAAATATCGACATGATCAGTGAAGGATACAACACTGTTTGGCGGACTCAACTTTTGTATGTTGGCAGGTTAATGTCCGACGAACAAACTGACATATTTGTCAAATTCATACGCTGCGTACTGTTCGGTGGCGCCATCCCTTAGGGAAACCAGAAAAGACTTATGCATACACCTGCTATTTATAAGGTAGTAGCTTAAATTGCATACAGAAATTCTATTTATGTATTTAGGAAACATTCCTACGGAACGTAAGAGCAGTGGTCAATAATGGCTTAGTAACATAGCAATCTACGTCTATGTCCTTCACTTTTAAATAATGATTATTGCTTGTATTCGATGCACGTTGTCTTCATGGCAATCTCTAAACGCTGCAGGAACATTTTAAAATAAAAACGGAATGTTTTAAAATCTACAGCAATTAGTATTTAAAATGTGTAATTGTTTGTTTAACGTTGGTTATATTTACGTGAGAGGCAATATTTGTATTTCAATATGGAAATAAATAATTATAAATATAAATGAAATGAATATTTTAAAATGTTTGAGGGGAGAGTAATGTGAAGCAGGATGGTTTACTCATGCTTCAGTGTGGTACACAGATTGAGATCAGATGTCTATCGTTTGAAAGATGTAAGGAATTTTCAACAACTAGCGGACCCGTGCGAGAAATCTCGCATAAAACTTGCAAAAGAATTAACGTTTAATATTTTAAAGGAATAGACGACACTTGATAATTACAGCATGTTATAATGACATAAAACAGGCGTCCCAGCGGCCATAATATGAAGTTTAACGGCAATAATGGCGCGTATTTTCCTACAGTGACAGTATTTGCAAATCGCACACTTCGTACAATTTTTAAAGTCATTTTTAAAGAAATTGTCGGTATTTATGAAATTAGAGTGCAAATATGTAATGTCTATTCTCTGTGTTTGGAATGGTAATTATCCACGGTCCGTTACTTGTCAGCGCCGCAAAAGGGATCTATACTACTGAAATAATATATATATGATATGAGGGTACTCCGTGGAGGTTTTAGATGTTAGCGAAATGTAATGGAATACCAGTAAGGAAAGGAGAAGTAACTTTACCACAATCTTTGGCCTACGAGTTCGCTGTATATCTGCCAAAAGTCAAAACCACAATTCACCGACATTTTCAGTTGCCTACAATCAAATGAATGGAATACGTAACTACACAATAAACCGTGCCCTATTTATTAACGTGTAGATCACTTGCCTAACGTAATCGATTGCAGAATTTATGCAATCCCTTTTGCTGCATCCACCACTTCATCAGCAATCCTTCGGGAAAGCATGACGTCAATGAAGGCATGAGGTCTCACGTAAAAGAATTTTCGCTCATTAAAGGCTGTATGAATTTAGTGTGCTAAATCAACAAATTTTAAATGAGTCGACCATACAACGGACTGAAACTCCACGAGGAAAGGGAAAAGAGTAAGAAAGGCAAAACACGTTATGCAGTTATAGAGACGAACAACTGCAGCCAAAACGATAAAAGATGAATTTGAAGTTAAGTCACAGGAAAGAGAGACCTCATCGTCTAACATAAGAACGTCAAATGATGCGGAGTAACTTAGAAAGGTTAAGTTAATCATACCGGACGCGGCAACCACAGGTCGTCCTTACCCTCGTTCAACTTTGAGCATTAGGTCAGCTACTTATACCAACCACCCCCACCCCTTGGCACTACAGCCCTTGAAGGGCCTTGGCCTACCAAGCGACCGCTGCTCAGCCCGAAGGCCTGCAGATTACGAGGCGTCGTGTGGTCAACACGACGAATCCTCTCGGCCGTTATTCTTGGTTTATGAGACCGGGGCCGCTATCTCACCGTCAGATAGATCCTCAATTCTAATCACGTAGGCTGAGTGGACCTCGAACCAGCCCTGGCCGGGAGTCGAGCCCGGGGCCTCCGGGTAAGAGGCAGGCGCGCTACCCCTACCCCACGGGGCTGGCTCAGCTACTTATAATGAACAACAAATCATCTTTAGCTAGAAAAGTGATCTTGCTTGGTGCAGCCTTCAAAAATTGCCTGGCATTAATACCACAACGTTACAGAACAAGTGTTATCCAGCCAAGTTTTAAATATGCTACTTTATGGCTCAAAATTAAGATTTAGCTTCACTGAATGGCTTATAAAACTTGAAAACGGAGAACTAGGCCAAGTGGCACTATAGAGATTCAACAAAATCTGATTTCAAAAATTATTGTAGGAGATTAACTTTGGCGCTTATTTTCATGCAAGTGAGAATACAATGTTTTCCAAAGTAGAAATTTTTTGCCCAAGAAACAAACAATTTAAAATCATCAACCATTATGTTCTGAACAGGTGACCAAATACGCACATTAGCACTTGAAGTTAATACAACTGGTTTGTGCAATGGAACCAGATTGACTGTACTGAAGATAGACAGATGTATCGTCCATGCAGAAGTTCAGACGGGCTCAGCTTCAGGAAGAAAATGTTTTGTTCCAAGAAGAGATTTAGCACCTGTGAATCCAGGTACAACAATCGTCCTTCAATGTAGGCAATTTCTTTTTAATTTAGTCTTCTCTGTCACAATGAATAAGTCACAGGATAAATTTTAAACCTGGAATAAATCTGCCCACTCCAGTGAAGTAATAGAGATACTGAGGGACTCTCTACAAATCATTCTTTTCCATCCATACTCTAGAACGTGATTAACATTCCATTTCCACTAACCATAGGAAAATATGATAGTAGTATTAACGATTAAATTTTCACTTTTTGATATTTTTGAACTCCGTTGAAATTGTAACTGTATTCCGGACGGACAAATTATTTCTTTCATAAATCTCTCTCTCAGATCCATAGATGTCAAAGTACAACTCGGAGCTACAACTTCACTCAGTATGGTTTGTAAGGAAATATTGTAATACATGTTTTGATTGCATTCGAATACCGTATAAATATTGGAAAGTGTGACTTTTATTCATGATATAGTATTAGTCCATTTAGATAGGAATTTCGACTGTCGAAGATAGGTTTACGTACGAGTGTGCCACGATTAACAGTTTTCGTGCCTAGGCCATGGCGCTCTTCATAAAATATCAAATAGCATGCTATATCATAGACAAAGAAACTTCAGTAAAATATATACATTCCTTCTGTAGAAGCAATACAACATGAATGTATATAGGATCCTTACTGTTCCTTTATAGAGGAAGCCGGCAGTCGCCTCATTTACAACAATACGATCAGACGTGCTGCTGCGTACTGTTAGACAGCTCCATGCTGCTCTTTTAACTAACTCTGTATTTGTCAAACACATGAATATATATATAGGAGCATTAAGTTATTCTCTTACCGGGCGAGTCGGCCGTGCGGTTAGAGGCGCGCGACTGTGAGCTTACATCCGGGAGATAATGGGTTCGAATCCCACTGTCAGCAGACCTGAAGATGGTTTTCAGTGGTTTCCCATTTTCACACCAGGCAAATGCTGGGGCTGTACCTTAAGGCCACGGCCGCATTCTTCCAACTCGTAGGCCTTTCCTATCCCATCGTCTCCATAAGACCTATCTGCATCGGTGCGACGTAAAGCCATTAACAAAAAATAATTATTATCTTTTGTTGTAGGTACCTCATTCTTTCAGCCTGTTTTGATCTTTTTCTCTCTATCACATAATTCTACCTTTACACCAGAATGATTCAAGAGGCAATAGATATTCTGAAATACTGACAATAACATCGATGATGAAGATGGTGATATTTGTTGTTCAAAAGGGACTAACAGTTAGGTCATCGGCCCCTAATGGTACGGGGTGCAACGAAATGCAAAATAAAACTTCAAAAAGTATCCACTGACTAGAATCTAAAACGAATGGTGATGAGAAAAAAAAATGATCGTGAAACAGTCAGTGGATCCACTTTACAATGTCTTAATTACTGGGACTATACGTATTGTCTAAAGGGGCCCAACATCCAGGTCACTCGCCCCTCATAACAGTGCTAGTCACTGGTAAAGCAGAATCATGTTGTTTCTCGCACAGTGGTACTAATCACAAGTAGTGTAGACCCATGATACGTCACTTACAAGAGCAACCCCTCACAAGCAACAGGAACCCATTGTGTTCCGCACTTTGTGGTACTAATCACAAGTAGTGTAGACCCATGATACGTCACTTACAAGAGCAACCCCTCACAAGCAACAGGAACCCATTGTGTTCCGCACTTTGTGGTACTAATCACAAGTAGTTTAGACCCATGATACGTCACTTACAAGAGCAACCCCTCACAAGCAACAGGAACCCATTGTGTTCCGCACTTTGTGGTACTAATCACAAGTAGTGTAGGCCCATGATACGTCACTTACAAGAGCAACCCCTCACAAGCAACAGGAACCCATTGTGTTCCGCACTTTGTGGTACTAATCACAAGTAGTGTAGACCCATGATACGTCACTTACAAGAGCAACCCCTCACAAGCAACAGGAACCCATTGTGTTCCGCACTTTGTGGTACTAATCACAAGTAGTGTAGACCCATGATACGTCACTTACAAGAGCAACCCCTCACAAGCAACAGGAACCCATTGTGTTCCGCACTTTGTGGTACTAATCACAAGTAGTGTAGGCCCATGGTATGTCACAAGCAACCCCTCAGAAGCAACAGGAACCCATTGTGTTCCGCACTTTGTGGTACTAATCACAAGTAGTGTAGGCCCATGGTATGTCACAAGCAACCCCTCACAAGCAACAGGAACCCATTGTGTTCCGCACTTTGTGGTACTAATCACAAGTAGTGTAGGCCCATGGTATGTCACAAGCAACCCCTCAGAAGCAACAGGAACCAATTGTGTTCCGCACTTTGTGGTACTAATCACAAGTAGTGTAGGCCCATGGTATGTCACTTACAAGAGCAAACCCTCACAAGCAACAGGAACCCATTGTGTTCCGCACTTTGTGGTACTGATCACAAGTAGTGTAGGCCCATGGTATGTCACAAGCAACCCCTCAGAAGCAACAGGAACCCATTGTGTTCCGCACTTTGTGGTACTAATCACAAGTAGTGTAGACCCATGGTATGTCACTTACAAGAGCAACCCCTCACAAGCAACAGGAACCCATTGTGTTCCGCACTTTGTGGTACTAATCACAAGTAGTGTAGACCCATGGTATGCCACTTACAAGAGCAACCCCTCACAAGCAACAGGAACCCATTGTGTTCCGCACTTTGTGGTACTAATCACAAGTAGTTTAGACCCATGGTATGTCACAAGCAACCCCTCAGAAGCAACAGGAACCAATTGTGTTCCGCACTTTGTGGTACTAATCACAAGTAGTGTAGACCCATGGTATGTCACTTACAAGAGCAACCCCTCACAAGCAACAGGAACCCATTGTGTTCCGCACTTTGTGGTACTAATCACAAGTAGTGTAGACCCATGGTATGTCACTTACAAGAGCAACCCCTCACAAGCAACAGGAACCCATTGTGTTCCGCACTTTGTGGTACTAATCACAAGTAGTGTAGACCCATGGTATGTCACTTACAAGAGCAACCCCTCACAAGCAACAGGAACCCATTGTGTTCCGCACTTTGTGGTATTAATCACAAGTAGTTTAGACCCATGGTATGTCACTTACAAGAGCAACCCCTCACAAGCAACAGGAACCCATTGTGTTCCGCACTTTGTGGTATTAATCACAAGTAGTGTAGACCAATGGTATGTCACTTACAAGAGCAACCCCTCACAAGCAACAGGAACCCATTGTGTTCCATACTTTGTGGTACTAATCACAAGTAGTGTAGACCCATGGTATGTCACTTACAAGAGCAACCCCTCACAAGCAACAGGAACCCATTGTGTTCCGCACTTTGTAGTATTAATCACAGGCCACGTATACTCATGGTGTCGCTCACATAAGGGTACTAATCATAGGCAATGTAGACCCAAGGTGTATCATACTTTATGGTAACGCCCCATAGGCAACACAAACCCCACGGTGTTCCTCATATAACTGTACTACTCTCAGACAACGCAGACGAATGATTTTCCTGACAAAGTGGTACTAATCACAGGTAACGTAGACCATGGTGTTACTCATAAATGGTACTACTCATAGCTGACCAAGACCATCCTGAACACAGTGGAACCGAGCAGTGGAGTGCCCATGCTGACACTTATGACAAGCAACGTCCAGATCCGTAGTGATCCTCGCATGAAGGCACTGCTCCTACGTAACGTGGACCTATAGTTTTCCTCGCAAGACGGTACTAGTCGCAACTAACTCCGACCCATGGTGTTCCGCACCGTATGGTACTAATCACAAGTAATCTGAAGGATATGTCATCATCCCTTGGTTGCCCCTTTTAGTTGACTCTTACGACAGGCAGGGGATACCGTGAGTGTAATCTTCGTCTCTATCGCCCCACCCACAGGAGTTTAAGGTAACTCAATAAAGACAAAAATAAACTCGCTTCGCTTGATTAACCTGGTAAAAATCTCTACAATTGACAATACATGGGTGACTTGCATTGTCAACGATACCATTCACGGCTGTAAGCTTGCATTTGGGAGATAGTGGGTTCATATCCCACCGTCGGTAGCCCTAAAGAAGTTTCTCCGTGGTTTCCCATTTTCACATCAAGCAAATGCTGGGGCTGTACCTTAATTAAGGCCACGGCCGCTTCCTTCCAACTTCTAGACCTACCCTATCCCTTCGTCGCCATAAGACCTATCTGTGTCGGTGCGACGTAGAGCCACTAGCAAAAAAGAATTGTCCAAAATCCAGGTCATCGGTACTTATCGCTTGGTAAGTAGAACCATGGTATTTGTCGTGTTGCGGGACTAATCTTATCTAAGGCCACGGTCGTTACCTTCCTAATCCTAGCCCATTCCCATTCTTCCGTCGCCGAAACATTCTAAGTGTTAAAAGCAAAATCATCTCCGTACAGGCCATGAAGGCCCTTGGAGGGATGGAAGGTAAAGGCTTCCACTATCCGTAACCTCGGCACTGCATGGGGCAGTGTGGTTAGCTCTACGCCCGGCCGCCTTGCCCCTAGGAATTTACATGGTACTCATTTTTAGTGTAGGCTGAGTGAACCTCAGGGCAATATGCACCTCCGGAAGTGGAAATCTCGTTTCTTAAGTTTTACGACTTTTCTGGGCAAACAGAGCACGCCTTTACCGCCTCGGCCAGGCAGCCCCTTTCTAAGTGTTAATGCGACCTTAAAACAAGTAGAACCGGGCGAGTTGGCCGTGCGGTTAGGGGCGCGCAGCCGTGAGCTTGCATCCGGGAGATAGTGGGTTCAAATCCCACCGTTGGCAGTACTGAGGATGTTTTTCCGTGGTTTCCTATTTTCACACCAGGTAAATGCTGGGGCTGTACCTTAATTAAGGCCACGGTCGCTTCCTTCCAACTCCTAGGCGTATCCTATCGGTGCGACGTAAAGTCACTAGCAAAAAGCAAAAGAAAGTAGCCTAAATTCTATAGATATGAAATCAAGATGAAGCTACGATGTTACAGGTGGCCATGGAATTCGGGGCTGTGAGCACTGCGTACTTATCGAGGAGGTGTATGTCTTTGGTAAGAGTGGAAAGGAAGTGGGAACTGTACGACTATAATCCGTATAATTTGACAAGAAGTCTGTTAATTTATAAGGCGAGGGAATTCATGAAACTTCGACCCTTCATATTAGTTAGACCGGGCGAAATCGGGTGGGACAGCCAGTAATAACATAGAAGGAAGACATTTATTGCGAAAAACAGTGGTATTACTTAAGTTCTTTGGACATGAGCTAAATGTTAAATATCATGCACTGTACATACACGCTATAATACTGAAACAATAACATAATTTAAATTGTAGGCATGCTTCAGTTGTACAATAAAACGACAATGTCCCTAACCATACAGACTGCCATACGTCTCCAGACAAACGAAATGAAAATGAAAACCTACACCCTGTTTTCCAGTCATTGACCGGATCAGGGATGGAATGAATGAAGCCCCCATCTTGCGGCGGGGATGGGAATTGTGCCGGCTGCCGAGGCCTGTCGCACTCCTCTCGGGCAATGATAAATGATAAATGAGTTTTGCTGGAATGAATGTTGACAGGGTAAACCGGAGTACCCGAAGAAAAACCTGTCCCGCCTCCGCTTTGTCCAGCACGAATCTCACATGGAGTGACCGTGATATGAACTACTGAATCCAGCCGATGCGCTGCCGCCTGAGCCTCGGAGGCTTCAACCGAACGAAATATTCATTCGTATTCAGCAGATAATCTCTGCATGCAGCCTTAAATGTTATAACAGATAACGAAATATATATGACCATAATTCAAATGAATCACTGTTGTTTACGAACATCCTGTCCGACTCGTTGTCTGAACGGTCAGCGTACTGGCCTTCGGATCAGAGGGTCCCGGGTTCGATTCCCGACCGGGTCGGGGATTTTAACCTTAACTGGTTAATTCCAATGGCACGGGGCTGGGTGTATGTGTTGTCTTCATCATCATTTCATCCTCATCACGACGCGCAGGTCGCCTATGGGAGTCAAATAGAAAGACCTGCACCTGGCGACCCGAACCCGTCCTGGGATATCCCGGCAATAAAAGCCATACGACATTTCATTTCATGAACTTCCTGAGGAAGCCTCATTTGGGACCAGATTATTTCAATACCTTGAAATTAATAAAAGAAGCCGAGAATTATGAATGAAAGATCATTCTCATGATAATGGGCCCTACGACTGTACAGATTAATAGGAAGCAAAGAATTGTATCAAGGAAACTGGTGACTTACATGTGTCACTTTTTTAGCACGTTGAATTAATTTTAAGGATTTCTGAGATGTGGAGGTGGCGAAATTTTGTCCCACGGGCGCCCTTTTACGTGCCGATAAATCTATCGATACTAGGCTGACATTTTAGTAGCACAAGTCAGTTTGATGATCCACTATTTAATACAAATGAGAAATCATTTCATATTCATATGGAATAGGGAACGATCTACCTCACTAATGTCAAATGTAGTATATTCACGTTCCTTCCCCTGAGAGTTTGCTAAAGCTGTTATACTCTATTTTAGGATGATAATTATAATATGAAATGGTCTGATGGCTGGGCGGTTTCATCAGCAAAATTGCATCACGAAATTCGCTTTATAAAGTGGGTGTTGCCTAGCAACGGTACAGAATGTGATGTGAAGTACTGATGGACGGCCATGACTGAGAGGCATATTATCAAACAGGGACGTTAGAGTACAGATAATCGATGTTATCTTGCAGGCTGTGATGTGAAGTTTTGATGGATGGCCATGACTGTGAGAAATATAGAAGACTTTTAACAAAGAAGCCTTATCTCACCCAGCTCTAATTAACTGATTTTCGTGGTTGCTTCATGGACCCTGAGTCAGTTTCCGCCTTACGATGTACTGAATCGTACGCTTGTCCACTCCCCATTCCATATAAAACGAAACATCCGTTAGATGCAAATTAATTGTTGTCATTAATGCTTTCCCGGCCCGTACTTAAAGGCATGAAAAGGCTTTTTGGGCTTATGCCTTGTCAAGAAAGTAAGGTGAAATTCTTAACATTTCGCAGGGAACTGTGCTCTGCGTCTTCAGAAGAAATCTCGACTGCCCACGAGAAAGGCTTCTTAAATAATGACACTTTAAATTTGGAACGTTATGATAGAAGTAGAAAAAAGTAAGTTCATTCGCCACCAGATGGCCCCCAGGAAGCAAATTAATTAATCGGTATCAATTTCATTTTCCTCCGGGGAAATTGGCATATTTTAAACTCAAGTTTTCAAATTTGTGGACAGATATTTAGAAATATTATTTTTTTAAGCGCTGCCCAACTTTTTAAGTTTTCAATATTTAACAATAATGTAAAAAATAATAGTGAAACTATTATAAATTTGTCTGTACACTTCAATTTTTTCTCGGTTTAGTCGAATGTTGGTTCAGTTTAATTTTCCAGTCTCTGTGTCTGGATGTATGTGCGCACATTACGGCTTAAAAGAATTTCTTCAAAATTTGGTACAGTAAATTAGGGATAACCGAAGACTAAAATTGACTATGTATTATTTAATTCATGTGGTAGGACTAATATGTCTTGTAAACATGTAACAAGGCTCCGTAATTCGTCCTTACCCTAACTTAGCAAATTACGTAACATGCTTCTAATGTTAGCAGTGATTATACTTTTCCCCGTCCTGTAACATATCACTCAGCTACGAGCATATTATCAGTAATTAGAGGATGTGTTGACTATATTTATGCGTGCACTTTGGCCTCGAGCAGGTGTCTTGGTTGTCTACTCTCTGACTGATGCTGCCTGGTGACGAACGGCAGACCTTGAGCGTCATATAACCAAGTTATGGGGCGTTAGTTATCGCTACCACCTGCTGGCCCTCACACCTTCTCCGCTGCTGTTGCTATCTGCGCTGATTTAATAGCGACACTCGGCTTGCGCTGCAATGAGAACTCATGTATTCCATCGAAATGTCACGTGAAATACGGAAGGAAGAAAAAGAAGTGTGAAATAGTGACATAATACCGGTACAAAACCGAAATTTAAGTGATCATACGAGGGTCAATCATATACTCGTGGAAAATGGAATCCTAACACCAAAAATATCGGAATAAGCGAGTGTGGTGTGGAGCTCTAAGTGCAAAATCTGTATCAACTTGAAAGGGTACAAGTACATACTTGAAATACTTATATTTTATAAGAACATCTCAATATCCACAAGTGGTTTCGTACAAGGAGCTCTTGTTAAATATAGAAATGGAGAACATTGATAATCCTGAATTTTAATGTGTCACGCACAAATTCAAGATTTCATTCTTAATTTTCTAATAGAAAGGGACTACTCACTATAGTCTATATGACAGTGGAACTCGGAAATATTTTGGTTTCATTAAACATGACAATATATATTAAACAACTCGAGGTCCTGTGCTGCTACGCAGCATTCGTTATAAACAGGTCAGATAACTCGTCTTGATATGCTAATAATAATAATAATAATAATAATAATAATAATAATAATAATAATAATCATATGGCCTCAGCCGTTGCCTACGAGATACACAAGGCCGGGAAATAGGAAGCAATTTGCCGCTGAAAAAGCGGCCCGACCGTGTTTACGGCTTGGCCGCTAGATGTCAGGTTTCCGTTCTGTTCTTGGCGGACTTTTAACATTGTGATGTGCGGACTAATAGTGATGTTGTGTTGATTTTGTGCAATTTATTGTCAGTATTTTTTCTGTCGGAGTGTGTATGTGAGGTTGAGAATATGGTGAACTGTTGTGTACCTCTTTGTACTTCCGATACTGCTAAAAGCAAGAAAATGTGACGTTTTATAGTTTCCCTTCGGAGCGCGGTTTAAGACAGAAGTGTAGGCAAGCTATTTCCAGGCAAGGTGATAAAGTAGGATCTCTTTGGGTACCTAACAATTCTTCTCGAGTATGTATCTTGCATTTTAATACGTCAGATTTTAGTGTAAGCACATCAATCAAGTGAATTCTTCCCAACAAAGTTCCTTCTGTTTTTAGTGTGTACCCTGTTCATAAACAGAAAAGGAACAAGCGCAGGAAGGATCCAGCTCCCAGAAATGAAGTACCATCAAAATTTAGTAGAATTTCTGATTCAGATAATGATATATCTTGAGAGTGAGAGTGGTTGAGGAGCAGACACACTGTGAAACCTGCCTACAAGGACTATCATCAGCCACCAGTAATAGTCCTCTAGCACACTTAATAAGAATGCAAGATCGGCGTGCCCTACGGTATCCATCAAGAAAGTTCGTGTATTTCCTAAGAAACATTTTAAAGTTCACATGTTCTGCTTTATGTCACTTGGGAAAAACAAATCTCGTAAAGAAACTAATAGTCTATATTGTGCCAAAGTTCCTGCAACGCTTTAACTGTACTAGTTGTTGTGATCAGGAAAGACTAGGTAAAATAATACTGACAAAGTTTCTAAAACCAATTCTGGACAATCAGGCGAAGGAAATTTCCGATCAGGATGATGCGTTCAAGAATTTCCGAAGAAACCCCCTGAACCGCAAAGTACTGAAATTGTGATAACTTCCTGCATCTCAGGTAAGCTAATCTTATGTACCTGTACGTCATACATTATAGATAATATTCTATGAGATTAAATGAATCGTTCCTTGTGATCATTTGAACATTAATGCTGCTGATATGTATTTGTCTTAATTGATCACGAAGTTTTCGTGAATTACTTATTTCGTCTTAACATAGTGTGAGACAAAGTCATACAATTGCTCTTAGTCTATTTTTTATCTTATATCTGTTTGGTGTCCTCTGAAATTACTAGTTTTAATGAAATTTTATAGTTTTTCGCAAACCAACGTGTTGCAATGAGCGGGCGAGACAGAATTGTAAAGAGAACTCTAGCGGCGCTTGTAGGAAATATCTCGAGGACTAGTTTAGAGTGCTGTATTTCCAGGCCTTGTGTATCTCGTAGGCAACGCCTCAGCTACCGTGTGCAGACATTTCAATTTGACGCCATCTGGCTGTCTGCTCGTCGATTTCGACGTTCCGTTTTACTCTAGGTCCGCTAGATGGCAGACAGAGTAAACCGGATCTCTCTCGGGCGTCTATGGCCGAGATTTAATTAATTTTGTCGGGTAAATACCAAATGTATCACCAGAGATCTTTTACATGCCGACATCGTACGACATGGAGTGTCGAATGGACTTCTTTCCGCCCTTCAAAAATCCGACTACCTCTGCCGGGTTTGAACCCGCTATCTTGGGATTCGGAGGCCGACACTCTACCACTGATCCACAAAGGCAGCTGTCTTGATATGCTGTCGTAGTCGTATTGTTTTGTCAGCCCTTTTATGGTTTTATGAACATTTACTAAGAAGCGCGTTATTGTATGCTGCAGTTCGCAGTCAGAATTCATCCATTCTGACGTCAACATATCGTTTGGTAAAAATCTATCCATATATTCGCTTTTTTAATTCCACAGTTCTTGATGTAAAGCTTGATATTTTGTCGTAGAGGACAATGGTGTTTTTAGTCGCAGTTCTTCTACATAGAACGGTTGTCATGTGAGCTCATGGATTAGTCTCGAAGAAGCGTTTTCTTTTCAGGCCGAGAACTTTTTTAAGATACATGGCCTTCACTCTTTCTAGAGTAGCTGGGTTATCCTTCAATAGGTGTTCCCAGGTAATATCTAAGGCGTATGTCATGATGGGGTCAGTTTGAACGTAGACTGTTTTCTCTTAGCAGCATGTAAGGTATTAGGAACATTCTGCCATCTATTGATTATATTTGGAAGCTGTAGAGGTTAGAGAATCAAAGAGTGTCTAGCAGCGAATAGTATTCTTCCGTGATCAGAGGAGTGTATACTCTCTGGCTTCACAGGTAGTAATCAAACTTGGCTGCACGCAATGACGTCAGATATCAGAACATTAATAAAAGTGCTAGTTGCTTAGCAACCTGCTAAGTACAGAATGTCTTCGCCTGCAAATTATTGGAGTGATCATTTAATTATTTTATTTTATGATTACTCAAACTTGGCTGAACTTAGAGACCTACAAATGTCACAAGATTAACCGGCAGATAATTTCGGAGAGAATAAAATAAAAATGAAGCAGATCGGTCCAGCAGAACGGACTCATTTAATATATGGATTGACGGATAGCTTTAAAAGATAGCATTGTATGCACAGTATTTTAAACCATACTGAAACAATGACTTGTAAGCCCTAGCCCACAATAACAGGATAGATTAGATTTAGCTAAGTTAGGCTAGGTAATATTAAATAATAATAATTACATGTGGTTCAGCGGTAGAGTGTCGGCCTCCGGATCCCAAGATAGCGGGTTCAAACCCGGCAGAGGTAGTCGGATTTTTGAAGGGCGAAAAAAAGTCCATTGGACACTCCATGTCGTACGATGTCGGCATGTAAAAGATCTCTGGTGACACATTTGGTGTTTACCCGTCAAAATTCATTAAATCTCAGCCACAGACGCCCAAGAGAGTTTCGGTTTACTCGGTCTGCCATCTAGTGGGCCCAGAGTAAAACGGAACGTCGAAATTGACGAGCCGACAGCCAGATGGCGTCAAATTGAAATGTCTGCACACGGTAGCTGGGGCCATACGATTATTATTATTATTATTATTATTATTATTATTATTATTATTATTATTATTATTATTATTATTATTATTATTATTATTATTATTATGTAATTTCACTTTGTTTTAATAATAATGTTATTGGCTTTACGTCCATCTAACTCCTTTTACGGTTTTTGGAGACGCCGAGATGCCGGAACTTAGTCCCGTAGGAGTTCTTTTACGTACCAGTAAATCTACCGGCACGAGGCTGACTTATGTGAGCACCATCAAATACCTCCGGGCTGAGCCAAGATCGAACCTACCAATTTTGGTTGACAAGGCCAGCGCCTCAACCACCTGAGCCACACAGCCCAGTCCACTTTGTTTCACAAAGAACGCTGTTGTAATTGGGATCAAAATTAGGCAATAAATTAAGTTAAATTAAATTAAATTAAATTCGTTCCGACGAAAGCATTTTAGGCTCAGCAATTGTCTACATATCATATTTATTTGATTAAAGTTTCCAGGACACTGCTTCGAGAGCTTCCAGGTTCAAATATGCGGGAGAAGACAGTTGACATGGTGAAACATTAATAACCTCTGAACTCTCCACGAATTTCAATGCATGCATTGTGTCGTATTGGTGCCGTATGTCATTTGAACAGTAAAACCAGGAACGGTTAATGCTGCTATTGGATGATGCTGGATTCGTCGTTCCATAATGTCCCATACGTGGTTAACGGTAATCTCGCATGTAAAGGCAACTGGTCGACACTTTGTAGGACACGTTGGGTGACAGTGGTGGTATTTATTTATTTACGGAGGTGTGAAAATTATTACACTCAAAGGAGAAGACAGAAAAATAAATTGTTTTAGTTTTAATTTTTGTCCTCACTTGTCTCTCTAATTTGGTCCATGGAAATCGATATCGTTCAATTAATTATTTATCCGACTTACTACACTTTGTGAAATACTGAATTATTCGTATTTTTAATTAGTACGTTGAGATTAAATATTTCTATTTGGCCTGTTGCTAATTCCACATCAGTTTCCAAGTGTTAGGATTGTAAATAGTACAAAGCACTACGGATTACCAGCGCTCAAGTGAAGCAAAATATCACTGAACCACTTCATACAATTATATTTTATCTAATTGCAGTCAAAATAGGAATTAAAAATACTCTAACAATGTAATTTTATATTGGTAGAAGAGTCTACAGACTATAATATGGTCACTGATGTAAATGAAAGAATTTTTAACTTGCCTTGTATAATATACTTTACATAGATAACAAGTGACACGTAAAGGAACTCCACTGCAGCAAAACGGATTTTATCGGCAGGCAAGTAATAGGTACTGCAACAATGGAAATAAGAAAATAGTGCTGAGTCTAATAATTTTAACACCTCTGTATTTCTTATGGCAAGAAAATACACCATTACGATAGTACAAACATGTAAAAATTAGTAGTAGGTTTAAATAATTATAAATGACTAATTGCAGTACAACTAATGCTGAATAACCACTTGTGTTAACCAATTCATAGCTTCATCGGTGGCTGGGATATCCTTCATTGTGCGATTAAATTTACGGCGTGGGCACTCCATGGCTATATGATGGTTGGTCTAAGCCACACTGAGTCTCTTTCAGAAGGACAATATCCACTTTGAGGCTAGTCAGTACTATTGTTAGATAGTCACTTGACTTACTCCTTCAATGTTCAATTGTAGGATATTTAAAGCGAGATCAAGGGTTTGAGTGGAGTTCTGAAAAGAGGCATTTCTAGTTCTATCGTTTTTCTTATACTCGATTATCTGTATGAGGACGAGCATTATCCTGCTGGGAAGCATCGCCTTGTATACTGCGAATGAATGGCAGAAATGGGTGTAATGGCAGAAGCTTACTTAGAATGACGATATGGAGGATAGTTCAAACTGTAGATATATGTTACTAGTTGTTTTTAGCACGTTTTCATTTCTCCCCTGCAGGGGGAGTAGGGCCACCTAGAAGGTAATGCCTTCTCTCTGGCCAAGAGGCTCAGGCTGGTTAAAGCTGAAGTGGGGGATTTAGGAGCTAGGTAAGGGATGTGTGGGAATAAAGAAATGGGAGGCGTTTGTTCTATTGGCTAATCTTATTTTTCCTTTTTTCTTTTATTCTGTGCCAAGGGCCGTAGCCGTGTTGTAACACCGGATCCCGTGAGATCTCCGAGGTTAAGCAACATTGGGCGTGGTCAAGATTTGGATGGGTTGCCACGCGCTGTTGGTGGGGGGTTAGGGAATGGAGGAGCGGAAAGGAAGTGCCCACTCTACCGCACGTAAACTCCGGCTCAGGCACACCTCTGCGGAGGTTCGGACCTGCCTTCGGGCAGAATACACCCTTACCTCTTTTATTCTGTAATACGTTTTATTTACTTATTTTTTCAGAGTAGACAGTTCGTGATCTTTACAATTTAAGTTTTATTCAGATGTTGTACATAATAATTAGGTAAAAATCGTACAGGTCGGAGGTATGAAAACGGAATGGGATCCGGAGGGCATGGCGCATGATACGGCGTTCAGTGGAGAGCAGAGATTGGTGCAGAAGGGGAGTTAAAGAGGCATTTTTCATTTCTAGTCTTGTGTGGTTCTAAAATGGGCATAAGATACTGAGCTTTTCTTAAAAGAATTTTGTTGGTGCTTCTCGGTGCAATACTTCAGAAGACATTAATTATTGATTGTTGGGATTAAGAAAACTGTACTTCGAAAAGAAAAAGCACTTATAGTTCACTCATTTTCTTTCCAATTGTACAACGTTTACATGATATCGAGTGGTGAACCCGCAAACTGCATCATAATTTTGTTATGAAGACCCATAAGTCAAAAGGTAGAAATCCAATTCTTACACCCCAAACATTTTTGTTCAGATCTGCTGCAAAATTCCCTTGCCTTTGCAAATGGTCATATATTGGATCATGCGAAGGGGGAATGCAGGAAGTGTTACCTAAGAGAATAACGAACTCTTCCATGGAGGGTGGGTGAAGTAGAGGAATGGTTAGACTTACTGAAGTTTCTAATGATATTAACGTTGAAGAGTCAAAACTATACGAGACCACAGCGCTTGTTGAAGAGACAGTTCATTCCCTAAGGCATTAAATTTAACGCTGAAATGCACAACATTCTCCAAAAAAATATGTACTGCACTTGTTATAAAATCCTTTCGATCAACTGGAATAGTTTTCGCATTATCTGGGTTGTTTTAACATTTAGTTTAGTTGCGTTGCTCACACCTTCAAGGCAGAGGTATATTGTTCCATATTATGACGCGCCTGAGACACTTGGGCGTTGCAAACTTAATCAAGCCGTCGTTGAAAAACACTGTGTGCTTGAAGTATGACCAGTCTGACGTACAAACCCGCTTTCAAGGTTCTTGGGGTAATGACGAGTGCGCTCCTGCTTTCAATGGAAATCGTTTGCGAGGGCATAAGATCTGGTATAGGTCCAGTGCCTGGACGCCATAAACAGCTTCGTTCCAAGTGCTCACCTGACCTCCTTCTTACCAACCTATGGCCATCAGTGGCACAAACACAGAAAGGGCTCTGATCTGAGGACATGACAGATCAGCACTCAACAATCCAATGAGCTTTCAAAGAATTCTTCCTCATGGACGGACATGTTTCCTCTTCTGAAGACGCGAAGCAAAGAGACCATGAAACTTAAAAAAAAGTCTCTTAAATTTATTTGAATCGGCAACAACCCTAATGTATAGCTATACATTCACTATGTGTTAACTTTACTTTAGCATCACTTGTAATGTTAACCCTGGAGTGGTCGCGATGGGTCTACGAGACCCGGGTGGCCGTACTTATTGATGTTCCTGTTGTTGGAATGCACCGAATGCTTCCGCCTCTCTGATAGCTTCTTGGCTCCCGACCGTCGTCCGAACACAGAAGCCCTCTCTCAGTTGCCTTGGAAACATTTGAGCGTACAGGCTATTCAGGGTCTCACAGACTCGGTGCGACTGTTAACGTTAGTCTTTGTTGTCCAACTTTGCATTGTTAGTTTTAGTACAATTTTTGTTCTGTATAATAATGGATGAATCTAATTCTGGGTATAACTACCCTATGCAAGCACTAGACACAGAAATTCCCAGGAAAAGAAAGAGATGTCATTTCTGCACAGCAAACAAAGACAGGAAGACATCCTTCATCTGTCCCAAGCGCCAAAATTTCATTTGCGGAGAACATGGACAACTTGACACATAATTCACACATACCTTTAAAAAATCCATATTTTTGTACCAATAGTTCAAGTGTGAAATTCTGAAAAATATGTTTTATTAAGACGGTGTAGAAAATAGATGAAACTGTTGCTTTGTGCACGTAGAGGCAGGAAAAAGTGATAAAATTACATTTTACTCTTACCATACTTTACCTTTCACAAAGTTAACAGAAAACAATCAGTTTTTGAGTGTAATTATAAAAATACACTTTTTGGTTAAGAAACAGGATAGTTAAATACTGTAGTCTTGTAAACTGCATTAAGATAAACTAATAATAATCTCCAATAATTCTGTAATTGGAAATAAAGTATAAAAATCTAATAGTAAAACTCTGAGAAAAAATGGGTCTGAGAGACCCGGTGCGACCATTAATATTGACAAAACCCATGCGACCACTCCAGGGTTAAACAAGTAGTAAGCTCGAACTATTTTATGTGACGATGCTGGATGTAGAATATTAAACTGGTACTATTTCTTGTAAAATTTTCTTTCCATGGAATTGCTTGTTGTACTCTTGTTGTAGTAGGTGTTGTTGGGTAGTTACGTTTTAACATTTGTTTATTATCCCTTGTAATGTTAAACTAGTAGTTAGCTCATGCTATAGTATTGTAAGCCGTAATATTAAGCACTGGAAATACGTAAGCTGTGTGTGAAATTGTATGTGATGATGCTGGATGTAGAATGTTGAACTAGTAGTATTTCTTTTCAAATTTTATTTGCATGGAATTGCTTGTTGTTGTAGCAGTAGTTGGGTAATTATGTTTTAACTTTACTTTATTGAACTACACTACTGAAAATGACCTTTGCCACCGGGATATTTCGCAATTACGATGTATCTATTAATAATAATAATAATAATAATAATAATAATAATAATAATAATAATAATAATAATAATAATAATAATAATAATAATAATAATAATAATAATAAGGAAAAACAAGGATCATTATAAACATACGGAAAATATCTCAGACACAATGAGGAAGCGAAGGTTGAACTTCTACGGACATCTAGTAAGAATGGATGAAAGCAGACTGACCAAAAAGATCTTTAAGTACATTGTAGGATTGAAGGCCACCACTAAGTGGGTAGAAGAGGTCAAAAGAGATGCAGAAGAAGTTGGAATTACACTAGAGGTGATCAATAAAAGGAAAGAGTTGAGAAACATAATCAACAAAATCAAATTTTTTGAGGACAAACCACCTAAAAAGAAGCCCAACCGGATAATCTCTGAGGAGGAGAGAAAAATACGAAGCGAGAGAATGAAAAGGTTCTGGGAAGAGAAGAGAAGAAAGGCCAACAAGCCTTAAGTTCTATGCGGTCCACAGTTGGCCATATTCGGAATAATACTAATAATACGGGCCCTGAAAGAAAATAACACATTGTAAAGTAAAATCTAATGACCTGCAATGCGTATTTATTAAAAATAAATGACTATTCGTACCTTTTTCTTTTCTTGACGTTACTTCAAAAGCTCATACCAGCTACTTCTGTTCAATTCCTGTCTTTCAATATATCTTACTTTGAGGTAAAAATCTCCGAGCCGTACCGCCGCTCCATGCAAGTCATATGTTGAACTAATCGGTAACACTCTGGGTGAATATATAGCTTGTTTATCATCTGTCGTAATAATTGAGAACATTATCCTTCGAAATTCGAAGCTGGATATTTTACAAACTATATTTCACTATGATGGATCATGAAAGGCGTTTCTTGAAATGCAATATTTTCATTTCAGTGGAAGTATTTCTCCTAAGGACTGTTTGATTTTAGATTTGATGGAAGATAGCGGCGGGATGAATTCCACCTTGTTAAAACAACCCCGGAGTTATTGGCTCCAGTCATTCATCATCGAACGATAAATCACTCATTAGTCAGTCATACTGACAAAGTAAACGCAAAATTAGGTACAAGAAATGGTTCTCCTTATCACTACCATATCAATTAGTTTAGACGACCTTCTCTAGTTAAATCACCTTAGCATCCTTTGTGCGTGGCGTATCCCCTGCCTATCATAAGAGGCGACTGAAAGAGGCCTCGGGGGCTCTTCACTTGGGAGCGTGGTTCTGGCGACCATGGGGCCCTTAGTTAAGTCCTGGTATTGCTTCCACTTTTGCCACGTTCCACACTTTCATCTATCCTCTCCGACCTCTCTTGGTCAACTCTTCTTTTCTGACGCCGACCTTATTAGATGTGGATACCCAGGAAGTCTTTGATTTTCACGCCTTTCATGGCATTTTATTTCTTTGGCTCATAACTTCAGGTAAGGTAATGCAAACCCACGACGTATTACATATTATGGTACCACCTACAGGCAACACGGACCCATGGTGTTCTTCATATAATGTTACTATTCTCAGGCAACGATGACCCATGGTGTTCTTCATATAATGTTACTATTCTCAGGCAACGATGACCCATGGTGTTCTTCATATAATGTTACTATTCTCAGGCAACGATGACCCATGGTGTTCTTCATATAATGTTACTATTCTCAGGCAACGATGACCCATGGTGTTCTTCATATAATGTTACTATTCTCAGGCAACGATGACCCATGGTGTTCTTCATATAATGTTACTATTCTCAGGCAACGATGACCCGTGGTGCTCTTCACGTAGTGGTACTAATCACCGGCAACAGCCAGATCCGTGGTGCACCTCATGTAGCGGTACTACTTATAGATAACATTTTCCAGCGCAGCGTACGACTCCTTTCCGCGCATGGACAATAGTCCACGCAACTGAGTGCTTCGCCCTCCCCCGCCCCCCTCGCACATGATGCACCACACAATGGTACTAGCCACAAGCAATGCCCAGACCCGTGGTGATTCTCACATAAGGCTACTACTCCTGGGTAACGTAGATCCATGTTGTTCCTCACGTACTGAAACTAATCAAAGTAGCCTCATGGTTCTAATTCCATCATCCCTTGGTCGCCACTTTGAGACGCCTCTTCTGACAGGCAGGGGATACCGTGGATGTATTCTTCGTCTGCGTCCCTCACCTAAATATGTTCCTTGAAATTGATAACATTTCAAATTTCTACGGAGAATTTCCGGAAACAGAACTCGATTCCACTATTTTCCTCCAAAATTTAGCAAGTTTCAAGATAAGTTCTTACTCACAGGACCAGTTGTTCAAATACAGCGAGCACTTCTCTCTATTTCCTTTTCTTTTCTTTCATTGGTGGAGAATTGAATATTTGAGTCATTCACTTCAATTTACAATAATTAGTAATCTGTTTTCACTGCCGATTCGTGAAACTACCTTAGCACTCCCTGTGTTTGTTTTAAACAATTAGTCTAAGAGAAAAGTCTGTTTGTACCTATTTCCAAAACTTTTCCATTACTTCTTAACCCCGTTCCGTAGCGGACAAAGTTTTTACTTTCGTGCAAACATTCCCTTCTCGTTCAGTTCCCCAACAACGACGATGACGACGACGGCGATATTTGTGCCAACTAAAGAACACACACACACACACAGCAGAGTTTCCATGGTAACAACTTCATCAGATAATGTATTGACTCTCGAAATATTTGTTCAGGCCTCCTCTATGTTGCTCTACTTCCTCAAGATTATTAGTCTTTGCCTTGTTTTGTTTTGTTCTAAGCTGAAAACATTCCTTGGAGTTTCAAATGTTACGAGTTAATTGATTATGTGGATCAACTTGTTTACATTGTGCTCTGATATATCCGCGGATAGGAAGAATAATATTTAATTTACAAATATAATATCTTCCCCTCGACATTTAAAATTAACAATGTGTATCTACTATCGAATAGTTTTAAAACAGTATCCACTGTGTGAGCATGGAAGGCGGTGCCTTGGTACAGAACTCCACTTATATTATACATCACTGTTTCATACTCGGGTTTTAATTGTTACTTTTGTGCGAGAAGTTGATAGTTTGTAATTATTTTATTGCAGTGATATTATCTTTGTAGTTAACCTGTAACTTTTGATCCAGGCAGAAACAAAGTCTTAAACCCGAGGGGTGAACCAGAGTCCGAAACTGAAAAGTTCGAAAAATTTGAATCAGGGGGGCAAACAGCAGAAGGAGCTCGACTCATATCACTCGGTCAGCCTAGATACGTGAATGAAGAAATGACGTCAGGTACACACGTGTGGGTGTAAGAATACAGAATGCTTGGTGGGAGTTTATGCCAGTCATATTTGATCTGCAGAGGAACTGGGACGTAAGTGACGAAAGAAAAGCTGCAAAGGTCTACGAGTGTAATTCATTGTTAATGACGAATGTTTGAAGTATCTAGTTGCTCACATAAGGGATATCCTGAAAAGACGTGTATGATTGTTAAAACTCTGTGACCGGGGTCCGGAAGATAGTGGGTTTGAACCCCATTGTCGGCAGCTCCTTTCCCATCCTATCTTCACTGTAAGACCTATCTGTGTTGGTGTGAGGTAAAAATATTGTTGTCGTTGTAAAATTTGCAGAAAATAACACTTCCTACCCGTAAGAAGAACTAAATAGGTATAATTATCTGATTATGTTTTGTACAACAGGTATAAGGATACGAATTATTAACTATACACTTAACAACCAGAGTGGTTACTGTACTCTGCTTACAATTTGTAAAAAAAAAAAAAATACCATTCACCAGTAAATTGCAGTGTTTTTTCAATCCAACTATTTTACAAAGAATAAAAGATAAAGTAGGATAAAAATGCGGGGTTGACATCTTATAATCCGAAACTCAAAGGTCGAAATCACCTATGCTTACCACTTCACCAGTACAACTACAGATACTCGCACGCGAATTGCCTGGCTGTTAAGTTTCAACAGCAAATTTCTTGTTAAATGAAGGCCAATGGCACAAACTTCAATCAACTTAACAAAGCGTGAACCTAATTGGTGAACACTTGTCAGAGGGATCCACTTGTAAAAGCACACACACGCCGGCTATCAGGCGTCGATTCGGAAGACCTACAACAAACCACTCCGGAGATCACACGCCATTATTATATAAACACAATCCGTTGTAAATATCTGAGTCCGTGCCTAGATGAAGTGAGGCTCTGTGTTCAATTGCTTCTCGCCTTGAGAGGATCAATCCACACCAAAACCATGAAATTCAACATTTTAGATGCGATATCGCCAGAGAGTTGGTGAAAGCTAAAATACCGTCTTGGGAGAAACAGACGCGGAAGCGTTCTAATGTAGGCCTCCTAGCGTAAAGGTTTTAAATCCTCTTTATAGCTTTGAACTCTGTCGGGGAAAGGTCCCATCATCGTAGGTTCACTATTACATGAGCTATATCAAGGAATTTCCGTTCTAAGTGATACATGTACTGCGGGTCAGTATTTATCCCTTCTACATTTTCACATAACAACTTATCTTGGCGTAACGACGAAATAATCTTCCAAATGCATAAAGTATAATTATTATTTGATTATGATACCTACAACAGTAAAAAGGGTAGCAGTTATCAACATTACAATCATGACGGTTACTGTACCTGTAGCTAAACCAGGGTCGTGTTTGCTGCAGGAAATGAATATTTTTCAACGGGAAAGGAATTCTCCAAACATACCTGAAAAGAAACAAAGTTTGTGTTATATATATACATACCTTTCATATCTAGACATACACATTACAAAATTTTATTTACAGTGATATTTTAAGGAAAAAATAATTTAATTCCAATCATATTATACATAATCCTAAGAACATGAACAGAGATCCCAAAGAACCAACATGGACAATGAAAACCAAGTATGGTGATATAAAGAGAGTCCACAAATTGAAATATTCCGGGGAGATTCTGACTCCTAACAACAACAAGAAGCCATCTAACGAAGAAAGAGCAAAGAAGATGGAGATTGCACTCAGACTATGCCAGGAAACTTATAAGTCCAAATCCCTCTCCTATCAAGCCAAACTCAGACACTATATAATACCATGCAGCAGAGACAATTGCCAGAAGAGGGATTACCGAAATAGAAAAGAAAGAGCGTGAATTTCTTAGGAAAACTCTGGGACTCAAGAAAGCAGTAGGAAATGAGTTTACCTTCCGTTTGAGATCAAATCAAGAGCTGTATGAAAAATGCGAAAACATTTCAACCTCGATAAGAAAAAGGCGACTGACTTTCTATGGGACCGCAACGCCTAGCAAATAAGATCCTCATCTTCCAGGAAAGTAGAAAGACCATGGCTGAAAAACGTTCACCAGGATCTTAAAGAATGTGGCATTGAGGAGGGAGTTATTACAAACAGAACAGTGTTCAGAAGGAAAATAGCGAAGGTGAATGATCTGTTCGTGTTGGAGAGAGTGGTCTTGGATGAGGAACGAACAAAAGCAAGCCAGAGAATGAAAAAGTATTGGCGTAAAAAGAAAGAACATTAACAGGCAAGGAAGTTGTGTAACGTAACCCATAGGAGGTTGAAACGATCCTAAATAAATATATATATATATATATTATAATTATATATATACCGCTTTGTTGTAATTAAATATTAAGGGCTAAATCATGGGTTAAACACCGGCTAATGTCAGAGCTGAACTGCGACAACTGCGAGTTATTGGTTTTCTGACACGTTAAAGAGCTCCTGAGGTAAGAAATTCCACACCTGGCGTGTTTCAAGACCATTACAGGGTAGAACAAATTACATTATTAACGTCTGTGTTAGAAACACACATGCAGTAAAAATATTCAAAACATAGGCACATGATATTTCTGGATAACACCAATGACCAATCAACATTGCAATATCGTTCCTAAAGTTGCTATTAGTATTAAAGTATTACATTAATAATTGTGATCACTCACGAAAGAATATTTCTGTGCTTCAAATTAACTTAAGTTTATTCCTTTTTTCATCCGTTCAGTAGAGTTCGACTCTCTGTTATGGTACATGACGTTCCGACCAACCCACAAAAAACTTATATTAATTAAAACAGACCCAATTATCCAGTATGCATACCGAGAAGGCTGCAATATGACCCTCCCCACGTTGATATGTTCGAAAGGAACAGATGGTTAAGGAAATCGAACAGAAATCTTAGATATATTCATATTCCGAAAAGAGAAGTCGAAACTAAAAAATTATCTCATAAGTCATCTAAGTCTAAAATGTATCGACAGAAATTGCTGAGTATTAACGATGAATTTTGGGGAAGGAGTGTAAGAATGGAGTGGAACTTCGGCTGAATGGTCAGCGTATTGGCTTTCGATTCATACGGCCACGACTTCGATCCCCGATATAAGTCGCACTGGGTTAATTACTCTTGCTCGGGAGTGGGGTTCATTTTCCTGTTAATACACATCTTCAAATGCGTGCAACACATCACACGGTAAACCACCACAGAAATACGCAATAGTGAATGCATCCTTTTCCTATGATTGGAGTCACGAAGAGAATCCGACCATAAAACTAGGCTAAACACATTCGAAGTACCAAAACACGCCAAGATGAAAAAGAGTGTAATAGAGAAATAAATTCATCTTAAATAAAATCAGTCGAATGCAGTCGAATGAACTCGGATAAGGCTGGTAAATGCGTTCATTAGAAATGCAGTATTTAGGGATATACATAAATATTGCTTTGGGTAGTTCAGTAGCTAGAAATAGTAAAGAGTAGATACTTAAGCCAGGAATTCCTAACAAACTAACATAAATTTTCTGTTCATTATACCTACGGTACGTACTATATTACTCTTAATAAATTGCAGATGATGGTCCCAGTCTAGTGTGGAGCTTATGAAAGCACCTAAATATTTAATACAATCAACTTGATTAACTTAATCACCATTAAGAGTCAGTGTATTACTCGGTCATCTAAATACATCTCCAGCTCTCCGGAAAAGTGTAATCATAGTTTTTTTTATTTGATTATAAGATAATTACATTTAAACCATTCAGTTAATACAGAGAGGTCATTATTCATTTTATGCAAGGCAATATTACCTTCAAGTTCAAGAAAAAATGTCATTAATAAAAATAATAAATAATACAAGACCCAGTACAGAACCCTGAGGTACTCATGTAAATTAAGATATAATCGCCATACTTTCTTCCCGTATCGACTTGTTGAATTGGCCATGAATTCCAACACCGACGAAAAAAACATTTGATTTGATTAGCATTCCAAAGGGTACTGAAAAGCCGAGTGGTGCTAGAGAATGCATTTATACTAGACACAAACACAGATAATTAAAAGTTAACTGGGAGTGGAAACTGCTTTTTACCGCGGAAACAGACAAGAAGTGGCACCAACACATGGGCACAAACACCCACACAATCCGTTCAATTAAAACTTCTCATAAAAAGAGAAAAATACCAGAAGTAAGGGTGAGGGAAGAAAAAGAGGGAGGAATGGGAAGTGGAAAACATTGTACGTTCAAGAAAGAGACGGGGCTGGATTGAGGGTGGAAAGGGTGAATGCTGCGGGAGAAGTTGTGTCAACAGCAAGGAAATAACACAATCTGTCTTCTGGAAGTCAAGTTCAGTGGAGATACACTCAAAGCTACGTGGGGGGTAAAGTGCTAGGAGTCATATAAACACATACATATCCAAGAAATGTTTTGTTTCTTTCAGTTTTTACAACCACAGACAAACCTCTGAAGTGAGATAATATTATATCCACTGCACTATGCCTGAATTAGAATCAATGGTGTTACATTTATCGTCCTTTCCTAAACTAAACTCCGATGGTTGAGCGGCTTGCTTTCTGTGCTCAAGTAAGCGGCTTCGATTCCGGCTCCATCCTGTGATATTAAAGGTGCTGAAATACAACGGACACATGTGGCATTAATTTTATTGGCGTGTAAATCTGTTAATCACTAGATTACCTAGGCAATGTTTATATATAGAGAGGGTATATAGCGCTGTTAATAGTGATTCGACCGTCGGATGGAGCAGAATTCTTGATGTTAATCGACAAGAGTACGCTACGTGACGACACCAAATTTCCCCCTCTCTCTCCCCCTTTATCAGTATCTCTCACCCAGATGTGAGCCCACTTGGTGATCATCATTGGCAATACTGGTTGGCAAGGTAGGAGAGGTGATGGTATACAATCTCTTGTCAGCAGATTACGTGCCAAAAGCCTGGATTTAATTCCAAACCCCTCCGAAGTTTTGATATAGAGTTAGGTCATATGACGCTGTTGATGATGATTTATCCGTCGGATGGAGGGGTTAAGCCTTGAACAGTCCACTTAGTGTTACTCGACAGGAGTATGTTATTTGCCGATATCGGGGTTCACCGTCTCTTTACCTCATTATGAGGATCTCATATCCAGTCGAACATTTCCTCGGACACTTCCGGGACAAAAAAAAGGATGAAGATAAATAAATAAATAAATAAATAAATAAATAAATAAATAAATAAATATAAATAAATATGTATGCAGCCAAAACTCTATCCCGAAATGCTAATAGACTGCTTGAAAAATTGGTGATAAAAGAGCGCAGAATTAAAGAAGTGGCATCCATCAAAATATTCAGAAAGGAAGTCTATAAAAGACTAAAAAAAATACAGACACAATCGCAAAAAGACGGGAATGAAAGGAATGAACCGAAACATGTAGTCCAAAAAATATCTTTCACTATTTTCTGGCTCAAATTATAAAACCACGATACCGTGATTTAGAAACAGGAAAGAATATAATCAAATTCTACAAATCAAACGTGAAGACACCTTTGACAGAGATCTCTTCCGAGGAAGGTAGTGACGAACAGCCCAAACCGAGACGAACAGTCGAAAACAAGACACGGGATGCCCACCACAGAAGAGAGCAATTAGGCTCACTCAGTAAGAATAACAGAATTCTGGACTCAAAAGGAAGTATATATATATATATTGCCGGGCTGAATGGCTCAGACGGTTGAGGCGCTGGCCCTCTGACCCCAACTTGGCAGGTTCGATCCAGGCTCAGTCCGGTGTAATTTGAAGGTGCTCAAATACGTCAGCCTCGTGTCGGTAGATTTACTGGCACGTAAAAGAACTCCTGCGGGACGAAATTCCGGCACCTCGGCGTCTCCGAAAACCGTAAAAGTAGTTAGTGGGACGTAAAGCAAATAACATTATTATTATTATTAAAGAAAGTATAGTACGCGCAACTTTTAGTGATGCATGTACACCCTAGTGCTGAATCAGTCGACCTCGGTTATCTTCGAGATTCGTATTGGCAACTTTTGAAACACAAACTAAGAGTCGGTTATGCATCGCTGTGCGACATCTGGCGTACACTTTACGTACTAGTACTGTTCTTGTTTACAGAGCAAAGCCAAACTATATAATTCATGATAGGTGCAAGATTCGCATCGAGAAATTTTATATAATGTTAAATAATGTATGTGTGACACAGTTGTTGGCGTAAGATAATAAATGTTTAGAAAATTCATACCGATTTCATTTCTATTCAGTTGGCAGTATTACCGGAAGCGGGAGTGCTCCTTCCTTACTCCTCATCCCGTACAAAGTAATATCGATAAAAGGTGCGCGGACTATAAAGTTCACTGTTAATGCAACGAGACTTAATGTCATCCACAATGGCCCCAGCGAATAAATAAATGAATCAATAAATAGATAAAGTAATTAATAAATTAATAAATTAATTTATTATAAATAACAATGAAATAAATAATTTAATTAATGAACTGGCATATAAAATAGCTCTTCAAAGACAAATGTTGTGGCATCTCGGCACACCCGAGAACAGCCATAAAAGTACTTAACAATACGTGAAGTTCTTAACATCACTGCAGTAGAATCTCACTAATCCGAACTAATTACAACCGGGATCTGTTTGGCGTGGTGTAGCCAAACAGGAATAACGAACTTCGTAAAGCGAAATAATTAGTGACTGCTATTACTTGTTTAGAGTTGTGTTTTATTAACTTCTGTGAAAACAAACACAATAAAGCTCAGTTAATATTGTTACACTGAAAATACCGTTATCTTTGCTTCGAATTCTGCATCAAAATACCACCGCAACACTGATTTTTGTATTGTTTCATATTGATTTCTTAGATGAAAAGTAAAAATAAAAATTATTTTCAATGTGAAATGTATTTTTCGTTTCATTATTACTTTGGTACTTTTTAAATTTTAGTTCAGATTAATCGAGTTTTGGATTAGTGGGACTATATTTTTCCGGCCCCGTGGTGTAGGGGTAACGTGCCTGCCTCTCGCCCGGAGGCCCCGGGTTCGATTCCCGGCCAGGTCAGGGATTTTTCTCTCGACCTTAGGGCTGGTTCAAGATCCACTCAGCCTACGTGATTAGAATTGAGGAGCTATCTGACGGTGAGATGGCGACCCCGGTCTCGAAAGCCCAGAATAACGACCGAGAGGTTGCATCATGCAGATCACACGGCCCCTCGTAATCTGCAGGCCTTCGGGCTGAGCAGCGGTCGCTGGGCAGGCCAAAGCCCTTTCAAGGGCGTTAAGTGCCGTGGGGGTTTGGTATTTTTTGGGACTCTATTGTAATTTTTGTTCGTCTGGCCAGCCAAGGATCACGGTGCTTGTGCTTTAGGCATGTTGCTGTTTGTTTTCTATTGTTGCAACATCTGGTGTTCTTAATTAATGATAGGTTTTGGTGCTACTTTCTTCTTGGCGCCTTGACGTTTTCTGTTGGCCCAGTATTCCTTTATTTTCCTGGACTCTATTTTGCATTCCTTGCACCATTTCCTCGTCTTATTGTGGCTTGCTTCTGTAGGAAGGGTCTGGTTTTGTTAGTTGTTAGTTGAACGGTACTTGTTTCTCTGAATTATTATGGCATTATCAATATTAAGTTCGCCCAGATCCTTCTCTACCTGCGATCCAGTGGCTCTACCTTTGCTTCCTGTTTTGAAAGCCTGTGTGAATCCATTCTGTACAGGTGTCAGCAGAAAGCCAGCCGTTTTCTCCTGATGGCGTCAGTGAGGGTTTCTTGCTGTCGACAGATTCACGGTTTGGTTTGTACTATCGCCTTCCATCTGATAGAATCCTTGGTCCTACTATCCTTCCTTTCTTGTACTTCAAGGGCCCTTAGTGGGTTCTTCATAGTTATAGATAAGCACTTTGCTGCGCAGAGGACTGACGGTATGACTATTGCATTATAGCGCCTTATTTTGACATTCATCGATAGGTCGTATTGAGGCACACAGTTTTCTGCAGGTATAGAATGCTTTGTCCTCTATTCAGGATCAACAACTTCATAAAATCCACTCTCCAAGGTACTTTGCAGTTATTACTCTCTTGTTATGCTTGGTGTCACTGGCTACCATTGTTCAAGCGGTGTCTTTGGTATTGGTAATGAACTCGGTCTCTCCGATGTTGATCAGGAGACCTGTTTTAGCCGCTATTGAGTGTTGTGTTTGGAGCTGCGTAGTAGCCTCTTGCATGTTATTTGCAAGTAAAGCCACGGCATCAGCAAAGGCCAGGCATAGGAGCCTTAGGCTGACTGCTTTCACCCCCCTTCCTAACCCTCAACTGGTATCATACAATTTTGTAACGTAACTGGTATCCGATTCCTGGAATTTAATTATGCAATATTTTCTTACTTTTGAAGTGAGAAAATTTCAAGTAAGCTTCGGACATATGGGAGTAACGAAGTCTCACTCCCATTTGACAGGCGAGGGATCCCTTGGAAATTGTGGCGACGTTTAATAAATTCACAGAGGCTGAACGCTGAAAGGCATATCGGTCTATAATGGTGATTAATGTATGTATGATGTGTTGTTTATTGAGCTTAATTGGTTGAAACATATGTTTTAAAACGTCACAGCAAAACTTAGCAGAGAAAATTCAGAAAAAAGTTAAAATTACTAAAATGAAGCTCCGGGAACGTTAACCTTATCATTTTTGTTAAAATGTAGAAAAGATCCTTACTTTTATGCTATGTCAGCACTTTATAAAGAACGTACAATTGGAGAGGTAAGGGTTATTCTGCCCGAAGGCAGGTCCGAACCTCCGCAGAGGTGTTCCTGGGCCGGAGTTTACGTGCGGTAGGGTGGCCAGTTCCTTTCCGCTCCTCCATTCCCTTACCCCCACCAACAGCGCGTGGCAACCCATCCAACTCCCGACCACGCCCAATATTGCTTAACTTCGGAAATCTCACGGGATCCGGTGTTTCAACACGGCTACGTCCGTTGGCTACAATTGGAGAAAGGATCAAAATTACTGGAAAACTCAAAGGATGAATTCACATTTTGATTTCAAACATTCATGTGTGTTAGATCATTTTCACCCGTTTCTATGTCCTCCCCTCTATCATTATCAGCCGAGTTCTATTCTAAATCCATTTCTTCATCACTTTCTATCTCGTAATCCGAAACAATATCACTGTCCTATAACATTTCATTAATCATTTCTTCTAAACCAATTTCGAAATTTGAATGATTTTCTTTCAGAACTCGTCGAGAATAACGAGTTTGTTTTTCCATATTTTCAATCTATTCTGATCCCTGAGATGGACCTGATCGTGGCTGCATATTGTCGGAACTAACTACAAAACAGTCAGCAAAACATATTGTATTGAACAGTATTAATGACAATAAACCCAAAATATTAACAAGACTGGTATCATGCGTCTGCTACATGGCGAGAAGAACTTACCGTGCTTTTAATGAAGGTCAAACGGAGTGAACGTTAGACTACCTTCACTGGTAGGGATCTATTTCATTCCCCAGTGACCTTTTCTAGAAGGCAGTTAAGTAATAGGTGTGGGATCCCGTCACCTTGCCTCACCCCTGTAGTGACTGGGAAACCCTCCGAGAGTTGTTCTCAAAACATTACTCCGGAAGTTGTGTTTCGCAGGGTTCGCTTAGGGTTTGGACGAGAGTTCTTGTATCCACGGATTCGTATGCCTTCCGGAAGTCGACCCACCCACTGACTTGCTCTTAGCTATATTGGAGGATGGTCGTGAGGTATTGTATCTGGTCAGTACAGGATTTAGATGTTCTAAACCACGCTTGGTAATCTCCTCTTTGTCAAGCTGCCGCATTACATGCCGTTCTAGAATCTTGGACAAATATTTTATATGTTACCGAAAGGAGTAATATTACTGGTCAGCTGCTGGGGTCTGTTTTGTTCCCTTTCTTGTGGATCGGGTGGATAACACCTGAGGTCCAGTCATCTGAGATTCTGCCGATTGAAAGGTACTCTTCTGTCAAGTAGGGAAGCAAGTTCATTTTCCCTTTTTTGAGAGAGAGAAAAATACGATCTTATTTCGTTGTAGCATTTCATAGGCCTATTCATTTATGCATTGAGGCAAGTTGTTTTGTTCCGGCGCTATATACTGAGTGGCCAAAAGTCAGGGGAAGACACTGAATGTGATGTTAATAACGAGTTGTTCCTCCGCGAGCCCTAAAAAGGGCAGCAATAGGGCGAGGCATCGACTCTACAAGGTGTTGGAATCCTTCTGGAGGGATCTGGATCCACGCACCTTGCATTACTACCCACAATGTATTGGTCTTGTGTAGTTGGTTCTGGGTTCATGGAGCATACACCAGTATCGACAGCATCCCATAGATGCTCGACTGGATTAAGATCGGGGGATCTGGAGGGCCAATCCATGGTCATTACTTCCTGTTGAGACATGGCATCTCCATCAGCGTTCTCTATCGGACCAATCCACACTCCGTCACTGTTCCATTGCCGATGTTCGTGGGCCCATGCGCGTGTTTAGGTTAGCAAAGGGGCACAAGTCGGTCATCAGCTGGTGAATCCTATGCGCTGCAGTTGCCCCCTTACAGTCCTGGTAGCAATGGATTCCTGACTCCCAACATTCAATTGGGCGGTGATTTGACTCACAGTAACCCACCGAGTGCCCAGTATGGTTCTGCGGAGGCGAAGTGATGTCCGTTCGTTAAACACCTGTGTTCTTCCCGTGTGGCGGCTTATGCGGGCGGTAACATTCTCTCTGCGATATTGCAAAACCACCCTCGACACTGTTGACATCGGAAACCCGAATTCGCGTGGAATAACCGCTATGATATGACTCATGCGCAGTGTGCCGATGATCATCCACATTCAAAGTTGGTTAACTTGCTACGTGTTGCCATCTTCACGACACTGGTCTCTGTGACAGACTGCTCAGCTACGCCGCAGCTAGTTGCAACGCTCAGGGCTCATACACGGTACATTTTCTAATGGGACAACGCGTGACCTTTGGCCACTCAGTGTAACATTCAGGCCATGGACGATGAGGATGCCTTCTACATAGGAGAAGCCAAGAAAGCCATCTCCTGCCCATAGTTTCGATCAGATCTGGCCTTCCGGAACGCAACTTTAGCAAGCTGCCGACAGTCATCACACAGTTTGAGAGAAGTTGCATGCCTCCTGTAATATCCATTAGGTTTTTGAAAGAAGTTGATGAAGTCTTGAACTTAGCCGTTATCAGGGAAAATTTGATAGGGTCCTGCTACGAAATCCAGGGTGGAAACAGACAGCAAAAGTAGCTAATGTACTACGAGTTGAAGCAGTAAATTTAAAACCAAATGAACTGGCTTCACTGAAGTTTTGTCCCATCACTTCACGTGACTTGAAAGATCCTTCTCAAAATAGACAAACACTCCTAATGACGAAATACCACGATTGTTACCTGAACATATTGAAAATTTCTTAACTGTAAATTTCTTCCGTAGTCACTGAGTATAACTATTAAACTATAAGTTATTACTTTATGCCAATTTGGTTGCCTATTTTGGATATGTTAGGGCCTATATGCCTGCCTATTTTAACTACTTTTATGGGCTATAAATACTTACCCAAATAATAATACTAATAATAATAATAATAATAATAATAATAATAACACAGTAAACAGTGAATTGCTCTCAGACACGAAACACATCAATTACTATGTATTCAGACACGCGGATCACGAAAAGGAAATTCTTTTTCGTATCACCTAATATTGTTGAGATAATTTGTATCGAACCTTATAGCTGGACTCTTGTTTTCTTCGGGAGCGGAAGGCGATATTGTCTCGCTGTCGGGCAACTATCTGGCACTGAGCTAATGAGCAACCATCGCCACCAAACTGTAAGAATGTCGATTGCTCAAGACTTGAGACAGAGTGGATGGAAAGTGCGCGATGTGGTTGACTGCATCTCTACCGATGACTCTAATCGGAGGTCTGACATCATAGACATCAAAAGAAAGGTCTTAGATCACACCGTTTGCTTTGAAAAATACTAAAATTGGGCTCGGGATGTGGATCTAAAAAATCAAGATATTTATGTTCCGTGCTTGCCATATCTGTCAGCAAAGTATAAAATATCTATCGATCGGTGGATTGCCAAAGGCCTACTATTCGGAGCAAGAGGCACCCTACCTAGTCAGGCATCGACCTTACTACGAAATTGGAAAGTTCCATTCTGCGAAATAGACAAATTAGTAATACCGATACTGAGGGATTCTCTACAAATATTAATTTCCACCTACACACCTGAGAATGTGATTAACATTCTTCCCCCACTAAACCAGGAAAACCACGAACCTGCTACGCAGGCGTAGCAGGGGGAGAGGTGATACTCCCACGTGGCGCGTCCCAGGTGGCGGATAGGGGGGTCCTAACCGGCTTGCCGGCGGACTTGAGGGAAATAAAATACCTCTCGCGGACCAAACACACTACCCCCTGCGGGTGGGGGACGCACATGTAGAATACACCCGCGGTATCCCCTGCCTGTCGTAAGAGGCGACTAAAAGGGGCGACCAAGGGCTGCCTGAATTAGAACCATGTAACTAATTTTGAATCGTACCATCACGCGGGGAACACCATAGGTTGCCTGTACTTGCGAGTAGAACCACTAAATTCGGTACGAAATAGGTTTGTGATTAGTAGCAGTAAAAGCCTGGCCTGGTGGATTCCAGTACCCGTGCGTCGTACCCATGTGTGCAACACCGCGGGTCTGGGCGTAGCCTGTGAGTTGTACCGCTATATGAGCAGCACCGTGGGTCTGCGTTGCCTGTGATTAGTACCCACTGTGTGAGGAACACCACGGGAATACCGGCGCCCGTGTTTAGTACACCTAGGTGGGGAACCTTCTCGGTTTGCGTTGACTCTGAGTTGGGCCATTGTGTGAGGCACACCATAGGTCTGCGTTACTTGTACGTATTGCAATACTTGTGAGTAGTACCATCTTTTGTGGAACACCGTGAGTCTTCGTTACTTCTGATTAATACCCCAACATGACACATACCATGGTTCTATTTTACTCGCGACATGTACCATTCTGTGGGGCCTTAGACGTGGATTTTGCACCCCCTTTAGACACCAAGCATCATTGTGCTTTGTAAGTGGTTCCTTGGTCGGTAACAATGTTATTTTCGATCTGCATTGAGTCCGCTCCACTGGTTTTTGTTTGTTTGTTTTGTGTTTTGTTGGGTTCCTGTCCATCCATTCATTCATTCTTCATGACATTTTATTTTTATTTTGGTCAGTGGATGCCTTTGAATTTTTTGTTCTTTCATTTCGTACCATTAGGGGCCGATGACCTTCGATGTTAGGCCCCTTAAAACAACAAGCATCATCATCATCATCAAACCAGGAAAAAGGGAGATAATAGCTTAAAGAATTAAGTTTCAACTTTGATGTTTTTAAACTCTATTTAAATTGTGACCTGACTGTATTCCTGGTCTGAATTGCCACCCTCACTGCAGGACAGACGATTTATTTCTTTAATAAATCTCCCTCCCTCTCTACCTCTCACTATTTTTACTCTAAAGGAATATTACCCCCCTTCTCCCCCTGTTTCCTATTCCGATAACATGAAATAAACATACGATAGAATGGTAACAATTCTTAAGTCTGTGAACTATACGAACAACACGGGAGGCAGATTTGTGCAGACCTAAAAGTGATGGGTATACTAACAGGAATGCAGCCGGGACTCACAAAATGTTGTTGTTCTCTCTGTGAGTGGGACCGTCAAGATAAGCTTAATCATTATGAAATTAGAGAGTGGTCATCAAGAGGAAGTGTAATGTTAGGACAAAGAAGTATTAAAAACTTGCCACTTGTTCATATCACCAAAATATTTTTCCCTATTTGCATATGTAACTGGCGTTGGTGAAGAATTTTGTTAAGGCGATATACTATCAGGAAGGGTATTTCGATATTTAAGAGGAAAACAAAGGTTGAGTGAGGCAAAACTAAAGGAAGGTATCGTCATAGGGCTACAAATATGCAATTTGTTACATGATTCTGTATTCGAGGGGACTCTCATTCCTGTTAAAAAAAAAATTGCTTTTAAATCGATTTGTGTGAATTGTCTGGGAAACTATAGAGCAAGAAATTACAGAGATATGGTGGAATATTTCTTAGGACTTGCGAGATACTGAGATGCAAAATGTCCCCTAAGATTCACTTCCTCCTTTCTCACTTGAGTTTGTTTCCACCGAACTTTGGTGAGGTCAGTGATGAGAATGGGGAAAGATTCCATCAGGAATAATTAGAAACAGAAAGACCGGGCGAGTTGGCCGTGTGGTCAGGGCTATCACATTTTCACACCAGGCAAATGCTAGGGCTGTACCTTAATTAAGGGCACGGCCGCTTCCTTCCAACTCCTAGGCCTTTCCTGTCCAATGTGTGTCGGTGCGACGTAAAGCAACTTACAAAAAATGAAACGGAAAGGTGATACCAAGGGAAATCGTCGTTCAAAATGCTTGCTGATTACTGCTGGCAAATTATCACAGATGTTTTGGAGCCATCCTGTAGGCGCAAGTCTGCAAGGAAGAAGTTTCAAGAAGGTAAGAACTTTTATTATATGAAGTCGTAATTGCAATATAAATATAATTTTAGGATACTTGCTATATTTCTAATGTTGTGTATTGTGGATTATGGATGATTTGGGTTGAAATTACACCAAGTGCAACAATAGAAAATAAAAAAACAGTGAACTACTGTATATAGACTATGCAGTACATTGCGGGAAGTTCATCATGTCGTCTCAAATAACTGTTAGGAGATAGATAAAAACGAGTTTCAGATTCGAAATCAGCATATGCGAATTAACTAAAATAGCATATTTTCATTTATGAGAACGAAACATGTTTACCTTTATTGTAATGAATAATATTAATAATAATAATATACGTCTAAAATGTACAGAACAATGGGTTTATTTTTCATCTGGGAAAGGAGCCTACGTTGATCTTGTAAAATAGTGCCAATTTGAAATTCTATCCACAACTGTAATCTATGGAACGCTGGCCGTGAAACGGGTTCAGTCCAATTCTAGGCAAAAAGACTGCATAGCCACAAAACAGTGGCTGCGAGTTGAAGGAGAGGATTTCAATAAGCTGGCATAAATCAGAGCTCGTGGGGACTAAGGAGGAGGTCTCGCTCAGTAGTGCGCTCAGAAACTATGTCACGGAAGAAAAAATTTCCATATCCAATCTCGCTTTCGCTATGAATTATGGAAGTGGACTTGTCAAATCAATTCGTTGGTCCGTCTGCCTGCCATGCTCTATGTTGCTACTGGATAGCGATCGGAGGAGCTGCAAGTGACGTCACATTGCCTGCCTGCCCAGCCGACCCTACCACAGGGTGTTCCACAAAGTATTTCCTCTCTTCTCTCCTTTAATCCCTGTTTTAGTTTAAGAAAAGTAACGTAATTCATATAACAACTGGCTGAAGAGGGAATTTCAGTGCACGAGGCATACGTGAGTGTTTTAATTCCCAGGAGTACATAATAGCACCCGTTACCACAACTTTCATTTACCGCCACTCGATTATTTACCAAAAAATGGCACTAGGCTGTCGTTATTTCTTACCTGTTCACTCCCTTCACCTTTGTTTCGGTACTGGAATGGCCTTCAAGACTACACCTTCAGTCCCTCTCCACCTATTCAGTGCTGGAGTGGGGCGGTGTTGATTGTTTATGCTGGGACGTCATTTCTGTGCATGTGTGTACATTTACAAAATTTTTCTTAACGTAGACTTACGTTTCTCGACAACGGGTACATGAAAATAACATTTCTGGAACGCGTATCGAATAGCGTCACAGAGTAGGTGGGGTGGGGGTGGGGGTGGGGGGGATTTTTGCTAAATATGTGATGTCACACGCATACTCTGTTGTAAGATGGCGCTGTGTTGAATCGCGCGCTCAGTTGGAGGTCAGCGGTCGTTGTGAATACATCGTGCTCGCTTGTATATAATAAAAAATTTAATAATGGAAAACAAAAGGATTCGGCAAAAACGTGCAAAAATAAAATTTGAAACGAGACAAGTGACTGGCGAAGAATTAAAAGAAATGAAACGAAAGAGCGTAATAGGCGTTATTATGAGGAACTGAAACAGCGAAAACTATTTACAATAATTAACTACTTTGAAGTAAATGAAGGTGTATCTACATAAAGTACAAATTTGATAGAAGATAAGAAATGTAAACCAATGGTTTTGAACTCGTTATTACCCCTGCACTCTTCAATTGTGTCTCTTTATTTGTCATAATCACAGATCCACACTACACGGAGTTATTACCCTCATTCCAAGAGTACCACGTTCTGTTGAATTACATTTATTATCCACAAAATATTTCTGTTTTTATTTCTAATAAGTTTGTCCACTAAACCCTCAAAACCCTGAGGGCATTACAATAATGATGGCCTACCGCCATTTTTTCCATCGTCTAGTGCTGTGAGTCTTCTTCAGGTAACGCATTCCAGTTATTAATTCACGGCTAAAAGGACCTGAATGTTTTCCTTTGAAAAGTTAGCGTTCAATTTTTAAACAAACAAAATGTATTTCTATGGAAAGCAACACTACTGAAATTCACAAAAAGGTCATAAAATCTCTAACTATACATAAGTTACATCAACACATTTTAATTACGCCTCGTGTTTTTTAAATACACACATACATCGTAATTACGGGATTTGTTTGTACGGAACAAAGATATTGAGCAGGAGCGAATGCAATATAAACTGCATTAATAGTGAATTTGTAGCGAACAAAATAAATGTTATCACAAGATTCAATGAAAAATTAACAAACATAAACTACTTTTTTTAAACAATATGTCATAAACTTGCTCAAATGCGGCGAAATTATAATGTGTTATATTGCAAATGTTTAGCAACGTTTGCAACATACTGAAACGCAAGCTATTTACAAGTTAAGTAATATTTCAAAACATTTCAACTGTACATATTCAGAGAGAATACTTGTTAATTTTCAAACTGGCATTCAATTTTCTATCAGTTATTACTTTAAAACCCTTTGAATCTAACAATCATGAAGAATAAAAAGTAGCCTTTAAATTACGAATGAATGTATACAGTAGTACGGTCTAAAATATAAATGCTATTTTATTGAGAGTGGGGTGGTAAACATATCTATGATATGAATTAAAGATGCCTTTGCTGGCAGGACCAAGTGTTTACAGTGCACTATGTCTTCCGTTATGGGCTAGAGCAATTTTGTTACTTTCATTGATCTGTCTCAGCTTTATCCTTGGCTTTGACAAAATGAAAGTGACTGAGGTATGAGCGATGCTAGTAATGCCATTCCTTCTGCAGCCAGTCCCTGCTATGAATGATGTGAAAATATTGCTCATAGGGTCATTTGGTGCATGCATTTCAGTGGGCTTGGCAGACTGATATGTAATAGCAACTTCTGGCTCGGTGAGGAAAGCAACGGGAAACTACCTCACTCCTCATTTCCCTAGTACGCCTCTTCAGTGATGCCTAGGCCATCTATGACAGCTGATGGCGGAATTGTTGAGGATCCATCCAGCCTTCGGGCTGAGGACTAAACATACACAAACATGAATTAAAGAGGAACTTCCAAAACTTCACAATTTAGGAGAGTGCATTGGGGACCACGGGACCTCTGCTAGAACCTGGAATTGCTTTTACAAGTTTGTGGCAATTTCCTCATTTTCGTCACATCTAACCGACCTACCTTGATTCGATTCGATTCGATTCGATTCAATTAGATTTGATTCGATTCGATTCAATCATAATTTCATCAAGGAGCTGACTTCCTTCTGTTGTGGATCGCAACTGTGACCTCACTGCATTAGCTTTGCTGCACCTTGATTCAATCTCATTTACAGTGCTACCATCCCAAATACTTGAAATGATCTACGTGTTCCCCGAGGTTTCCTCCCTACTAGCACCACTTCCAGACGAAACTATATATATATATATATATATATATATAGGTTGCTTTACGAGGCACCGACACAGCTAGGTGTTGTGACGACGATGGGATAGGAAAGGGCTTCGATTTTGACCGAAGGGGCCGTGGCCTTAATTAAGGTATAGTACCAGCATTTGCCTGGTGTGAAAATGGGAAACAACCTTCAGGACTACCGACAGTGGGGTTGGCACCACTGTCACCCGAAAGCAAGCGCACAGTAGCGAGACTTCAACCGGACAGCGAACTCACTCGGTCTGAGCAACTCAGCCGGCGGGAATACCATAATACATTTAGTAAATTCTGTGCGTAACTAGATGACTGTGACCAATAATAATAATAATGATGATCCTAATAATAATTGAAAACAAACGAGTAAGTCATAATATAATATGCTCCATTGGTTTACATTAACGTACAAAACCAATTATTTATGTGACTTAATCCTTCGTAATTCAAATATGAATTAAGGGAAATATTTTAAGCACTACCTATGTCACTTAGTTTCACATTCAGCCATGCATTCATTCAACCTGACTACGCACTTAGGAGGAAATCCCTGTAAGATATTTCAAAAGAGGCTATTGTCGTACCATTCGTAACTCTCATTGAGAGAGAATTCTATAGGCTGCCTCCAGACACAAGGGATGAACTGTTATACACTGATGTATTATTCATGCGTGCAGTAAGCGAGGAGTTAGATCGAATGTAATGCAGATGAATGGAGGAGCGGTTGCTAAGATCCGAGGTAAGATACCGCGGTGTTGGAAAATAACTGTACCAAAGTGTAAATATCCCCTTTGATTAAGCTTTAATATTAAATGATAATGTTGCCATTAATGCTTTCACGGCCCGTACGTATAGACACGATACTGTATAGGCTTTTGGGCTTTTGCCGTGTCAAGAAAATAAGGTGAAATTCTTTACGTTTCGCAGAAAACTGTGCTCTGCGTCCTCAGAAGAAATCTCGAGTGACCACGAGAAAGGCTTCTTAAACAATGACACTTTGAAATTTGGACGTTATAATAGAAATGGAACGTTCATTCGCCACCAGATGGCCCCCCAAGACGTGGCACAACGTTAGCGTTTGAAGCGGAAGCTGACCAAACCATCACAATCGGACTAAGCGGTTCACATAACGTGTTTGCGTAACATACGACATAGACAGGTGTGTGATATAGACAGAACACTGAAATGAAACATATGGCGACGTGGAACGAACGAATTTGGAAAACACCGAGACGAAATAGCAATAGTGAAGGGACAGGGAAGGGAACTACCTACGTAAAAATGTTATTTGCTCTATGTCCCACTAACAACTTTTACGGTTTTCGGAGACGCCTAGGTGGTGGAATTTAGTTCCGTAGGACTACTTTCACGTGCCAGTAAATGTACTAACACAAGGCTGACGTATTTGAGCAGGATATAACCTGACAAGTCGGGGTCAGAAGGCCAGCGCCTCAACCGTCTGAGCCACTCGACCCGGCTTCTGAAGCTTTAACCCTGGAGGAGGCGCGTGGGAGAAACGTGTCGCCCACGTAGATTTTTCTTTATTTTGGTCCTAGTTCACTCACTCAGTAACCTTCTAGGACATTCTCACCAAGAATGTCTGATGATTATTCTGTTCATTGTTGCAATCATACAAGAATCAGAAGACGCTGAATACTGTTGAGTGGCAGTGTCCCACACGCACCTATTCATATTGCAACATTATTTATAATCAGTAAATTTTATTCTTCTTTCACTGGATATTATTTGTCCATGAAGGAATATATGCATTTAACTACTTTGACTACTTTTGACGCGACCAGTCATGTTCGCAAAGTACAGGCGCCTGATGTAGGGTTAACCGCCCTAATGACTCTTCATAGGGGATAACATCAGTTGTAGTCCGGTTCCATGGCTAAATGATTAGCGTTGTTCACAGGGGTCCTGGGTTCGATTCTCAGCAGGGTCGGGAATTTTAACCATAATTGATTAATTCCCCTGGCACGGGAACTGGGTGTATGTGCCGTATTCATAATCATTTCATCCTCATAACGACGCGCAGGTCGCCTACGGGTGTCAAATCAAAAGACCTGCACCAGGCCACTCAGAAGGCCACACGGCATTTCATTTACATCAGTAGCTGCCTCTGTGGATCTGTGGTAGAGTGTCGGCCTCCGGATCCCAAGATAGCGGGTTCAAACCTGGCAGAGATAGTCGGATTTTTGAAGGGCGGAAAGAAGTCCACTCGACACTCCATGTCGTAAGATGTCGGCACGTAAAAGATCTCTGGTGATACTTTTGGTATTTACCCGACAAAATTAATTAAATCTCAGCCATAGACTCCCAAGAGAGATCCGGTTTACTCTGCCATCTAGTGGGCTTAGAATAAAACGGAACATCGAAATTGACGAGCAGACAGCCAGATGGCGTCAAATCGAAATGTCTGCACACGGTAGCTGAGGCCATACGATTATTATTGTTTACATCAGTTGTACACATTAATATAAAAATATTAATGTAATAATGTAAGAAATTAGGGCAGTCCAACAAGTTACAGACCTTCGTCGAAAGAACGTTCTTCTTCGGGAGTACAAGAAAATTTTAGACACCCCTCAGCTTCCAATACATAATGATGTGAAGAATTTACTAAGACACCTGTTAGAGTCTAGGCATCGACCACTGATCACTGGTAGGGAATTAACTATGACAAACTTCAAACTTGTTAGTTCCTGGAAGCAAAGTTGACAAGAAAACTGCCGTACAAGCTGTCAAACTCTGCCGTGCATCACGAGGACACCTGCATTTGAAAAGCCTCGCAGAATTTGGTCTGCCTTAAATAGAATACGGACCAACCACAGCAGGTGCGCAGATGCTCTTCATAGGTGGGATAAAGTACAATCTCCGAAATATGACTGTGGAGCTGACATACAGACCTAGACCAGGTCCTATAATGGGAACTTCACCGACTGCCTGATGGCGACTGATGATGTCATAAAATATATCAACAATTCAGACATCTCACGTAATATTTATAATGTAAAGAAGGTATTGTTAACTTTACATGCCTAACTGTAATGTGTAGACAAGAGATAAATAAATAAATAAAAGAGTTCATTCACATACATCTGCCGACCTCTAAGTGCCTCAGTATGCATCTATGAACGAAACAGATCACAATGATAATAATAATAATAATAATAATAATAATAATAATAATAATAATAGTATAAGAAGAAACTGATTATGATGATGATGATCGTTGTTCAAAAGGGCCTAACATCTTGGTACGAAATGTGACGAAATGTAAAGACAATTTAAAAGTACAAAATCATCCACTGACCAGAATTCAAAACGTGATGACGAAGAATGAATGGGTGAATATGAATTTAAAACAATCAGTGGATCCGACCCGCAAAGCACCACATTCTCAGAAACTATCCTAAAACAGTAATATTACTGACCAAGGGGCTGCTTCTAAAACTCAATCCTGAATCGATTATGCTTGTTGTCTAAAGGGGTCCAAAATCCAGGTCATCGGCCCCTCATAATGGTACTTATCGCTAGTAAAATAGCGTTGACTAGCGATATTCCACATATTTCGGTACTACACACAGGTAATGTAATACGCGCATGTAACGCAGACCTCTGCCGTTTCTCACATTGCGGCGCCACTTACAGGCAACGCTAACCTATGGTGTTCCTCACATAGGTGTACTAATCACAGGGCCTCGTATTATGCCGTGGTGTTCATCACATAGTGGGTACTTATCACAGGCAACGCCCAGACCCATAGTGTTTCTCACATAATGGACAACGTAAGCCCGTGGTTTTCCGGCATGCAGTGGTACTAATCACGGGCACTGTAAATCTCACTCTGATTCACACTCTGTTGCTACTAATCACAAACCCATTGTGTACCTAACATTTTTTAATTTTAAAAATGCTATTTGTTCTGGGCGTCGACCTAGAAAGTTCTTTTGCTCCTACTTACACCATATGTTACGAAACTGAGTGCATTTGAAAAATGCGGAAGTGTAAAGTGTTGAATTTGATGAAAGGAACGTTAAGGACGACACAAACACCCAGTCCCCAGGCCAATAATATTAAATATTTACTACTAAAAACCCCCTGACCCGGCCGGGAAACGAACCCAGGGCCGCCGAGTGACAGGCGGACACGTTGCCCCCTACATCGCGGGGCGAGACAGTACCTAACATAGTGGTACTACTTGCAAGTAAAGACAACCCATAGTGTTGCCCGCGTGGTGGTACAAATTACAAGTAGTCTCGTGGTTCTAGTTCGATCAACCCTTGGTCGCCCCTTTTAGTTGCCTATTACAACAGGCAGGGGATACCGCAGGTGTATTCTTCGCCTGTGTCTCCCACCCACAGGGGATTGTGTGTTTGGTCCGCGAGGGCTATTTTATTTCGCTCATGTCCGCCGGCAAGCCGGTTAGGACAACACCCCCCCTTCCTATCCGCCACCTGGGACGCGCCACGTGGGAGTATCACCTCTCCTTCCGTTACGCCAGCGTAGTAGGTTTGTGGAATAGAACAAACTAAGGTGGACCTCCAAGAAATGAATATCACGGACGACATCATAGAAGATCGTGGAGCTTTTAGCACAGGGCCTCTCAAATGGCCAAAATCTCACGCGTGCAAATCGAGGCGCAATGGCTCCGTGCACTGTACATCGGTTCCACTCGGCTCGGCTCGGACCAACGCTTCGTCTATGGGCTACTCGGCTAAGCTAGTTAGGAAGGGGGAGACGAGGGGGAGCGAGCGAGACAGACGTGGGGAATGAGAGTGACAGCACTATTGCTCCAAATCCAGGAGTGGGGGGTCTGCATTCTAGGCAACCAAGCCAAGTCGTCTTTTGCACCTTGCACAGTGCATGCACCAGGCTCACGCATCCTGAGAGGCTCTGTTTTAGCACATGAGTAGCCAATCACAAATTTGTGGAGAGATCTAAAAAGAAAACTTGTAGGAAGTGGCCCACTGAACGCAAGGTGCAACACAGTGCATTCGTGCAGGGATTTCGGGAAGATAAGAAAGCGAAAACCATCAGGCCAACGAACAAGTTCAAACGCGCTTTTTGAATGGGAATAACGAAGAGAGATGAAGAATGGTTGGTTGGTTGGTTGGTTGGTTGGTTGGTTGGTTGGTTGGTTGGTTGGTTGGTTGGTTGGTTGGTTGGTTGGTTGGTTGGTTGGTTGGTTGGTTGGTTGGTTGGTTGGTTGGTTGGTTGGTTGGTTGGTTGGTTGGTTGGTTGGTTGGTTGGTTGGTTGGTTGGTTGGTTGGTTGGTTGGTTGGTTGGTTGGTTGGTTGGTTGGTTGGTTGGTTGGTTGGTTGGTTGGTTGGTTGGTTGGTTGGTTGGTTGGTTGGTTGGTTGGTTGGTTGGTTGGTTGGTTGGTTGGTTGGTTGGTTGGTTGGTTGGTTGGTTGGTTGGTTGGTTGGTTGGTTGGTTGGTTGGTTGGTTGGTTGGTTGGTTGGTTGGTTGGTTGGTTGGTTGGTTGGTTGGTTGGTTGGTTGGTTGGTTGGTTGGTTGGTTGGTTGGTTGGTTGGTTGGTTGGTTGGTTGGTTGGTTGGTTGGTTGGTTGGTTGGTTGGTTGGTTGGTTGGTTGGTTGGTTGGTTGGTTGGTTGGTTGGTTGGTTGGTTGGTTGGTTGGTTGGTTGGTTGGTTGGTTGGTTGGTTGGTTGGTTGGTTGGTTGGTTGGTTGGTTGGTTGGTTGGTTGGTTGGTTGGTTGGTTGGTTGGTTGGTTGGTTGGTTGGTTGGTTGGTTGGTTGGTTGGTTGGTTGGTTGGTTGGTTGGTTGGTTGGTTGGTTGGTTGGTTGGTTGGTTGGTTGGTTGGTTGGTTGGTTGGTTGGTTGGTTGGTTGGTTGGTTGGTTGGTTGGTTGGTTGGTTGGTTGGTTGGTTGGTTGGTTGGTTGGTTGGTTGGTTGGTTGGTTGGTTGGTTGGTTGGTTGGTTGGTTGGTTGGTTGGTTGGTTGGTTGGTTGGTTGGTTGGTTGGTTGGTTGGTTGGTTGGTTGGTTGGTTGGTTGGTTGGTTGGTTGGTTGGTTGGTTGGTTGGTTGGTTGGTTGGTTGGTTGGTTGGTTGGTTGGTTGGTTGGTTGGTTGGTTGGTTGGTTGGTTGGTTGGTTGGTTGGTTGGTTGGTTGGTTGGTTGGTTGGTTGGTTGGTTGGTTGGTTGGTTGGTTGGTTGGTTGGTTGGTTGGTTGGTTGGTTGGTTGGTTGGTTGGTTGGTTGGTTGGTTGGTTGGTTGGTTGGTTGGTTGGTTGGTTGGTTGGTTGGTTGGTTGGTTGGTTGGTTGGTTGGTTGGTTGGTTGGTTGGTTGGTTGTCCCATTTCTCTGCGGGTGTCGGGTATGAGGTGAGATGAATCTGTCGTGGCGGGTTTGTATCACCGGCTGCTTTTCCTGACGTCAACATCGTCAGAGAAGTTAATGCGATGAAATGAATGACGTGATATATGATAGTAGGAAGTGAGAGGTTGATACTCAGTGCCGGCACATAGCCTACTCCTGGCGAATATCACCAAGGATGTCTGCTCCAGGCTTAACGTACCCATCCGATGGACGAATCAAGATCCATGCCGTCATATTCTCTCACTTCATACGAGCACTGCGGAGATGTTTGGGATTGAATCCAGCTTTTCGCACGCAAGCTAGGGATTAGCAATTGTATGCCACCCCCATCCCCAACATTCTGATGGTGATTTTTTTTCGATCACCGGACTCGAACCGGCTAACCTTGGTGTCAGACCGTTTAGACTTCAACGCCTTCATGGCCACCAATAATAATAATAATAATAATAATAATAACAATAACCGTCGAATCGCTTACATTCCCACACACTTCAAAATGTCCGCAGATTCTAAAGCCCATGATTATGCAGTATTACATCCCAGAGCACAAAACCTCTCCACAGTCCACACATCTCTTCTACAAAATGGATACTATAATTGCGAGTACATTATTTTCACCCAGTTTGGACATTTGAATGATATGCACATATAACATTTCTTTTTTTTTTGCTAGGGGCTTTACGTCGCGCCGACACAGATAGGTCTTATGGCGACGATGGGATAGGAAAGGCCTAGGAGTTGGAAGGAAGCGGCCGTGGCCTTAATTAAGGTACAGCCCCAGCATTTGCCTGGTGTGAAAATGGGAAACCACGGAAAACCATTTTCAGCGCTGCCGATAGTGGCATTCGAACCTACTAACTCCCGGATGCAAGCTCACAGCCGCGCGCCTCTATGCGCACGGCCAACTCGCCCGGTAACAAATATTCCAAGCTGAATTTTAGAAGTCAAGCTTCCACAGTGTGTAGAATTATTTAGTTATTTTTTCGGATTAAAACGTGTTGTTGTTTTCTGTACATTACGTAAGTTTGTCGACGTTTCGATTACATTGTAGTACTCTTTTTGAAGCGACTGAAATACCGCTACTCGATCCGAGGTAATCATACGAAAGGTCGGCAAACTGCACGTAATGTACAGAAAACAACAACACGGCTCAACCCGGAAAAGGAACTAAATAATTCGAAGCTGAATTTTGCATCATGTGCACATTCAGCGTGGAACTGTGGACACTGAGCTGTGTCATTCAGTGAAAGAGGAGACAAACTGCTAATGACGACACATTAGTTTGTAGTCGTGCTCATCCACGTAGAAGTAAGAAACTCTACCTACAACGACGGTTATAAACATTTAAATGGAAAATTCAGTACTGTGATTGTTGTTTTATTTCGTATTCGTTCTGTTCCTGTGCACCGCACAAATAAAATTAATAGCTCATTTGTGGTGACCGGTGCCAGGTTATGGAATTCGCAGCCAGCTCACGTCTGTGAAACTTACTCCTTTTCAAGATCGCCTGCCGATACTGCCTGCAGAGCACAGCTGACTAAATAGTTGTGGTGTACAGGAGTGTATGCCTGAGGATTAATTAGATAGATTTCAGAGCATGTAACTTTCAAAATAATGGTTCTTTATAGCTGTAAGAAAAAATCATATTATTATTTATAAAGTACTAGCTACATGTCCGACTCGTTGGCTGAATGGTCATCGTACTGGCCTTCGGTTCAGAGGATCCCGGGTTCGATTCTCGGCCGGGTCGGGGATTTTAACCTTTATTGGTTAATTGCAATGGCCCCGGGGGCTGGGTGTTTGTGCTGTCCCCAACATCCCTGCAACACACACACCACACATAACACTATCCTCCACCACAATAACACGCAGTTACCTACATATGGCAGATGCCACCCACCCTCATCGGAGGGTCTGCCTTACAAGGGCTGCACTCGGCTAGTAATAACCACACGAAATATTATTAGCTACATTATCAAACACTGTCCAGGTAGTTTGTTGATTTTTTTCTTTTAGAAACGTTATTACCTATTCATTAGGTTTGAGCGAATTTTTGTAAGGTTTCTTTATTGCACCGTTGACTGCTATTTTAAGAACTACTATTTTTATTTTAAGAATTACTTTTATGCGTTTAATTTCATGTTGGCGGGACCTAGTGTTTACAGTGCACTATGTCTTCTGGTATGGGCTAGAGCAATTTTGTTACTTTCATAGATCTGTCTCTGTCTTATCCTTGGCTTTGACAATATGAAAGTGACTGAGGTATGAGCGATGCTAGTAATGCCATTCCTTCTGCAGCCAGTCCCTGCAATGAATGGTGTGAAAATATTGCTCATAGGGTCAGTTGGTGCATGCATTTCAGTGGGCTTGGCAGACTGATATATAATAGCAACTTCTGGCTCGGTGAGGAAAGCAACGGGAAACTACCTCACTCCTCATTTCCCTAGTACGCCTCTACAGTGATGCCTAGGCATCTATGACAGCTGATGAAGAACTGTTGAGGATACAACCAGCCTTCGGGCTGAGGACTAAACATACATACATACATTTATAGATTATTTTGTATCTTGTTAGTTAAACTAATCTCGATCAGTTTTTACATTTTTTCATCACGACTTCTCACCATGCCTCTACAGATGAACTGGTACTTAAACGGCATCCAGAGTGCCGCAATACAGCTCAGCGGAAACTATGAATTCGATTATTCTTCTATGCCATTCCCTTCTCCAGGATTGCTAGGGGTGTCTTTCCCCTTCAGTATCTTTTCAAGATAGTAATTCGTATTTGTACGAAGTTTGGCTGAGACTTATTCTGGAGGATAATGTATACACATGTACAATCTCGGTCATTTTCCCTTTCACGCCTTTTAATTTTATAATTTGTATTATCTGTATGAAGAGTTGTTCTTAATGTTTAATTGTGATGTTGATTGATAGTTTATGAACCATTTTGTACATTTAGAAATATAGAAATTTGAGATCATTTAGTTTCGCATTAAAGTATTTCCTTGTGGCAGCCCAGATTGTCTTGGAAGTAGTTGATCCTTTCCAACAAAAAATAAAAGTCGTTTATAACGTAATATGATGTATTTACGCGTAGCATTCTAGATATGGTATATAAAATTCCAGCTGCCACTAAGACTGTCACCAATTTTCAGAGGAACCCTTAAAACTGTGTAATGAACATTTATTTCGGTCAATTTGGACATTTTCTTCTGAACCACAGTACCGATGGGTGTTGGACTTAAAGGCATCCGAAGTGTAAATATCCTCTTAGTGACCCAGAAAACTATAGATTCCACACGGCCGTTTTCGATTATTTTACATGTCACCCCCTCGCCTAGCGATGTCTTACCTCTACAATATCTTTTCGAGATAGTAATTCATATCCGTACGGACTTTGGTTGAGAGGTGTTCAGTAACATATTCACATGCATCCACAACCTCGGAAATTTTAGATATTCATTTTCACCCCTTCTCAACCTCCATTCCGACTGGACCGTACCATGACTTAAACAGTATCCAGAGCGTCACGATGTTAGGGGAGTTCTAACCCTACAGTAATTTTGTCACAAACCCATCTTCCGAGCCAATATGTGTACTATGTTACTTGAGAGCTATGCTGAAACATACTCACATTCATACATAATCTCGGCTATTTTTTATATTATATTTTTAAAACCCTTCTCACCCCCGTGCCGATGCGGCTGAACTTGGACTCAAACGACATCACTGGAGCGACCACGATGACAGCGGCTTCTTCCTTATTATTCGTCGTTTCCCATTCCATTTATACTTCACCCGCTTTCCACCCACGCCCCGAGGGGTGCACACACATACATCCATAATTTTGGCCATTTTGGACTTTTTAACCCTCTCTCAACCCCGAATGTCTATAGGGACTGAAATTGGACTTAAATAACATGCGTTGTGTCACTCTTCAACCCAGCGACCCCGAAACCTACAGATTCGACTATATTTTCAATTATTTACACATGCCACCCCCTCCTCATCTCCACCCCTCCGGGTGGCTTACCCCCGCAATGAATTTCTTTAGATAGTCATAAACTAATTATGACCACTTACAACAATGGCAAATGAAAAACTCTGACACTACAAGACAGTGATCCACCCGAAGGCTTTACATGCAGCTGAATGTTTGAACCTGTTAAAACAGGATTGGTGGAGAAGCTAGAACTGGTGGAGGGAAAGATTCTCGTGAAGATACTCCGATCCCAAAGAAAAGAGGATGGATCATACAGAACGAAAGAAAATCAAGAATTATCCCGCAAGATGGTAAAGACCAGGTAACATCCGGAAGTATGTTCTTCGGACATATCTACAGGATGAACACGGGAAGACTGACCAGTCAGATGGTTATGCCTATTGCTCACAGTAAAATGTTTCGTAAAATTTGTTGTAAAATTCATTTTATAAAAATTTGGTGAAAACAAGTTGTGTTGCTCATGGTAAAATTATTTTATAAAATCCGTGGAAGCATCAGGATGGCCATCTATGAACTCACTTCTGAACTAAGACGTGTATGTGCTGTCATCTATCGATACACTTTTAAATCAAGAATCAGCTGTTCAATTTACATTGCTTTTGAGAGTATGGCTCCAACAAACAAAGCAAAACTTTGCTGCTTTAGCTGCAATTATATGTTGTGCAGTGGTAAAAAGGAAGAAAAGAAATGCCAGGTAATGCTGGACTCGGGATTGGATCAAAAGAAGAGAAGAAGGCAGAGGATTGCTGTCCTTGGTCGAAATTTACTTGAGGTTAGAAGATCAGCATTCATATAGGAATTAGGCGATTGTGTTTTCCCTCTCTTCTTGCATTTCTGTTGTGGTAATGTAGCGTTTTTATTTCATACAAACAAGGATATTTCTGGTAAACGTTCAGTAAAACGCTAACAGCTTCCTTAGTCCACCCGGATCCTGCCATTTTAGAAAGAAGTGTTTGTTTACAATCGAGCTTCACAATCTTCTCACGACGTAGCGCCAGCATCATCGTGATGTCAGCTTCGCTGATTGGTTCGTTTCGTAAAATTAATTTTACGGAATAGAACATGTCCTATTTTATGAAACGTTTTATCGAAGGTTTAACAAAACATGAATTTGACCGTGAGCAATAGAAATTTTATAAAATTAAATTATTGTACAATAAATTTGACAGAAAATTTTACCGTGAGAAACAGGCATAAGGATTTTTTAGATCAGGTAATCTACGACGCACTGGTATCAGGGGGTGAAGATGGACCTGGAAGAAATGGGAATACAAGAGACGGAAATCAACAATGGGGATGTATACAAGTCGAGAATCTTTCCTTTTTTTACATAGGTCTTATGGTGACGATGTGATACGATATTGCTAGGAGTGGGAAGGAAGGGGTCGTGGCCTTAATTAAGGTATATCCTGGTGTGAAAATTGGAAACCACAAAGGGGTTTGAACCCACAATCTTCCGGATGCAAGCTCACAGCATAGGAATTACTCTTAGGTAGGCCAACGTCCTCACAGAGTGGGGGTCGCCTTTAGGATGTCGGCCTGAAAGACCTGCACATTCTTTCTCACCCCTTCTCAACCTACATCCCGACTGGACCTGACTATGGTATTAAACAGCATCCAGAGTGTCACGGTGTTATGGGAGTTCTAACCCTACAGTGATTTCGTCACAAACCCACCTCGCGAGCCATACTGAACCCATAATTCTACATTGCTGAAAGAACCATCGCACGACTATGTAGTTCCATCTGAGAGAGGAGAAAAACCCGTATTCATCTTTGTAATATAGCTAGCTTCATGTTCCTTTGTTTGTTAATCACAGCAGGAGATGATCTGAAACATCGAGCGAGATCGGGACATTTCGGAACCATTGGTTGAAGTTCACTCCACATGGGGAAATATATTTAATGATGCCCAGAGAGAAGTTCGCCTGACTATCGACATAGTGGAATTGGCAGTCAGGATACGCGGGAATGTGACCCACGGTATTAATTACACTCGTGAAAGAAGCAGGAGAAATCAACGAACAACACTATTGTGATAGGAAAAATAGGCGAAATCCCTGGTGTGAGTCTCAGAGAAATCGGTTCAGCGGTTAGCAGATGGAATGATTGTTCAATAATACCCAGGTAGATAACTCGTGGTACCGCGTCCGTAGAGCGCGTATAAATACCCTTTCTTCAAACGACGGAAGCACTCAGCCATCATCGGTCCGATAGTATGAACCTGCGACAGTCGACATCAAGAAGAGGACTTACAGAAATTCAAGTGTTAGAATCTAGACTTGGAAATCTCAAAAGCCAGTTGGCTTGAGAGATACGAAATTCTGAAAGTATTAATGAGAAATAGAGACAGCTCTGACATTAAAACATGTTATTTACGACATCGTGATAGGTGGGAATATCATAGTGGCTATTTTTAGGATTTATGAAGACAGCAAAGATCCAGATATCTCTTTGAAATTATTATTAACACGGTTATTTTGACAATCGGTAAGGGGAAACAGTTGGTTTCTTGTGAGAGATAGCATCATTGTCCCACGGTCATTCAGGTTTTGTAAACACCTGGCAAAAAGTGGTAGGAGCTTCCCACGATTTTGTCAGTTGATTCTTCGAGAACGGAGTGATGTGGTCCATTTTATGTTATGTGCATAATGAAATATGTTTTATGTTAGTTGAGGTTCAAGAAAAGTATTTTGTGTTGCACCAAGACAAGTGCAGAGTCAGTGTAATTGATAAAGTACCGGTAGTACTTAAGTGAAGAATGCCATCTAATATTATGAGGCATTAATTCGGAGGTTGCTGGCTTGCTAAATGCAGCCAAGATGACGCCACATCAATTGGCACAATTACAGGTCTGTATAATTCCAATATTATGTCTTTGTAGTTAGAAATGTAAATGCTTGTCCCTTTAAATTAGTTAGTAAATCATGGCACGGCGTTGCATATGGGGCATGTATCGAATGAAGTGTGTTGCAATGACGATGTTGTGTCAAAAATTCCGAAATTTTCGAAATTGCTTTATTGGGGTCAAATTACTTTGTGGATTTTGCACTTTCAAACGGTACCTATAATTTTGCGATATCTCATTCCTAAGGGCACTAAATTATGAAAAACAATGACAGATGGCAATGGAGTGACCATGGCTTGGAAGCAAAAAAAGTCTCCATCTATTCACCCTTGATCGTATTTTTCTTTGTTGGAGTTGACTGCGGTGGTACGATAAGCTCTTTAGATCGTCATTTGTTTGTTCTTTAGTTGCTTGGTTCCATCTTCGAAGTGGTTTCCACGGAATTGTAGCATTCTCGCTCCAATTTGTTTCTGGCTTGATTGTGTTAACATTTCGTTGAAATACAAAGAACTTTCAGTCTTGTCTTGCGTGTACGTTAGTGGACATCATGCCCAGAAGTACTTTGAAGATTTTTAAGAAGAGGAGCCGTGCTGGGAAACCTAAGAGTGCCCAGAAAATTCATAATCTCAACAGCGGATCGTCAAGGAATTCGTCATGTGAAGTCCTCATGTCAGTACTTCCGAAAAGAAACTGAAGTTATCAGACGAAGAGTATAAAATATTTCTTGAAAATTAAAAAGGAGATATGAACGATGAACGTGATAAAACCAATATTCAAAGATCTTTCAGACAGTGCATTGTTGAAAAAGTCCCTTAATGGTAAAACGCAAAACACCCTGCATTTTGGTGTTTACGATGAAATCCTTGGATTTAAGAAAGGGTGCATTGGAAACTGCAAGACGATCAATAAAATAATCGGTAGTGTGGCAAGCTATATGTAGTGTATAGAGCTGCATAGCTAACAGTGAAAGGGTTAAGAAGGTAGAAAGGGCAGTTGGGGAGCTACAACAGAAGGCAGCGCGGATCAGAGAAATGCGGAAGAGAAATATTTTGTTTGAGACGGAGGAAGATGAGTCCTACGGCGCCAGCATGTGCTGAGAACTTGACAAAATCTTTGATAGCAATTTCCTAAAGAAAGTAATTTTTGGACATGTAAAACCCTTTTCCTGGAGGACTATTCTACACGAGAAGCTGAAATTGTCAGTATCTATTGTCGAAGTGTACTTAATGATTTAACACGGCTGTTTTGGAAAATGCCATTTAATTCAAATGTTATGTATGAAAATGTGTAAGAAAATAGTACAACAATGTAATAGTGGGATTAAAATTTCGTAAGATATCTCCAAATCAGTTTCTAAAGGAATGGCTGTGTTCAGTTAATGACGAAGGTATAAGTATTGTAAATATGAAGGCGCTGAGTGAGAGACATCCCGAGAAAAAATACATCAAAATTCCAGAATTTAACATTGGAAAGATAGGACAAACCCACACAGAGCGATTGAAAAGTGTAAGGGTTGTCAAATCTAAATGAGTACGTTGTAACGCATATTTTAAGTACAAGTGTCCGACTAGTTGGCTGAATGGTCAGCGTACTGGCCTTCGACTCAGAGGGTCCCGGGTTCGATTCCCGGTCGTGTCGGGGATTTTAACCTTCATTGGTTAATTCCAGTGACTCGGGGCTAGAAATAGCTACACAAACTTATTATTAGTACAAGTGAAACTCCCGCGATTATTAATTTACGTAAGACTGCAGATAACGTCAGTTAATTCAAGTTGACGATTCTATTTGATACCAGTGAAGTTCATTTTTGCTATAGCCGACCTCACGAACAAAATACGTTCTAACACACGGTCTAGGTAATACTTGCTTTTTTGAAATTAAGCTGCCTTTGTGGATCAGTGGTAGAGTGTCGGCCTCCGGATCCCAAGATAGCGGGTTCAAACCCGGCAGAGGTAGTCGGATTTTTGAAGGGCGGAAAAAAGTCCATGCGACACTCCATGTCGTACGATGTCGGCATGTAAAAGATCTCTGGTGACACATTTGGGGTTTCATCATCATCATCATCATCATCTGTTTACCCTCCAGGGTCGGCTTTTCCCTCGGACACAGCGAGGGATCCCACCTCTACCGCCTCAAGGGCAGTGTCCTGGAGCTTCAGACTCTTGGTCGGGGGATACAACTGGGGAGTATGACCAATACCTCGCCCAGGCGGCCTCACCTGCTATGGTGAACAGGGGCCTTGTGGAGGGATGGGAAGATTGGAAGGGATAGGCAAGGAAGAGGGAAGGAAGCGGCCGTGGCCTTATGTTAGGTACCATCCCGGCATTCGCCTGGAGGAGAAGTGGGAAACCACGGAAAACCACTTCCAGGATGGCTGAGGTGGGAATCGAACCCACCTCTACTCAGTTGACCTCCCGAGGCTGAGTGGACCCCGTTCCAGCCCTCATGCCACTTTTCAAATTTCGTGGCAGAGCCGGGAATCGAACCCGAGCCTCCGGGGGTGGCAGCTAATCACACTAACCACTACACCACAGAGGCGGACCATTTGGGGTTTACCCATCAAAATTCATTAAATCTCAGCCATAAACGCCCAAGAGAGTTCCGGTTTACTCGGTCTGCCATCTAGTGGGCCTAGAGTAAAACGGAACGTCGAAATTTACGAGCAGACAGCCAGATGGCATCAAATTAAAATGTCTGCACACGGCAGCTGAGGCCTTACGATTATTATTAATTATTATTTGAAATTGAATTTTATTCTGTAATTTTATTAGGCGGAAAACGTCGCGAATTGGAAACATTGCGGATGAGAGAATGAATTTATCAGACTGAGAGTTTATCCTGAGTATGTTGAGAGTTTACTTTACTGGAGAGCTACAATGATACATGTTTGGAGTGTTGACATTGCAGGTTATTTGGAGCCTTACACTCTGAACTATGCCGGGAATATCGTGGTGGTTGTGATTATTGTTTTTAATAATATCACGTAGTATCATACGAGATTTGAGTTTATTTTTATTTAGCGGACTTCACTACATACGCTTAAATTTTAATGTGTGATAGATTGAACTATTCAAACCCGTTATTTAATTTCGATTTCACACTTTAAAGTAGGAAATGGACATAGTTAATATTATTCCAGATTCGAATTAATTTCTGTATAGGATTTTACTTCGTGTGTTAGAATTTTAGTAAGAATTCAATTTAAATATCCAGACATTGTTTTAAATTTTCGATTTCGCTGAAGAGCAGATGTGGATTTGGAGGAAAATGGAAAGTATACAATGGACAGAAAAGGTAAAGAATGAAGAAGTCTTGAGAAGAGTTGGGGAAGAGAGAAATATATTAAAAGTAATCAAGAAGAGAAAGCACAATTGGATTGGTCATTGGATGAGGAGAGATTGCTTGCTTATAGATGATATAGAAGGAACGGTACATGGAAAAAGACAAAGAGGACGGAGAAGATATCAGATGCTGGACAGTATCAGGATAGCATACAAGTATGAGGAAACAAAGAGGGTGGCAAGAGACAGGATTGCGTGGAGAGCTGCCATGTGAAGACCTGCCATATGGCAGAACACTGATGATGATGATGATGATGCTGGAGAGTATCAGTGATGTGTAGAAACCATAGCGTTTGCTCAACGATAGAATCTTTCATATATTGCCTTACGCCACACAGACACAGATAGGTCTTTTGGCGTCGATCGGACAGGGAAGAGCTAGGAGAAGAAGGAAGCAGTCATAGCCTTAATTAAGGTGCAGCCTCAGCATTTGCCTGGTGTAAAAATGGGAAGCCACATAAAACCATCTTCAGGGCTGCCGACAGAGGGGTTCGAACCCACCCTCTCCCGAATACAGGATACTGGCCGAACTTAAGCGACTGCAGCAAACGATCTCGGTAACGATTGGATCGGGACGCCGATAATTTGGTTCGATTAAGGATCCATTCGGGGCACGTTCTGGTATCCGAGAAGATATTCGTCTGGTGGATAAATTTAATTAAATACAACTCTGGAATTCTACTTGTTGAAGGTCAGATTTTCTAAGGATCGTGTGGATTAATTCTCAGTTATCGTTTGGGTCAATGTTACCCAATTTTCAGGTTTTCTCTTCTTTTCCTCGTTTTGCTGTCCACAAATCTTAAATTACATTTTCACACTTTGAAAGACACTAATGTAAATAATTTGAAGATACTTTCATTATTCATATTATGCATTGTGAAGCGTAACAACATTTTTGTGGCACATTTAATTTTTTTTTTTGGGGGGGGGAGGTTATTCAGTAAATATGATTATTGTGATTTTCTTCAATACACTTTTAAGCACATTTTTGCGCGTCATTTGAAGTAGTTATGCTTTCCTCTGAACCCTGTCGATCGGCTGGAAAGAATCCGACTTGACCCCAAAATCTAAGAATCAATATAGTTCTACCAAAGCAGCCGAGGCAGGGTTCAATACGAATTACCTAATGAAAGTTAAAATCCCCGATCCGGTCGGGAATGGAACCCGCTCCCCTAGGACGATAGAGCAGAATATTAACCATCTAGCCAAGCAGCCGGACAGAGAATTCAGTGAACAGGCAGCAATCAAGAACGTAACTCAATTGCTTACCACTCTCCTAGAACACAAATTCATCTGACCACCCATCCAAGTAGTGACCACGACCAGCCTTGCATGAACACCCTTTGTTTCAACATTCCTATCCCGTTCACCAACTCACATCTATATTACCACTATATTACAACGTATCTATTCTTGAAATGTTCCACCTCAAACGTTTACCATCTCTGCACTATATTGACAATGATCTGCTGCCTTAATATCTATCGATTTCACCTCCCCGATATTACAAACCACCCCCACTGCCCACCCTTCCTTCCCTTCGGCAACTCCCTTTCCATCAGTCTACCGCTCCTCTTTCTCTTCCCATTCCCTAGTCCTTTAGCGAGCCTGCTGCAGGAGATATAAATTGTCACTGATGCTTTCGGGTGTTCATTTGAAAAGCTTGGCAATATTGGAATCATTCAACATTGATGTAAGCTCTTCTATAAGGGAGGGAGAGGAGGACAGAGAGATGTGCTTGGCGAAGGAGGAGGGCACAGAGAAAGAGAAATGCGACAGTGGTCTTGTGCTCTTTTGTGAATATGCATTAGAGGGGATATAAATTTCTCCTTCTATCTCTCTCCCGCTAGCATGTGATATATCAATATCTCTGATATTCCCACATGCTGGTATGTTGCTATGGTTTCCGACCTCTAACCGAACACCGCTTCCAGGCAGAATGCTCTAAGGCCTAGAGCGAAATAGAAGTTTGGCAGTTTTGATCTGCTGAACTTGTGGTTCTAGAATAGGTTTCCTCCGTCAGCTACAGCACAGACACTCAGCACTGGCCTTCTGAACTCAACTTGGCAGGTTCCATCTTGGCCTACGAGAGGAACAGGGGCGTACGCAGAGGGGGGAATTGAAGGGATAAATCTTCCCCCACCCCCACTACCAAAATTTTGAAGTCTAGAAATTGTGATTAATTGTGGCAACCATGTAAGTTACGATTTTGCGTAGCTCCTTGTTTTGCTTTTAATTTGAACTACGTATTTGCCAACAAAGTTTTGATGCTTCCATTAACCCGATATGTCCCAGCGGGCAACGCTGGGTTACATGTGTCTGTTTTATTTGTTAGCTATTCAACAATTCACTTTTCATGAAACCATTGTCAGAATTGTACATTACAGGGACCTGTACTGTTAATTCTGAATGGTTTTGTCAGTTACTCAAGTGGTTTGTGTGCAGTAACATCGCAAAGTGAGAGTGAGAAAAAGAAATATCAAATCAAGATGTCCACAATTTCATGAACAGGTATATTTACAGTCCTGCAAGGAATTCTTCCTTTCTGGTTATTGCTATTTTCGTTTGAAAGTTGTAGCATTACATTAGTATAAATGAAAAATATGCTGGCTCCTATAAAGTGAAGATATATAAGGATTTATGATGCTGTTGCCATATGGCAACGCTGGGCCATAATGGGTATTTCAATTGTTTATCCGTTCCTAGCATTGCCATAGCAGTCGGTATACTACTGTTCGCGCACAATACCTGACTGCTTGTAAAGTAGAGCACTTTTAATGCGGTTTTTCTATATTTTCAGACCAATAACTCTAAAAGAAGCTCTTGACTACTTGGAAGAAATGCTGTCCGATGATGAAGAACCTCAAGCGTTGTTTATCGAGCCTCCTGACGTTGAAAGTGGTGCTTTGAGTGGTGAAGATGATCAGATGTAAGGCTAAAGAATAAAATTGTTTCAAAATCAATGCGCAGAAATCGCTTTCAACAGTTATTGCAGTTTCTTCATTTTGAAGACAGCCGTAAATCAGGAAATGATAATGACAAAATGTGGAAACTTCGACCCATCACAGACCATTTGAAGTCCAATATGCTCAAACATTTTCACCCTGAACAGCACCTTTCCTACGATGAGAGCATGGTAGCATACTTCGGTCGTCACGGTTGCAAACAATTTATAAAAGGTAAACCATTACGCTTCGCGTACAAAGTTTGGTCGTTATGTACTCCAGCAGGTTATCTGATAAATTTTGAAATTTATCAAGGTAGAAATCCCAGAGCAAATCAAGTTTATGAGGAGAGATTTGGGAAGACTACAGCTCCACTGTTGAGTATGATTGATGATGTTCACTTTGATGTACAGCAGCTACCATTTTCATTTTATTTTGACAATTTATTTACCGGGCTTCCGTTGCTAGCCTATTTGAAATCTCGAGGTTATTCGGGCACAGGTACTATCCGCGACAACAGAATTCCCAAAAACTGTCCACTTGAGAACCAATATATCCTAAAGAAGAAGCCTCGAGAATATTGCACTTCAGTGAAAATGGAAGAAACTGACATACGTGTGACTAAATGGGTCGATAATTCAGTTGTGAGTGCTGCATCTACCACATTTGGAATGAATCCCACTTCTAGAGTGCAACGCTATTCCCAGGAACAAAGAAAGAGTATAGGTGTTAACAGGCCAATTGTAATTGGCAAATATAATAAGCACATGAGTGGTGCTGATCACATGGACCAGAATGTGTCTCTGTATCACATTGGGAACCGAGGCAAGAAGTGCTGGAGTAGTATCTTCACTTGGTTGAGCGATGTATGTGTGCAAAACGCGTGGCAGTTGCATAGAGCAGCTCATCCGAGTATGCCACAACTAGAATTTAGGCGTCAAATTGCAGTTTACTATTGCAACCACTTTGGTGAAGGCCCTAGAGGCCCAGGACTTACTCGCAAACGGAAATCTGACGGAATTCCTCTAGAATACCTACGCTACGATGGACTAAACCATTGGCCGATTCCCATTGACAAGAAGAGGAGATGTGCCGCTGACAACTGTTCCACAATCGGTGGCACTGCTTGCAAGAAACGTGATGTAGGGCTTTTCATCAAATGCTTCGTGAAATACCACATCAAGGAATGAATGGAGTAGTAGAAACTATAGTATGGCCGCAGACATAGTAAGTTATCCCTTTAGAAAAAGAACAGAATTGTGAACTCAATAGCATGTTACCATTACATCGATAGAATAAGTCAAACAGTGATCTATTCATTATTGGAAGGCCCAAAAGCCTTAACAAATTAACTGATAATGCCTTAAATTAATTGATTTACCCTTCAAGTTACTACAAAAATAAACACAACATTGTACAAAACATTTCTTCTTGTCTGTCTTTTTTTACTCAATATTTCCCAGTATGACCCAGCGTTGCCATATGGCAACACCCTCCTGCGAGAATATCTTATATCTGAAAATCATTTTATTAATATTTTCATATCCATTTAGGTCCACTGAGACCAATTAATACAGAGTTACTCATTAATTCAAAAATTATAATTCTGGGACATACTGGGTTAATAAACATAAATTCCTATATATATACATGTTCCTCCTCTAAAAACAATCATCCTGAACCAATGGACTTCATTTCTGAACTTCATATTTTTCGACAGTGTTATACTTCGAGTCCGCCTCTGTGGTATATTGGTTAGCGCGATTAGCTGCCACCCCTGGGGGCCCGGTTTCGATTTCCGGCTCTGCCACGAAATTTTAAACGTGGTACGAGGACTGGAACGGGGTCCACTCAACCTCGGGTGGTCAACTGAGTAGAGGGGGTTCAATTCTCACTTCAGCCATCCTCGAAGCGGTTTTCCGTGCTTTCCCAGTTCCTCTCCAGAAAAATACCGGGTCACGATCATTTCCTTCCCTCTTCCTTATCTATCCATTCCAATCCTTCCAGCCGTCCACGAGGCCCCTGTTCAGCATAGCACGTGAAGTCGGCCGGACGGTGTACTGGTCCTCCGGCCCAGTTGTATCCCTGACAAAATGTCTGACGCTCCTGGAAACTGCCCTTGAGGCGGTAGAGGTGGGATCCCTCACTGAATCCGAGGTTAGAACCAACCCTGGAGGGTAAACGGATTAAGAAAAAAGAAGGAAGGAAACAATGAAGTTATATTGCCAAGAGTACATCGAGTATGAATCTGTTTGCTGCCCCTTTTCATTCCTGAGATATTTAAAAGTTTATTTGCAGAATGCGACTGCACAGGAAAGATTGAATGTGTTATCTCTTTTATATATACAGAAAGAAGAACATGAGGCAGTAGTAAATATAATCCATGAGCTGGCCTAAATACCCGGGAGATGACTGCTATTGTAATAGCGCCACGAGGTACACCCGCACCGTTCATTCAAATGAAGCGTCTTTAGAATGCCATCTTCGATATAAACTTGCAACATCTTGTGCAAGATATTTGAACTTTTCTTCACAGATGTCTCTATCAAAAAAAAAAAAAAAAAATCCGTATGTTTTGCCCTCTATTGTGAAGAGGAACGATTAGGACTACAAAGTAATTTGTTATTTTAAGGTTTCCTAAACTGAGTTGTCTTTCTTTTTCTTGTGTATCACAGTTGTCAACACTTCGATCTCTTGCCGCCAACTTCAAAATTGATCAATAGGAAATTTTGTATGTGTATTTTTCCACTAATAATGTGCATCTTCTACTTATTTGATTATCCAATAAAAAACTGGGGGTGTGTCGGGCCTTAGCCCAGATCTTTCTAGAACCTTCCTCTCGGGTATAAAATCTTGTACCTTTTCGAGCCACCTTGTCTTATTGATCGTCCAGTTTACTGAGTGGGTGCTAAAAGAGTAGGCGGGGGGGGGGTCTCGTCCTTCATCGAGCTTTACTGCAGATTAAGGTAATGGCAGCTATTTAATATCTACCTGATAGCCTCTGAAAGCTAGCTCGAGGGGAAGGTTTGCTGTCTTCCATAATATAACCTTTAATTTCTAATCTTCTAAAATGTAAATTTCAAACAAGTCGAAAAGCATTTATCTTAAATTCGGGAATCGAGAGTGTGACACACTCTCAATTTCCCTATCAACTAGACTTCGAAGTGACTACGATTTTGTAACCGTTTTCTGCCTGTAACTTAAATTTTCTCCATCTAGTCACATCAGTAGTATAGCATTAGCCTCTCTAACGTCGGGCAGTGAGCCCAACTACGGTTTTAACTTCTAAGCTTGAAGGAGTTCAAGTGTCCACCTCTGCATCGTTTTGATTTTTGGGCCAGTAACTTTACCCTGTGTTATTTCCTTCCCAGAAAGGCCCCGTAGAATGACTATTCGATACTCCTGTAAAATTCAAACAATTATGTTAAGTGGTTAGACTGTTGAGTGTTTAAGACAGTGAATTCTGTTTGAATTGTAAAATGTAGGATGATGATGATGATGCTTGTTGTTTAAAGGGACCTAACATCGAGGTCATCGGCCCCTAATTGTACGAAATGAAACGACAAACTAAAAGTTAAAATCATCCACTGACCAAAATAAAAAATGTCATGAAGAATGATTGAATGAATGAATGAACATGAATTTAAAATAATCAGTGAATCCGACTCAAAAAACTATCATAGTTAATAGTATTACTGACCAAGGGACCACTTCAAATGCACAATCCTGAATCGAGGATGCTTGGTGTCTAAATGGGTCCAAAACACAGGTCAAAGGCCCCTCAGAATGATACTTATCGCTAGTAACGTAGAACCATGGTATCTGTCCTGTTGCGGTACAAATCAAAAGTAGCAGAGACTTGCGGTATTCCACACATTATTGTACTACTCAGAGGTTATGAAATTCGACGTATAATACAGACCTATGTTTTTCTCACTTTGCGGCGCCATTTAGTGGCAACGCAAACCTATGGTTTTCATCACATAAGAGTACTAACCACAGGGACCTTCCCCTATCCCGTGGTGCTCCTCATATGGTGGTACTAATCACAGGTACTGCAAAAGCCGACCGCACGGTGCTCCTGTGTGCTACTAATCATATACCTATTTCGTACCTAATGTAGTGGTACTACGCACAAGTAAAAGCGACCCTTGGTGTTCTCCGCGTGGTGGTACTATACACATGTAGTTTCATGGTTCGAATGCAATCATCCCTTGGTCGCCCCTTTTAGTAGCCTCTCACGACAGGCAGGGGATACCATGGGTGTATTATTCGTCTGCTTCCACCACCCACAGGGGGTAGTGTGTTTGGTCCGCGAGAGGTATTTTATTTCCCTCAAGTCCGCCGGTAAGCCGGTTAGGACCCCCCTATCCGCCACCTGGGACGCGCCACGTGGGAGTATCACCTCTCCCCCTGCTACGCCTGCGTAGCAGGTTCGTGGGTAAAATGTAGGTTGTGCCTCGAGAAGCCTGGAAGGTGTAAAATTTAGTGAGCAAAGATGCTCGTGTTGTAAATGTGGAAGTTTGCCTTGAGGAGGCAACACGAGTATAAGTTTCGGAGCGCAGTCTCCTAGATAATTCGTAGAGCATTGAAGCTCTTTCTATTTTGTAGAGGTGTTAGTAAAACTCTGTAAATGAAAGTGGGAGACTGTCTCCTTGACTCTTGAGTGGAAGGAGCAATGGTGTTCAAGTAACATTTGTAAGATTGGAAGCTTCAATAATAATATATAAATGCAATTTAAATTCCAGATCCATGATTTTCAATTTCGCGCCTGCTCTCAATGATATACAATCCTCAACACTGATTAACTCGTAGGTGAAAATATTAATAAATGAAGAGCCAGATACGGCTGGATAGGAAACAGGAGATTTTACAACACCGTGTATCAAGGTGGTGAAAATTCATCAACACTGTAAGACACTGATTTGTGGCTAGAAGCATATGATGATCCAGGTTAACCCATTTTAATAAAGGAGGAGATCGTCGAAAGCGTGATCGCTGCAGAAAGCTCTGAAACGGATGAATAACTGTCATGCTTTCAAGGTAAGGATCTATCGGTACCCACGGTTCCTGCGAAAACTGACATGGTATGATCCATCGTTACCACCCTTGGTTGTTATTATTTCGTTATTTACAAAGCAGAACTTTCCACGGAATAAGAGGAGCACAGTTTTAACTCACGTTATACTCCGCGGGAATGGCCCACTATCCGTATTTATCGATATTCTTAGAGTTTAAAACATGTTCTCACTCGAGTTCGGTGTCTTGTTTACGACATGGTTGGTGGCAAACATGCGAGCATTTCTCTCTGTTTTTGTCGACGATACTGATTATATAGTAAAATTAAGCAGTAATTGGCATTATGTCCGCCTCTGAGGTGTAGTGGTTAGCGTGATTAGCTGCCACCCCCGGAGGTCCGGGTTCGATTCCCGGCTCTGCCACGAAATTTGAAAAGTGGTACGAGGGCTGGAACGGGGTCCACTCAGCCTCGGGAGGTCAACTGAGTAGAGGTGGGTTCGATTCCCACCTCAGCCATCCTCGAAGTGGTTTCCCGTGGTTTCCCACTTCTCCTCCAGGCGAATGCCGGGATGGTACCTAACTTAAGGCCACGGTCGCTTCCTTCCCTCTTCCTTGCCTATCCCATCCAATCTTCCCATCCCTCCACAAGGCCCCTGTTCAGCATAGCAGGTGAGGCCGCCTGGGCGATGTACTGGTCATTCTCCCCAGTTGTATCCCACGACCAAGAATCTGAAGCTCCAGGACACTGCCCTTGAGGCGGTAGAGGTGGGATCCCTCGCTGAGTCCGAGGGAAAAACAGAACCTGGAGGGTAAACAGATGATGATGATGATGATGATGTTGATGAATTGGCATTATGTTTAGTTCACTTGCTAGTTCATTAATTCAATAGTTTGCTTAGGTAATTAGGTGCATAATGAAAGCGAAGTCAGATATAGTTCATTTAGGTTAGGCCGACTTATCTATCGCGTGCGACATGGCGAAGAGAGTTCATTTAACTGGCGATATCACTGAACATCTTGACAATAAAGTGATGATGTTTCTTTGACCGAATTAGAAAGTGTAGATACCGATTATAATAATCCAGCACCTGCAATAAGAAATGTGTATTTTATACAACATGACCGACTTTTTTAGTGATAAATCACTTTACAAAATTTAATCTATCTTTGGATCTAATGCACATATAATCTTGATATTTACCATGCTAATTAACAATAATATGAGCGTTCTACTACCACCAATCACAAATTTGTGCATTGAATGCCATTCCTCAGAATTACTTCAAAACTTTCATTATCAGAAACTTGGAACTTTGTTTCTGCATTTGTAATTTTTTTAAATTGAACTCCTGCTTAGGGACATGACTTGCATGCAGTGATAGTAAGTGATATATACTCTATAAGTTTAAAAACGTTAATTTTGATAAGTTTATTATTGTGCCTTCCATATAATTTTAAGAAAAATTTGTGCGTTGTCGGGTAAATATGGCTGCCGGTTTTCACACATCCATCAGCTGAGAGCTTGAAAGTGAAAGGGATGAGACTGATGTTGAATACTTATAAAATCGTTATTTGTTAATACTTGACATGTATACGTATGATTTAAATGATTTGATAGAATCTGAGGATGTTCTTTTTTTTTTTTTTTTTTTGCAAGTTGCTTTACGTTGCACCGACACAGATATGTCTTGTGGCGACCATGGGACAGAAAAGAGCTAGGAGTGGGAAGGAAGCGTCCGTGGCCTTAATTAAGGTACAGCCCCAGCATTCGCCTGGTGTGAAAATGAGAAACCACGGAAGGCCATCTTCAGGACTGCCGAAAGCGTGGTTCGAACCCACTATCTCCCGAATACTGGATACTGGCCGCACTTCAACGACTGCAGCTATTGAGCTCGGTATCTGATGATGTTCTTTTAGAACGAAGCATGTCATTCCTTGTATAATAGTGTGTATTATTTTACAGGTATGCTTATAGTGTTATCATTTATATTGAAATTTGTGTGTGTTTGACAGACAATAAAGTTTTTATGTTACATTTTACTAAGTCTACATTGTAAAGTATGGCTTCCTTCTTAGCAGAATGCAAAAGAAGATATTATTAACCCTAACATTGTAATGAAATACTTTTAAGATAACAACGATGAAATCATGTCCACATATTACGTACATTTGAGGCATCTGGCCAACGGCCGTAGCCGTGTTGAAACACCGGATCCCGCGAGATCTCCGAAGTTAAGCAACATTGGGCGTGGTCAGGAGTTGGATGGGTTGCCACGCGCTGTTGGTGGGGGGTAAGGGAATGGAGGAGCGGAAAGGAACTGGCCACCCTACCGCACGTAAACTTCGGCTCAGGAATACCTCTGCGGAGGTTCGGACCTGCCTTCGGGCAGAACAACCCTTACCTTACCTGAGGCATCTGCACGAGTTAATTATTAAAGGTGTTAATGTCGAAGGAAGACAACGAAAGATCAGCAGTTTCTTCGAACCCGTAAGAGTGTCAAGTGTCGTCAACGAAGGTGTGTCTTGATTGCCATGTTCTAATTCTGTACTACACTAATTATTCTGTATTTTGTAGGGCCAAACTCTGCACTGCATTATATCATATATACTAAACAAACTTTGCATTGCATTATATCATATATACTAAACAAACTTTGCATTGTATTATATCATATATACTAAACAAACTTTGCATTGCATTATATCATATATAGTAAACAAACTCTGCATTGCATTATATCATATATACTAAACAAACTCTGCATTGCATTATATGATATATACTAAACAAACTTTGCATTGCATTATATCATATATACTAAACAAACTCTGCATTGCATTATATCATATATACTAAACAAACTTTGCATTGCATTTTATCATATATACTAAACAAACTTTGCATTTCTTACATTAAAATACTGTACTGTACCCGTTCTTATTACTAAGCAGTGTGTTTAAATATGTACGTTGCCTCATTTCGTAAGTTATTTTGTTTAATCCGGACTTTCATTAATTCAGACAAGTTAGAGTCTCAGTTAATCCGAATTAATGATGTTCTACTGTGTTATATTGAGCACAAGGACGTAGTTTCTTAAATATGTTTGTCGGACAAAATAAGGTTGGAAATCCCAAAAACGTTCAGCCACATTATATTACACTAGTGCATGATTCTTACGACTCTGAAGTTCATAAAATAGAACTGACCGAGACTTAATTTATGTGTGTGGACATTTTCAACACGCATTGTTTGATAAATTCCAATTTTAAATTTTCACTGGTGCTTCCATGATGTTAGGGCAATTTTATTCCTGTTAGAGAAGACTGCCACCTGTGTTATCTGTTTAAAAGTCTGTAATGAGAATAGTGTTTAATTGTCATAATTACATGCCAGCATAATACCTACTAATTACGGTTATTGTTCCGCTAGATAGGTAACTCCTGACAGTTGCAATGTCAAATGTACAATTGAACATAATTGCAGAGCGAGTGTGCACGCATGTATGTGTGTGTGTGCCTGCAAAATGCTCCACCACTAATTTGCGCACGTGACGTCATCCCATCCTCATACCAACAACAGGGACGCTGTTTGCGGTAGCGGAACAGTCGACTTCTGCACGTGCAAAGTAGAACTCATTCGAAATCTAGATAATTTACGGTAGAAATAATTCAGAAGCGCTTCCAGAAATGCCTAGAATTGTCTCTAAATTAGTAATATTGTGCAAAAAAGGTCTTCAAGGGGAATAATAATATTTAATGACGCGTGTTATTCTATAAAAATTACTCTCATAACAGTAGATAAAGAAATACAAAGTGTACTTATCCAAAAAAGGGAGAGAAGTTTCAGGAGTCACTGACATGGTTAAAGGGGAATAAATAGGTCTTAAATTGTAACAAAATTGAATAAACTTTCTTTCATCTAACAAGGTGAAGCTAAACCCTACGTCCAACCGATTTCAACGAGCTTCAATGTTTCTGTGTGGGGGACACTCAACAGTAACTCGCGTATGAGGGTTTAAGTCAATACGCTTTCGTTTTCGGAAAAGAAAAAAAAGAGGTCAAATGTCATGTCGGAGGATCGACTTCGGACCAAGTGGAGATTTTAGAGCGCTTAAAGGCGAACACATTTTCTTCTTCTTCTCCTTAATCTGCTTACCTTCCAGCGTTGGTTTTTCCCTCGGACTCAGCGATCACCTCAAGGGCAGTGTCCTGGAGCTTCAGACTCTGGGTCGGGGGACACAACTGGGATGGATGACCAGTACCTCGCCCAGGCGGCCTCACCTGCTATTCTGAACAGGGGCCTTGGTAGGAGATGGGTAGATTGGAAGGGATAGACAAGGAAGAGGGAAGGAAGCGTCCGTGGCCTTAAGTTACATACCATTCCGGGATTTGCCTGGAGGAGAAGTGGGAAACCACGGAAAGCCACTTCCAGGATGGCTGAGGTGGGAACCGAACCCACCTCTACTCAGTTGACCTCCCGAGGCTGAGTGGACCCGTTCTAGCCCTCGTACCACTTTTCAAATTTCGTGGAAGATCCGGGAATCCAACCCGGACCTCCGGGGGTGGCAGATAATCACACTAACCACTACACCACAGAGAGAATTAGTTGACAATCTAGATGATTTACGGTAGAAATAATTCAGGAGCGCTTCCAGAAACGCCGAGAATTGCCTCTAAATTGAGAATATTGTGAAGAAAAGGTCTTCAAGAGGAATAATACTTTGTAATTCGTGTTATTCTATAAGCATTACTCTCATAACAGTAGATAAAGAAATATAAAATGTAGTTATCCAAAAAAGGGAGAGAAGTTTGAGGAGTCACTGACATGGTTATAGGGGAATAATTAGGTCTTAAATTGTAACAAAATTGAATAAACTTTCTTTCATCTAACAAGGTGAAGCTAAACCCTACGTCCAACCGATTTCAACGAGCTTCAATGTTTCTGTGTGGGGGACACTCAACAGTAACTCGCGTATGAGGGTTTAGGTCAATACGCTTTTGTTTCCGAAGAAAAAAAAGAAAAACAGGAAATGAGGTCAAACTGTCATGATGCAGAATCCGCTTCGGATAAAGTGGTGGTTTTAGAACGCTGAAAGCTGAACAAATTTTACTTTAGCAAATCAGGTCCGCAAAATAATAATTTCCGAAAAAAATAATGAATCCCCGATTCCAAAGCAACGCATACTTGGAGAGTTACAGCGCAGTCAACCAGATTGGTGGTCGATTGGTCACTGTACCTGTCTGCAATCTTCGAAGACGTAAGTTCGAATATCGTCGCAGCTACGGTTTTTGTACAAAATAAATGAATATTCGAGGGAAAGCGAAGATGAAAATGCGAATGAAAATATTACGCAAAGTTCTGTTGGTTGCATTCTCGAACACTTCTTTGAAATTCTATGTTTAGGTCCCCCATGAGTTCCATCTCGTTCTGTATTTTGGCCTATTTATTTCACTATTTATTCCTTGAACATCGCTTTGTGTTTTGTTGGTTTGGGGGCATCTTAAATACAATCCCTCATCCCTTTAACTTTAATATTTGGTATACTAAAATTAAATTCTGCTCTTGTAATATGATGTTTGTTGTTTAAAGGGACCTAACAGCTTGGTCACCGGCTCCTCATAATGGTACTAATCACAGGTAACGTATATTGATGGTGTTGCTCTCATTGTGGTACTAACCATGGACAATGTAGACCCGCGGTGTATCACACATTATGGAACCAACCACAGCCAACATAGACCTATGGTGTTCCTCATACAAGGGTAGCACTCACAGATAAGGCAGACCAATTCTGAACACAGTGGAACCAGCCTATTCGAGCACATCGTTCGGCACTTACTCCCGCTGGATGTTAGTCTGTGTAGCCAAGTGCCATCTTCCGCTGTCTCGGTGGGACACTAATCACAGGCAACGCCCACACCCGTGGTGTTCCTCCCACGGAGGTAATAATCACAAGTAAGCGTACAAGTGATGAGGGTTCTAAATGGCAGCAGTTCCCAGATGAAGGCATAGGGCTATCTATCACTCATTAGGCGAGTCCTCGAGTATGGAGCAGCTCTATGGGATCCAGACCAAACAGGACTCATTATGAAACTTCATATGGTACATCGAATGGCTGAAAAATTCGTGCTTAACGACTTCAATCCTAGAAGTACGATTGAAAAACTTCAGTAGGAGACACTGGGGACTAGAAGGAAACGAACATGGTTATGTGCCATGTATAATGCCTACACGAATAAGCCAGCTTTGGGAGAATTAAACAGTCAACTAGAAAAGCTCTGTTACATAAGCAGGACGGATCGTCCACATAAAGTAAAATGTTGACCGCAGAAAACTAACAATGCTAAACATCCCTTTGTAAATCGGGGAATTGGTGATTTGAATACATTGCCTGCAGCTCTCTTAGAGTTTTTCCCCCCAAAATGTTAGGTGTTTCAAGAATAGACTCCAGCATTCTGTAAATTGTGTGTGATAGTGTCATATTTTAATGCAACGCTCAACCCACTGTAAATTGTAGTATTAAGGCATCTGAATTATATAAGATATGTGTGAATTAATATATGAACGCGCTGTAGTTACAATGGCAATGGTAATTGGACCGCTCAATATAATATAAGTCATAGTGTAAAGTTTCAAAATACTCAAGGTACGTCTGAATTTGTATGTGATGATGCTATATTTAGACTCTTAAACTACCGGCCGTGTTGGTCGTGCGGTTAGAGACGCGCGGCTGTGAGCTTGCATCCGGGAGATAGTGCGTGCGAATCCCACTGTCGGCAGTCCTGAAGATGGTTTTCCTGGGTTTCCCATTTTCACACCAGGCAAATTCTGGAGCTGTACCTTAATTAATGCCACGGCCGCTTCCTTCCCATTCCTAGGCCTTTTCTGTCCCATTGCCGCCATAAGACCTATCTGTGTCGGCGCGACGTAAAGTCACTAGTAAAAAAAAGCTCTGTGAAATACTTGTAACATTTTCTTTCCATGGAGTTTGCTTGTTGTACTCTTGTTGTAGTAGTAGTAGATTTTGTTGTTATTGTAGTTGGGTATATAATAATTTCTTGTGACTATTTCTAGCTGAGTGCAGCCCTTCTAAGGCAGGCCCTCCGATGAACGTGGGTGGCATCTGGCATGTGTGGGTGACTGCGTGTTATTGAGGTGGTGGACAGTGTTATGTTTCGTGTGTGAGTTGTAGGGATGTTGGGGACAGCACTAACTCCCAGCCCCCCAGGCAATGGAATTAACCAATGGAGGTTAAAATTCCCGACCTAGCCAGGAATCGAACACGGGACCCTCTGAACCGAAGACCAGTACGCTGACCATTCAGCCAACGAGTCGGACAATGTAGTTGGGTAATTATGTTTTAACTCTATTATTACACTACTGTAAGGGACCATTGGCACCGGGAGAGTTCCGAATTGCGATGCATTTGTTAATAATAACAAGGTAACGTCTACCCATGGTGTTCCTCATGTTATAATACTAAACACAAATAGTTTCATGGTTCTAATTCCATCATTCCCTGGTCGCCAATTTTAGTCGCCTCTTACGACAGGCAGGGGATACCGTGGGTGTGTTTTTCATCTGCGATGCCATACTGACAAACAGACAAAATGGAACTAAAGCTTTCTCTTTTGTATGTCAAAGTTCGAAGACTAGAAGGTAATTTTGTGTGGATAGATGCCGGAGCTTGGGGGGGGGGGGGGATGATCCCAATAAACAGGTATCAAGTGCTTGCTCGTGGTGGTACAGCACTTGTCAACACTTGTCCTGTGTAAGCCGAGCAGCCAGAGTCTCCCAGCCCAGTGGTACAGTGTGTATCGCAAATGAGCCGTGACGCCGGGCTTGTACCACGTCACTACTAGTTGGCGCCCATGAGAATAAGATCTGCATTGACAACTCTCTACAGCAGGTGCCTCAATTCACTGCGAGCAATTAGTTTCTTACTGAAGTCCCAGCTCACAAGAAATGCTAGTAGCACAAATTTCAATTTATTTATGCTATTATATTGGTATTTTGGTTTATATTTTATTCACCTGTCATTCCATCGTGGGATATGGAATTATAAGATGGGGTAGCACACCGCATCCATGAATAGATACTAAAAAAGCCCTTCAAGCAAACAACTCCAGTTTTGAAAACATCCCAGGGATTTGAGCTATTAATTTTAGGCAAAAAAAATATAATAAAATATGAGAATATTTGTTCCTAAAATTACAATCTTTCCTTAGTCATTTTATCCGGTCGATTACATTAGCAGTTTGCCATTTTCCACCACTATGAGCGCTAATGTGAGTCAATGCAGAGTTTCACTTAAGTCTTCATAACTACATTCTGTGTGGACATTTTTTAAAAACATGAAAAAATCCTGAGGGCATAGAACCGAGGAACACATTACGGAAATAATTATGTAATTAATTTGGCTGAAATTTGAATCAAATGAAAACGAGGAAAGGAAAAGGTCATTTTGGGCTGTTTTTCAGGAACTCATACTCAATTTCATTTAGTTTGATAGAGCTATCTAACACTCCCAATTTTAAACCTTCCTTCCCGGGCCCTGTAGCCCTTCAACTTTATGCACAATTGAGGAAATTGCTCACTTTTGTGTTTATCGTAGCATGAGGACCCCTACTTTGTCTGGTAATAATAATAATTTCGTGTGGCTATTTCTAGCCGAATGCAGCCCTTCTAAGGCAGACCCTCCGACGAGGGTGGACGGCATCTGCCATGTGTAGGTAACTGCGTGTTATTGTGGTGGTGGATAGTGTTATGTGTGGTGTGTGAGTTGCAGGGATGTTTGGGACAGCACAAACACCCAGCCCCCGGGCCACTGGAATTAACCAATTAAGGTTAAAATCCCCGACCCGGCCGGGAATCGAACCCGGGACCCTCTGAACCGAAGGCCAGTACGCTGACCATTCAGCCAACGAGTCGGACATTTTGTCTGGTAAGAAATTATTTCAAGATTAAAATTATGCATGGGAATTATTTTACCTTCTCAACTGTTAACAATTTCAATTTTGATTCGACTTTAAATATAAGACAATTATACACAAAAGAAGTGTCAAAACAAACCGTTAATACTATCACACATTCTAGGATCAGAAACATCCATGGCACTAAGCTACAACTATAATGAAGAGGATGTGGGAATTAAAAAGGAAAAATTGGGGTATATATTCGTTTATAGGAAGGGGAGTTAGGGATAGGAATAACTTTCCAAAGGAAATGTTAAAAAAATTCCAAATTCTTTGAAATCATTTAGTGAAACAATGGATAGGGAACCGGCCTCCTGGGCGACTGCCCGAAATTCAGATCAATGGTGACTGGTTGAAGATCTACGTTACCAATTCCAAGTAGAAACACACTTCTTCGACAAAGACATGCAGCATATATAGGACCACGTATTTTTAAAACTCTGCCCCAAGAAATATTAAAGATGAGAAAATGGCCAATGCGAATGCTGTGCCTGAACATCTGGCTTCTTTAAATTAATCAAAAAACACTTTTTGCTACCGTAACTCCTCCCAAAATAATACATGATATTAAAGGTACTATAATTACTATTTGAATAACTCCGCGTCCAATAATTAATTACTACTGTAACAACTTTAGTATTTAGGTCATACCGAGTAAAAAGAAACTACTCCCTCCTCTGTACAATAATTAAGTTAGGCTATTTTTATTTGGAAATATAGGACTTTAAAGAATTGAAGAGCGTTGTAAGCGTATCTAAATTTGCTGTATACATCTAGGGTGTTTAAGTTTTCCAGTATTTCATTTAAGTAAAAAGTGGACACACATAACATTATTATTTTTTTCTCAATAACTATCCGAATGGTGAAATAAAAATAGGTAAATAAATCAAGACTGAACGGGTGCCATAATTTAACTTCCCAGTGGTGATGGTGGTGATTATTACTTTAAGAGGAAGTACAACTAGGGAACCATCCTCTATATAACAATAAGCAGAGTGAAAAAATGGAAGGGTTGCGAAACTTCGGAAAATTCTGATGCCAGTCAAAGGAAGGGCGTGAAAATGAAAGACTCCCTAGGCCTCGAGTGCTCTTATACCGCCGGGGTCGGAAAAGAACAAGAGTTGACAAAGGGAGTTCGGATAGGATATATAAAAGAGAGGAGCCTGGCACAAGTAAGTGAAAGCAATGTCAATACTCTGCTAAGGGCCCTGTGGTGGCCAACCAACGCTCCCTAGTTGAGAGTCCCTGGGGCCCTTTTAGTCGCCTCTTACGCCAGGCAGGGGATACCGTGGGTGTTATTCTACCGCCCCCACCCACAGGAGGTTTTATCTTCCCATTAAACCACATTTTTTCCACTTGTCATTGAAATTTTCTTTAGGATGCCTTGCAATGAAGAGTAGATGCACTAAATTAGAAAGAGCTTATCATCTTTCTAAGAACATATACAAGTCTAAATCTCTCTCCTTGAATCTTAAACTTAGACACTACAACACCGTAGTAAGACCATCTGTACTGTACGCCTCAGAATGGCTATACATGACCCGGAAAGGACAACTCAGAAAATTTGAATTGAAAGAGCGAAAGATCCTCAGAAGGATTATGGGTCCCTTTAAAGAAGGAGATGGCTACAGAATCAGGCACAACAAGGAACTCTACCGTAAAACAGAGCATTACAACAGCTATGAGGAAGAGAAGACTAATGTTCTATGGTCACATAGTCAGGATGGACAGCCACAGACTCACTTCAAGGATCTTCAACACTGTATCTAGAGGGAAAGCAACCAATGCCAAATGGACGAATTTAGTGCGGAAGGACCTACAATACCTAAACGTTGATCACATTGACACATACAACCGAGATAAGTTCAGAAAGTTAGTCAAGACATCTGACTCTCTCCAGTCACTATCAACTAAATCACTGCGTCCAGGAACAGGAGTGAAATGGACTCAAGAAAGAAAAGACATCCATAGCGCTAGAATGAAAGAATACTGGGCTAAGAGGAAGAAAAGAGCTCACCAGAGTTATGAACCACGTGGTCCATCGGAGGCCTAAACGAAGAAGAAGAAGAAGAAGAAGAAGAAGAAGAAGAAGAAATAAAAGAATTAATAAATTTTCGTCCTTTTTTGGCGGGGAGATATTGACGCCTATAGATTCGGAACCGTACAAGGTAAAGGTTACAAAAAGAAAACACTTCTCCCCTTGCGAATATCAAATGATCATAAATATGTCAGCAATAAGATATAGCCTGCACGGTTGCTAAGTAACATTGTCCAGCCATCCAACCATACCTTACATCACAGCCTGCACGGTTGCTAGGTAACATTGTCTAGCCATCCATCCATACCTTACATCATAGCCTACACGGTTGATAGGTAACTTCGACGTTGTATGAGGTGTCATTTTATTCTTTTCAGTGATTTCAACAACTATACCACGAGGAAGGGAATAAATATTGACCATTTGAGAAAGTCATGTTGCGAAGATATTGGAACTTTTTTTTTTTTCATTTTTCAATTTGCTCTACGTCACACCGACACAGATGAGTCTTATGTGACGATGGGATAGAAATGGGAAGGAAGCGGTTGTAGTCTTATATAAGGGACTGCCCCAGCATTTGCCTGGTATGAACATGAGAAAACACGGAAATCCATCTCCAGTGCTGGGGATTAAGGGATTTGAACCCACTATCTCCCGAATGCAAACTGATAGCTACGTGACTCAAACCACGTGGCTACGTGTTCAGTGTAATGGCAAGTGCCTGAAGAGGACATTTTCGGTTGTTATTCAGTAAACTGTAATATTCATAAGGTCCTAAGGAGGTTAAAACATAGGTCTACACGTTGTACAAATGTCCAAGGTTTCCTTCTCAGACGTATGTAATATTTGGCCCTTTAATATTGTAACCAATATGTGTAGCGATTAATTTGAAATAAGTTGACATGAATTTTTTAGGTAAGTTATCCAAAATAAATGAATGTAAGGTAATTACTTTCTTGTTCTGTTTGGTTCCAAAATAGATTTGAGTTTTAAAACACACATCCTTTTCTAATTTTCTTTAATTAGCTCAACTCAATAATAGAATACGTTCATTCTTATGTTATAATTCTATAGTTATTCAGCATAACAAATATTTGGCCTTACATCTTCATAGTTTTCACTTGACGATGGCTGGCCTCGGTTGTGGATTAGAGTTAATCATCAGGAAGTGATTAGCTGTTGACGTAACCTCGAGTAGAGCACGACTATGTCACATAGTGATTTGGAAAAGCTCAGTGTCTAATACTCAGTTTCTTCATCCACTCAATGGCGAACTTCTCGTCACGTTATTGGTCCTTATACTGTTTCCTCATCTATTTCCCGTTGGACCATCTAACCCTTTCCTGTACGCTTTGTTCCATTTCCTCAGACCACTGTCCTGCCCACAAGACGTGCACATCCTGCTGCCCGCCCCCCGCCCCCCTCGTTCAGTCCAGTGGATCGCCATGGCAACGCCAAAAGTTAGAAGTGAGTGAGGGAGAGGGAGTGTTCTGGAGGATGAACACTGCTCCTGCGGTGAATGCCTGGGATAACTTAAACCGGAGTCAGTAATGTCCCTCTTGCCCCCTGCCCCTTTCAAATTTCACAACTCAGTTAACCTATAGAGCAGCAGTAGTAGTAGCATTTGTTTCGCACAAATTGTAGCAACCGCACTGCTTGAAACTCTCAGTCGAATTGTGACAGGCCTTGTTCGCTCATGACCGGAATACAGATGCGGAAAATCCCTCTTTGACCTGACCAAGATAGAATACACAGGAACATCATCACTTCTCTAAGACCTTTTGTCACAGATGTCCAGAGGATTGGCGCGTTACTTCGGGAACTGTTCTGGAAATTAAAGTCCAGTCATGTGAACAGAACAGTTTGATATTATCACTGATATGTTCATAGAACGAATTACAAATCTTCATTGCACCTATGAGAAATATTTTAGCTTAGAACTTTGTCCGGTAAGGTTCCGTCATCCAATGTTTAATGTTGTGAAGGAATTCTCCCTATTCATAATACAGGCTGAAGCGAAATTCGCGCACTCCGGCAGAGAGAGAAGGTTGAAGAGTGGCATTCTGGTAACACTGTAACCACATGTAGGGTAACTACCTCTGTCAGCACGTATTAGCCGTGCTGTATCGTTGGTGCAGTGGATAGAGTTTTGGGTTAGCATGCAGGAGGTCGAGGGTTCGATCATGGGTTGAGGCGCTTTTTTATTTGCTATTTTACATCGGACATTACATACTGTAATACAGTAAGACACCGTTTCTTAGGTCACATGTATCCTACATTTAAAAAAATTAGTAACGCTGAACACGTTGTAACGCATCAAGTAGATGAAGTGGTGCAAAAAAAAATTCACGCCCACGACGTGGAAAGGGTATCTTTCAAAACTGACCAATGAATGTTCGTCCAATTCTAGGATCGTAGTATGTAAGTGCGAATGGTTTATAGAGGACCCGCTGCAATCGCTGTTGATGATTTTTTTTTTTGCTACTTGCTTTACGTTGCAATGTTGATGATTAAGATGCCAGATACCACACCACCTGGACTACATTTACGAAATAAAAAATATACGCCTCAACCCAGGATCGACCGCTCGAACTCCTGCATGCTAACCCAAAACTCTATCCACTGTACCAACTGCACAGCACGGCTAATATGTGCTGACAGAGGTAGTTACCCTACATGTGGTTACAGTGTTGTCAGATTGCCACTCTTCAACGCCCTTTTTCTCCCGGATATACTCGCAGGACGAACTTTTGTAAGATACATTTTTTTATTGCTGGCATGTCGCGCTGCGACGCCCGAGTGCGCGAATTTCGCTTCACCCTGTATATGTGTTGCGGGTCAGTTTTTCTCCAAAAGTATTATCACATAGCAGTTTTCGCAGGCGCAACGATGAAATACAACAGTATGATGCTTGAAAGGGCTCGAAGATTTAGAAATGAAGATGTACAATAATAGAAAAAGTTCAATTACTTCAATATACGGAGTGAAAATCTATACAACGAAACTTTCAGCACACAATTCCTCATAAGTAGAAGGAGAAAATCTATTATATATATTCCTTAATTCTGTCTGTCATTCACAACGATATTGACAAAACGAAAATGTTTTAACAGATTAAATTGGTACCAGCTATAGACTGTCATGTCTTATTTACAGAAAAACATACAATGCACCTCTCTAGACTACGACTTTTGTACTTTTTAAAAGAAACATACGTTTCCATCATTGGAGTTCTTTCTCTTCTTTCCTTCCTTCCTTTTTCTTTAACATGTTCACCGTCCAGGGTTGTTTTTCCTTCAGGTTCAGCGAGGGATCCCACCTCTACCACCTCTGGATCGTGAGACATTGGGTCTGTGGATACAACTGGAAAGGAGGACCAATACCTCGCCTAGGTGACCTCACTTACTATGCTCAGGTAGCATGCGGACATTTGCCTGGAGAAGAAGAGGGAAACAACGGAAAACCACTTCGAGGATATCTGAAGTGGGAATCGAACCCACCTATACTCGTTTGACCTCCCGAGACTGAGTACACCCCGATCCAGGCATCGGACCACTTTTCAAATTTCGTGGCAGAGCCGGAAATCCAACCCGGGCCTCCGGGGGTGGCAGCTAATCACGCAAACCACTACACCACAAAGGCAGACAGCTATGATAACATAGCTACACAGCTATAACCATTGGCATAATGTCGAACTGCTTACATCCTGGCTTCCGTTTCCTTCCACATATATATTTGAGACTCTTGAAATGGTGCCGGTTATGAGTTGCAAGAACAATGAAATGATGACCACCATAATTGATTTGATGAGTGAAAAATATTATTTTTCAGTGAAATGAAGAACCTTCTTTTTTAAATTCTGGGGTTTACCTTTATCGACAAGCACACCCAGGCTAAATTTTGTGTTCCTTGATACATGATCTCTCTGATTATATATTTCTTTTGCTATTTGTTTTAAGTCACACCGACACAGATAAGTCTCATGGTGACGATAGGACAGGAAAGGCCTAGAAATAGGAAGGAAGCGGTCGTGGCCTTATTTAAGGTACAGCCCCAGCATTTGCCTGGTGTGAAAATGGGAAACCACGGAAAACCATATTCAGGGCTGCCGAAAGTGGGGTTCGAACCCACTATCTCCCGAATACTGGATACTGGCCGTACTTAAGCGACTGCAGCTATCGAGCTCCGTCTCTCTCTCTGATTTTCCGTGTTTACGTTCCTGTGAAGCAAAGTTCAACCAATCAGAGATAATTTTTAATAAGACAGTGCCGAAACTAATTACAGTAGGTAAAGTATAATTTTCCGCACGCTCTTGAGTACAGGAAGAGGGCAGTTACGTCACAGTGTGAAATAAAGTAAAATTTATATTTTTTCATTAAAGGTGTACATTTTCGCTGATTCCTCTGTGCCTTGTCTTCACATTGTGAGGAATTCAATATTATTGTATTGACACGTTCCTAGCCCAAGCACTCTCTTTTCTACCACACATTAGCTGATTGGTAACGACCTACACTTGGCCTATTGTTGCTGCGAGCTAGGTGTTAGGTGTAATTGCAAGCTTCAGATTGATTGCATGGAGTTTCATTGATGTGAGGACGCCGAGAGCAATGAGGTTTAATCAGGTTGGCACTGCCGTAAAGCTGCTTGCTTCAATTTGTTTATAGAGTTCGCTGTGTGAGTGTCGGCTTCGTTATATTGTCCACTATCGAAAAGGTACAGTTTGTCACCCGCAGGGGAAATTTATTTGCACCGATCATAGTAGATCCGTGGGATGCAGCCCCACGATGTCTACTGATCTCGAAAAATAATGTTCGTTTCTGATTACAACCGCGAGAAACAGAAGGCTACATCGAGATATGAACATCAGAATTTCCAAAATAAATTGCACTTTTTAAAATAATGAGGAAATCTTTATCAGCAAATTTAAAATAATTCATTCAAAACTTTACGAACCTTAGTTCCACCATCATTGAAATTCACATGATGGTGTCCTGTTGATTTTAAAAAGTAGACGACAGTTGTGCTGTAATGAAATAACAAAATGGAATAAGAAAGCTAACATAACATACCTTTTGATGATGATGATGATGATGATGATAATGATGATGTTTGTCGTTTAGATGGGCCTAACAGCTAGTTCATAGGTCCCTAATCATACGAGACGCAACGAAATGAAACGATGAGTAAAAGTTCAAATTGTATACACTGACAAGGATGTAATACGAATGATTATACAAACGTGACAATGAATAAAAAACAATGATCGGATCCGATTCACAATGCCTAGTATGATGCTCTTTTTCCAAAGGGGTCCAAAATCCAAGTCACTGGCCCCTCATAATAGTACTAATTACTGATAAATCAGGACCATGGTGTTCCCCCTATAGTAGCACGAATCACAGGTAACGAACAATTATGATGTTCTTCACATAGTGATCGTAATCAGAGGTAATATAGACCCAGGGTACGTCGCACATAACGACACTATCAACAGGCAAAACAGACCCATTGTGTTCCCCACATAAGGGTTCTATTCACAAGCAACGTAGACCCATGGTGTTCCTGACATAGAAATACACACCACGGATGCCGACCTGGTCCGTCGTGTTCCTCATACAGAGGCACTAATCATAGGTAATCTAGACCCACGGTGTATCACACATTATAGCACCACCCACAGACAACACAGACCCAATGGTGCTACTCCCCCCGTCGATACTGATCACTAAAGCCCGGATTTTTATGCAGTAACAGGTTAGATTGCAAAACTAATTTTGTTAGTCGGTAGTGTCGGCCACCCGCTCTTCAAGAATGTCGCAAGAGTAACATAAATTATAGGGGTTCTGATGAGCCGTACCCATAATGTTTATGCAAACCCCACAGCACAGTCTTTGTGAAGGTAGACTATACTTGCTACTCGCTTCAGTAAGTTTGCATTCTAACCTATTAATGCATAAAAATCCGGGCTCTACTGATCACAGACCCAGTAGCGGAACGTGTTCCTCAGGTAGTAATGATAACTTGTCTAAGATGGAGCACAACCAGGCACATGTACAAGTACTAATCGCAAGTAAAGTCGACTCATGATGTTTTTCGCGTAATGGTACTAATCACAGATTGCCTCATGGTTCCAAAAGTGTCGTACCTTTTTATTCACCTCTTACGACAGGCAGGAGAACACGTGTGTGTATTCTTCATCTGTTTCCCCCATCCACAGGGGGGTTACACAACTTTTAAGCTTAGTGAATATTCCTAAAAACACACCTTATAATGACAGGAATGACCGAGCATACCGCCTCAGCTGTTACACGAAGAGTGAACAACCTTCACAGCGCTAGCGAGTGAGTGGTACGTGAAATTGCGTCACCCCAAGATTGTAAACATTACGTTGTCCGCGGCGGTTTCATGCAAAATTTTATGTGAGTCCTTTTTCTTGTACTCTCATGAATGTTTAATTCTAATGCTGATATAGACTGTCATTAATTTTAAGAACTGTATCAGGTCATCAGTACTGTTTGTAACGGATTTAAGTTTAATAATGATTATGACAAAAACTAAATTATACTTTATTCTAAAATAAGGTATTTACTACTTTGGAAATAAGACACCTTAATGTTTATTTGGTTTCAGAACTGTATGTGACGGAGCTAGTGACTGCGTGGATTTTGTCACGTAATTATCTCAGTTATATTCGGCAGATGGTGGGTGTTCAAATCGAACCTTAGGCAGCCCTTAAGATGGCTTCCCGTGGTTTCACATTTTCCCGCGAAGCAAATGCTGGGGATGTACCTTTTTTACTTTCTTCCAACATTTAGTCCTTTCCCATCCCATTGTTGTTATAAGAATTATCTTTGTCAGTGCGACGTAAACACAACTACATGTGAACTGAAGAAAGGGAACTGCAGTTGGTGCACATAGATAAATCATACACGCTGATTGGTTGATGTATCACTGAGGTCCTTCAACCTACAAAGTGAGTCAGTAAGAGCATCTCGTGTCCAGCCCTTGACCATTTTCTTTACGGAGCCGGGTATGACTTGAGATGATTATTCTTAGCGAGTTTCTACGACCGGATGACCTTCCTGACGTCAACCTCATCAGAAGTGTTGATGAGATGAAATGAGTGACTTGATACACCATAGAAGAAAAAGTGAAGATGAAACCCGGTACCGGAAAATAGCACCAAGGGGTCTGCTCAAGGTTGTACGTCCCCATCCGACGGACGAATCACCATCAACAGCGTCAAATTCCCTCACTCCACATGAACACTGAGGGGGAATTTGGAATTTAATCCAGGATGATTTAGGCACGCAATCTAGTGATTAGAAATTTTATATCACCACCTCTCCTACCCTGCTGATCAACATTCTGTTCGTGAAAAAGTTTTGACCAACGGGACTCTAACCACGATGTTAGACCTTATAGACTTGACGCCTTAACAATCCTGAACACCAGACGGGCTAAGTTAGTAAGAACATTCGCCTTGAATATCTCCAGATTCGTAAACGACATCGAATTCTGTATATATATTGACAGTGTATGGCCCGGTGTAAGGGGACAATGCTGAAGGAGCGGCGACATAGTGACCAAACCAATAGCCCTAGAAAATTGTGGAGGTACACAATAAGGAAGCTCGCTGGACTCTTTCGGAAATGCTATAAAATGCCAACAATGGAGAAGGTGGTCAGAATGATCTGAAAGTGGAAACCACGAGAATAGTATTCTTATTCATATACTTGTTATTGCCGTGCTGAGTGGCTCAGACGGTTGAGGCGGTGGCCTTCAAACTCCCACTTCGCAGGTTCGACCCAGGCTCAGTCCGGTGGTATTTGCAGGTGCTCAAATACGTCAGCCTCGCGTCCGCAGCTTTAGTGCCACGTAAGAGAATTTCTGCGGGAATAAATTCCGTCACCTTGGCATCTCCGAAAACCGAATAAGTATTTAGACGTACGTAAAACCAATAGCATTATTATTGATGTCTTTCTTAATGGAGAAGTTAGGGATCCTAGCCCTCTATTACGATTAACTGCAAACAAAATATTTAAACTTATATACGCTAATAATCTTATATTACCAATTCAAGTTTATTTAATTTACTGTGAATGTTATTGCCTTTACGTACCTCTAAACACTTTTTGGTGGTTTTCGTAGTAGCCAAGGTGACGGAATTTTATTCTTTTATGTGCCAGTAAGTCTACTGACACGAGGCTGACGTATTTGTGCACCTTCAAATACAACTGGACCGAGGCAGGATGGAACCTACCAAGTTGGGGTCAGCAGGCCAAAGTTCCACTGTCTAAGCTACTCACCCTGGCTACCACTTAATTTGTCTATTGTAAGTATATCTATATAGTCTACCTTAAATCTTACGAACGAATACAGCCATTTACTCGTACAATCATACGTCATTCACTCAGGTAGTTCTATATTTCAGAAAATAATTTCGGCAAGTAGATTTGCAAATATTCACTGGGAAAGATTTCCAGAGTTTTGTACGCGATACTTGAAAATTGCAGTTTTGTCCGTTGTCCTACAAAAAGTGAGAACCTAGGGAGTGCCAATCAGTCTTGAGTCAGTCTTAATTTCTGAGTGAGTCAATCGGGAATCGGTCAGTCAGTCAGACGGCTATGTGGACTATAGTAAGGCGTGTTAGGTGGGTTGTAGAGTGTGTGGAGTGAACTGCTCAGAGAGCAACTCTGTGTTCTGAGAGCACTGTTGAATACCAGGAGTTCGACCCACGGCAGAGCTGCGGGTTGGGCCAAATTCGTGAGTACAAACAGCTGGAACACCCGAACTAAAATATATATATGGTCGATAGTAAAGCAGACTGTCTCTCTCAGAAGTCATTAAAGTATTAAAGACCCTTACAATCCACTTCAATATTCTGGAATAACTTGAATGAGGTCGAGAAAAATATGCCTCCTTTTCCCGGTAACCGTTATTAACATTTCTTGTTCATTCCAAGAACATTGGGTTTTTCTTCTCCCTTTCTATGATTACAGGAAACTTGAACGTAATTTGTCCTCAATTCTCGAATTAAAATTTGTTGAAATTTTTAACACACTTTCTTAGTCCATACCACTTCTGAAATTTTCAGACTTATCCGTCCTTTGGAAGTATTGCACTGTACTGTACTGAACGAAAGGGATATCCCCTAGAAAAAGATGGATCTGGACTTTCATGAATATATAAATCTGTCAATAATGTTGAATATTAGCTGGACTGAGTCGCTCAGGCGTTTGACGCGCTGACTTTCTGACCACAACTTGGCAGGTTCGATCCTGGCTCATTCCGGTGGTATTTGAAGGCGCTCAAATGCATCTCCCCTCGTGGCGGTAGGCCTGGATTTATTGGCACATTAAAAACTCCTGTGGGAGAGAATTCCTATACTTCGGCGTCTCTGCAACCCTTCAGAAGTAGATAGTGGGACTTAAAAGCAATATTCTTCTTCTCCTTTCGTTTCATCCCCTTTGGGGTACGTTGAACCAATCATTTCTCTGTGTGTTGTTCTTCTCTTAGTGGCCAGTATTTCTTCATTCTTTCTGATCTCCGTTTTCTCGTTTAACTCTATTAAGTCTTTTTCGGTTTCTTTAAACCAGTTAGGTTTTATTGCGGTTACCGAAGAAGTCAAATATTTGTTTGGTTAATCTATTAGAGTTCATTACTTTTTTTTTCAAATTGTCCCTTTAAGGGACAATTTCATTTAATCTTTGTCTGAAGTTCCCTCTAGTTTCCTCTTCCTCCAGTACTCCTTCATATGGGCGCCGTGCTATTTCTCCTGTTCATCGGTCCAGTTTCTTCCCGTCTTTGCAGTTTTTCGACTTTAAATCCTTCCAAGTTTTGAAACATGGTCCGAAATATTTTCCTGTCCAACATCTGAACTTCCTGGATATTGGACTTCTCTAGATCTTTACGAACTTCCTTAATTCATGCAGTCGTTGTCTTCTTGTTCCACAGGTAGTCGAATAACGTTTGGGTTAGTATGATTTTGTCCATTCTGTACAAATGTCCAATAAATGATCACTTCCTCTTTCCCATGGTCTCTGAAATTTTATGCACATTTTTTAGACTTTATTGTTGTTCTGAAGTTTCCAGCTGGTTTCAGTCTGGATTGGGTCCAAGATTTTCCATAGTATTCTTTTTTTTATGGATCTCCAACTTCTCCAATTTGTAATTCATCGAGAGACATTCGCTGGGATACAGGCATTCTGTCTTTAATGCATTTCTAGTTGTAGATGTTTTAAGGTAGTCTATAATATTATTATTATTATTTTGAATATTAGCACTCGCACTTAAAACATGATAATAACTCAACATTCTAGGAACTAGTCTAGTGTGTACCTCACCAGCTGCGAAACACTTGTCGTAGGAAGGAGACTTTAAGTGCTGGAGGGAGTACTGAAGTATCCACACAAGAACTGTAGGCGTCAAGAGCATACCTCCCGGGACAGTACCAAGTTTCTAAGCATCCAAAGTTACCTCAGCGGAACAATTTGATTTCGAATTTCAACTTGTGTGGCCCAAGGAACGTCATAGAGAAAGTGAAGTACAAGCTGTACTGGAATAGAAACACGCTTACTCGGTAAACCGTAGTTACATGGGACGAAAGGAGACAACGTATTCGATTTCCGTTACCAGCATACATTTAAGATTGGCACAAGGGATGGTATGAGAATAAAATCTATGTGTAGCTCACCTCCATTGGGAGGGTACGCCTGAAAATAGCTGCACCAGCTCGGAATCAGGACACAACTTTACTTTACTTATATAAATAAAAAATGGTGATAAAGAAAACGTATACGGTAACGTGTTGTTGCTACTGCCAGCTCTCCTGAAGCTCCCTTCGGCATTTCCTGTAAGTGGTAAGTGATTCAGGTGTCTGCGGGCACGTGGCGACCTCTCCTTCTATTGTCCGTTTCATCTCGTGTCTCCGTGAATTTTTAAGAAGGCGCAACAAGTACACTCGTATTCTGGCCGCATCACGAAGATATTAGGAAACTTTATCTGCAGATCTAGCTTTAGATTCAGGTTTTTTGTGTGCGTGCAAGAGGCAGGTTATGGTAATAATTAAAGCCCGGATTTTGATGCAGTGACAGGTTAGATTGCAAACTAATTTGGTTCGTAGGAAGTTTCGACCACCCGCTCTTCCATAATGTAGCAAGAGTAACATAAATTATAGGGGTTATGATGGGCCGTACCCCTAATATTCATGCAAACCCCATAGCATAGTCGTTGTGAAGGTAGACGATACTTGCTACTCGCTTCATTAAGTTTGCATTCTAACCTATTAATGCATAAAAATCCGGGCTCTAGTAATAATTTTGCGCAGCTGGACCACAGATATTTTTTAAAAAATATTGTTGGTCATTCATGAGATTTTCTTTTCCCTGTACCTGCATTAACCAAAATATTAACTGATTAACCCTCACTTTTTTCACTATCTAACTCGCCGACATAGTCACCACTATTTATTTTCAAACGTTTATTCAGACAATGAGGATAAGAAAACAAAAACACACATTACCTAGCACAGTATATCATACTGGAATGTAAACCAACCCACAAGACGGAGCGCGCTACCAACCTAGTGAAATGAATGTCATCTTGTTGCGTTGTTTGAGCAGACGTTCACACTTTTATAAAGTATAGCATTATTTTGAAACTTGATACAGTATCTAACGGTCTTTGGCTATCCATTATCAACATATACACATTTTCGGAAAAGAAATTACCTTTTTATTAGTCCTTCATACGTCATTCAATAGAGTTTTAAATGAATCTTATTTAACTTGTTTTCTCTGTAAACACCACTGCATATATCGATACTTACAAAATCTCACGCGTGCTAACTGAGGCGCTGAGGTTCTGTGCACCGTGCATCGGTCCGACTCGGCTCGGTTCGGACCAGCGTATTGTCTGGGGGTGATTCAGCTAAGCTCGGCTCAATTCGGCTCGGGTTGTGGAGCTCCGCAGAGCAAGTGAGGAAGGGGAAAACAGGCGGAGCGAGCGAGTCAGGCGTAGGAAAAGAGAGAAAGAGCGCTATTGCTCAAATTCGAGGAGTGGGAGTCTGCACTCTGGTCAACCTAGCCAAGTCAGCTTCTGCACCTTGTACCGCACAATGCACAATACCCTGAGAATACCTGCTGTAGAGTACGAGCCACAGCGGTTATTCTTATTATAGGTGTCCATGAAAATAATCTGCGGTTATATGCTAAAAATAAAATCGTGTGACTGGCGTTTACTGAAATACATGTTGTACTTTACATTAATAATGAGATAAACACGGGATTTTAGCAGGAATGGGGATTTCCGAGTGAGACTATAACAGAAGAAACCTGATGGTGTTCTTTTGCGGTTGGCTTTACATGAGAATTGCTATCAGTAAATCGAAGACAAAATAAGAAATGGATCATTAATGACCGTGGTTCGTTGTCACAAAACTGAATAACCAATCAATATTTCCTCCAAAATACACAATTTTCGAATCTCAAAATGCCCCAACGCCGGCAGCTTTTGTAAAGTAAAATAGAGATTCTAATTTGTATAATGACTTGCAGTTTCAATGCAAATGTGCGATCTCCAAACTAAATGATTCCGTTAAGGTTTGTCTGCAACATGAAAGACACAAAACTTTAATTCCAGTACTATGATATACATATCAGTTCACTTATAATGTAGACGAATATTTTGAACGTTAGAAATAATAACAATAATGTTATTTGTTTTACGTCCCACTAACTACTTTGACGGTTTTCGGAGACGCCGTGGTGCCGGAATTTAGTCCCGCAGGAGTTCTTTTACGTGCCAGTAAATCTACCGACAGAAGGTTGACGTATTTGAGCACCTTCAAATAACACCGGACTGAACCAGGATCGAACCTGCCAAGTTGGGGTCAGAAGGCCAGCGCCTCAAGCATCTGAGCCACTCAGGATACAATAAGGAGTGTTTATCCGTCACAAAATATCAACGCGGAGTAAAAATTTAAACGATACTCACATACAAAGGAGTAAATAAATAATATGGTGTCTAATTCAAAATATTGCTCTGGATTACCAAAAGGTCCTACTACTTATTTACGTTCCCTTTCTAAATTCAGCATGCATGGGAAAAGAGGAGTGAAAGTTGGTGGTAGGAGAACAGGATGTATTAGATTTGCTGATGACATGGTCATAATGGCGGAGAGTGAACGAACTATGATATCGGTGCTAACAGATCTAAATGTTGTCTGTGAAGAATTTGGAATGAGAATTATTAAGAAAAAGACAAAATGTATGGTGATAAGCAGAAGAAAAGTGAAGACAACTATAAAGTTAGGGTAGGAAATAATAGAACAGGTGGATGCTTTCAAATACTTGGGAAGTGTAATAACAGACGACATGATGTGCAGTCGAGAGGTGAAAACACGTACTGCGATTGCGAAAGAAGCATTTAATAAGAAGAGCAGACTTTTTTGTGGAGGCATGGATAGAGACTTGAGGAAGCGATTCGTGAAGTGCTTTGTATGGAGCGTGGCACTGTATGGAGCTGGGACTTGGACATTGAGAAAAGAAGACGAAAGAAGACTGGAATCATTTGAGATGTGGATTTGGAGGAAAATGGAAAGTATACAATGGACAGAAAAGGTAAAGAATGAAGAAGTCTTGAGAAGAGTTGGGGAAGAGAGAAATATATTAAAAGTAATCAAGAAGAGAAAGCACAATTGGATTGGTCATTGGATGAGGAGAGATTGCTTGCTTATAGATACTACAGAAGGAACGGTAAATGGAAAAAGACAAAGAGGACGGAGAAGATATCAGATGCTGGACAGTATCAGGATAGAATACAAGTATGAGGAAACAAAGAGGGTGGCAAGAGACAGGATTGCGTGGAGAGCTGCCATGTGCAGACCTGCCGTATGGCAGAACACTGATGATGATGATGATGATTCTAAATTCACAATAAGACGTTTGAAATTGTAGACCTTCAGCATAGGTTTAGCATAACGGTTAATTTTACCAAAAATCAAACCAAAGTCCGCATTCCAGGATGTCCACGAAAAATGTTCCAAAAATTACAATAAAAAATAAAAATATCTTAAAAGAAAACTATCTTATCATAAACAATTTTTCAAAACGTTACTCAGGATCCTCTGTTGTTTCACATCCATTTTGCAATGTGTCCAACAGGTGTTTAAAATTTTAGAAGAGTTACAGGTTCAGTGAAATTCCATTATACTCAAAATAATTATTATGCTCAACATATTATGAACGGAAGTTCAACGAAATACACATCAGAACGTAAAACAAAACTTCTGTTGAAAAATATGAAACTATTTCTTGAAGATAAAGTCCAGTGTTTATCACAAATCGCATAGAAAAAGTTGTTTTATTAAAACATTTGGAATGCTACTCCTTTCTAAATTGTTCTAAATTGAATATGAGGCACAATCGGTAATGATTTACTGTCACATAATACGGCTACAAATTAAAAGGAATTAAAATAAAAACATTTATTTTTGAATGTCTTTATTTTAGAAATCTTCCTCCTCTTGGAGGCCGCCTGAGATAAAGAAAATTGAAACAACTTCATTGGAACCTGACTAATAGCCGAACCTGCGGAGACATAAAACTCTATTTATTTTCGATAATTTTTCTTTAATTTTGTTTATTGAGAATCGGTCAAAAACTTGCAATTTTACAAACCTACATACATCACAGGCCGGCCCGGTGGTGTAGGGGTAGCGTGCATGCCTCTTACCCGGAGGCCCCTGGTTCGATACCCGGCCAGGTCAGGGATTTTTACCTGGACCTGAGGGCTGTTTTGAGGTCCACTCAGCCTGCGTGATTAGAATTGAGGAGCTATCTGACGGTGAGATAGCAGCCCCGGTCTAAAAAGCCAATAATAAAGGCCGAGAGGATTCGTCGTGCTGACCACACGACACCTCGTAATCTGCAGGCCTTTGGGGTGAGCGGTGGTCGCTTGGTAGGCCAAGGCCCTTCAAGGGCTGTAGTGCCATGGGGAATATACATCGCAGATCAATGCCTAACTGTTCGTTAACTGTTTTTAAGTCTTCAGTAGTGAGTAATCGTGTGATACGTTTTGAAGCAACTCTCCAGATGAAGTGGAACACCACACTATTCACATAGCCACCTCAGGTAGGACCTTATTTTATGAGCCTTGCACACTCTGCAGGGCCTAAAAGGATGTTTCCTCCATTAGTGTAAGAAATATCACTATCTTTTGAAGGAAAATCATCCTGAGTGTCACTTTACAATAGGCTACGTACTAAATCATCAACCATGTTTATTTACTAACAAGCGCAAGCAGATACCAGTTTGTATTTTATGCAGTATTCTTCGAATTTAGAAGGATGGATTCCATTTAGAAGATTCACTGAACTCATCAAGGAGTAATATATTTCACTTGCTAGTAACTGAAAGTACAAACGTTTGTAAGTTGGTACGGAAGAGTTCCGTACGTCGGCGTTCGATACAAAATGGCGGCGTACGGGACAGTTCCGTATGTCGGCGTACGATCGAAAATGGCGGCGTACGGAACAGTTCCTTATGTCGGCGTTCGATACAAAATGGCGGCGTACGGAACAGTTCCTTATGTCGGCGTTCGATACAAAATGGCGGCGTACGGAACGGTTCCGTATGTCGGCGTTCGATACAAAATGGCGGCGTACGGACCAGTTCCGTATGTCGGCGTTCGATACAAAATGGCGAAGTACAGAACAGTTCCATATGTCGGCGTTCGATCCAAAATGGCGGCGTACGGAACGGTTCCGCAAGTCGACGCTAATGAGTTAAAAATAGACTAAACGAAAGTCCATGATCTTAGTATTCTGCGCCTTTTCCAAAATCCTCGTAAACCTCGACACCTGTTTACGTACGTATCCTTTATGCACCCAATCACTTACAATTTTAAGAAGTTAACTAGTTCAATTAAACATTTATGAAATTGAGAATGAATTTCTAAAGGATGGTCACGATACGTAAAAACAATTTTTTATGAAGATGATTGACGATTCTCTTCTACTGCAATGAAGACAACTTTATAAAAATTACAGGTAAGTCATTACGGGCCACGTGCCATCATCACAAACTAAGGATGCAGGATAGAAATTCAATGAAAAACACTTTGAAGCTTTACCACATATCAATTTCACTTTGTAAAGGGGAGCAGAAGAAACGCGGATAACAGCTCCGTAAATCGCCAATTACCCCGGAAAATTAGCTATCGAGGCGATTGTAATCCTAGTTATTTGGAATAATCGATAAAGCGCTCGAGAAATCCTATAAAGTAATTATGGATTAATTGCTGTTCTTTGAAGGTTTTATTTCTCATTAACTCGGAGCGTGCTCTTGCCAGCTTGATGAAGAGACAGACAGACAAACAAACAGAAGACTTGAAAATCTCCCCCTGTTCTTTTTACTGTTACCATCAAGCCCAAGAAGATCTCACACAAAACAACAGCGCAGTTCAATACTCCGGTGACCTGGCCTCGTCAAGGAAAAGAGGATGGAGAACAAGAAGAATAAAACGAAAGAACACATCCAGTAGCCAATCTCTCAAGCAGCCTCAAGAGTTAGCTAGGGTTGGGGTACAAAGAAGTAGCTTCCCTGATTTGCACATGCCTGTCAGTCAAGTCTTTTGTCCTTAACACTGTATTCTGCCTCTTCTTGTTGACGTCTACTGCTGCGGCTGTTCAGCCTCTTAGTTTCCATGGCAACCAACCTGCTGCTCACTCCTTGACTCAATATGTATATGTAGGTACATAGACACCGTCTCCACGCCCAGACAGCTCGTACTACGTCTGTCAATTTCACTGACATTCACTCACACGGATGATCTCTTACGCTGAGTGGTACAGATGTCAGTAAAGTTGAAAATGTTAAGAGGAAATAGGTCAGGACCGTCAAAGTATATCGAAGGTAACAGGATAGACATATCACTTTATAGACGGATGTCTTGTACACTATCAGATCACTGAGAAATTCTAATAAATTTGTGTACAATGCCGTAAACACTTGACTAGTTACTCCGTACTACTTATCATTAATGAACTTCTGTTTACTTCGCCTGAACTCATAAAAATGGACTGCTGAACAGTTCAGACGGTAGAACACTGGCGGTATTTAAAGGTACTCAAATACGTCAGCCTCGTGTCGGTAGATTCAATAGAACGCAAAAGAAAATCTGTGGGACAACATTTCGGAACCTCGGGGTATCTGAAAACCTCAAAAGTAGTTAGTGGGACGTAAAAATCAGTATTATTGTTATTATTATTAAAATTGTATTTGCGAATTGTCAATTTAAGACCACGGCAATTTAATTGTTTATTTGTCTGAATTTTCCTCTTCCTCCAACACTCCTTTATATTGGCGCTAAAGGTCTCCTGTTTCTTCTGTTCATCCGTCCAGGCTCTTCCCGTTTTTGCGGTTCTTTCGACTTGAAACCCTTCCAAATTTTAAATGAAAAATGAAAATCCACAGCCAGTTTCCAGTCATTGGGCCGGGTCAGGAACGGGTTGAATGAAGTCCCCATCTAGCGGCGAGGATAGGAATTGTGCCGGCTGCCGAGCCCTGTCGCCCTCCTCTGGGGCAATGATTAATGAACGATTAATGAAATGATATTGGAGAGTGTTGCTGGAATAAAATATTAAAGGGAAAACCGGAATACCCGGAGAAAAACCTGTCCCGCCTCCGCTTTATCCAGCACAAATCTCACATGGATTGACCGGGATATTTGAACCACGGAACCCAGTGGTGAGAGGCAGGCGCACTGCCACCTGAGCCACGGAGGCTCCCAAATTTTGAATCATGGTCCGAAATGCTTTCCTGTCCAATATCTGATCATCCTGGGTTTTGGACCTTTCTACATATTTACGAACATCCTTAATCCATGTCTTCTTCTTCCTCCTTTCTTCTTATTATTAAAAGATGGACTGCATTCAGAACCAAAATGGCACTATCTATCTCTCACAACAATTCACCATTCTACAGATTGTGGTGACATTCAATAGAGCTGTCCTACAAGAATCTAGATTTTACAATGCCAGTTATTAATTGTAAAGTTCATTTTGCTGCCACACTGAATAAGTAAAAACACTGTGATAGAAAGGGAAAACAAAACACACTACTATTTGTGAAATCCCTTAATACAGCATCCCGTAAAGAAACTGGGCAAGCGGTGGACACACACCCACAGGCTTCCTTTATTCTGAAACCTATCGCACTGTACTAGAATTTTAATAAAATGTAAAATAAAACTATAGCTGTAGCAATTATCCTACCCAAATTTGAAATGTACACACATGAATTCATAGCTTAGCTTCTTTTTAGTCGTAGAGTGTCTGAAATCCTAAATTGCGGTTTCAATTTTGAAAGAAATAGTGATATTTTTGAAGGGCGCAAAGACTTTCATCCGGCACTCCATGGCTTACAACATCGGCATGTCAATGAATACTGGTGTATGGTTTTTAGTGGCGGGAGTGTTCGAGGACATGTTCGGTTCGCCAGATGCAGGTCTTTTGATTTGACACCCGTAGGCGACCTGCGCTTTGTGATGTGGATGAAATGATGATGAAGACGACACAAACACCCACCCCCCGTGCCAGAGAAATTAATCAATGTTTGTTAAAATTCCAGACCCTGCCGGGTATCGAAACCGGAACCCCTCTGACCAAAGGCCAACACGTTATCCATTTAGCCATGGAGCCGGGGCATGTCAATAATACTTTGTGATATGACATAAGAGAGACTTTTAGTTGGCAAAATTAATCAAACAATAGTTGGGGACTGTCTTGGAACGAGGTAGAAGGAATTTAGGTATAGTTCTTTTTTTTCCTGAGCTTCCCTCTTGAGAATATTAGCCTATAAAATCACAATATTTCCAATCATCATCGATTCGGTTAAATCATCTTCACCGAGCTCGATAGCTGCAGTCGCTGAAGTGCGGCCAGTATCCAGTATTCGGGAGATAGTAGGTTCGAACCCCACTGTCGGCAGCCCTGAAAATGGTTTTCCGTGGTTTCCCATTTTCACACCAGGCAAATGCTGGGGCCGTACCTTAATGAAGGCCACGGCCGCTTCCTTCCCACTCCTAGCCCTTGCCTGTCCCATCGTCGCCATAAGACCTATCTGTGTCGGTGCGAGAGTATTTACTCCATAGCCTAGACGAGAATGGCGCTCAACTACCTCGACTTTCTTACATTTTACGTAAGCCCTCTTTCACTCAGCCAATTTATTTTTACGCATTGTCTCTTCTTGTTGCTGATTGCGGTAGACTTGAACCTTCCTCAAATTCAGATATCAGGATATTTAAACAATCTTACAATGATTCACAAATATTATTACAGTTACCCATCGAGCTCCAGAATGCGAAATGAACGAAACCTCGGAGTTCGTCCTTTCATACTACAGGTCAACCCTTCCGTGGTCATGGGTGATGTAATTGTCACTAGCGTTCGTCTGCTATTGATACATTGGGTTACCCTATTACCACATTTCACTTATGCAACAACCTAATTTGGACGTAAGATGGTGATGATGATATTTGTTGTTTAAATACGCCTAACAGCTAGGTCATCGGACCCTAATCGTACGAAGTACAACGAAATGAATCTATAATGAAAATTTAAAAATTATACACACTGACTAAAATCTAAAACGAACGACGGTGAAATAATTATTTTTCTTTGCTATTTGCTTTACGTCGCACCGATACAGATAGGTCTTATGGCGACGATGGGATAGGAAAGGCCTAGGAAGTGGAAAAAGCGGTCTTGGCCTTAATTAAGGTACAGCCCAGGCATTTGCCTGGTGTCAAAATGGGAAACCACGGAAAACCATCTTGAGGGCTGCCAACAGTGGGGCTCGAACCCACTATCTCCCGATTACTGGATACTGGCCGTACTTAAGGGTGAAATAATTACCATGAACCCAAAACAATCAGTGAATCCTATTTATAATGCCTTCTTTTTCAGTTGATGAAAAATAAATGAAAAATGAAAAACCATAGCCTGTTTCCAGTCATTCGACCGGGTCAGGAATGGAATTGTGCTGGTTGCCAAAGCCTGTCGCACTCCTCTACGGCAATTATTAATGAATGACAGATGAAATGAAATGATAATAGAGATGATGCTTGTTATAAAAAGGGGTTCAAAGCCCAGGTAATCGGCCCTCATAATAGTACTAATCTCTGGTAAGGCAGAACCATGGTATGTCACACATAATGTCACCACTGACAGGCAGCGCAGACTGACAGTGTTCCTCACATACTCATAGGTAACACAGACCCATTCTGAACACAGGGGAACCGATACATTCCAGTGCAGTGTACGGCACCTTTTCGCGCAGCCAAGTGCCCCCCCTCCCCACCTCGGTGAAATATACACGATGGTACTAAACACAGGCAAAGCCCAGACTCGTGATGTTCCTCACATAGGGGTACTACTCCTAGGTAACGTAGATCCATGATGTTCCTTATGTTGTTATTTGAGTCATCAGTCCATAGACTGGTTTGATGCAGCCCTCCATTCCACCCTATCCTGTGCTAACAGTTTTATTTCTACGTAACTATTGCATCCTACATCTGCTCTAATCTGCCTGTCATATTCATACCTTGGTCTACCCCTACCGTTCTTACCTCCTACACTTCCTTCAAAAACCAACTGAACTAGTCCTGGGTGTCTTAAGATGTGTCCTATCATTCTATCCTTCTCGTCAAATTTAGGCAAATCGATCTCCTCTCGCCAATTCGATTCAGTATCTTTTCATTTGAGATCCGATCTATCCATCTCACCTTCAGCATTCTTCTGTAACACCATATTTCAAAAGCTTCTATTCTCTTTCTTTCTGAGCTAGTTATCGTCCATGTTTCACTTCCATACAATGCCACACTCCACACGAAAGTCTTCAAAAACATCTTCCTAATTCCTATATCAATGTTTGAAGTGAGCAAATTTCTTTTCTTAAGAAAGCTCTTCCTAGCTTGTGCTAATCTGCATTTTATGTCCTCCTTACTTCTGCCATCTTTAGTCATTTTACTACCCAAGTAACAATATTCATTTACTTCCTTTAAGACTTCATTTCCTAATTTAATATTTCCTGCATCACCTTCCTTCGTTCGACTGCACTCCATTACTTTTGTTTTGGACTTATTTATTTTCATCCTGTACTCCTTACACAAGACTTCGTCCATACCATTCAGCAGCTTCTCAAGATATTCTGCAGTCTGAGATATAATAACAATATCATCAGCAAATCTCAAGGTTTTGGTTTCCTCTCCTTGGATTGTGATTCGCTTTCCAAATTCCTCTTTGATTTCCTTCACCGCCTGTTCTATGTAAACATTGAAGAGGAGGGGGACAAACTGCAGCCTTGCCTCACTCTTTTCTGGATTGCTGCTTCCTTTTCAAAGCCCTCGATTCCTATTACCTCAGACTGAATTTTATACATATTGTAGATAATTCTTTGTTCTCGGTATCTGTTCCTTATATGGTAGTACTAATCGCAAGTAAAATATACCCCTAGTGTTTCCCACGTAATTGTACTAATCGTCAGTAGTCTCATGGTTCTAAATTCATCATCGCTTTGTCGCCCCTTTTAATCGCCTCCTAAAACAGGCAAGGCATACCGTGGGTGTACTCTTCGTCTTCGTCCCCCACCCTCGCGGATTGTGTGTTTGGTGGGTGAGAGCTATTTTATTTCACTCAATGAGGCAGCACTTGGGAGTATCACCTCTTCCCCTGCTACGACAGCGTAGTAGGCTCATGGTTGGACATAGGAAATGGTGACAACATTATTCGATTAATAATGAAATATTCAGCACACTTAATATTTCCAAGTCATTAATCTCTATCGTATTGTTATTTCACGAGTGTCGCAGCTGCATATTGACTTGAATACAGAATAACTGAATAATGTACCGTGTCTGTGTGGATGCGTGCGTGCGTGTGTGTGTGTCTTTGAACTTTGCTGCTACATGGAAGCGAGGTGTCAAATCAGAATGTGTGAAAGGGTTGCTATTGACATGACGAAGTCGTAAGGAGGGATAGACACGGCGTGGAGCGGAGGGGAGGCAGTAAGCATTCATTGTAGGGCATCATATGAAACAAACTTAGGGTGCGGTGAACTGATCTAAGATATTCATATGAAAGGGCTCCGTTCATGGCGGAGCGAGTGAGAGAGACTTACACGTCGACGGGGAGAATTTCACAGTTTGATAACTGATGGAAATGTTGACAGCAAGTAACTTGGAGGAGGCGTGTATCAGGCAAGAGCTGTATCAAACTGGCTGTGACAGGTATATTTCCTAACAGAAAAGGAGTAGGAAACTTTTTCCCAGGAGAATATATTAAGATATCTAAATTGCTTCCCCATTAAATGTATAGATAGCAAACTAACGGACAGTGTACAGCATTTCGCTTTATTGAAGAAGCGGAAATGATTTCATGTCAGAAACATTTTAAATCCGCTTCCATCTGTATGATATTAAACCACATGGCTGACTGACTGACATTAAAGTTTACCCATTTCCAGATGAAATATAAACGTGAAATTTGACAAACATATAACCATTAGCCGGCAATCCATGGAAAAATTCCAAGATTCCCCCCAGTGAAACTCTCCGACGCAATATTTCAGTTGTGTTAAAATTTGACATTGGCTAAATTGTAGCTCTTTGCCTGCAACCCACCGAAAATTCCAAAAAGTTGCTATGTTTAACTTTTTACCCCGAAAAATGTTGAAATAATGAGGCAAATTTAACAAAGGTGAAGACCTTCGTTTCGAGGATTTTGAGGCTAAACTGTAAGTCGTATCGCAGCACATCCGGAACCCAACATGAAGAGAGATCTACAAATATGGCCCCATGCCTTTTAGTCGTATTTCGATGCCTTATGTCTGAGATAGAGCTACATTAATCGATTTTATAGGGCGAGTTGGCCGTGAGGCTGGGGGCGCGCAGCTGTGAGCTTAAATTTGGGAGATAGTGGGTTCGAACCCTACTGTCGACAGCCCGTCGGTTTTCCGTGATTTCCCATTTTTACACCAGGAAAATGCTGGGAATGTACCTTAATTAAGACCACGGTCGCTTCCTTCCCACACAGAGCCCTTTCCTATTCCATCGTCGCCGTAAGACCGATGCCTGGCGGTGCGATAGATCTACGAATTTCGGCAGGCCCATTGGCACGTCCATTGGCCATAAGCGAGCCAAATTGGATGATTTTAGCTGGTATTTAAATGCGCATGACTGAAGGTAGTATGTGGAAACTAAAATATAATTTCAGCAAATCTAAGTTCCTAATCAGTCTAAGGTGTACCCGGTGGAGATACAACAAAACGTCTCAGAACCAAAACATTGCAGAGCGTTCCTGCCAAGTTTGAAGACTTCAGCTGTACATTAAGTGTGAAAAATAATTTACGATATTCAGAAATAGCTACAAAATCAACTTGGGAATGAAATTAGTCTACACCCAGCTATAAAGAAGAGTGGCAGTGATTTGGGGGCGCAGCAAACGCGAGTACATACATATAAAGCAGAGTATCTCTCCGTATGTCCGTTCCTTTTACAAGTGTCTTCCGTTCCACTAATCTGAACGAAATATTTAGTTTCGAGTACACTGCAAGAAATTTTGACAGCCCTCTCCATTCCCAAAACGTTGGCCCATTGGCACATAACGTAGGCTAACATAGGCGAAATATGCATTTGTCGTTCAAGAACGGCCTTTTCCGCATTGCATCCATGATCTTTCCAGTGTATTTGTAAAGCTCACTTCTTCTGCGGTCCAAGAATTTTCCTTAAAATCTTCCTTAACTCCTACTCGAGTTCTTCCAGCTCCCCTGTTTCTACTCTCTCTTCTTGATTATGTCTCCCACCTGATTCTTCGTAAACACTGGTTGCAAACAACAATAACTGCAAAACACAATACTATACTTCCCGGAAAGTTAATTAAAACCATATTTAGGCAGTGGTCTTTGAATTGTTGATCTCATTGTACGGGGTTAATTGTATAGAACCCCATTCCTGAGACAGGATTACTATGTTTCGAACTTTGACACGTGCCTATGAGATTGCAAGAATAACTTCAACCCAGAATGCGCGAAGGTTTCTTCGTAGAGTGTAAAGTGGGCGTTTCGATCTTGTCAACTTTTCTTCGGCATGATCTTTTTCCGTGTTATGTTGTGAATTTTCACTTAAAATGTACAATGCCATTACGAAGAGAATAACATTCTCGATTATGCGCGGAGCTTCTTTCTCACGCAGCTGAGAAATCTCTGTCGATGTGGGCGCATCGTTGTTGCCTGCTTTTCCTCGGCATGCATGTTTTCCGTGTGGTTTTGTGATTTTTTTTACTAGAATGTGTAATACCATTCCGAACGGAATGACAATATGGAGTGTGCGTGGAGGTTTTTCTCCAAGAAGTGGAGTCATCTCTGTCGAGGTGGGCGTTTCGTTGTTGCCTGCTCTTCTCCAGCACGGTTGTTTTCCGTTCGATGTTGTGAATTTTGATTTAAAATGTGTAACGCCATCACCTTTCTCTCCTGTTAACAGAGTTTTCGTCTCATGCGAGATTTAATTGGTTTAAATTAAATGAAGATAAAGGTCAGAACAGTTATTCAAAAATTATCACAAATGAACAATTATTCTTACGTATCAGTAATAAAGAGTGTTATTAAAAACCATAAGAGTGATTACGGTTTGGAGACTCACACGTAAGTTTCAGTAATTAGAGACCTAATCTCTCAGTATTTTCCGAGGAAACAAACTTTGTACGTACAGAGAGGCGAGTTAATGCCTCATTCTTTTAATAATCCTTTGGAATTATTTTTAAAGCATTGATGTTATATTAATTAAATGCAGAAAGTCAATATGAAAATTCAAAAATTAACTGCCAAGCAGACAGAGAAGGTTCACTATCTAGTTAACATAGTTGAGTTAGTTAGTGGCTGTCTTTACAACATGGATCCCAGTCGCCTTGTGAGTTAATAATGGAATTTAATCACTACAAGCAACCAACTCCCAGTAACAACATCCTGACAAGTTACCACGCTCATAGAATAATTGAGTTGAATGTGAGGTAAACAAGGTACGAACCAAGAACCAACTTGTATATGATGTGTTAAAATTCTGTGTGTTAACTATGGAGAATAAACTTGATAATACTCTACATATACTACTCTCTTTCAAGTACAGTCGAATGTCTTGGTAGTTTGGAGGAATCTTTTCCTCACTTGAAAATGTACCGAAATTTTCAATCAATGTCTTTGCTGTCATTTGTTGATGGAAAGAATTGGTGAGATGGGAGTTATTCTCGCTCCAGGTTTTGTTACTCAGGAATTCAAAACAATCTCTAGTTTTAAGTAAGTTTATGTTATAGTAGTGGGCAATATCACATTCCTTTTTTTTTCAAATTTAAATGGTTTATTTTATTTTGAGACAAAACTTTTTAGTGACATTTTACGGCAGTTAGGCAGGGGATACCATGAACGTATTTTACCTTCTCCACCCACAGGGGGATTAATTTGCGAAGTTGAACTCTTGTCGCGTGACTTAGAATGTCAGTTCCCCACCTATATTCTTGTTTTCCCGTCGAGATTACCTCGAAAGTTATCGAGATACTAGGCTACGCGGTTTGAGTTACGTGGCTGTGAGCTTGCACTCGTAAAATGATTGCTTGGAACTCCATCGTCGGCAATCATAAAGATGACTTTCCGTGGTTTCCAATTTTCGCTTCAGGCTGTGCCTTTAATAAGACCACCGATACTTCCTTCCCATTCCTAGACCTGTCCTTTCCCATGGTCGCCAGAAGATGTGACATTTATTTATTTATTTATTTATTTATTTATTTATTTATTTATTTATTTATTTATTTATTGGTTTTGTATTTATTTAGCGTATGGCATTACACAAGAGAGATAAACAACCATGCATACAAACTACTCTATATACAAATGCAAAGGCAAATAATAATAATAATAATAATAATAATAATAATAATAATAATAATAATAATAATAACGTTGAAGATAACAACATCAATATTTCCACCGAGTAAATTATGGTTAATTGCGCGTTTCTTTCCTTTGTGAGAATATATCCTTCTCCTGGTCCAAGAACCACAACTGCTGCTTGCCTTCCCTCCATGTAAAAAGAAAATTCTATCAACCGTCCCTGACAAGTAAGAAGACTACAGGAACTAAGTGGACATACGAGAGAAAGCTGGCTCATAGTCAGCAAATGAAGGAGCATTGGAAGAATAAGAAAACAATAACTTTACCCAAGAGTAGATACGAGCCCCGTGATCTTCAGTAGGCCTACACGACTAATAATAAATAATATTAATAACAATAATAATAATATTAATAATAATAATAATAATAATAATAATAATAATAATATACAAATATTAATTAATAATAAATAGAAGTAAAATAATCAGAAAATTAGAATTGGCCTACAAACTAACCCAGAGTATGTACAACAAAAGGGCAATATGCTACATGGCCGAAATCCGACACTATCATTCAATAATCAAACCAGAAGGATTGTATGCCTCGAAGTGTCTTATTTTGAATAAAGAAAAGGGGGAGCTACAAGAACTGTAAAAGAAAGAAAGGAAGATCCTAAGGAAGATTCTGGGACCCCAGAAAACTACTGATGGAACCTGGAAAAAAAGGAAAAACAAGGATCTTTATAAACATACGGAAAAGATCTCAGACACAATGAGGAAGCGAAGGTTGAACTTCTACGGACATCTAGTAAGAATGGATGAAAGCAGACTGACCAAAAAGATCTTTAAGTACATTGTAGGATTGAAGGCCACCACTAAGTGGGTAGAAGAGGTCAAAAGAGATGCAGAAGAAGTTGGAATTACACTAGAGGTGATCAATAAAAGGAATGAGTTTAGAAACATAATCAACAAAATCAAATTTTTTGAGGACAAACCACCTAAAAAGAAGCCCAACCGGATAATCTCTGAGGAGGAGAGAAAAATACGAAGCGAGAGAATGAAAAGCTTCTGGGAAGAGAAGAGAAGAAAGGCCAACAAGCCTTAAGTTCTATGCGGTCCACAGTTGGCCAAATTCGGAGGAAGAAGGAGAAGAAGAAGAAGAAGAAGAAGAAGAAGAAGAAGAAGAAGAAGAAATAGAAGTAAATAAAAATAACATACAAGTAATAAAATAAATTCACCTATGAGTGACGGTGCCACGCAAACCAAGTAAAAAAAGACAGCCCATTTCCCCTTAAGAGCATTACTTCACATGCTAATCATTAACACTCCTTGTTAAGCTAATCCAACTTTCAACCTATTAGCTTCTGTTACGTACATTTAGTAGGTGTTGAAATGAAATGTCGTATGGCTTTTAGTGCCGGGATATCCCAGGACGGGTTCGGCTCGCCAAGTGCAGGTCTTTCTATTTGACACCCGTAGGTGACCTGCGCGTCGTGATGAGGATGAAATGATGATGAAGACAGCACATACACCCAGCCCCCGTGCCATTGGAATTAACCAATTAAGGTTAAAATTCCCGACCCGACCGGGAATAGAACCCGGGACCCTCTGAACCGAAGGCCAGTACGCTGACCATTCAGCGAACGAGTCGGTAGTAGGTGTTGAAGAGATGTTAAGTACAGAGCAAAAATGGCGAACCGGACACCAGTGGGATCCGAACCCACAACCTCCCTATAGACTCTTGACTCTTTGTTAAATTGCTGAGATTTGGACACTCGTCAAGTTTCGGGAGGTATTTCTCGTTGCTGTATGTCCCATTGCAGTCACAGGCTCGACACAACTGATGGCCACGTAATAAATTATGATTCCTCCTGGAAGCATATGGAAAGAACTGAATTTTTCTTTGAATCTACTGAGTGGTCCGTCTCTGTGGTGTAGTGGTTAGCGTGATTAGCTGCCACCCCTGGAGGCCCGGGTTCGATTCCCGGCTCTGACACGAAATTTGAAAAGTGGTACGAGGGCTGGAACGGGGTCCACTCAGCCTCGGGAGGTCAACTGAGTAGAGGTGGGTTCGATTCCCACCTCAGCCATCCTGGAAGTGGTTTTCCATGGTTTCCCACTTCTCCTCCAGGCGAATGCCGGGATGGTACCTAACATAAGGCCAGGGCAGCTTCCTTCCCTCTTCCTTGCCTATCCCTTCCAACCTTCCCATCCCTCCACAAGGCCCCTGTTCAGCATAGCAGGTGAGGCCGCCTGGGCGAGGTACTGGTCATACTCCCCAGTTGTATCCCCCGACCAAGAGTCTGAAGCTCCAGGACACTGCTCTTGAGGCGGTAGAGGTGGGATCCCTCGCTAAGTCCGAGGGAAAAACCGAACCTGGAGGGTAAACAGATGATGATGATCTACTGAGTGGACACATCACTGTATAAGTGGATGGTTTCCATCCTTATGGTCGGATATTATATTTGAAAGATTTATTTACTTTATTTATTTAGCGCATGACTTTACACATGAAATGAAATGTTGAAAATACAGCGTAATACGTAGGTGGCTCAAAAGGTTAGTTGCACTAACGCGCCACAACAGCGCGCTGTGTGTCGCAAACGTGGGCACAGTTGAGAAAGGGACAGACACTGCCCACACGTCTGTGATGTCTCGTCTAGTATTGTGCGAATAGCGGCCAAATACAATGGCGCGTCAACTGGACGTTCACTCCAAATATGAGGTGCGTGCGACAATCCGATTCCTATGGGCCAAAAGGAAGAATTGCACGAACATTCATCGTGAAATTAGTGCTGTGTATGAGAAGCGGGCCATTTCCCGGCAAGGTATCGTAAAGTGGTGTCAGCAATTCGAAGCCGGACGCACGGATATCACGGAGAACCATCGCAAACTCCAGGACCCGTGCAAAGGTCAACAGTGTGAATGCGATCATAAGACAGAAGCGGCGCATTAAACTGAGAGAAATCGCGACGCTGCTGAACATGCCGTATGGCAGTGTGTTCGCCATTGTTCACGAGGACCTTGAATATTGTAAGCCGTGTCAAAGATGGGTCCCACGTCTTCTCATCGATGAGCACAAGGGACAACGTTTCGAATCCTCCCTGGCATTTTTGCAACGCTATGCCGCAGATGGCAACGAGTTTCTGCGGCGAATCGTCACAGGCGACGAAACGTGGGTCCACCACTTCACCCCCGAAACGAAGCGAACATCAATGGAATGGGTGCACCCCTCATCACCACAACGAAAGAAGGCCAAGGTTCAACCTTCAGCCTGTAAGGTTATGGCGACAGTGTTCTTTGACATGGAGGGTTTGCTGCACGTGGAATTCATGCCGAAAGGAACGACGATCAACGCGGCGTCGTATTGTCAAACGTTGCACCGGTTGCGTAAAGCGATGAAAGATAAGTGCTGGGGGAAATTGAGCGCCGGTGTGATTTTGTTCCACGATAACGCAACACCTCACAAGGCCCGCCAAACGGGAGAACTGCTGGAGCGTTTCAAGTGGGAGGTCTGGCAACATCCACCCTATAGTCCCCACCTAGCGCCATGTGAATTTCATCTCTTCGGTAAGCTCAAAAACGTAGCTCGGTGGTCGACGTTTCCAGACCGATGAGGAGGTGAAGGCCGCTGTCTTCGAGCGGTTGCAGAACGTTGTAGGAAATTTCTATGCATCCGGCATCGACAGGTTGGTTGTGCGTTCGCAGAAATGTTTGGAGTCTCTTGGAAGTGACGTTACAGTGTATGTCGTTATAGTCGTGTTGCTGTTGTATAGGTGGTGTAATAAATGGCCATAACTGGGAAGTGCAACTTATTTTCTGATCTGCCCTCGTAGAAGCTGAATATTAGAATTTAAATGCGGATTGTTCAATCCACTGAAGTGCGTATGGGGCAGCCGACAAAAGGTAATTTATATCTCCGTGGTACACACGTCGACGGCATTCGGTCACTATTTGCTTGGTAGTCGTTAAGCAACTCCACAATCGCAAGACTAAGATTGCACTTAGCCCCACTTGTGTAGGTGATAGCCACATCTTCATTCTGTTTAGAATTACACATGTTTTTCTATCCAGCTCACATCGAGGGGCCTTTCTCTTCGTGTCCAGGAAGTCGTGAAGAGCAGGGGCTGTTTCCTCTTTCCATTTTTGAATCCATTTTGTCTAATATGGATATTCGTCGTGATTTGAGTCTTATATTTCCAGTGGCAGTAGTGATATCCTTGGAATATTGGGGTTATTGCTTATCTTCCTGTGCTCACGTACGACGTCAGTGATTATGTGGCTGAACGCAGGGAGCCAGTGAGTGGGTGTGGATGTAATTGTTCCTGAGATTAACTCATAGTACTGCTCAACTGGGCACCTACATTTCCTCCAGATGGACTCTTTAGCCAAGCAGGTGCACCATATTCAACTGCTGAGTACACCAGGTCTGGAGAAGAGCATCTAAGAGTGTCAGCAGAGGATCCCAATGTTCGACATACACTGTAACGTCACTTCCAAGAGACTCCAAACATTTCTGCGAACGCACAACCAACGTCAACCGCCGAGCTCCGTTTTTGAGCTTAACGATGTTGTTCCTGTTTCAGACCATCAAATTCTTCTTTCAGTTCAAAACTGCAAAAGAAACGTTGTCAAATCTTATCGAAGATCGTTGGACATTGCTAGAAGTTTTGATAAGATTACAAAAGATTACTCAAGGTTGGGTAACATTTTGTTTTAACATGAAGGAAAGGCAAGCAGCAGTTGTGGTTCTTCGACTGGGAGTGGGATATATTCTTAAAAAGAAGAGAAACGCGCAATAAACTATAATTTACATGGGTAAAATATTAATGCGCTTGTCTTCAACATTAGTATTGTAAATGCATTTACTGGCATAACATATAATGTCATAATGCATTACTCACATTAATTGAAAGCAACGGGCATTCATATCTTATAAGATGGCTTTTAGTGCTGGGAGTATCCGAGAACAAGTTCGGATCGCCAAGTGCAGGTCTTTCGATTCGACACCCGTAGGTGACCTGTGCGTCTTGATGAGGATGGAATGATGATGAAGACGACACACACTGCCAGCCCCCGTGCCAGCGAAATTAACCAATGATGGTTATAACTCCCGACCCTGTCGGGAATCGAACCCGAGACCCATGTGACCAAAGGCCAGCACGCTAACCATTTAGCCATGGGGTAGGACATCCTTTTAGATGAATATGTATTAGGAATTTCATTACAATAATAATATGCGAAGGTCGTCATAAATCGATAATATTGCTGAGAGTGTTTACTTATAGGGTACTGTACTGTACTGTCCACTTCCTTGAGATATTTCTCCAACAATATCCTCGTACGCAGCCCTTTCATTCAGTTTATTGTGGTACTCTACGGCGTCCACTGAATATAGGCAGGGATGTGCCTCATACATACATACATACAACATCCCTCCGTCATGAACATAGTATTGTTGATGTTTTCATTCCAGTCTTGGCAATCCCAGCATGCCTAGCGGCATAGAGTGCACCATTAATATTCGAACTCCATTGGTCAGTTCTGACAAAGTCTTAAATTTCTTGATCGATTAAATCATGTTCTAATTCACTTTCAAGACTTAAGAAGACTTCCCAACACTTGTCAAGTATTTCATGCGATTTAACAAGTAAAGTTTTGAAGTATTAAAAATTGTTGTGGAGTCTTGTGAAGTCTTGAATTTGACAAAATTGTTATCGTGTACAACAGGCTTAAGACAGACATGTGCTTTTAAAAAATCTGATGGTGTATTATAGGTGCTTTTCCACAATGATGATTGAACATGACGGTGGTACACAGCGCTCTGATAAAGATGTGTGTATACTTGAGTCCTGCGTGACCGAATATGAAGATCACAGATTAAAAATGAAATGGTGTAATCCCGGCTATATCGGAAAACCACCAAACGATCCTGTGAAGCAGTGTTGTATCCGAGGGCTGTTTCTTATAATCTCCGATGGGCTATAAAATAGACTCATTGACATAACAAAATGGTTTTACCACTAAAGTTTAATAGTTTCATATGTTTCCACATAATCGCTAAAACTATTTAGGCACTTGTCGCATCGTGACACCTGCTTTCCGATACCCTATGCAAAGGAGTCTGCCACCAGTGAGATAATGTGCGCCCGGGCAACCTCCTGAAGTTCTTTCTTTGTACGCCGCAAGTGGACGTTTGCGATCAGTGAACATTTTACAGCAATCCCAGACAATTCAAGGTCTTTCCTGTACACAAATGTGTTTCAACACTTGGGATACTGGAAACTTTGTTCACGCTGGGTCCCAACAAAGTTGATTGATCGTCACAAAACTCAAGGAATGGTATCAGCAGTAATGTTTTTCACGCATTACCACAGTAAGGAGGAAGAGTTTATAAAGTCTACCGTTACTGGCGATGAAACTTGGGTCCTGTATGACACTCCAGAAACCAAATAACAGTCTAAGCGGTGCATGTATCCTTCTCCAAACGAGCCATTAAAGTTTAAACTGACACTGAGGAACAGGAAAACAACAGTTGTCCTTTTTTGGAGGGGTCGGTAAAGGTGTCATGTTGATGGAATTTATGGAGAAGCAGGCTGCCACACGCACATCACCTCAGTGGCAGCAGACATCTTTGCAGAAAGCATAGGAAAGCTGGTGTCACGATACGACAATGCCTAAACAGTTTTTGCGATTATGTGGAAAAATAATTGTGAAATCACAGAACATTTAGTAATAAAATCATTTTTTAATGTCATTGTTCTTTTGTATAGCCCATCGGAGGTTGAAAGAAATATCCCTCGTACAATCACAGAGTACAAAATATCCGGCTGATTCTGTTTAGGTTCAGTTATTTCTGTCTACGTGAAATGTTCCGGTTTCCATTGTTTACTGGATAATCCTTCCAACACCAACCAAAAAATAATAACGCTGTTACATGACTAAGTCCCGTTACGAATGAGAATATTTAACAAAAATTATATGGTAGTAATAAATCATTAAAATTGTGTTTGTAAACATAATGATAATACTGTGAGAATAGAAAATTTGCAGTATAAAAAAATAGAATAAGAATTTTAAATTTTAATTTTAAATTTAATTTTAAGTTATAACTTTGAAAATTATGTTTTCGGAATTAATGACATATCCTTTTTTAATTATTTTAAAATCTCCTTGTATGTGTCTGGGCATTAATAGGACCATGACATTAGCAACTTCAAGCTTTCAATTTCTCATCTCATAGATATACTTTCCTCTGAAACTATCAGTGGTAATGCTTTAAAATGTTCAGGGAATGTACATTTGTTCGTGAAATATCGTGTACGTCTTATTCAAATACTAATAGATTTTGCAGGATGTTTGTTGTGGTAATTTACTTTGTATCTATGTGTCCAAAATTTAAATCAGCACATAAATATAATTTTTGGCTACATTTTCATAACTCTTCATGCATATTAAGATACATATCGATGGCCGAGTTCCAATCCCACATATTTGAAAATGCTCTTCCTCCCTTAACACTGATCACGACTCTCAACCACATTTGGATATGCAGTCCATAGAACAATTTTTGTTGTGTTCAGTTCCCTATGCTTACTTGTAAAGGGAAATGAACCTGAAATATATTGTAGTGAAAGACTGCGTAAATACGTCATGCAAACATAGAGTAAGGTTCATTTTCCTGCCATCTATGACGACAATTTCGAGTTGAGTAAGCGACAAAATCCTCCTCAAATTTAACGTTAAACACTGCGGTTAGTTGCGAAGTAGGCAATCTCCATGTTGACGAATCACATGCGAGTTACATGTCACGTGACTGATTGTTTAATACACCGTTTGGATATTAATGTTACCAAGCGTTTTGTTCCAACAAGAGCTAAAACAAATCTAATGAACAATGTACTAGTGCGGGGAGAGCCTCGTTGTCGAACTGACATAGGCGTGGCTAAATGAGTCGGTAAAATATAACAATATAACTGAAAGAGGTGTTAAAGTGAAATGTTTGAACTTGGAGGACGTCGACAAGTTAATTGACTAAACATTAAGGAAATCAGTAGAAAACATTTGACAGTCTCCAGTTTTACAAAAAATTGTTGGAAACAGTGGGGAATGATGTGACAGAGAATGAGGACGAATTGAATGATGGAGAGGAAGCTTTTGTAGAAACAGACGATTTCATGGTTTAGATGTTCTATTTACGCGATTAAGCACGGTTAATACACGCTGAACTCTTATTTGATCATGACTGTCTGTTATTTCAATAACGTCAGTGGTCAAAAGGGGCTGTCTGGCCGAGGCGGTAAAGGCGTGCTCGCTTCGCCCGGAAGGACGTGGGTTCGAATCCCCGTCAGGAAGTCGTAAAATTTAAGAAACGAGATTTCCACTTCCGGAGGTGCATATGGCCCTGAGGTTCACTCAGCCTACACCAAAAATGAGTACCAGGTTAATTCCTGGCGGCAAAGGCGGCCGGGCGTAGAGCTAACCACTCTACCCCGTCACGTGCCGAGGTTAACAATGGTGGAAGCCTTTACCTTCCACTCCTCCAAGGGCCTTCATGGCCTGTACGGAGGTGACTTTGCTTTGCAGTGGTCAACGTTTATCGTAGAATCTGCATATTAAAAAAACAATAGAAGGTTTTGCTCTGGAAGAAACATTCATGCTTATATTCCTCTAGCTAGAGATTTTTAAAAATCATTCCCTCCTGTAAAATTGGTTTGACTGGACGTGGTCAGTTTTCCTTCTACACTCTTCAAATATCGAAGATATAAAATAAATTCCCACTTTGTACAGCAAGTAGTTTTGGAGGAATGAATATTTTAACTTTTGGGGATTAACCCCCATGTCAATCACTTCAAGGTAGAATTTTTTCAGACACCTTCTTTGCGAGAAATTATGATATAAGGGTAACTACTCAGTGAAATTTGAACGTCCTATGTTACTTAGTGTCAGATATATGGTGATAACGTACATGGTATTTGAATCAACATTTAATTTATATTTTTATTATGTTTTAAGTTGTATAAACAAATATTTCGAATTTATATGAATGTTGCACACTTCATGTTATAATGACTCGAAGGTCAACGGAAAATTATGTATAGGTAGGTCAGGTAATTTGTAAGTTAGTTACGTTAAGCGATACTGAAGCTTCATTTTTTGCTGTATTCTGTTAGCTATGCGGTGTTGTGTCTCAAGCTACGGTATTCTCAAGGAATAGGACTGTCAGCTCTTTAATGTTCGAACGAGTACAACGTCGCATCACGATCGCCGGCCGCTTGATGTGGAACCGAGTCTAAACCAGTTTTTGCATGACTGCGGAGGGTATGATCCCTTGTACAAACTGCCGCGAATGTGTCAACATTTCTGTAGTACCTTCCCTGGTACCATATTGAATGTTTATATCTCCTTTATGTCTCTATTCCCGTTCTCCTCCCCATTGTCTCGCTCTCACTTTCACTTTCATTAAAGTCGGCAGGCAACAGAGCCGTCCCCACGCTTCACAATCTTAACATCTCTTCGCACTTGGAAATGAACGACAGAGCGCTAAGATTGATGGGAGCTTCTCTCTCATGAACAGTCTTTCATTAACGAACAGTGTATGTGGGAGGGAGGGTGGGATTCGAATATTTTTTTTACAGTCTGCTTCACGTCGCATCGACACCGACAGGTCTTATGACGACGATGGCAGAGGAAAGTCTAGGAGTGGGAAGAAAGTGGCCGTAGCCTTAATTAAGGTACCGCCCCGCCATTTGCGTGGGGTTAAAATGGGAAACCACCCAAAATAATCTTCAGGGCTGCCGACAGTGGAGTTCGAATCCACTCTCTCACGACTACAAGCTTACAGCTGCACGACCCTAACCTCACGGCCAACTCGGTCTGTGATTTATTTCTTTGTAAACTAAGTTGCGTGCTGCTGGGTAGGCTCTAAAATATTTACTTCAAGACGGTATTCAGTAGAATGGAAACAAATCTGCGTATTTTCTGTCTTCTATCGTTTGTGTCTGTGATCGAGCGCTGAGAATCAAACATTAGGTTAGAATGTTCGATTGTGGTGGTGATGATGATAATTGTCATTTAAAGAGGCCTAACAGCTACGTCACCGGCCGTAATAGTACGAGGTGAAAGAAATGAAAGTTAAAACTTCAAACGGTTGCCACTGACTACAGTCTAAAATGAATGACGATGAGAAAATAGTAGTGAAACGAAAGAATCAGCGGATCCTATTCACTATGCCATAAGTACTGGGATGATGCATATCTTCAGGGGTCCAAAATCCAGGTCATCAGTCCCTCATAATGGCACCACTCACAGGTAGCACGAACCCATGGTGGTCCGCACATAGTGGGACTAATCACGAGCGCCGGTATTCCCGTGGAGTTCCTCACTTCGTGCTACTAATCATAGACAATGTAGACCCACGGTGTATCACATATTATGGTAACGCCCACAGGCAGCACAAACCCAGGGTGTTCCTCACATGCGCCAGTCAAACCCGTAGTTTTTCCTCACAAGGTGGTGCCAACCACAGGTAACGCAGACCCATTCTATACACAGTGGAACCGACAGGTGTAATGCACGCGATGACACTCATCACAAATAAAGCCCAGACCCACAGTGTTTCTCGCATAAATCTACTGCTTCTACGCAACGTACACTCATGGTTTCCTCGCAAGGTAGTTCTAGTCGCAAGTAAAGTCAACCCATGGTGTTCCGCACGTAATGGCATTAATCACAGGGTTCTAATATCATCATCACTTGGTCACCCCTTTTAGTCGTCTCTAATGGCAGGCAGGGCATACCGGAGATGTATTATTCGTCTGCGTCCCCCACCTACAAGGTGTTGAGTGTTTGGTCGGTGATAGCACAAGTCCGCCGGCAAGCCGGTTACAACCCCCTATCCCCCAACCGGGACGTGTCACTAGGGAGTATCACATCCTCCCCTGCTACGCCAGAGTAGTAGATTCATGGGATTCTATTATGAGACAAAATAATAATGTTATTCTTTTTATGTCCCACTACCTACCTTTGACGGTTTTCGGAGACGCCGATTCCAAAATTTTGTCCCGCAGTAAATCTACCGACACAAGGCTGACGTATTTGAACACCTTCAAATACCACCAGACTGAGCCAGGATTAAACCTGCCAAGTTGGGATCAGAAGGCCAGCGCCTCAACAGTCTGAGCCACTCAGTCCGGAGAATATGCCATCACCGGAAATTTCTACAAATCTTTATCGCGGAAAACAAATAGAAATCAGCGTCAGGAAGTCGAGAACAACGTGAAAATATGGACACACAAATAAAATATAATTGCAATCCTTTGGGAGAAGAATGGCAAGAGACGGTCCAAGTAGAATGCAAGCCAAATCGCTTTCAGATCAAGGAAAGTCTGCTTTACATTTACTGACCTCAATTTCAAACTAAGGAAGAGTCTAATGAACGCAAATATTTGGAGTGTTGCCTTGTATGGCTGTGAGGCATGGACAGTGGGTACAGTGGAGAAGAGAGGAGACCGGAAGCTTTGGAAACTTGATAATTCTAAAATTCAGCTGGATTGAGAGGTTAACGAAGGAGGAGATCGAGGTGTCTTTCTTCGGCATCAGATTCGGATTAGATAGGACCGCCTGTGTCGGTCAATAATAGCAGACGGATGCGTAGAAGGGAGAAATTGGCGAGGAAGGCCGCATCTGGAATACATGAGCCAAATCATCTAAGATATTAAATGTGCGAAAAAAGAGAAGAATGGAAGACTGATGCAGATCAATCCGTGGGTTGAGAACCTAAAAGTAGTAGAGGATTTGTACTGAAAAATGTAACAAGGATAAAGACTAATAGCACTTGGAATTTTCTATGATAAAGAAAGTTTCCCAATTGAACATTAATGGAACCCCCGCCTTTGAAACTATCTCATATGCCGATGGGGCAACGTGTTGTCCATGGAGGTTATGAAACTTCCGATCGATTAAAGCACAAGTTCGATAAAAGACATCGGAGAAAATAATGAAGAAATCGAAAAAAAATGATCAATAGAGCCCGGATTTTTATGCATTAATAGGTTAGAATGAAAATTTACTGAAGTGAGTAGCTAGTATAGTCTACCTTCATAACGACTGTGCTGTGGGGTTTGCTTAAACATTAGGGGTACGGTTCATCAGAACCCCTATAATTTATGTTACTCTTGCTACATTGTTGAAGAGCGGGTGGCCGACACTACCGACTAACAAAATTAGTTTTGCAATCTAACCTGTTACTGCATAAAAATCCGGGCTTTAATGATCAACTGGTACGGCAATGGCAAGGAGCTTTGAAAAATTTGATTTGCCAGAATTTTATATGAGCTTGTGATTATAAGAAATGGTTCTCTAACCTAAAAAATCCAAAAATTGATAACAGAGTTCAACCTTGAAGACAAGCGTTGTGCTAGTCAGCGAGCGAATACCTTTAAGCGTTCAATCAACTTGTTCTATCAACAGTCACGTGTCTAATATCTGAAATATATTCTATAGGTGTCCGTGGTGGAAAACGTATATCAGAGAAATGAAATCAAAGAATAGTGAAGAACAGAATTATCTTAAACAATCAAACCAGTGGAAACGTACAGAAATGTTAATAACATAGAAATCAAGATCACTAATGTTGAGAAAAGAATCGAATCGGAAAGTGCATATCTCTAAATCCCCCTGTGGAAGAACCCAAGAACATGGTTAAGGGCTTCATTCTCGATGAAGTGACGGTAAAGGGCTTCTTAGCTCCTACCGGGGGATACTGTGACCACGTTACCATACCTCATCAGGCAGGTCCCGAGACAGAAAGGACTGCCAACATTGCCAGAGTTAAAGATGGTAGAACCCTTAGAAATGCCCGTCATCATCGTATTTGCTGATGCCTTGAGGAAACGTTAACATACTATACCAGGAAGTGCTGTGCCTCGCGTGCGTTGAATGGAACCTCCAAACAGATAGACATGATATCCATTCGAGCAAACTGGACTCATGGATTTAAAACTGACCCTTCCGTTAGAACTGTGGCCTGAAACCAGCACTAAAAGTAAACATAGTGTGGTAGTCGGTTTTATGGTAGGAGCTAGAGGGAAATCAAGATGTAAATTAGCACAGTTGACATTAGATAAATTTATGAACATGGCGGCCTTGTTGGCTGTAAAGTTTTAATTACACTTCTGACGAACCATCCCTAGAATCGCCACAAGTGGCAAGCAAACAGTTTATCAATATTAGTCTCTCACCGCAATTGATGACGAAGACACATGAATTTGGAATGATTTGTGCACCTTTGAAAATAAGAACTTTCGCGAATAGTAATTATTATTATTATTATTATTATTATTATTATTATTATTATTATTATTATTACTTTCTGGGTACAAGAAATGAAAATAAAATTAATTAAAAGGTTATTTTCAGAAATGTTCAGCATGGTATTAAAATTTAGTGAGACAGTTAGTTGAATTTTGTGATGCGATGGATGGGAATTTGGAGTGGTCTTCGTGGACTTATTATCTCTACTATGAACTGACTTTGCAGGTTTGAAAACAGAGGGTTTGTGTTCAGAATTCTACCAACGCCAATCTACATCTGTCTATGGCTGTGAAGTTCTACCCATTTCTACTGTACATTGTTGGGGGTTGTGGGATCATTACGCCTGGCATTCCTAATATTTCAAACGCATGTGTTTCGCACCCTCTATAATTTGATGTTCCAAGTTTCACATATAAATTGTTACATGCAAATGAGTCATAGCCAGTGAGAGAAATTGATTGATTGATTGATTGATTGATTGATTGATTGATTGATTGATTGATTGATTGATTGATTGATTGATTGATTGATTGATTGATTGATTGATTGATTGATTGATTGATTGATTGATTGATTGATTGATTGATTGATTGATTGATTGATTGATTGATTGATTGATTGATTGATTGATTGATTGATTGATTGATTGATTGATTGATTGATTGATTGATTGATTGATTGATTGATTGATTGATTGATTGATTGTTAAAGGATTACATACGTAGAGCTATGAAGACCCATTTAATGTACACCATCTGCTCTCATAATCTAGACTGTAAAATATTATTCATTACAATACAGTATAATAGCAGAAGTAACATAATTAATTCAGTATTGCTTAATAACCTATAACATTCTCGATTGAAACAAACAGAAATGTAATTACTTTAGTGATTTCGGACACGGATAAATAAATAAAAAACTAAGACGTACTCCATGATGTACTATTAATTATCTTGGTAAATATTGGACATACAACCCTGAAGGGGGAAGGGAAGAAAGTTTTCATACACAACTTGAGATAGTACATCAAACCACGGAAAACCATTTCCTTCTATAACTCTTATCTTAACACAATTAGTAACTGAGTCGAATCATCGTCTCCCTTTACTTCTCTTCCACTCCATAACTGAGTTCATTATTTCCTACGAAACCTATCCTCCTCCATTCGCCTCACAGAAGCCCACAATCGAAGCCGGTTTATGCGTACAACTTATACAGTCGTGTCCATTAATAACTCAGCCTTTATCTTCACATTCAGAGTACCCTACTGCCATTGTTCCCACCTGTTTATACCAGCTATCGCCCTCGCTTCTTTCACGTCTGTTATTTCTAACTTGTGAACAATATAACCTGAGTACACCAAGCTTTCACTCACTTAAAGCAAAGTTGGTCTGGAAACAGAACGGTGTAAAGATAGTTTTGTCCAGGAGATGTTTTCTTCCTACATAATACAGTTGATTGCAACTGCGAACTCACTGGTTTATCTTTGCTGCGTCTTGTTTCAATCTCTGTTACTGTACTACCATCTTGGGAGAACACACCGTTTTTTTTGTTTTGCTATTTGCTTTACGTCGCACCGACACAGATAGGTCTTATGGTGACGATGGGACAGGAAAGGGCTAGGAGTGGGAAGGAAGCGGCCGTGGCCTTAATTAAGGTACAGCCCCAGCATTTGCGTGGTGTAAAAATGGGAAACCACGGAAAACCATCTTCAGGGCTGCCGACAGTGGGGTTCGAACCTACTATCTCCCGAATACTGGATACTGGCCGCACTTAAGTGACTGCAGCTACCGAGCTCGCTACACATATCCTAAATACTTGAAATTATCTGCCTGTTCCAGATTTGTATTCCCAATCTCACATATAGTTCTCTTAGGTTTATCACCTACAGACATTATTTTAGGCTAATTTTCTTACCTATTAAGCTTCAATATAATAGACTGCAGGTTTTTAGCACAATCTGCCATCGGCTTAGGTGAAACTGCTTACAACATTTTCACCTAAATGAATCCCTTCCTGCCATTTTATATATTTTAGTAGATGATTCATGTAATACTATGAACAACAAAGGTGAAATAGTACAGCCTTGTCTCACCCCTGTAGACACCTTGAATGAAGAACTCATTCTACAATCATTTCTCAACACAGACTAATTGTCATCATCAATGCCTTCGATTGCTTTTAGTAATATCCCCAAACACCAACAATCCCCCAGTATGACGAACATCTTTTCCCTCGGTGCCCTATCATATGCCTGCTCTACATTTACGAAACATAAACATAACATTTATCTCTCTAGTAGCATGTTTCTGTTACCTGGTGCATGCGGGAGATCTGATCCTGGCAGCCCCTATGTGGTTTGTAATCACACTGGTTTTCAACGAAATTACTCTCAACCACCTATAGCACCCTCGCTTACAAAATGGCAGTGAACACCTTGCCTTGTATACTGATCAGTGAGATACTTCGATATTTCTTGGCCGGGCTGAGTGGCTCAGACGGTTGAGGCGCTGGCCTTCTAACCCCAACTTGGCAGGTTTGTTCCTGGCTCAGCCTGGTGGTATTTGAAGGTGCTCAAATACGACAGCCTCGTGTCGGTAGATTTACTGGCACGTAAAAAGAACTCCTGCGGGACTAAATTCCAGCACCTCGGCGTCTCCGAAGACCGTAAAAGTAGTTAGTGGGACGTAAAGCCAATAACATTATTATTATTATTATTATTATTATTATTATTATTATTATTATTATTATATTATATTTCTTGCAATCCTTCTCGTTCCCTTTCTTATAGACAGGTGTAATTTCAGTACTGTTTACATCCATTCATAAGGTATCGTACTAATATTCCATGCTAATTTTATTATTTTATGATATAATTTGATATCTGCCTTTCATAATTTTACAATTTAATGTGTAGTTTCATCTATTGCTGTTGCTTTATGACAATTGAATTTATGGACCATACTTTCCACTTCTTTAAGCGTAATTTCACCAACATCATTGTCGTCCTTCGCGTGAGCTTGGTTGTTCGTGACGTCACCAAAAAGATTCCCTATTACGTTGAGTAGATTTTGAAATTATTCGTTCTACCTGTCCAGTAATTCCCTGGGATCCTTATTTACCTGAAACTTTATTCAATTATTTTTTCCCTCCCTTTATTACCTTTCTACTTTTCAGAGAGAGGTTTCTCCGCTGCATCACCCGAAATCTTCCCACAAGTTCTTCTTGGATTCAATCATTGCATTCTTCCTTCTTTTCCGTTCGTCTACGTACAAATACCTGTCTGCTTCAGTCCTTGTTTGGAGCCATTTCTGATACACCTTCTTTTTATGTTTACAAGCTGTTCTCACTTCATCATTCCACCAAGATGTTCGCTTTTATCCATATTCACAAATAGCTGTTCCTAGGCATTCCCTTTCTATTTCTACTAAACCATCCCTGTATGCCCCCTATTCTCCTTCTATATCATTCTGCTTACCGACTATTACTTTTAAATTTTCACTGATCATAGCCACGTACTTCTGTTTGATTTCCACGACCTAGAGATTTTCGACACTTATCCGTCTACAGAGAGATATCACTTTTTCTATCCTAGGAATAGAGATACTTAGTTCACTGCAGTGGTCTGTATCCCAAAAAATCCACGGAATACCCGCATATTTCTAACAGATATCCTGAATTCAAAGTCGTTTTTGATATAGTATGTTATGGACCTGGTGCCCCCTAACCTCGCGTCGAATAACCTTATGCTTGAAGAATGTATTCGTAGCAGATAATCCCATACTGGAATATAAGTCCAGTACACGCTTCCCATTCCTATTAGCTTCCCTAACTTCTCCACCTTTACCCACCATCTTCTTATGTTTATGAGTTCTACTTCCAACTTTCGTATTGAAATCGCCTCACTTTGCTGTGGACTCTGACTATGATTTCACTCAATGGTTCATAAAACTTCTCAATTCTATCCTCTTTCACTTTGTGAATATACCGAGATAACTCTAGTCTTGATTCCTCAAATACCGAGCTCGATAGCTGAAGTCGCTTAAGTGCGGCCAGTATCCAGTATTCGGAAGACAGTAGGTTCGAACCCCACTGTCGGCAGCCCTGAAGATGGGTTTCCGTGGTTTCCCATTTTCACACCAGGCAAATGCTGGGGACGTACCTTAATTAAGGGGAGGTTGTAAGCCCTATACTGGCAATGTTAAATTGGCGAACTTTGACTGCTGTTATTTAAGAAACTAATAAACCTATGAGGTTGAACTTATGAGCAGTGCTGGATACATGCTTTGCCAATACAGTGACTTTTTTGTTTTAATTCTGAGTGAAAAGTTTAATTTCTATATATTTTTTAAAGTGCACTGAATTTTCCCCATATTTTACCATAATAATGTTGGATAACTTCCATGATTAAATTAGGAACCAAATAGAAAGTCAGTAACACCATAGCTAATTATAGAATAACTATACAAAATTTCACACATCTAGGTAAAGAACTTTCTGAAAAAATAGCACTAATTTGTTACCATGATAAGATTTTGAGAAAAATTGATTTAAAGTTGATAGTACCTTCAGTGCATGCCATAGCCATATTCTGGACTTTCACTGTTGTCCTCATCATCTCTGGCTCTCTTCCTAGACCTTTGAAGCTGCCTGGCCCTCTTTGCCAGCTTTTCTGCATCTAAATCAGCTATAGTAACCCGCATCCTGTCGAGATCTTGGAAAATCTTCAGTGCATTCATTCTTGGTTGAACACCTAGCTGCTGCAGCACTTGAAGTCGCCCCACATTTCCCTCATTAAGTTCCAATACTGCATCATTAACTCCTAGAATCAGTGTCTGATACCCCACAAATACTCGTTTCGGATCCCTAGCCCACATAACACTATTAAAACTTTCATTAGGGTTTCGGGTTTTCCCATGTAAGCACTTTTTCAGAAGTTCAAGATGTGCTAGACTTCTGAATATTGGCTTGGTTACATCAGCCACAGACATAGGCAATGAATGTTTATGTGAATAGCTTTCTCCTGTATCTTTCGACCTATTATATTTACACCAGGAGGACAAACCTTTGGGATAAAGACAGTGCCGGGGAACTTCATCTGTAGAAATTTTGTGTAAGAAAATTGCCCAGACAGCTTTCCTCATTTCCTCCACACTACTGGTGCCATTCCATAATATGTAATGTATCTATTTCTTTGTCACTAAGCCTGCCCTTTCCTGATAGTAATTTACCATCTTCCAAATTTTTTCCCTTTGTATTCACTGCGCAGTCTCCGGAGACGGGACCCCATTCGTTTCTGGATATGACCTATACATTCCAGATTCTCAATAATTAATTCCCCATAAGGCTTCTTTTGGACAACACTTGCAAAAGCCTTGCTGTCCCCATCCCCTAGATATTTAAAAGGAACTAATCTGGAAGACAAAAATATTGCAATTCCCAGGCCTGAAGGAACAGATCCAGAAAGGAGGCGTGGCTCCCTTACGTCACGTGGCATTTAACTGGACTTTAAATGGTGTTTGGGGTGTTTTTCAGCAAGAAAAACACATGCACATTATAAAACGGACCAAAATTATCAAAAATCTAAAAATGGGTTTTTGGAACCCAAAGTAGCTTACAACCTCCCCTTAAGGCCACGGCCGCTTCCTTCTCATTCCTAGGCCTTTCCTGTCCCATCGTCGCCATAAGACCTATCTGTGTCGGCGCGACGTAAAGCAACTAGAAAAAGAAAAAGAAAAAAGAAGATTCCTCCAACTGTCAATTATACCCACATTATTCACTCATTTACGTGCCTAAAATAAACTATATGACGTGCAATAGTACCCCGGTGAACTTTCCTACACTTCATTCTGCCCTTCCCTTTTTAATATCTGTTAGGAGTGCTTTATAGTATTGTATTTTATATAATTATTTATTTATTAGGCTTGCTTTTCTCGGTATAGTTAATCTTAAAATGCGTTCTCTTACACTAAATCAAGTTTAAATACTACGTGAAACTTATACATTTAAAGTAATAAGGAAAAATTTCTTTTATCTCATATTTCTTCCTAGCTTTCTCCCCTTAGCCGAATATCATTAACTCCTAACACATCCAGACGCATCCTCTTTGCTGACTCAGCCAGTTCTACTTTCTTTCTTCCTTCCGCAAGTCCCCTTAACATTGATAGCTTCCAGTCGAAGTTATTTCCAAGCAGTCCCTCGCCTGTCAAATGGAAGTGGACTCCATTATTCCCACAGCTCCGAGTCATGCTTAAAATATTCTCTGAATTCTTTGAATAAGGATGCTAACCCTACTTACACATAGCCCCAGTGAGCATATCAACTCTAATGAGTTAGGGACCACAGGTAGATTTTATAGTCGTAGCCACCTGAGCACAAAGAGGGCTATGACTCAGATGGCCACTCATATCCCATAGGAACGTTATCTAGCTTCTGAGGACTGCTTACTAGGCCGTTTGTGACGTGACGAGACGTGACATTAACACACACCACGACTCCAAACTATCTGAAATCATCTAACGAGGGACTAGAAAGCCATCGCTAGGGAACATGCCACCTATGCTACCTAGGAGACAGCCCTAAATATGCAGATCAACGTTAATTGGTGACTTATCTACTTGTTAATTACCATTAATTTCGCTTCCCGAATGTTTGTTTTAAGAACAACCCTCTTGCTTGCTTCGTTGATGAAGATAATATTGGTGTTTTACAAACCATTGATCGTATATCAGTAATGTACTCCACTATTACTAAAATGGTGTTACGATACTAGGCTAATGATCCACGTATCTCCCCCCCCCCCTCCTTCCACTGCAGGGATCCACTAACTTTAATTAAAATTGCGGTATGTTCAAATGAGTTTATAAAACCCAGCATCACGCCTCAGTTAATGGAGCCTAAGGCAGATCCGCCCTCGTTTTTAATCTTGTTATCGAGACAGGGAGACAGGAAGGGAGTTAGTTATGAAGATCGCTTAACTAAACACTTAATACGGCGGTGATAGCAACCTCGTCTTCAAACGTTACCTGGAGATATGTAGTCTTCTAGACAGTCAGTGTCTCACGTGAAATTAATTATGTTAATGAAGTCACTTAAGATAAAGTAGACGGGGATAGGGACTATATTATTTGCAAAGAAATTGAATCAAAATAAAATAAGGTGAGATTCTTCACGTTTCGCTGAGAATTTTGCTCTGAGTCTTGAGAAGAACATCTCGTCTTTTCACGAGCAAGAATTCTCTAATGATGACAGTTTGAATTTAGGAATGCTTTAGCGTATGTCTGTACAAGTACAGTAGAGACAATACCCGACACTTCCGGGTTCAGCCTTGTTAAAATGGGAGACAAGTCGCAAGTGGCGCTCCTATTGGCTTGACCTGAAAATTCGCGCTAAATTCAAATATCAATGGAAATGTATATACGGAAATGGATAAATAAATTACGTCTAGAAAGAAAGTGTTACTAAGATATTGACTTCAAAGTTGCTAAAGCAATTCTGGATAAATGAATGAAGAATTATTTAACAGGTTATTATTTAAAGACTGAAATTAGACATAAAATCATGATGTGAAATGGACTGCTGTGAAAGGGCTTGATCTTTCATTTATGCATTGCTTTTTAGCTTTATAATTCTTGCCTGAACGTTCACGGCTATAATTTACTTTTTTCTCATTTAAAGCATTGTATCATCATATTAAAACACCTGTCAACAAAAATATAGGAACATTCCTTACACACACGATTCAATGAATTTACTGTACATTTAAGAGCTGGACAATTTTCCTTTCAACTTGAAGCCTACTAACAGGAAGAAAAACTATAAATTTAGCCGCAAAAACATTCAAACTGTCCCTATAAGCAATACTTGACATAATGCCACTACATTAGGGTAAAGGAAATTTGCATCATCATATTGTTTCAACAAAATATGTACATTTCTTAAATCACCCATATTTTCTTCACTGCTTGACAACGCATTACGGCATTCCAAATGGGGTAACTTGGAACACAACCAGCCACACTCATATGCACATGTATTTTCCTGAATAAAATGAAACCCACAGATCACACCTACAACAACACATAGGTATTGAAGGTTAACTGCTGCACTATATAATAAAATACGCGTATTATATTTTAAGCGAGTTCAAATATGGGTCGAGCAGGTCAGAAGATTATGAAGTACTATAAAAATCTCTTTGTCACTGGAAGAATATATATGCAAACACAATATTACTTATATTTTCTTATCACGAGGCAAAGTGAAGAAAGATCGTGCATTCTTCTCTACTTCATAGCTACTGCAGCTAAACACAGCATATACTTTTCCCCTCATGTTGAGAGTTAATATCAAGGAATGACACACACTGCTATTTAATTACGTCAACTCACTGAAAACACATAAATAACACCAACAACTTCACACACAAATACACGTGCTCTTATGGCAGAATCAGTAGTTCTCAGGTCAATCCGCTAGAGAGAGCTGTAATAGCTGTCCCTCGATATCTCGCTGAGTGTCGCGTATGGTCTCTACTGTATTTGATCTGTAGTAAGTGGTAGTTCAGATCGTCAGTGGATGGCTCACTGAGGGCTAGTTTACCGAGCTCCAAATAAGATATTCCTTGGTCCATAGTACGTGCGTGCAATGTAAACGGAAAGGTGTTAAATAGTAATAATAATGAATCGAAATAGAATTAAATTAAACATAATAAAATAAATTATGAAGAGTGGAATTACACTGGGTTGCAAAAAGAACCTCAAAATCCATTTTATTGCTTATTACAGGTGATTATTATCTTGTTTGTTGAAACAGGGAGCAAATCCATGAACTAGAGAAACAAGCAGCTAAAATAGGTCTTCACATCTTCTTCGAAATAACCAAAATCATGACAAACAACGAACACCTAAAGAAACACCTAAAAGTTCAAGAACAAAAGATTGAAATAGTAAAAGAATTTAAATATCACGGAGAATGGATTAGTTGGAATGCAAAGCAATGAAATCCAGAAAATTAAACTTCAACTGGCCTTCTAACTAACCGCAAGCACTACTGTATACGCAGCAGAAACACTGAACATCAATTTCAAATGCCATATGGAGAAACTAGAGCTAAGAAAAGAAAAATCTTAAGAAAGATCATAGGACATACATTTCAGGATAATAAGGTAATACGCATAAAAAATGAGGGGCCGTTTAGTTCTCCACTTCCAGAGATGCACACGGCCCTGAGGCCACTCAGCCTACACCACAAATGAGAACCAGGTTAATTCCTGGGGGCGAAGGCGGCCGGGCGTAGAACTAACCACTCTACCCCATCAAGTGCCGAGGTTAAGGATAATGGAAGCCCTTACCTTCCACCCCTCCAAGGGGCCATCATGGCCTGTGTGGAGATGACTTTGCTTTGCATCAAGAATCAAACATTCAAAAACAAAATTGAAAAACTCCCAGTTACTATGCGAAAAAGCATATTTATTTTGCGCCATCTTCTCAGAATAAACTCTAATAAATTAACCAAAAAAATTGACTTCTTCCATAACCGCAAAACAAAACCCATAAAATGAAATTGAAAAAGATCTAGAAGAATTAAAAATTAGAGAAAATTCACTATTCGATCGAACAGCTAAGTAATAACCAAAGACGAAAATGTAAGGTTGCGAGACAAATTTACCTTAAAAGCCAAACCTATTATCTCGGAAGGTGAGAAGAAACGAAGATCAGAAGTAATGAAGAAACACTGGGCACTAAGAAGAGAACAACACCCAGAGAAATGAATGATTCAACGCACCCAAAGAATAAGAAAGGAAGACAGATAGGATGGAAGAAAAGAACAGTGTGTAGCAAAAAATAAAACGAGAAAACAGGCTGTGAGTCAGGCGGAGTAAAGAAGGATGTACAACAACGAGGTTGAAGATACATGAGTGAACAGAAGTAAGAATAATACAGTAACAGGTGTGTACAGGTTATAAAGGTACAGCACACAGCCTTGCGATGAGGAGAGTTTAGGTAAAAGAAAGCGCGCGGTGTACAAACTTCCTGAACTTGCGGCACCAAGACATGACGGTCCATTGGTACTCGTATGAAGGAACACCAACGAAATATTCGTCTCCACCAGCCAGACAATCAGTAATAGCATAGAACGCCCTATAAACGGATCATGTTGGAGCTCTTACACACAGGATTGTACGGGGAGCTGTGGAAATACGTAAAATTCAAAATGATTTCAACAGGGACACTGGCTGTCCGTTAAGTAATACGTGGTTGCCAGCCATTAAGGATTTGCCTAGATAGTTCTCTTTCCTTTCCTTTATTTACCCGTATTTCGTTTCAGCGTTTTCCGAATTCGTACTCTCCTCATCATTCTAGGCTGACATGTTATCATGTATGCAATTACGGGCCGTCAAAACATCGTTCTAAATAAAAAATGAAATAGCTCATTAACACTGCCTTCTCCTACCTGCCATCCGTACATTTTTTTCGTCCACTACAATATTGTGATAAATATTCCAAGGAAATGAATCTTATCCACACTAATGGTGTATTTTCGGTGCTTTCCGCCTATCCTTCCGATACTATCGGTTTAACACGACAGCCCACTAGAGCCTCTCTTTCTCGTCAAGACTGCCTCTGGAGATAGTCGAGTTCTTTTCAGGAACTGTAATTCACTAGGTAATAATTAACATAACTGGTAAGATTGGATAAATAATAATGATAATAATAATCTTTCATGTCAGACATGGATAAAAAGGAAATGGCACACCATCTAACAAAGGGTGAATACAACAGAAGATGAATATCCTTGAATGCAAAGTTCAGACACACCACACCGTCATTCGTCCGGAGGCCCTCCATACACCGGAGTGGCTTGCAATGGATCAAAAAAAGCCTTTTCGAGAAACTTGAGATCAAATAAAGATTTTGAGGAAAATCTTGGGCCATATCAAAGACGAAGGTGAATAGAGAAGATGAAACAATCATGAGGTCTATTTTCATGTAAAAACGTAACCGATACGATGTGGAGGAGAAGGATTGTTTTCTATAGTCATGTGACAAGAAACAGCCCTGCAAGGTCAACCAAGCGGATCTTCTTCTACTTCCAATGTAAGAAGACAAACGGGCCCTGGTTCAGTGAGGTAGAAAAAGATCTACAGGAGGTGGGCATCACACATGATGACATCCAGAAGCGCAACCCACTTAAGAAGAAACTTCATGACCACAAGACTCTCCAAGAAAAGCCGAAGCTGAAAACAGGAAAAACGAAAACCACAGAAAAAGGAACAACACCCGCAAAGAATGTGGGAGTACTGAGCAAATGTTAAAGCCCAGGGAAAGAGAAAATTGAAATGACGTGGTCCTTAGTTGGACGAAATGACATGCATGATACTAATAATAATAAAAATAATAACAACAATAGGGTGTACGGAGCAAATAACTAGATGGTTTGAGTCACACAAGTATCAGCTTGCATTCGAGGGAGATAGTGGGTTCGAACCCCACTGTCAGCAGCCGTGAAGATGCTTTTCCGTGGTTTCCCATTTTCACACCACGCTCTGTACCTTGATAAAGCATTCGCTTCTTTCCCACTCCTATGCATTTCATATCCCTTCGTCGCTGAAAGACTTATCTTTGTCGGTGCGACCTATAGTAAATAATAATAATAATAATAATAATAATAATAATAATAATAATAATAATAATGGTGCGTAGCCCACGAAGTGGCCTGGTGCAGATCTTTCGACCTGTACTTCTGTGAAGAAGTCACAAAAATCCAGTCTCCGAACACCAGAAAATAACTAATGAAAGTTAAAATCGTAGGACCGGTCGGGAATCGAATACGGGAGCATTTGAACCAAAGGACAGCAAACTAACAACCACGGAGCAGGAGTAAATTCGTGTTCTGATCTCGAGCTGATTCAGCTCATTACAGGTACACCTCCATTAGGAGTGAGCTCCATGTACCTTTCTTAATTACATCCAGTTAATCAAATTTCTGGCAGCATCGGAATCGAACCTAGTAGACCTTCGGGCATGCAGCTAACTGCACTGTCACACTACGGAGGTGAAAAAATTCGTATCCAATTTCACGCCACTCAAAGGCAAACTTTCCGTTTCTCTATAGTGGACAAGGTTTGGGCCGGCTTCTTGGGCAGAGTCGAGGTCTATGGTTCTTCGAGTCGCGGGTTCGATTCCAGGCCGCATCAGGGATTTAAGTTGTGTTTGGTTAATTCTTCAGATTGTCAGTACATGCCTCTTCATATACACACAACACACCACCCTACCAAACATCACAGGAACACTCAATAGTGAATACACACATCCATATAGAGTTTGAGAAGGGAAGGGTATCCGGCCGTAAAAGAAGGCCTCTGAATGTGTGGCTAACAGGTTAGACCGAGGAGGAAAAGAAGGAAAGGAAGAGGAAGAAAAAGGACTATACACGCTGTGGTGGGGTGTGTAATATATCATTGCATCCCCTGCTTGTCGTGTGTGCGACTAACCGGCTATTCCGAGGAGCGTTAGTCTTAATAGCATAAACTGACAAGCACCGTGCTCCAAGCTTTTTTTAATGCTATTTATTCGGAGCGTCGACCTAGAAAGATATATTTCCTCTACTGTGCACAATATGTGTATTTGGAAATTGCGGAAGTGTAAAGTGTTGAATGTGATGAAAGGAACGTTAAGTACGACACAAACACCCAGTCCCCCGGCCAGGGATATTCATAATTTAAATTAAAAACCCCTGAGCCGGCTGGGAATCGAAACCGGGACCGCCTGGTGACAGGCGGACGCGTTGCTCCCTACACCGCGTACCCCAAACTTAGTCCGACAATATTCCCTCTTCCTCCGTTCGACAACTCTTATTCTCTTCAGACCCCAGCAATATTTGATTTACGAGACCTAGGGTGTCTTCCATTTTATGCCTACTGTTGTCCTTCCATTTATTTGAGACATCTTCATGTTTGATATGAACTAATCTTTTTTTCAAATTAATGTTTAGAGAGAATAATTACCTACTCTTACTTCCCCTTGAAAAGCCTCCGTGGCTCAGACGGCAGCGCGTCGGCCTCTCACCGCTGGATACAGTGGTTCAAATCCCGGTCACTCCATGTGAGATTTGTGCTGGACAAAGCGGAAGCGGGACAGGTTTTTCTCCGGGTACTCCGGTTTTCCCTGTCATCTTTCATTCCAGCAACACTCTCCGTTAGCATTTCCTTGCATCTATCATTCATTAATAAATCACTTTGGGAGTGGCGACCCCATTGTACTAACAGCCTATATCTGCTTCATTCATTACATCCCTGACCCGTCAATGACTGGAAAACAGGTTGTAGGTTTTCATTTTCATTTTCACTTCCCCTTATAATAATGGTCATTACTACCACTATCTCCCACAAAGAACCGAAGGGCATACCGTAACCAGCTTCCATAAGCTGCACTACCTTGTGAAAATTCAGAAGAAGTGCTTTGAATTTAGGATGGATTACTTTGCAAATTTCAAGGCTCACTGACGGATAATTTTTGAAGGTTTATTTCCTTATTTTTACAAGTTGCTTTACGTCGCACGTCTTATGGCGACGATGGGACAGGAGAAAGATAGGAGTGGGAAGAAGCGTCCGTGGTCTTAACTAACGTACAGCCCCAGCATTTGCCTGGTGTGAAAATGGGAAACCACGGACATCTTCAGGACTGTCAACAGTGGGGTTCGAACCCACTATCTCCCGAAAACTGGATACTGGCAGCACTTAAGCGACTGCAGCTATCGAGCTCGGTGGTTTATTTCTCACTGTGCCAACTAGGCCTATGAAACTTTTATGACAAAGAATGTGTCCACTATAAAATTTTAACCCCAAAACTGTGTTAGGTCGAACATCGGGCCGGCGAACCAGGGAATGATTTTTGCCATCACTGTCATTACTTACCTTTGCAAGAGACAGCACGTTGTGAATCCACCTAGTGTGTGTTTTACATTAGTTCTCACTAAGAGCATTCACCTCTCATCATTGTAGACAACCAATTAACTGGTCAACACCTTACCTCTCTGTCTGTTTGTTCACCTCTGAATTGTTGCATCAAGTGGTGGAAATCACCGCCGGAGGGAGGAGATGTCTGTGCAAATACTCTAGCAGTGGTTTCTCGAATTCAACTCTGTCTAGATTTACGTAATGAAATTCAAGTCAAACTCTCCATCTCAAAACACTGTTATGCTTGTGCCTGATTTCTGGAAGAATATCTAGTAGCCAGACAGCAAGGAAGTTTACAGATATGTAAATATAATCCTGCAGAGTTAGATACTAATTGCTTTCAGAAGATTGTTCATTCTGCCTCGATTTAAATTTCCTCTTTTAACGTTCAAAGGAAGCTCTCTTTTTCTCTCTCTCCCTCTCATAGTCCCCTTAATTCTAAGAATCCAGATCTCCGAGGAGGCTATTGCTCAGTTTTGTTCCATCTCTTGAGGTCCTCGTCCGGACGTGCTACACCAAAGAGGTTCAACCCAGTTATACTCTTGATAAGATAAGAGAAGATAATACCCGTCTCCCATAATCTCGAAAACCACAGATAAGGGAGGGGGGTAATTTTTATTGTAATCATTACTTCATTTGCGATACATGCAGTATACAAAAGTTAATTTCCTTCAGCGTAGTTGTAAAACACAAATAAATCAATATAAAACGGTGCCCGGACAACTCTTTATAATGTTCGACTATCGAGTGAAAACTCCTCTACGATCTCTCTTGCTGGGAACATTTTCAAGAATAATCAGTTTTTCTATGCTGTCATTCTCACGTCGCATAGTGTGTCAAAAGAACTGTAAAACGTGATTCAGAGGTTGAGCTGGTTTATAATGGAATTGGTGGTGCGAAAAGCTGCTCAAGGGATGCGTAACATTCTTTGCCAGCACCTCACTCCATAGAAATCGATTATTTATCTTCAGGTTTGCTCACGTATCGGCTTCATAGAAAAATATTAAAATACCAGGCTGGATACTACTCTTATTTTCGGTGATAAGTAGAGACCGGATTTTTATGCATTAATTGGTTAGAATGAAAATTTACGGAAACGAGTTACAAGTATAGTCTACCTTCACAACTATTGTGCTATGGGGACTGCATAGACATTAGGGGTACGGTCCATCAGAACCCCTATAATTTATGTTACTCTCCCTACATTATGGAAGAGCGGGTGGCCGACACTTCCTACTAACCAAATTAGTTTGCAATCTAACCTGTTACTGCATAAAAATCCGGGCTTTAGTGATAAGATAGTGCGATATTTCCGTAAATGGAACACATTCGTCATATTGGCCATAGCCATAGCTCTGAAGCACAATGGAAATGACTGAACCAAGGTATAGCATTTCAGAGACGTTCTCGAATTCCTTGAAGATGTCTGTGCTGGCTAATTCGAATTTTCTACAGTTTACTTCATACGAAATATTCAGTTGTATATTCATACCATATGTTATTTCCTTCTCTTATTCTTAAAGAGTTTATAATGTCCGTTTCGTTGGCCGAGTGGTTAACGCAGCGGCTTTCGGTTCAGAGGGTGCTACGTTCGAATTCCTCCCGTGTTAATAGATTTTAATACCGTATTTTTAATATAATATAAAATATCAAACAACAAATGCTGCCGGTCAAGGTGGCTCCGACGGTTGAGGCGCTGGGCTTCTGACCCCCGTACATGCATAATATCGCTGCTGTGGAATCTTGGATGTGATGTTGCCAAGGTTACGGCAGTTCATTTCTTTATCCGATTCCTAGAGTAGGGGGTAGTATTGTGCCACTATCTCCATAACGGTTGATTTTAGAGTCTTAAAACATGGTTTTAGGGGCCGTAGGGCTTACCGAGGTTTGTCCCTTGCGTCAAGGGGCTTAAAATGAGCCTTGTCTCGTCCTCCCCGTTGACCCTCCCCATCGACTTGTTTTGAAAATAAAATACATCCCATGTCTTTGAGGAATAATGCATATTTACATTCGTAAAATCATTTTTGGAATAGGTCGAGTAGTTTCTGAGATTACCCCCTCCAGACATACACAAACTCACAACATTCGGTTTTTCTCTTTACTGTATTAGTATAGATGAATAAAATAAATATATTTCCGTTGGCTTTTCAATAAATGCAAGATTTTTCCTGCACTGTTAAGACTATTTGGATTATTTGGTTCAAACAGCATCTTTTAACTCCTGGTTGTCCGACTCGTTGGCTGAATGGTCAGCGTACTGGCCTTCGGTTCAGAGGGTCCCGGGTTCGATTCCCGGCCGGGTCGGGGATTTTAACCTTCATTGGTTAATTCCAATGGCCCGGGGGCTGGGTGTTTGTGCTGTCCCCAACATCCCTGCAACTCACACACCACACATAACACTATCCTCCACCACAATAACACGCAGTTACCTACGCATGGCAGATGCCGCCCACCCTCATCGGAGGGTCTGCCTTACAAGGGCTGCACTCGGCTAGAAATAGCCACACGAAATTATAATTATAACTCCTGGTTTAAGAGCTTGAGTTTTGTGAAATATACACGTTAGCATTTTAAACATAGTATAGATAATATAGATTACGTATTTATGTAACATATTATACATTACAGTTTGTCAGAATATTCTTTACCTGTTCATCTAACACTATTGTGGACACATACTTTTCTGACTCATCCTCGTAATTTGTCAACACACGTGATGGCACGGTAATAATAATAAATTGTGTTTAACGGGAAAAAAGTATAAAACTCTCCGAATCTGACCACAGAAGTTGGAATGAGTCTAGAAGTGGAGGTTGTGGCGGCCTGATTCTCACACCTTGGCAATTAAGTCTCCGCGAGTTTTCTTCGCCTCGGCCCTTGGGACATATAAATCAGCACTCGCAACAGCCACACAATCTCTCCCAAAGGAGGTCACGTGTGTTCAGGCATGAACGTATCGGAGAGCACACGGTATTGACAGTCGACCTCCAGTTCACGGAACATATCACCAAGTACACGCAGTGTCAATACAAATGAGTCTCAGAAATGTTCTGCGGTTGGCACGTCAAAATGTCAAATGGTCATCCTCCATTTCATATCGTTATGTTACAGGTCAATGCAAAGTCATCTCCGTATAGCCGATGAAGGGCCTTGGAGGCAGATACAGGGAGGGGCTAAGGTGATCTTTAGTCCCCAACCTGCTCTATACATTTAGCAGTTGAAGGTTAAAGTAACATGGCTGCTTGAATGGGAGCACAAATCCGTCTCTCACGTATTTGTGGCAGACAAATACAAAGAATGAATGTCGTCCCCACTATGGCAAACTAGCGAAAGTGAAGAACTAGGGAACTTGTAGTTCTAGAGTGTTGGTCTAGATTTCATTATTCATATGTCTACCCCTTGATAAATTCTCACACCTGCAGCTCGTTCTGTTTGGCTAACATATAAGACCAATCATAAAATGTACAAATTAATTTGACATGAGTATTCACAAGTTCTTCCAGCTTTCCTAATTTTTCGACAATTTGCACATTCGATACTTTTCCAGAGATAGCACGATGTGTCAACTAAGGATTCATAACGATGCCTTTTAACAAAATGACCCATTTAGAAGTAAATTTTCTAAGTTTTCAGCAGACGAATTTATTATTTTTTTTTTTTTTTTGCTATGGGCTTTACGTCGCACCGACACAGATAGGTCTTATGGCGACGATGGGATAGGAAAGGCCTAGGAGTTGGAACGAAGCGGCCGTGGCCTTAATTAAGGTACAGCCCCAGCATTTGCCTGGTGTGAAAATGGGAAACCACGGAAAACCATTTTCAGGGCTGCCGATAGTGGGATTCGAACCTACTATCTCCCGGATGCAAGCTCACAGCCGCGCGCCTCTACACGCACGGCCAACTCGCCCGGTACGACGAATTTATTAAATCAGCATAGCAACAAGTGTTAAATTAAGAGCACATATATATAGCTATGGACAGATAATTGGACAACGTCCCATCCAAATGAAAACAGAAGGTCAAAAATTTGCATATATTGGTTCTGATTAATGAAGACATTGCTATTGCTAGAAATACTTGTCACCTTGCCAGTCACGCCAGCCTGTACAGAGAGAAGTTCCTCGGTCCAACGTAAGCTAAAAACATACAAGTACAGTGGGAGAGAACCGGCTTAATGACTTTGCGTTATCAAACAACTATAAGTAAAGGGCAATAAATATTAAAGATCTAAGTCAAAACCACGAAAGCTGGATAGTTCTGACTGGACAAATGTCGAGAGATGTGAACTGTCAATACGTAACTGTGCATAATAAAGCTCTGATTGATTGATTGATTGATTGATTGATTGATTCATTGTTCATTGATTGATTGATTGATTGATTGATTGATTCATTCATTCATTCATTCATTCATTCATTCATTCATTCATTCATTTATTTATTTATTTGACTTTAGCAGTGGGGAAATTAGGGATCATGGCCCTCTTTACACTTAACCGCATGAATTACAAATATATATATAAAAGACATGTAGTGAAGCCTCCGTGGCTCGGGCGGCAGTGCGCCGGCCTCCTACCACTGGATACCGTGGTTCAAATCCCGATCACTCCATGTGAGATTTGTGCTGGACAAAGCGGAGACGGGACAGGTTTTCTCCGGGTACTCCGGTTTTCCGTGCCATCTTTAATTCCAGAAAAACTCTCCAATAACATTTCATTTCATTTATCAGTCATTTATCATTGCCCCAGAGGAGTGCGACAGGCTTCAGCAGCCGGCACATTTCCCATCCTCGCCGCTAGATGGGGGGGCTTCATTCATTCCATCCCTGACCCGGTCAAATGACTGCAAAAAGCCTGTGCGTTTTTAAAAAGAGATGTAGTATTCTATTATAAAATCAAGGATAACGAACCTAAAGAACACATATGGAGGACTTATAAGGAAGAATGAAAGAAAGCTCAACAAATAAAAACAAAAACCATAAAAGTATAAACAAGAGAAAAGTCATAATGAAAAGTTACATACAAACTGAAAAACATAATCAATGCATAAACAGAACAGAATACATAATAAAGTAATGGAAGTACAAGTGTGGAAATAAATAGTGATATATGTTGATGAGTTAAAAGCTAAATATTATGTGCATTTACTCTATAAAAATAGAAACAAAATAATAAGCTAATATTATTTGTATGAACAACGGTGTTCTTCAGCTGTACAGTAAAATGCCACTGTTACTAGCCTGCGTACCACCATCACACAACACCAAACACCCGAGACAATCAGCGATATTCAACAGGTAATCTCTGCATGCGATTTTTTTGTTAAGTTAAAGTTCCTGACAGCAGCTCGAAGTAAATTCCAAACTCGTGACCCAGCCACAACGAAGGATCTATTATACATTGAAAGGTGGTTGATAGGAATTGCAAAAAAAGTGCTAGATACAGTGTTATAATTATGGAATGAGGATAATAAATGGAATTTTGAAGAAATTTATTTGGGCAGGTCTTCCTTGAGGGTTCGCTAAATCAACGTAAGTATGTGAAACTTCCGTCGCATTTCGGGTTTCAGCCAGGAAAGAGCTGTGCAGCTAGGGGTTATGTGAGGACCGTAACTCAAATTAAAAGCAAATCGAAGACAAGAGTTCAATGCTCGTTGAAGTTTCGTAGTTTGTTCACGGATCGCATCAAGGGAATTTAAGGGAATTTTGTGGTGAAAAAACACATCAATAAATTTCATTAAATAGCGGTTAATTTACTTTCTTTCTAATTTAGTGTGGCTATTTCTATCCGGGTGCAGCCCTTATAAGGCAGACCCTCCGATGAGGGTGGGCGGCATCTGCCATGTGTAGGTAACTGCGTGTTATTGTGGTGTCGTGTGGTATGTGAGTTGCAGGGATGTTGAGGACATCACAAACACCCAGCCCCCGAGCCACCGGAATTAACCAATGAAGGTTAAAATCCCCGACCCAGCCGGGAATCGAACCCGGGACCCTCTGAAACGAAGGCCAGTATGCTGACCATTCAGCCAACGAGTCGGACGGTTACTATACTGTAACTATGTCCTTAAAAATAAACTTGAGAAATTTCATCACTACGGAATTGCAATGTACCAGTTACTCGTTTTTGCTTTGTAGTATGGTACTTTTTGTAAGTTAACACCGCCCTTTAGGGAATCCTGGATCGGTCTCGGCTTGGAGGTGCAGAAGGTAAAGGCTTTCCCAATTCGTGACCTTGGTACGAATACGGCAATATAGACACCGATTTTGCCTAGCTCTCCCAAGGCACTAGTAAGACTTAAGGACAGCTATGAAACCCTTACCGTTTAAATTTTAAAACAACAGTAATACAAGCGTTTCCGTAGCATAGTGGTCAAGTTGCTAGCTTTGTAACGTAACTTTCCACCGGGAAATTAATCTGGTAATTATTTTTGATATAGCATGACTTAACTTCAGAGCAAGCTGCCTATACAGACGTGAAAATCAATTCCGTAAACATCTGAATTCCATACGAGAGGGTACCCAAAATTAACCGAAATAACATTGCCGTGAGCGAAGCTTGTGTAGTACGCATTTCTGCCGCTAGGCGTGTATAGTACAACTCATTGCCAGCTCAGTGCCAACTGTGTTGTCGACCTGGCTCTTACTGTTCATCTGCAGTGATTGTTTCTGCTAGCGCTGTTTTGTTCTTGTTTCGTTTTTATGAAAGCAAGTTTAAGTGAACAACGTGCAAACCTTTTATTGGGAAAGTTTAAGAAGATTCCGCAAGAGAGTTCGTAAAAAAATACCCGATTTGCGGCAGACAGGAGACTGGTTCGTCCACGACGACAACGCACATTGACACACAGCCATTTCTGTTAGAGAGTTCCGCTGTCCCACGCCTGACCTGGGTCCGTGCGACATTTTATTTCCACGCATGAAAGGAAACTGATTTGACAGTATTGAAGAGGTCAAGAAAGAAACGAGGGAGGAGCCGTCAGCCATTTCTAAAGATGACTACAAACAATTTTATGAACAGTGGAAGCGCCAGTGAGACAAATTTATTAGTTGTAATGGAGAGTATTTTGAAGGGGATAAGGTTGATTTTTAAATTATTGAGAATATATATAGCTTTTAAAAATAATTCCAGGTTTTGGGGGTACCCCCTGGTAGAATTACGAAATTGTGATGACCACGGTAATGCAGTATGATGCCTTACATGATCCGAAGCAGCTGTAATTATTCCCAATGAGTGCTCCATCATTAATCTGCATTTAGCACTGTCGCCCAGGTGGAAATCCTCATTAATTATTTATCTAGTCTTTCTTTTTTTCTTTGCTAGTTGCTTTACGTCGCACAGACACAGATAGGTCTTACGCCGACGATGGGACAGGAAAGGGCTAGGAGTGGGAAGGAAGCGGCCGTGGCCTTAATTAAGGTACAGACCCAGCATTTGCCTCGTGTGAAAATGGGAAACCACGCAAAACCATTTTCAGGGCTGCTGACAGTGGGGTTCGTACCTACTATCTCCCGAATACAGTCTTTCTTTAAATGAGTTCAAAAGTTTTAGAAATTAATAATAATGTAATGGGATTTTCGTCCCAAGAACAACTTTTACAGCTTTCGGGGCACTGAGGCGCCGAAATTCAATCCCGCAGGAGTTCTTTACTTGCCAGTAAATGTCCCCACACAAGGCTGACGTGATTGAGCCCTTCGAATACTACAGGATTGAGTAAAATACATGTTTAGATCCACCGAAAAATATTTTAAGATTATATAATTCTATGTCACTAAACATGTACACACAAAAAAAAACAAAGTATTATCATGCACACCAGAATTAAACATTACAATACACGCATGAGACCGGAAGGTCTTTACGGAGCAAAAATATTAAAACTAACGCGGGAAGGTGTGATAAACAAAATCATGAACATAGACAGAAGACTGGATAGAGCAACACTTCGCCCAATGAGAACGGAAGCAGGATATTACAGTCCGCTATCTAACAAAGAAGTCTACGTACATGTACAGCATACGGAAAGGAAGATTGTCGACTTTCGGACACTTAATCAGACTGACAAAACAAACGTTTAATAAATTTATAATGCTTAAAGTAAGACCAGCATAGTTTACGGAGACATTAGGACCTCAAGGAAGCAAATATTGACATTAATATTGACCACGTTATTTCTTCTCTGCGCTTTGATCTTCGCCCAGTGTTCCTTCATTCGTTGCCGGTGTTGCTATTTCCCTTTCACCGTCCCTGTCTTTCTGTTCTTCAACATCATTATTATTAATATTATTATTGTTATTATTTATACTCAAATTATGTTAGGCTATCTTTTATAACAATACAATATTAAACATTATTAATACGTAAGTTAAACAAATACTGCATACGAATACTGCAAAGAAATAAAAACATTGCATAAGGAACGGACAAAAGCTGCAGTGCATCATCTCCTCACGCATATAATCAGAAAGTGGCGGAGAAAAAAATTACATTGCAGTTACTCAGGTGTCCTAACAAGTTGTTTCATTCAACAGAATTGAGCTACTATTTATCCTGATTGACACTTACAAAGGCATCCTTCTGGTGATTGTAATTTAAATGTTGAAAATAACTTCTAAATTTACCATGTCCAGTCATAAATAAGGTAAGCACAAGAGTGGGTTCAAAAATTTTTGAGATTAAACGTGGAAGAAGAGTTGGAAAGAACAACTCCCCTGTGACATGTTCCTTCATGCTATTTGTCCATACTGATACTCAACTCTCTTTCCTAAATATCTTTTTCACATGAGATAAAGGACACGTGGAGAAGCTGAAATCTATATCCTATCGACTTGAGGATCTTGTCAACATGTCCGTCTTCTCATTTCCAACAGTACCAGCATGAGTTTTTTTCCCAATATTGAAATTACGGATGTGCATAATAGGAACTTATTTAGAGACAACATTAAAAATGTGAACTTCAGGGATGAACAAGAAAGACAAAGAAAGCAGCCACGTAACATACACCGAAAACAGAGGTCAGAACTAATGAAACAAATGTGGACGGAGAGGAATCATAAACTGAAAGTATTTATTTAAGGGGAGTCAAGACTGAAATGTTGAACTATAATTCACGACTTATGAAATCTAAATTTGAGAAACAAGCTCATATATAGAGGATATAGCCCCTCTTAAAGTTTGGAGTTGATTAGTAAAGTGGTTGCAAAGTCATTGACAGATCATTTTTATTTTTATATGCTGCATGGAAAATGTTCCTTGCCCACAGTTTAGACTTCCTCCCGAACAGTCGAGATTTTCTTCTGAAGACCCGCAGCAAAGTTCTCTGCGAAACCTTATTTTCTTGACACGGCATAAGCCCAAAAGCGCAGATCATGTCTGGGAAACATGTAGTTTCTTGCTATTTAACGAGTATAAATATTAAGATTATATGTCAAATTATAATAAACTTCATAAATAATTTTAAATCCTGTACATGTTCAGCCAACGGCCGTAGCCGTGTTGAAACACCGGATCCCGTGAGATCTCCGAAGTTAAGCAACATTGGGCGTGGTCAGGAGTTGGATGGGTTGCCACGTGCTGTTGGTGGGGGGTAAGGGAATGGAGGAGCGGAAAGGAACTGGCCACCCTACCGCACGTAAACTCCGGCTCAGGAACACCTCTGCGGAGGTTCGGACCTGCCTTCGGGCAGAACAACCCTTACCTACCTACCTTGTACACGTTCAGACATTCTCGGAACATTTCAGGTGAATCCGATAAGAACTCTACCCCAAAGAGCATTTTATGCATGGCAAAGAGTGAACCTTTTTTAAGGATATAAAAACAATTGGAAGTATCGATAATCATACTTGCTTTAAAACTTCCCTGGACTGTAAATTTCTCCCCCACATGTCTTTTTCCTCTTACGCGCGGCGTCGGCCTACTACAAGGTAAATAGATGCGAGCGGTATTATTGAAATGATGGTCCGAAAGAACTTTTGTCTGACTGCATGAGACATGGTTACTCTATATACGTTAACCACTACCATTTAAATAAGACATTTCTGGCGTTAGGGAAAACTGTTAACGGGATTTGAAAGAGAAAAATTTGGGGGATTTTTAAGGTTGAAATGAAAATTCCATGTTTTCGTCCAAAATTGCAATATTTCGTTCAAGAGAAGGAGGAAACTTCTCTGTAACAGGGAATTTAAGATCAATCTCCCTCTCCGTTTACTTCGGTGTTATGTATCTTCTGTCTTATTTTATGGTGCAGACGATTGGACTAACGGCCGTAGCCCTGTTGAAACACCGCATCCCGTGAGATCTCCGAAGTTAAGCAACATTGGGCGCGGTCAAGATTTGGATGGGTTGCCACGCGCTGTTGGTGGGGGGTAAGGGAATGCAGGAGCGGAAAGGAACTGGCCACCCTACTGCACGTAAACTCTGGCTCAGGCACACCTCTGCGGAGGTTCGCACCTGCCTTCGGGCAGAATACACCCTTACCTTACGCTTGGACTCTAACAGAAAAGACCACAAAAAATACTTCTATCTTTTGAGATGTGGTGGTGCCGACGCCTGCGCCGAATATAATGGGTTGACAGAATACTTAACACTTCAGTAGTCCAACGCTTGAACAAACATTGAATAGAATAAATTTTCTCTGACCATATCATTCGAAATAAGAGGAAGGAGAAGTAGGGGAAGAATGAGAATATCTTGGCTAAGGAATCTACAAGAATGCTATGGGCTCAGTAGCCCCACTCTTTCCCGAATCGCTGAGAACTAGAACCAGATCGCCCTGATGACAGCCGACATTCAATGAGGATAATGTGCAAGAATATGTGTTTACGTGCGTTATTTGCAACTTGGCAGCGACATTTATCAGTTTGTTGGGAAATCAATTAGACAGTAGTTTTTTTCAAGAAGTTAAATTATCAAGCAACAGATGGCCATTGTGTAAGAACTGTTAGCGACTTCAAGGTACTAGGTTTCTCGAAAACGACCCTAGTGTTTTCGAAGTTTTCAAGAGTTGTATGTACCAAGCAACAGATTGAAGTTTTTAATCTAAATATTTATTAGGAATGAATGCTTAACGTGCGCTGTAAATGTGCTATTCGATAAAAGAAGTAAGTAAATCATTCTTGTAAAATATTTGAATGGTTAGCTTCATATGATTATATTTTTCAGAGGATACATTTAGAAATTAGGAACAGAGCTCAACGTTCCACCAAAAGAGACATAAGCGCATTGTACAATATTTGGACATAAACAGAATGGAACAAAGACAAATATTTCAAGTGGGCCTTGAAAGACAGATATTCATGTTACACAATTTGAAATTTACTGACATGTACTCGGCACACGAACATATTTGCTTTGTGTGACGAGGATTGTTGTCACTACTTGCCATCCAATAAATACACACTGTGATGGATTCACGCACATAACATGTGGCAAGACTGTAGTACTTGTCCGCCCGCATGTTTATGTGGGGTACAAATGTTTCATTACATGTGCTTCATCCTATTGAAACACGGAGAACAAGCAGCGTCTCTACTAGTGGGCACGTGCAGTGAATCGGGACTGATCAATGTTTGAACCAAGATTACACTGATCTCAGAAAAGTCCTAGATAAATATTATTTCCTTGCACATATTATGACTTTTAGTATTTGTTTGATTGAGATTGTGAACGTTTTTTAAGCATCATAAAAACAAGATACAGTTATTCATACGAACGATCACTTTATTTGTTTCCATTAGAAATCTTTCATCTATTACAATGAAATGCTAGTGCCTACCATTGAATTCCTAATAATTGTTTAGAATAGAAAACCTCAATACTGCTTCTGAACTCTTTTTCGGGATTCAGATCGTCTGTTATGGTGATTCCAAGGTATGTGAACTGACTTTCTCGTATCAATGTTTTGGTTATTTATTGAAATGGATACACTTTCATGCTTGCTTCTGCTCAATACCATGTACTTGTTTATTACGGTGTTGATGTATACACCTCTGAGAAGAATTCTACTGAGCAGTCCTTGAAGACCTTCAATGGTGTCATCTACATATCTAATATTGTTTATGACGACTCCGTTTACTATCACACAGAGCTCAGTATCATGCAAGCCTTCTTTGAGGATGTGACTGCGATAGAGGTTGGACAGGAGCAGTGAAAGTATGTCATCCTGTTTGATACTTATATCTGAAGTTCTTGTTCGTTCAATCTTGATTGTCTCTCGCTGGTTCCAGTAAATTGTACATAAATATATTATTAAACAAATCTCGTTTACTGAACTACCACGTACTCTTGTGTTGGGAACAACAAATTTGGAACTTCAATCTTATACCCAGTGATCAGAAGTGTACAATAAACAAATAATATATATTGGAAGTGACTGGTAAAACATCTGGAAGTGGGTAGGACACAGACTGAGGAATGAGGATTGAACCACCCATAAGCAAGCCGTGGAGTGGAAGTCAGGGACAACGAAAGCGAGGTCGACCACGGCTGTAGAAGGCAAGTGAGGCAGGAAAGACGTGAGGAGAACTTCTTTGGATTGCCAACAGCAGAGTCCGTTGGCGAAAATTCATCGGAGCTTTCTGCTCCTTAAGGAGCCACAGAAAATAAATATTCAGCGATGTGGAATCGCATTATCTTCGACGTAAAAACGCTCCCCTCATGGAGTTCGAGAAAGTAATTAATAATTCCCTATTACCAATACAGGGCCACATCGGTGTCGTCCGTCTGAATCGTCTACGTCTCGAAATCCATCAATAAAAACTGCAATAAAATTAATGATACCAACTTAAATGCAACTAAAACATGTCAGGGAAGACAAGATGCTAGGCCTCAGCCAACTCTGCCGTACATTATTTGTCGCTGCCATCTGGATTTGAGCTTCCTCAAAATCCTCTTCTATCCTTAACAGGATACGATCAGGGCATGGTAACTGCGCAGATTTCCACTACAAATGGAAAATATTCTTTACACTTAGCTGAGATTGTGGTGTCTCTAAGCAGACCATCCAGAATATTATCTCTACGAATGCATTGCATCTGTAAAACCATACGCTAAATAAATAAATAAATAAATAAATAAATAAATAAATAAATAAATAAATAAATAAATAAATAAATACATTCATATTTTAACTGTCATCATTCATAACACAGAGCGAATAGTTTTAACTTAGTAGGTAGGAATTCTTCTTTGACGAGCTAGTAAAATCCTTTTAAAGGACATAGAAACTCATTCCACCTAACAATTCTAACCATGAAGCTGTTGATAACGAGCCTGGTAAATGAGGTGGTTCATCTCGTCTTTCAACAAGAAACCAATCTAGAGGTGCATTATATTAGATAAATACAGCGTAGTTTCAGCGAACGTCGGAAAACTTTGCAGGCCACTTGTACGTATAACTTCTAAGTGCAGGGAGAGAGAGGTCTATATGTGTGGAGCTATTCGTATCAATTACCCTTCTCACAGAGCCGTCTCTGGCTCAGATATTTACAACTTCCGCCGTCAGGAGGAGGAGCTACTTACCGTTATCCTCACATTACGTTGCAGAATTGAGAGCCCAGAGTTCGCAGGGTTTCCATTCGTAGGAACGAGATATATTTCATCCACCCCCACAATTCTCGGGATATCAGACAGGTTCATGCGAATTATTAACTGATCCTTGTAGAACTGTCTACACTACATCATTCCTCCTGACCGGAAGACCTAAATGTTACTGTCTCTTTAACTCAATCATCATCTTGTGTCAGTTCTTGTACTTTTAGCTAGCTTTTGTGCTCCTGTTTGACGGGTGGTTTTCTGTTTAACTCGAGCAGAAATGGTATAATCGTAAAATAATGTAGAAAAATTGTTATTTATTTATTCGTGTCAGAGGTACCAATATATAAGAAATTAATTGAAATACAATTCAAAAAAATAAATAATAAAAATATGAAGTATGTTAATCACTAAAAATGAAAGACATATAAACAAACTAATTGTAAAAAATAAAAAAGGAGAAAGGAAGTATTACATAAAAAATATCTACATTATATATACACAAGTTGCGACCAGTATTTGGCTACAATGATCTCATTGTTTCCGGCCAGTGCCAATTCCAAGCCTGTACATGAATCTGGGCATAGACGACAGTGCAAGAGGTGCGTAGAAGTCTGTTCCTCTCCACATTCGCATAATGAGACCCACCATGCACGATGCCCCATTTCACAAGATTGTCCTTAGATCTTGCAACGCCGGTCCGCAGTCTGTTTAATGACTTCCATATACACCATCCCTCTTTGTGACCAGGTGGCAACTTCTCTTCAATTTCAACACGTTCCGGATGATCTGGGTACCTTTGTTTCCATAGCTTAACCCTGGCCTTTTTAGGGTCAGAATCAAGTGGAGCAGAAGACTGTAGAAAACTCTTCCTGGATTTCAGTCGAGCTGGAGGTGGCTGATGTTTATGAACGAGGTGGGCTGAGATGCTGCAAACCTTTTGTCTCTCGATATTAGCGGCCACCTCACGTCTAATATCAGGTGGGGCTATACCTGTAAGTGAATACAACTTCTGTGTGGGAGTTGGTTTTAAACAGCCTGTGATTAGCATGCAGGTTTCATTCAAGGCAATGTCGACTTTCTTTGCGTGAGCTGATTTATACCACACGGGACTAGCATATTCAGCAGCAGAGTAGCAGAGTGCTAGGGCAGTTGTCCTTACTGTCTGGGGGTGGGCACCCCATCCAGAACCAGTTACCTTACGCAATAGGCAGTTTCGTGATGAAACTTTTGCCTTGAGTTTGGTGCAGTGTGTGGTGAAGGTCAGCGAACGATCCAGGGTAACACCAAGGTAAACTGGAGTATTGCTATGTTCCAGCTCCATTCCTTTCCAATTCACACGCAGCTTCTGCAGGGCTTCTTTGTTCTTTACATGAAAGGCGCACACACTAGTTTTCGATTGTTAGCACCAAGGAAATTCATTATTCAACCTCCTTAACCAATCAAGGATTATAGCTTGATTGAAGAAAGGCAAAGCAGTGAAAAATCAGAGAGCTACTGCCCTGCTGTCATGCTTAGCGTAAAATTAAATTCTTTTCAATTTTTTTACATCGCAAAGACACAGATAGGTCTTATGGCGATAATGGGATAGGGAATGCCTAGGAGTGGGAAGGAAACAACCGTGTCCTTAATTAAGGTACACCTCCAGCATTTGTCTGGTTTAAAATGGGAAACCACGGAAAACCATCTTTAGGGCTGCCGACAGTGGGGTTCGAATCCACTATCTCCCGGATGCAAGCTCAGAGCTTACGTAAAAATTTAAACTTCTAAAATATCTGATTTTTGTCCAGAGATACTCAAGAATATTCTAGTCAAGCAGACAGGATTTAGATCACATAAAATAATAGCAGATCAGGATGATGATGATGCTTGTTGTTTAAAGGGTCCTAACATCTAGGTCATTGGCCGCTAACGGTAGGAAATGAGATGAACTAGAATGACAAATTGAAAGTCCAAAATCCTCCACTGACCAGAATAAAAAACGTTAGGGCGAAGAATGAATGGATTGATATGAACTTAAGACAGTCAGTGGATCCGACTCGCAATACCCCACATTTAGATAAACTGACGTAAAACAATGGTATTACTGACCAAGGAACTGCTTGCATAGCACAATACTGAATCGATGATGCGTGTAGTCTAAAGCGGTCCATAATCCACGTAACCGTCCCCTCATAATGGTACTTATCGCTAGGAAAGTAGAACCATGGCATTTGTCATGTTGCGGTACTAATCAAAAGTAGCCTACACTTGCGCTATTCCACACATTATGGTACTACTCACAGGTAATGAAATTCGCACATGTAATACAGACGTATGGTGTTCCGCACATTGCGGCGCCATTTACAGGCAACGCAAACCTATGGTGTTCATCATGTAAGTGTACTAACCACAGGGACTCGTGCTATCCCGTGGTGTTCCTCACATAGTGAGTGTAGGCAAGCTAGAACCATGGTGTCGCTCATATAGTGGTACAAATCACAAACCTATTTTGTACCTAACATAGTGGTACTACGCACAAGTAAAAGCGACCCATGGTGTTCCCCGCGTGGTGGCACTAATCACAAGTAGTCTCATGGTTCCAATTCGATCCTCCCTTGGTTTCCCGTCTTAACCTTCGATGTTAGGCCCCTTAAAACAACAAGCATCATCATCAACCTCTTAGTCGCCCCTCTCTCACGACAGGCAGGAGATACCGTGGGTGAATTCTTCGTTTGTGTCCCGCACCCACAAGCGGTGGGCAGAGAAAGAAAAGAAGAAAAAGAAGGTATCCTTCATTTCAAAAAATGAATTAACGGACGAAGAAAGACAAGGGCCACGAAGGGCGTGAAAATAAAAGACTCCCTAGCCCTCGGAATCCTAACAGCGTCGGGGTTGGAAAATAACAAGAGTTGACCAAGGGGGGTCGGACAGGATAGATGCATGTGTGAAGCCTGGTACAAGGAAGTGGGAGAAATGCCAAGACTCAGCTAATGGCCCCGTGGCGAATTATGTGTATAGAAGGCAGGCGACTATTTGTAAACTCCTGCACATACCGTCTGCACCCAAACAGATTCTCCATAGGTTAAAATTATGTCTGTGCATTCGTTGTTGCTGAACACCCCTAGCAACTGTAGTGCTACTGTACCAAGTACCAGCCCGCTACAGAGCGTTCGAAAACGAGGTTACTAACGCAAAGGGGCGCATTAGACGGGCGGTGGCCTCCTGGTTGTTATGTCTCAGTATTCTAACGTAAATAAAATACAGGCAGTAGTACCCCTTTGAGAATAAATATTTCTGCTATCAAAGAAGAACAGTGTTCCCGTACTGTTCGTTCTTATTATTACTATTTAAAGTACCCTATCAGGTCCCCCTGACGTTGGCCAATGCTGTGCGACCTCTTGCCAGATAGAAAAGTCTTTCAAGACTGTGAATGAAAGTCCGTTATTTGATGTTTCCAAGACATGATGCTCGCCTTCTACCGACACGTAGTCGAACCTGAATATTGCTTTGTACAATCAGCTGTAAGATCAGGTAACGGTCATTTCTGTGGATGTGGTCAAGGTAAGAAATCGTAAATCGCTTTATTGCTCTAATGAGCTGCTCTTGCCCGCCTGAGTACTTCCTGGTTCTTTAGTAGAGCAACCCAGGAAATTCTGAGCATCCTCCAGTGGATCAATATTTCATGTATCCACACCGCATACAAAGGCTGACCATATATAACATTTAACCATCCTTTCTCTAAGGTACGGTTCCCTTCTATTTAAAATTAAATAATGTAATACCTAGGTCGGTCGAACACATAATACACATATACACCGGACCGCTCCTTTTACTCATATGATTAAAATTGTCACTAAGTAACTTTTTGTCACTTTAATTTCTTTTCTCGTTTTAAAGAATAATCACCATCATATATAGCTACCGAAATGAAAATGCTTACAACCGTGTAGGAATTGGGGGTAACATTGTCTCCCGTTACAAAGTCCTTTGCCATTCCCCACTGCTGAGTTTCACTGTCATCTCTGAACATCTATGTTTTTTTCCACGGTAAATTAAAGATGAAGTTGGTCACATCCTTGTGCTGTCGTAAAGTAAGGTGTCAGATGTGAGGGTGGGTGTAATGTGAACAAGTGAATTGCGGTAATGTGCGTGCAGCTCCAGGCACTTGTTTCCAGCTGTGACGACACAAACGATACAATAATAGGGACGGAGTGCACACTTTATTGGCTGACACGGCCAGTAGAGGGCGGGGCGAGGACACTCTTCCTTACTTCATCTCAAGTGTTGTGTAAAACAGCCTGCAGGAGAAATTTATATCCTACATTAACTTCTGCCCTGTTTTTTCTTTCTTTAAATAAGGATTTCACATACACTAAAAGTCAACTCCTCTGGTAGGTTTTGAATAAGGAATGTGTGCCGAGTTGGTTCAAAATACTCGCAGCAAAACTTGTAAGTACGCATTGCTAAGGAATGTACTTTTTATTGCTTGAAAAAAAAAACACTGCGTCAAAGCATGGGATCATTATGAGTAGAGACAGAAATATTAGAAAGTGACAGATGAGAATGCAAAGTTACTGAAGCGAGTAACAAGTGCATAGAAACGGCTAAGCTGTGAGTATTGCATAGACCTTAGGGGTATAGCCTATAAGAACCACTCGAATCTACGTTACTCTCGCAACACTACGGAAGACTACTCTTCGAATAATAATAATAATAATAATAATAATAATAATAATAATAATAATAATAATAATAATAATAATAATAATAATAATAATAATAATAATGTTATTATTTTTACATCCCACTAGCTACTTTTGACAGTTTCCGGAGTAGCTGAGGTGCCGGAATTTAGTTCCGCAGGACTTCTTTTACGTGCTAGTGAATCTATCGACACGTGGCTGCCGTATTTTATCACCTTCAAATACCATCTGACTAAGGCAGGATCGAACCTGCCCAGTTATTTTTATTATTATTATTATTAACACATTCTTCTCAATTGGGAAATACCCTGGCGGCAAGGCTCACTTACAGTACTGTGATAATAAAGTTAAAACGTATTTACCCAACAGCAACTGCGCAATTATATGGGAAAAAATATTATAAGAAATACTACTAGTTTAAAATTAATAATAATATTATTTGCTTTACGTTCCACTTACTACTCTTTTATGGTTTTCGGAGACGCCGAGGTGCCGGAATATAGTCCCGCAGGAGTTCTTTTTTCGTGCCAGTAAATCTACTGACACGAGACTAGCGTATTTGAGCACCTTCAAATACCACCGGACTGAGCCAAGATCGAACCTGCCATGTTGGGGTCAGAAGGCCAGCGTCTCAACCGTCTGAGCCACTCAGCCCGGCAGATCTGGCATCATCATATGGCACCATCGCACATAAATTGACATACAATTTATTGAATACTGGAGTCTTTCCTTGAAGCACCTTAGATTTTTCTGGAAAGGCTCTAACACAGCTGTAAGGAATGCATTCCAATCATGAATTCCCCGACTTAAAGCCGAATATTTACCATAGTTAATTTTCTACTATCTATGTTTTTTTTTACTGCAAGGTCAGCCCCTTAACCGTTTCACCTAATCTGCCCGACACCTCATAATAACCAAATTAGTTTGCATTCTAACCGGTTACTGCTTTAAATTGCGCGTAGAGGCGCGCGGCTGTTAGCTTGCATCCGGGAGATAGTAAGTTCAAATCCCACTATCGGCAGGCCTGAAAATGGTTTTCCGTGGTTTCCCACTTTCACACCAGGCAAATGCTGGGACTGTACCTTAATTAAGGCCACGGCCGCTTCGTTCCAACTCCTAGGCCTTTCCTATCCCATCGTCGCCATAAGACCTATCTGTGTCGGTGCGACGTAAAGCCCCTAGCAAAAAAATTATACTGCTTTAAATTCCGCGATCTAGTTATGGTGTACAATATGACCTGCCAACGTTATCAAGTAAGTTTGAATGGACATTTCCCCTGTACCTATCACGTGGAAGGCATTCAGCGTTGCAACTTGCGCCGTGACACCAACACGCCCTGTTCGAATTATTTGCCATATTTTTTTCTCCTGTCTTTGATGGAGATACTCGCTTAGTTTTTTATGGAACTGACTAACTTTAACCCTGAAGCTGAGTTGATTTTTTAACATTGAAGCCGTTCTTTTCTCAGTGTCTCCATAGTTAATAAAACTTTAATACAACAGTTTCTCAGTCTGTCTAAACAACGAAAAGGAACACCGTAACACACATGTTAAAATTGCAATGTTATAATTTACTGAATTAATACTGTAAGATGTCATTTGTAGAACCAGTTCCGATTTATTTCTAAGTTATTAGTTTTCGACTCATTACTGAAGTGCCAAAATTCACGGGATAGTTTTCTAGTATCATGTAACTCCTCCTCTAGCTCGTCCAAATGCAGTAACTCCTCGGAGCATGCATTCCACAAGTGGAAGAAACACCTGTGGAGAAATTCTGACTATGCCGTGTGGTTTGCTACACACAGCTTCCTGATATTTGTAGCTGCATGGTCTGGGATGTGAATGGACCTCACCATCGCATCTCATATGAATGCTCGACAGGGTTCATATCAAGAGAATGAGGTGGCTACAGCAGTCACTGAAACTATCCAAAATGTTCCTCGAACCAGTTCCCTCAGAGCTGGTTACAAATAATAGATTATGGAGGCATTTAGTAAAATCACGGTTGCTTGTAGATTGAACATTGAAAGACACAACAGTCTATAATTAATATGTATGTACAGCTGGTTAAATATTCTAAAAAAGTAGGGATGTATTTATCACCAGAAAAATTAACGTGACAAGATTTGTAAATAATCTACCATTGAAAATGCTTTTGTCACGACATAAGAACTACGTGACACTTAGCTGAAAGTTCTGGTCAAGTTCACTTCAGCAGTTGATCCTCACTGACTGATGTCCCACCAGTCTTACCAGGATTTTGCATCAGATGATATTAATTGAAAGGGAATAATGATCATCCATTAATCAATTAATTCATTAATTATTGTAATAGAAAAATATTTTCCCTACCTTCTTTGCAGATCTAAACGTAGTGGTTGTCAGTGAAATTTTTACTAATCACCCATCCTTGAATGTAAGCAAAAGTGACAGATCCAGATAGGTTTTATGGGGACGATGAGAGGGAAAGGGCTAGGAACGGGAAGGAAGCGACGTGGACTTAATTAAGGTACAACCACACATTTGCCTAGTGTGAAAATGGGAGACCACGGAAAACATTTTCAGGGCTGCCAATAGCTTGGTTCGAAAACCTTATCTCCCGAATGCAAGCTGACAGGTACTTGAGTCATAATCATTTTAAATGATGATGAAATTTGTATTTTGAAGACAATTGTACAAGGGGCGATCAAAAAGTTTCCGTTCGACGGCTGTACAGTCCTGAATCATGATGCCAATCAGGCACAAGCATTGAGGTACTCGTCTCACCGACGCACCAGGTTGAAGACGCCCGTGTGGTAAAACACCGTGTTCTGCTGCACATCCTCGTCCGACGGGAAGCGTCGACACTTCAAGGCGTTTTGAGGGTACCGAAGTCGTGATAATCGCATGGGGAGAGGTCAAGAATATAGGACCCTGGCTTGTTGTTGTTGTTGTCCGTATTGGATGAGGCTGGCCTCCAGATCGACCAGCGTCTTGTGTCGACCCTCACACACAGTCTTTATTCCTCGATGGCTGTCCACCGGAGTTTGTCCCTCGGCAGCCAAGAACAGAATAACAGCACGTTGGTCCTGTTTGGACGCATTTGGCAATAACGTGCCCAAAGATCACATGGCCGCATTTAAAGCACGCATCTCGGTACTACACGACTTCCACACTAATCCCCTTGCCTACATGTCCATGTTTATATTCCCGCATAGGAGTCGCGCTACGTTGCATGTCTGCTGCAGCAACACCATGCACTGACCAGGTCAAGTGGATGACGATAGAATAATATACGCGGTAAAAGGCTGCGATGAATTTCCCACTATTGTACTGTGTTGACGGTTCCGACTTTTGGAATCGAACCGCAACCAAGAATAAGAAGAAGATGTCGATGATGATGATGCTTTTGGTTTAAAGGGGCCCAATATTTCGGTCAGCAGCCCCTAATGGTACGAAATGAGACGAAAGATAATAACAACTTAAAATTCAGAAATTTATCCACTCACCAGAAAATCAAAACTTGATGATGAAGAATGAATGGATGAACTTGAATGTAAAATAATCAGCGGATACAACGGACATTATTCCAAGTTTAAAAAATTCCAAAATCAATGGACTGACTAGAATTCAAAAAGACGACGATGAGCAATGATTTTGAACTTAAAACAATGATATATACTGACCAAGGGCTACTTCCAAAGGACAATCCTGATTCGATGATGCTTGTGGCCTAAAGGGGTACAACATCTAAGTCAACAGCCCCTCATAATGGGACTTAGAACCATGGTGATTCTAACACAGGGCCACTCAAATGCCCAAAATCACACGCGTGCAAATCGAGGCGCAAGAGCTCCGTGCACTGTGCATCGGTCCTGCAAGGCACAGCTCGGACCAACGCTTCGTGTCTGGGCTACTCGGATAAGCTCGGCTCTACTCAACTCAACTCAGCTCGGATTTGGAGCGCTACGGAGCAAGTGGGGAAGAGGGAGACAGGGGGAGCGAGCGAGACAGGCATGAGGAAAGAGAGAGTAGGTAAGCGCTATTGCCCCAAATCGAGAAGTGGGGGTCTGCACCCTGGTCAACCAAGAGAAGTCGTCTTTTGCACCCTGAGAGGCCCTGTTCTAACATAATGGTGGCACTCATATGCAAAGCAAACCCATGGCGTATCTCGCATCACAGGGATCCGTAATATTCCGAGGTGTTCCTCACATAGCGGGTACTAGTTACACAAAACCCAGACCCAGGGTTTCGCTCATATCGTGGTACTAATCACAGGCGACTCCCATACACCCGGTATTCTTTGAAATGCAGATCCATGATATCCACAACCAGATAATATAACACCCCAGCGAGTATAGCTTTTTTCTTTTTTTTCCTTGGGGTGTCCCAGCCGAACCTACATAGAGGGGAGCCTCCGTCATAGTGGCGGATAATACACACGGGTACTGTAAACGTATAGTGATCCATACACAGACCCATGGTATTCCACACAAAGTCTTACTATTCGCAAGCAAATTGGACTCATGCTGTTCCACGCGTGATGGTGCTAATCACAGGCAATCTCATGGTTCAAATATCAGCCTCCCTTGGCCACCCCTTTTAGTTGCCTCTTACGACATGGAGGGGGTACCGCAGGTTTATTCTTTGTCTGCGTCTCCCACCTATAGCGGGTTGTGTATTTGGTCCGCAAGAGCTATTTTATTTCGATCAAGTCCGTCGGCTAGCCGGTTAGGACCCTTTATCCGCCACCTGCGACGCGCCACTTGGGAGTATCAACTCTCCTCCTGCTACGACAGCGTAGTAAGTTCATAACCAAGAATAATAAAAATGCTTTCAATAAGCTTTGTAGTACCTGTTAACTAAGGGGTGGAATATTTTGTCAATGATATTCTGGTTTGCAGAAAACACTCAGCAAAAGCAAAAAAAAAAAAAAAAAAAAAAAGAAATGTTCCTTTATCCTCCTCACCTCTGTAGTGCCGTCAGGAAAGAAGAGATCTTCCCAGTAAAATTCTTAATCCTTCATTAAAAGTGTGGATTACATTTTTTTAGAGGATCCACTTCCTTAATTGAAAATGCTGTTCAATTAGCGTATAATAAAAGGGAAATTAATGGTCTTGGCGGATTATTGTAGAACTCCACTTTCCTTTGTTTGAATTAAAGAACGGATATTTCAATGGGCTATCCACTCTACAAAAATTCAATATTGCTTAACTCGAGCTTGTTCACGTTGTATTTATTATAATTGAAATTCCAGGCACTTAGCTCTGTTTTCATTAGCGGTTATCTATCAGTTCTACCCGTCGTTCCAAACCATCTCCACCTCTACCAATAATTTAGAACAACACAGAGCAAATAAACAATTAAAAAATTATGGACAATGTTGTTAATTTCAGATTTATCTGAAGTTGGACAGGTTTTAATTGAAGATATATACTTCTAGATTCGGCTTTTAAAAGATGCCCGCATGCCAAACCAGTCCTAAATTGAAAAATTCACACGTAATTATAAATGTCGATAAGAATCTCCTGATGGACTTTGAAATAAACTGTTGAATCAGCAGAACCGGTTTTTGAATGAGCTAGTGCCACCCAGACACTTAAATTTCTCGACAAACGTAAGACTTACGCCATTGTTATCAAGTGGTAACTGTACGGCAGGGTTTCCCCGAATGCCATTATTTCGGATTTTGTCAAACTGATTTTGAGTCCAAATCTATCACTATAGCACAACTATTAAAATTAATAGATCGTTTGTAGTGACCGGCGCCAGGTAATGGAATTCCCTGCCAGCTCAGGTCAGAGAAACTACCTCTTTACAAAGATTTAAGGTCACCTGCCGAGACTACCTGCTGAATACAGCTGATTGAATGGTTGAATTATGAATGTTAGCGCGCCTGAGCATTAGTCATTATTATTAGGAGCTTTTAATATTAATTAGTTTTAGTATTAACTTAGGAATGTATTTAAATTTATTATTTAATTTTTGCAGTTTTAACTATTTTGAATATCATTGTATTTTATTTAAGATTTTGATTAGTATGTGGTTAAGTGGAAGAGACGACCTCGAGCCCTAACTTCGCCACTGAAAAAGGCATAAATAAATAAATAAATAAATAAGTTAATTAATTAATTAAGTACGTCCTTAAGTATTTTCGTCACGTTTTCATGTGGAGAATCTTTCTTTCTTGTACAATTAATACAAAATTCGGACCTAATCCGTCACCATTCAGTCCAAAGACAAATCTGTTGTGAAGAATATAGTTGCTTGCACCGATGTCTTGTATGCGGAATGCTATTTCTGCTCCTTCGCGAAGTCATTTGCCGCCAATATAACTCTCAACAATAACTTCCGCTACCTGAGATTGGCGTAAAGTGTTGTCCCATAAATCGAAACACCTCATGAGCATTAATTTCGACACAGAACTACTCTGTTTTAATGGACGTAGAATTACTACAACTAAATTGTTTACATTCCTCCACTGAAGGGGGAGGTGGGCCTCTTAGATGGTGACGCTTGCGGTTGTCATGGAGATGTACAGGGAGGATGAGGAGGTCAGTGGCCGTGGCATATATTAGGAACTGTACCAGCGTTTGTTTTAGTACAGGATAATGGAAAACCAGGTGCAAAACTATTCTCAGGACAGCCCACGGTGGTGACCAGCTCCGCTCCGTCTCCTGAATGCAGAGCTGCGGAGGCACGGCCAGAGACCTACTCAGCGTTGGTCATGTTATCCCTCCAGGTCGCATTAATCACTCCCAGGAACACCACATTTGAGAAGCCACAAGACGTTTGACATCAACTGTGTTCATTGCCTAGGTGTCTGAGGAATGAAATAAATATGTCGAAAAAATGCATGCAGAATACTCATACGACGGAAGAGACTGAGCCAGCTGGTCCTTTGGAACTTCCTCGTCTGGATAAAAGCACTCTTAGATTTTACAATCCTACTTTTAATTTTGGCTGCATATCTTCCATCATCAGTTATATTCTAGCCTAAGTTACATACGGTCGTCACTTGTTCGATTTTCATTATCTGGGAATGGCAAATTAAGAAACCTCCTGTGCATCGATTTCACCAGAGATCTACTTTGTTTTGCTAGACGTAGAATTTACTACTACTACTACTACTACTACTACTACTACTACTACTACTACTACTACTACTCCTCCTCAGTGTTTTCATTCAGGGAGTTGCAGCAGCGCTATGTTTTTTATTTGAGGTGTTTATTTCTATACAGCATTATTTGCAGTTCTGTTAATCATGGATTACAGGAAGGATCGACTCCCTTCTACCAATGTCTGATCATTGACAAACGCCATTATCCTTATTATCTTCTAGCTACTTTTACTCTGATGATGATGATGATACATAACATCTAGGTCATCGGCCCCTAATGGTACGAAATGAGACGAAATGTAATGACTATTTAAAAGTCCAAAACTCATCCACTGTGCAGAATTCAAAACGTGATGATGAAAAATTAATGGATAAATATGAATTTATAATAATGAGCGGATCACAATATTGAAAGTTAAAATAATTTCAAAATTAATACACTGACTAGAATTAAAAAAACAGAAGATGAACAATGGTTATGAAGTTGAAACAATCAGTGGATTCGACCTGCAATGCACCACCTTCCGCGTAACTATCTTAAAACAAGAGTATACACTAACCAAGCTCTGCTTCCAGAGCACAATCCTGAATCGATGATGCTTGCTGCCTAAAGGGGTCCAAAATCCAGATCAACGGCCCCTCATAATGGTACTTATCGCTAGTAAAGTAAGAACCATGGTATTTCTCGTGTAGCGGTACTAATCATGAATAACGTAGACACATTGTGGTACTGCTTACAGGTAATGTAATACGCACAGGTAACGCAGACCTACCTTGTTTTTCACATTATGGAGCCACTCACATGCAAAGAAAACCCACGGTGTTCCTCACATAGGTGTACTAATCACGAGTACTGTAAACCGGTACTGATTCATCCTCTGTTCCTACTAATTGCAAACCTCTTGTGTACCTAACATTGTGGTACTACTCGCAAGTAAAGGCGACCCACGGTGTTCCCCCCGTGATGGTACTAATTACAAGTATTACATGGTTCTAATTCAATCATCCCTTGGTCGCCCCTTTTAGTCGCCACCTATACAGGCAGGGGATATCGTGGGTATATTCTTCGCCTGAGTTTCCCCACCCACTGGTGGTCGTCTACTCTGAACTTTCTATCTTCTAGTACTACTTCCATCATTATATCTCTGAAAGCATTGGGAAGCTGCTAAGGTAGTGCTCCCCGGTCGTACTTGGAATGCTATTACGGCTACATGACTTTTGTAAAAGTCTCACAAGAGAGTGGTGGGTTCGCTGTTCCAATCCACAGGAAAGTAACTACAATTTAAACACTTATACCACAGAGGTTCCCCACAGCCACCAATAGACTGTTCGCCAGGACACGGACCCCCAGCCTTATATACTAAAGCCGGCGGCGCTGGGGTGTTGAAATCGAGGCATCCCCTACCACCGAGTCTACCTGCAGGGCGTATGCCGAGCACTTTGTGAGTGCACAATATAACAATGATGCTCACATAACAAACAATTCGCTGAGGGCCCACAACAAAGCTTGAGCTTCATGCTGGTCCCTGCCCACGGTAGTCGCAGGAACCAGAGCCTTCAGCGCCTCGGCGAGACGAATAACGCGAGGAAGTTCCGGCATGGGTAGAGACTTTCCGTATGACGCTAGGGCCAAGGAGCGTCAATCGTAGACGTTGCGTAGTTCCAGCTGCCGCAGTTGGGTGACCTCCCAATGCAAATCGTCTTGGCGCTGGGATATCTGTTGGACGGCAGCTAAGATGTCCGCTAGTGTGGGTTGTTCTTGTGCCATGTTCTCCTGGGACGCCAGGTTCTGCTGTGACTTGGATCTGGTGCGTAGCAGGACGTGGCCGCGTGTACCCGGCTGCTGTTGGTGCTGCAGCGACTGGAGCTTTGCTGGTTTGCCAGCTGTGTGTCGGGTCACGGGATCACACGAGCCCGTGAACGCCCTGGTAATGACAAACAAGTGCAAAGTACACGATACTGCATGACGGGAACAAGGTTCTTGTACACTGGTTACGTATTTACGAAGTTGTATTTCCCGACTGACTCTACGTTTTCATTTGAATCACGCCGCACTCTAGCTGATCATAACATCGTTGTGAATTACAAAGTTGGGCGTGTTGCATAACTTGAAGGGTATGGGGAATATGAGCACAATTCCTGTGTGATCATGGTACACTAGCCAGCTCCCAGCGACTTCCAATAAAATGTTTCTCAAATCCCAGAGATGGCAGCATTTATCGCGATGTGTGTGGAAATGGCTAAGGCACAGGGATGTTATCAAGGAGTGGTTAACTTACCAACTGCAGGGCGCTGTTTTTGTCATTAGCAGGTGTACCACAATATTGCTTAATGAACCAACAAGGCTTTTAGCTAACTACCTGCTTACAAAATACTGTCGATTTATCATTTCAACTTGTATAGTTGGAAATGTAATTTTTTAACCTGCTGGGGGTCTCGTTACGGTCTCATAGACCGGACATATACACTTATTTACTCTTTCGAAATAGTTTCACGATAAAAAAGCTTCCACCATCCCTGTACATTTAAATGGACTCTTCCACTACACGTGTTCCCGTTCGCTGTTCCCTGTACTGTCACCAGTCAGTCAGTGGGAAAGCTTTACGCCTAACGTTTTCCGTCTGCGGTCTTTGCGGTATAGAAGTGTCTTCCGAGTTCCATGAATATATTTTAATTCAATCAAACAACGTATTTTGCTACAAAAACTGGTATTATGTTTCATTAATATGCACTTTTTTTAATAAGACAACGTGTTTTGCCATAACTAGCATATTGCTTCATGGATAGTCAGGCTGCTCAGACGGTTGAGGTACTGGCCTTCTGACCCCAACTTGGCAGGTTCGATCCTGGCTCAGTCCGATGATATTTCAAGATGCTCAAATACGCCAGCCTTGTGTGGATAGATTTACCGGCACGTAAAATATCTCCTGCGAAACCGAATTCCGGCACTTCACCGCCTCTGAAAACCGTAAAAATAGTTAGTGGGACGTAAAGTGAATAATGTTATTATTATTATTATGATTCATGGATACATTTTTACTTAAAAATATGTGTTTTGCGAGAAAATTCATATTTCGTTCGTTCGTGTTTGTTTGTTTGTTTCTTTCTTTCTTAATCCGTTTACACTCCAAGGTTGTTTTTTACCCGCGGAATCACCGAAGGATCCCACCTCTACCACCTCAAGGGCAGTGTCCAGGAGCGTGAGACTTTTAGTCTGCGGATACAACTGTGGAGGAGGACCAGTACCTTGTCCAGGTAGCCTCACCTGCTATGCTGAACAGGGGATTTGTTGGGGGATGGTAGAATAGACAGGGAAGAGGGAAGGAATCGGCCGTGCCTTAAGTTCGGTACCATACCGGCATTTGCCTCGAGGAAAAGTGGGAAACCGCGGAAAACCACTTAGAGGATGGCTGAGGTGGGAATCAAACACCCCTCTACTCATTTGACCTCCCGAGGCTGCGTGTACCCCGTTCCAGCCCTTGTACCACTTTTCAAATTTCGGGCCAGTGCCTGGAATCGAATCCGGGCCTCCGGGGGTGGCAGCTAAACATAGTAACCACTACACCACAGAGGTGACGTATTTTGCTCAATGGATATATTTTTCCTTAATAATACAACTTGTTTTGCTACAAAAACCAGTATTTTATTTCATGAATATAGTTTTCTTACACAATACAATGCGTTTTGCTATACTTTCCGATCAAATTGACCGTCCGCGACCCATTACGCAACTTTTTTGACGCGACCCCTCGCGGGTTAATTACAATTCCTACAACTGTGGTGTCAGCCCTTCAGTAAGGCGGAAGTACATATTCATTGAAGTAGAGGGCAGGGTGTGTTTTAGAGAGATATTACCAGTATGAATGTTATTCTTAAATTGTCGATGTTAACTTCATGTATGTATTCGTGACGATTAATTCAAAAATATGATTGACAATATAAACTAACTGGTCTCTCGTTAACGTATTAACTGGACTAAAGAACAACTTATACATGGGTTTTTTAAAAAATAAACTGACTGTTCTGTGATTATAAGGACGCGAAACCACTGACTATACACACAGTTCACTATGTTACAAAGCAACCTAGTTATCCATATACATGATTCAGACATTGTTATGAGATCCCTTACAATATTGCCAACGGCCGTAGCCGTGTTGAAACACCGGATGCTGTGAGATCTCCGTGGTCAAGAGTTGGATGGGTTGCCACGCGCTGTTGGCGGGGGCTAAGGGAATGGAGGAGCGGAAAGGAACTGGCCACCCTACCGCACGTAAACTCCGGCTCAGGAACACCTCTGCGGAGGTTCGGACCTGTCTTCGGGCAGAATAACCCTTACCTTACCCTTACAATATTCAGCTATATCACACAAAACTTGGCGGAACATTTTTTTCATATATTACTGAAAACAAATTTCCACATGATGCAGGAATGAATATCCTTCTCACCGCGTAAGAGTCTAGTTAAGAGGTTCCACTTGAAATTAGATTGAGAGTCAGGTAGTCAGCACTTGGCGCAAAACAGACAGCACTCTGTGAAACTAGAAATCTTCGTAGCAGACTCAAGTAGAAGTTGAGAGGTGTTGTGTCTGCGGTGACATTCAGGTCAGCTGAGCTATGCGGCTAAGTCCACTTGTTGTGGTCGAGGTTGAAGGGTTCATTATCCTGGTCTGCACTTCATAGTCTCCATAATAGAAGCTCCGTCACGTCCGTGACTCTCTAAACTCTCCAAAGTTGTCTCTACCAGTACTAGAACAATGCAACATTATGATCCCCTACAGAATTAACACAGTCCTGTCAAGACCAGGACTAGAACACTGTAACATTACCATCCTCTACAATACTAACACAGCCATGTCTAGACCAGGACTAGAACACTGTAACATTACCATCCCCTATAATAATAACAGAGTCATGTCTAGACCAGGACTAGAACACTGTAACATTACCATCCTCTACAATACTAACAGAATCATGTCTAGACCAGGACTAGAACACTGTAACATTACCATCCTCTACAATACTAACACAGCCATGTCTAGACCAGCACTAGAACACTGTAACATTACCATCTTCTACAATACTAACACAGCCATGTCTAGACCAGGACTAGAACACTGTAACATTACCATCCCCTACAATAATAACAGAATCATGTCTAGACCAGGACTAGAACACTGTAACATTACCATCTTCTACAATACTAACACAGTCATGTCTAGACCAGGACTAGAACACTGTAACATTACCATCCTCTACAATACTAACAGAATCATGTCTAGACCAGGACTAGAACACTGTAACATTACCATCCTCTACAATACTAACACAGCCATGTCTAGACCAGGACTAGAACACTGTAACATTACCATCCTCTACTATACTAACACAGTCATGTCTAGACCAGGACTAGAACACTGTAACATTACCATCCCCTATAATAATAACAGAATCATGTCTAGACCAGGACTAGAACACTGTAACATTACCATCCTCTACAATACTAACAGAGTCATGTCTAGACCAGGACTAGAACACTGTAACATTACCATCCTCTACAATACTAACAGAGTCATGTCTAGACCAGGACTAGAACACTGTAACATTACCATCTTCTACAATACTAACAGAGTCATGTCTAGACCAGGACTAGAACACTGTAACATTACCATCTACTACAATACTAACAGAGTCATGTCTAGACCAGAACTAGAACACTGTAACATTACCATCCTCTACAATACTAACAGAGTCATGTCTAGACCAGGACTAGAACACTGTAACATTACCATCTTCTACAATACTAACAGAGTCATGTCTAGACCAGGACTAGAACACTGTAACATTACCATCCTCTACAATACTAACAGAATCATGTCTAGACCAGGACTAGAACACTGTAACATTACCATCCTCTACAATACTAACAGAGTCATGTCTAGACCAGGACTAGAACACTGTAACATTACCATCCTCTACAATACTAACACAGTTATGTCTAGACCAGGATTAGAACACTGTAACATTACCATCTTCTACAATACTAACACAGTCATGTCTAGACCAGGACTAGAACACTGTAACATTACCATCCTCTACAATACTAACAGAGTCATGTCTAGACCAGGACTAGAACACTGTAACATTACCATCCTCTACAATACTAACAGAGTCATGTCTAGACCAGGACTAGAACACTGTAACATTACCATCCTCTACAATACTAACACAGTTATGTCTAGACCAGGATTAGAACACTGTAACATTACCATCTTCTACAATACTAACAGAGTCATGTCTAGACCAGGACTAGAACACTGTAACATTACCATCCTCTACAATACTAACAGAGTCATGTCTAGACCAGGACTAGAACACTGTAACATTACCATCCTCTACAATACTAACAGAGTCATGTCTAGACCAGGACTAGAACACTGTAACATTACCATCCTCTACAATACTAACAGAGTCATGTCTAGACCAGGACTAGAACACTGTAACATTACCATCCTCTACAATACTAACAGAGTCATGTCTAGACCAGGACTAGAACACTGTAACATTACCATCCTCTACAATACTAACAGAGTCATGTCTAGACCAGGACTAGAACACTGTAACATTACCATCCCCTACAATACTAACAGAGTCATGTCTAGACCAGGACTAGAACACTGTAACATTACCATCTTCTACAATACTAACAGAGTCATGTCTAGACCAGAACTAGAACACTGTAACATTACCATCTCCTACAATACTAACAGAGTCATGTCTAGACCAGCACTAGAACACTGTAACATTACCATCTCCTACAATACTAACAGAGTCATGTCTAGACCAGAACTAGAACACTGTAACATTACCATCTTCTACAATACTAACAGAGTCATGTCTAGACCAGAACTAGAACACTGTAACATTACCATCTCCTACAATACTAACAGAGTCATGTCTAGACCAGAACTAGAACACTGTAACATTACCATCTCCTACAATACTAACAGAGTCATGTCTAGACCAGCACTAGAACACTGTAACATTACCATCCTCTACAATACTAACAGAATCATGTCTAGACCAGGACTAGAACACTGTAACATTACCATCCTCTACAATACTAACAGAGTCATGTCTAGACCAGGACTAGAACACTGTAACATTACCATCCTCTACAATACTAACACAGTTATGTCTAGACCAGGACTAGAACACTGTAACATTACCATCCTCTACAATACTAACATAGTCATGTCTAGACCAGGACTAGAACACTGTAACATTACCATCTTCTACAATACTAACACAGTCATGTCTAGACCAGCACTAGAAAAGTGTAACATTACCATCCTCTACAATACTAACATAGTCATGTCTAGACCAGGACTAGAACACTGTAACATTACCATCCTCTACAATACTAACACAGTTATGTCTAGACCAGGACTAGAACACTGTAACATTACCATCTTCTACAATACTAACACAGTCATGTCTAGACCAGGACTAGAACACTGTAACATTACCATCCTCTACAATACTAACATAGTCATGTCTAGACCAGGACTAGAACACTGTAACATTACCATCCTCTACAATACTAACACAGTTATGTCTAGACCAGGACTAGAACACTGTAACATTACCATCTTCTACAATACTAACACAGTCATGTCTAGACCAGAGGCAAAATACAGTAACATTACCATCCTCTAGTCTAGCCATGACTGTAGGTGTATTTTATACGATGGTAATATTTCAGTGGTATATTCCTGGGATCGAAACGACTAGTTAGGGACGGAGAAATGCTCTTTTATGTATTTAAGATTTGAATTAAATATCATCTTCCAGTTTATTTCGAAACCATTTGAATTGTGTATAGGCACTACACAAAGGTTTTCTCTAGCTCCGATAGAAATTCAATGTAATAAATTCAAATTCTCGCTCCCAATTTATATCTGTATCTACCTGCCTCTTCACATCACATATTTCTTCCTTCATTCCTTCACCTTCAAGTCTCTGTATGCCACCTACCCCTTTACATTCTTCTACTTGTGTCCGTCTACAAATCCCTCTTTTTCTCCATTCTACTGCATTTCGGTTCCTTCTCTTTCACCTTCGCCAGTATGAGTCGGCCTAGCTTATACGGTGGAGCCCTGATCTTCTAAGCCCAATTTGGCAGGTCCAAACCTGGTCAGTGCGATGGAATTTGAAGGTGCTCAAATACATCAGCCTCGTGTCGGTAGATTTAGTGGCACGTTAAAAAACACCTACGGAACAAAATTCCGGCAAAACTGTGTCTCCAAAAACCGTGAAGGTAGTAAGACGTAAAATCAATGACACCATTTATCGTTTAGCCCTTCAAATATCCTTCCTTCATCCACTTTCTTTTGCATCTCCTAATTTACTTTTCTTACTAAAACCCATTATTTTACCACCTAACCAATACATAACTTTTCATTGATTAGTATTAGTTTCGGCCGATATGGCGGCTATCCTCATTTATTCACAAGAAGACATTGTTAGATAAGGACATAATAAAATTCCAAATAACTCAGTAAAACAAGTGCAATTTGGTTAAGTCCCAAGACTATTGGACCATAGATGATAACAAAAACACATAATACATAAACATTAATAATGTTTATATCAGTCTGCATCTATTTCTTAACATTTGATCAGATAAAATGATAGTCTAATGAAGTTGGATCCCAACAGATCAGGAAATATAAATAATCATAAAAGTAAGCACACACACAACTTTTGTAAAAAGTTTACGAATGCAAGGGGTTCCATTAGAAGTGTAGCGCTGAGGAACACGCTGCGAGCGACTGTCCAGTTTTTATAGCTTAATATTCTGACGTAACCTGCCTGCTGGCAGTGGTGCCCCTCTGAAAAGAGCGAGTTGTGAGAACATGCTTATTAGGAACTACACTGCTTATTATGCATTTCTCGTGAACAAAAAATGTATTGTTTAAAAGAAGCATTGTCGAATTTTAATAGGTCACTATTCTGATTGTTGAACGACATGAGAATCTGTTGTGTGTTATATACCAGGCGGCCCGCGAGCGCCGTACATTCTATTTATAAATGTCCCGCAAACATTAATGATGAATGGGATGTCTACTAACTGATTTTCAGAGGGGCACCAATGCCAGCAGGCAGGTTACGTCACAATATTAAGCTATAACAAGTGGACAGTCGTTCGCAGCGTGTTCCTCAGCGCTATCCTCCTAATGGAACCCCTTGCATTCGTAAACTTCGTTTTCGGCCGCACAGTGCTAGGCTGGTGTTTGGTACAGCAGCACTACATTTGCTGTCTACATATCGGCAATGGCTAGTGTGTCCATCAAAGACGAATAAACAGACATCATTTTAATCTACGGAGAATCTGGTGAGGATGCAGCCGAAGCTCGTAGATGGTATGCACCGGAGTTTCCAAACAGATGGCTTCCTTCTACACGTGTACTTCGCCGAACAGTATTAGCTTTTGTTTAAAAAAAAGCACTCTTTTATGAAGTGTAATGTCTATACGTATATAAATTAATAAGTTATTATATTTTCTTTTCTGCATCTTTGGCGTATTCACAAATGCACCCTATTATGAAACGTGTGCAGTAAAATGACTGTTAATGTTTCACAACATGCGAAATACAGCACGCTGTAGCGCTCCTTCGAAAACAAGCCATTAGGCATCCCATGCATCACTAGTTCATGCGGGAAATTTGTAAGTGGAACATAAGGCGCTTGCGGGCCGCCTGGTATATTCTTAAAAAAGATGGATCGATCTTCTTTAAGTTATAAATGCTGTACTATTCGCTAAGGGATATCCCGATGTTCAAGAAAACTAACAATGAAGTTTATTGGCTACAGGCATTTCTCAATGTCACTTCCTTTCACACTCTTTTCTTTCTTCTTTTTTCCCGCGAATTTGTCTTGTTTTCTATCCTAAAAAGTACAGTTTCAGGTTTATGTCGTGTTGTGCATTAAAAAACTTTGTTTGCAAGTTTGGTTTCCGTTCATTGTTACTGCAATGACAAAAGTAAGAATTGTTTGCCTATAGGTGTCCTAACGAATACCACTGCCTGTAATGAACCAGTGAGGAATTACCAACAACTGCATCATAATAACGACTTCGATATAGAGTAGTAATTCACAATAGAAAACATTTATTTCAGAAAGTCTTACACATACCACTGCGTCATTAGAGTGTTAAGGTACATAACAACTGAAGTATTGTTGTGAATTTCTTTATTACCCTTTCATGTTGGTTACCCATTCTGCGGAAATGAACTTGGGAACTTTCTAATGGACTCTCTAGAATGTTTCTTCAATATTATGTTCAATTTTCATTGGAATTACTCATTAAATTGCCGTCTAATGCCGTGAGATAATAAGATCGAGTTACTCCCTGGTGCCAAAACGTTCACAGGCTTAACCAAGCAAATGATCGCTGAAATGAGGATGTATTTATGATGTACCAGGTTAACTTATTATGTATATTAGGTGAAATATTGCGACCCCATATGGGACCGTATTGGTCATTACGAATTGTACATATGGGGTCGCACTTATACAGTAGGTACTGTCCCGACGCTTGTTCATACTTACCTTTCCTTTGCAGGGACGCATTTTATACTGTTCATTATGAAAGACGTGTTAGCCTGTTTATACTAGAGCCGTAAAAAGTACGATCCGCGATTATAGGTCAGGAAATGTTTGTAAATGACTATCTTCCGATTTGAAGTTAAGAAATTTTTGTATAAAATGGTGTAGTGAAAATCATGTGAATTTGGTAAATTAGGATGTAAGAGAATAATATTATAAGAAGAATTAGTAGTTATGGAATACTGAATAAGTATATACACTGACTGACAGAGCAAATGCAACACCAAGAAGGAGTGGTCAGAACTTTATGCCAATTGCAGGGTAGACTGACGTCACTGAGGTATGCTCATGATGTGAAATGCGCCGCTGTGCTGCGCACGTAGCGAACGATAAATGGGGCACGGCGTTGGCGAATGGCCCACTTCGTACCGTGATTTCTCAACCGACAGTCATTGTAGAACGTGTTGTCGTGTGCCAGAGGACACGTGTATAGCTAAGAATGCCAGGCCGCCGTCAACGGAGGCATTTCCAGCAGACAGACGACTTTACGAGGGGTATGGTGATCGGGCTGAGAAGGGCAGGTTGGTCGCTTCGTCAAATCGCAGCCGATACCCATAGGGATGTGTCCACGGTGCAGCGCCTGTGGCGAAGATGGTTGGCGCAGGGACATGTGCACGCGTGGATCGGCGCATCCGCCGCCAAGCGGTGGCAGCCCCGCACGCCACGTCAACCGCCATTCTTCAGCATGTGCAAGACACCCTGGCTGTTCCAATATCGACCAGAACAATTTCCCGTCGATTGGTTGAAGGAGGCCTGCACTCCCGGCGTCCGCTCAGAAGTCTACCATTGACTCCACATCACAGACGTGCACGCCTGGCATGGTGCCGGGCTAGAGCGACTTGGATGAGGGAATGGCGGAACGTCGTGTTCTCCGATGAGTCACGCTTCTGTTCTGTCAGTGATAGTCACCGCAGACGAGTGTGGCTTCGGCGTGGAGAAAGGTCAAATCCGGCAGTAACTGTGGAGCGCCCTACCGCTAGACAACGCGGCATCATGGTTTGGGGCGCTATTGCGTATGATTCCACGTCACCTCTAGTGCGTATTCAAGGCACGTTAAATGCCCACCGCTACGTGCAGCATGTGCTGCGGCCGGTGGCACTCCCGTACCTTCAGGGGCTGCCCAATGCTCTGTTTCAGCAGGATAATGCCCGCCCACACACTGCTCGCATCTCCCAACACGCTCTACGAGGTGTGCAGATGCTTCCGTGGCCAGCGTACTCTCCGGATCTCTCACCAATCGAACATGTGTGGGATCTCATTGGACGCCGTTTGCAAACTCTGCCCCAGCCTCGTACGGACGACCAACTGTGACAAATGGTTGACAGAGAATGGAGAACCATCCCTCAGGACACCATCCGCACTCTTATTGACTCTGTACCTCGACGTGTTTCTGCGTGCATCGCCGCTCGCGGTGGTCCTACATCCTACTGAGTCGATGCCGTGCGCATTGTGTAACCTGCATATCGGTTTGAAATAAACATCAATTATTCGTCCGTGCCGTCTCTGTTTTTTCCCCAACTTTCATCCCTTTCGAACCACTCCTTCTTGGTGTTGCATTTGCTCTGTCAGTCAGTGTATTTAAGTTTGTATAACTCTTAACTTGGCTAAAAGAACCTAGCAGCGATGATTGTGGAACATGGGAACCAGTGACTATGTCGTCGAGGACAGCTGCCTTGGAAACAGTGGCGATGTGTATGCTGGAGATTGTAATTCATCAATGCAGTGGATGAACGTGCGACATCGCTATTTGCTCTGAACTGGGTTCCAAATCACTGTAACTGTATACTTCGTTTACATCGTCATTTTCCAGACTATCTGCACTAAGTCTTCTACTGCTCGAAATCAGTCGTAGTGATTTGGAGAAAAAGGAGAGTGTCGGCCTCCAGATCCCAAGACAGTGGGCTCAAACCCGGCAGAGGTAGTCGGATTTTTGAAGGGCGGAGGAAAGTCTATTCGACACTCCATGTCGTACGATGTCGGCATGTAAAAGATCTCTCGTAACACATTTGGTGTTTACCCGACAAAATTCATTAAATCTCAGCCATAGACGCCCAAGAGAGTTTCGGTTTACTCGGTCTGCCCTCTAGTGGGCCTAGAGTAAAACGGAACGACGAAATTGACGAGCAGACAGCCAAATGGCGTCAAATTGAAATGTCTGCACACGGTAGCTGAGGCCATACGATTATTACTATTATTATTATTATTATTATTATTATTATTATTATTATTATTATTAATATTATTAGAGAAAAAGGAAACTCACAGCACTGCACGCTTACGTAAACAATCCGTGCGTGAGGTAGACAATGACTTTGTTACCCTACAAAGCACTCTTGATATACCCATATGGGGTCGCGCCAAACAGGAATGGTAGGTGGACAATGCACATACTTAAATATACGACCAACATATGGCAGGAAGAGATTTTTATACAGCTTCGAAGCCCATACTTACTGCGCACCCAAATGGGTTCGCACAGTTCCCGATTTAGAACGAACGTACGACCCCATATGGGGACGTGAAACTCGAAAACATGACTACTCTCACGTACCCAAATGGGGTCGCTTGGCACTCAACGTGTTAAAATGAAGGCGACTCTTTCGTATATTGTTGTATAACTTGATGCATCCTTTTTTTTTTTTTTACTCAAACTATTCGCAACAGCAAGGCCAGTCACTCAACAAACGTTTGTTACTCCCTTGAGTCCATCATTTGTATTACTTATCAATAATGTTCGAAATTAATTAAAAAGTACCATGTTTAATGAATTATAAATATAAGCTATAATGAATCTTTCATAAGAAAAATATTATGTTAGAATTTCAAATTATAATATTGCAATCTACCGGTAACCGAATTGTAATGCGTATCGCTATGACTACCGGAATGCTTCACCTGGTCAGTTTTAAATTTCTAGTGTCCACTGTAGTAGCAAAAGTTTAAAAAACAGTTATTAAATTATTTTAATGTTATTATTATTTCCTCATTATGCCCAAATAACGAGCGCGATAATCTAATTTAACTGATGTCATTGTCTTTTTATTCTCCCAAAATCTCTTCATCTTCTCGCTGTGGCTTTTCTTGCGATCTTCTGACCAGGATTTTTTGGTGGTAACTCTTAGATCTGTCTAACACAGGGTCATTTGTGATGCCTATTTCCTGAAGATCTTTTCCAATTCGGGCAGCCAGTTTATTTTTTTTTTACTTTCAATGACAGGGCAAGGTTCAGAAATCTCTTGGTTAATCTCTGATTGCTCATTCTGAGAATAAGTCCATAAAATTTCCAATGTCTTTTCTAAATGTGTCTAAGATTTTCTCTGACTGTAGGTACAGGTCACGAGATTTCCTTATCATCCAGATTCCCCCCTGTACATACTGGTCCAAAACATTTACTTAAGTTATCTCTGTCTTGCTATTCTACATATTTAATCAATGATCTTCCCCCAATGATCAGTGTTTCAGATGCATATTGTGCTTGAGTCTTGATTACAGTGTCAGAACGTCTTAATTTTGCATTACGGGGTATATTATCTGCTCCAAGCGAGTCTGTATGAGATCTTTTGATTGTTTACTTCTCGATTCAGTCCTGAAGGTTGGATAACTTCTCCCAGGTATATGAATTTAGACACTTGGGATATTTTGTCATATTGGGTTATCATTGGTTTTCCATCTAGATACCGGAGAGATCCTTCCATGTAGTGAGTTTTCTGGTATGAGATTTGGAGTTCTGTTCTGGATGCAATTTCATGGAGTTTTTCTATGGATGTAAACGCGTCCCGTCTGTTATTACACAACAGTTTTAAGTCATCAGCGAAGGCCAAACACTGTAAATTAATTTATTTTCACGTAATCTGCCAAGGGTTATTCCATTAGCTTCTTTTTCCCCAAGTCGTAATCACTTTTCCTACAACAAGATTAAACTATAAAAGGGTCAACGCATCTCCTTGTCGGACTCCTGTTTTAACATCAAATGTTTTTGAGACAATTCCCCTAAGAATTTAACCTTGGAAAAGGTTCCTGTTAGTGTTTGCATTATTAATATTATTACTACATTATACTCAACCGAGGAGCGCGCTTGTACATATTTATCATAAAGATTCTTCTCATCCCCCCCCCCCAAAATATCTCTTCATTCGTTCGGGGGATTTTACTTGTTCCCTATCGGGCGCGTCCCGGGAGGCGGGTAAGTGTGCTTACTGAATATGTCTACAATGCCTGAGAGAAATAGCATTCCTGTCACTGACCAGAAATAGCCACAGCGAGAAAACATTTTGAGGCAACCTCTACGGTTCAGTACCTTGTCCCATTGAAGTCTATGACGATCTGGAATGATGGCAATGACAGCTAAGAAAGCCACTGCATGGGGCACTAGTAGATTTATTATTATTATGATGTCTGATTCAACTTAAAAGAAGGATTGGGGTCGAATAATTCACCCCTAATTATTATCGCATGAGAAGCGGCAAAACAACTGGTATGCTGGATATATTACAGCAATTACTTTTTCTCTTTAGTTTTCGCTAGCCGGTGTACTTGTGCTTCGCTACGGAATTCTGCTTTGTACACAGAATTATACTTTAAGTATTAAAACATTAAACTAGAGAACTCGCACTCTTCCGCAGCATTCATTATAAATACGTCAGATAACTCGCCTTGTTATGCCCGCCCTAGTCATGTTGTTTTGTCCGCTTTTTTTCAATTATTTTATGAACTTTTAATAGGGAGCGCGTTATGGTATGCCGCAGTTCGTAGTCAGAATTCATCCATTCTGACGTCATCATGTCGTCTATTTGGTATCATATCTATCCATATATTCGCTTCGTTTTTGTCCTGCAGTTCTTGATGTAAAGCTTGGTATTATGTCGTAGAAGGCAACGATATTTTAAATCGCAGTTCTATATAGAACGGTTGTCTTGTGAGCCCATAGGTTAGTCTTGAAGGAGCATTTTTTACCAGGCAGAGAATTGTTTTAAGATACATGGCCTTCACGTTTTGTAGTGCAATTACGTTATCTTCCTGTAGGTGTTCCCAGGCGTATGCCATGATCGGGTCAAATTTTAAGCAGACTGTTTGCTCTTAGCAGCATGTAAGCTATTAGGAACACACTACCATCTGTTGCATATATTCAGAAGATGGGTAATGTTTTAAAATCAAACGCTATCTAGCATGGAATAGTATTATAGACATGATGTGAGCTTTTGGGCTTATGGTGTGTCAAGAAAAACAAGCATTCTGATTCACTCACTTGGTACAGATCTTAAGGAAAATGAGTTACAGGTATATTTTCATGTTTGGAAACAAACGTTATACCATTCAAACAATTTCATTTAATTCTGTAGAGAGAAACATTTTCACTTAAATAATGTATTATTCATAATATAAAAAGTTCACCCTCAATCTATATTCCGATCAATAGCCGCCGTTATTAGGGAATCGAAATGATCGGCCACTTTATCAGTTAATATGAACAACATTTATTTTCTTTGATGAGTTAAAATTCAAGATTAAAAATGCCAACAATCAGGTGGATTTCCTCTTTCAAATTTTATTGGATAAAGAAAATCCATTACATGGTATTTAAGTTCAGGGGATACAAATGGTGTCCATCAACCGGCAATGAATTTTTTAACACCGAGTCCGCTATGGTCTTACTAATGGTGTCCGGGATTTTGTTTATTCTTCGGAAGTTCAGTGTTTCCTTAGTAATTGTATGTCTATAGCGTCAATCATGAGCCCAATGACTTCCCATTTTGTAATCTTATACTTCTTTCCGAGATCGTCACAGCATGAGCTTAAATAATTGGTAGAAACTTCACAATTTTGTACACCTTCTTCTAGAATGTAACTCACTTTCAAATATTTTTAAACAGAATAGTAATCCTCAACATGGACTGAATCTAACAGAATATAAGATGTGATATTTTTTATATATACCTTTCATAAAATTCAAAATTTAGGAATTTTTTAAACTGTTCATCCTTGAGGTACATTTTGATCGTAGTATTATTTATTTACTCCTATACTTAATTCCATTCTACATTTAATAATCTTTAATTTGACACATCAGTGGATTGTATAACTTAAAATTTGAGGTCACTATGACTTGTGTAGAATTGACTGAATGGTCAGCGTTCAGGATTTCTGTTTAGAGGGTCCCGGATTCCATTCCCGGCCGGGTCGGAGATTATAACATGTTGAGTGCCACAGCAAACACCAGTGAATATTTTTAAATTTTATGATAAGCCATGGCGGATACAGGTGTCCACTTGCAGAGGGTAAAAGTGAAGTTTTGGCCTACAGAGCAACATTTCAGAAAAGATTCTGGCGCCCAACTCGTTAATCGCGCTTGATTAATTGTTCTGGCCCGAGGTCTGATTGCTTGTTTGTGTTTGTCCAAACAGTATCCTATTCGTATTCAGATATTCATCACACTACCAACCACCATATCAATTCGCAATAGTGATTACATCCCTACATATAGGTTTGACGTCAGGAAGGGTATACAGACGTAGAAAAGGGCTAAATCAACATATTGAGACATAATTCGCACGCACAACCCCCAGATGTGAAAATCGGAAGAAGAAGAAGAAGAAGTATAGGAATTGACTGTGTGGAAAATTGAGCTTGGCCACGCCCCGATTCTCACGAAACCTGTGCGCAGTTCATTTAACCTTCCTAATGCCAAGATTAAAAGCACACACGGATTACCAAGCGGGTGCAAACGTACCGAAACAGAGTAATGTGCATTTTTCCATCTTTTATTCCAGAAATTCAAATATTGTTCACTTAATACAGACGACATTAATCATGCTTACGGTATGAAATACCTTCACAGTCATCATAAGTCCTAAGTCACTCTAAACAAGTTTTGAACGTTTCTTCAGATTTTTTCCTTAAAGGCAAAGCACAAGCACCGAATACATCTATTATTTGAATTTCCTGTCTTTCATGTTTGCACATACATTTCACAATCTTTTCTCCACTACTTGGGTTCTCAAAACTCCCTTCAATACAGTTACCGCGTTAGTCAAGTTCTCCCGAACAGGACTTGCATGCTGTGTGTCTGAATGTTCCTTACAAATAAAGCACTCCCTTTCCTTGGATTTTTGTCATTCCTTCTGACACACTGTTTACAGAGTACGATGCTTGATGTTGTCTTCACCTTTTCCATGCTTTCCATCACATGTTCAGCTCCAAGAATTTCCTTCATTTCAGTCAGAGATAGTGATGGTTCTCCCTCCTTTCCCTTGTTGTGTCCATCACATGGGGTTTTATGAGCTTTTAACACAACTCCAGAAAGAACAGAAAGAGAAATAAACATTCTGCGTACTTTACCAAGCTGGGTACAAATATACCGCACATCATTTTCACATGCATTATTTAAAAGTGCCACTTCGATTTTACTTTTGGGTGCATTGTGATATTCAGCAATGTTTATTTATAACAATGTACGTATAACTGTCTATGAAAAACCTACAAAAATGTAACGAATATAATAATTAAAACATCATAAATGGGGTACACATTTATCCCGCTGGATATACGGAAGGTTAAATGCAATTCATTGCCCAACTATTTGTATCATGTGAATGTTACTTACGTAATTGAAAACAGAAATCTTGAGGCTTACGTGTGATATAAAAAATCCACAGTTCTAGTCCTTCAGGCAAGCAACTAAATATTGAAAACCTCCTAGGGATATGAGCTAAAATTTTAGGTAAATGAAATATAATAAAGTATGGGAATATATTATGTATTTATTCCTAAAAATTACAATCCTTTACTTAGTCATCGTTATCCGGTCGAAATAGATTAGTAGTTTGCCTTTGCCTACCACTACGAGCGCTAATGTGAGTCAATGCAGACTGTGGAAAATTTTCTAAAAATCAAAATACGCCTGAGTGATTTTCGAAATTTGTTTTTTACTTTGATAGAGCTATCCAAGAATTACAATTTGAAACCTTTTCTGGCCCTTTATCCCTTCAACGTTCGGCAAAATTAAGGAATAATAAATATTTTGGTAGTATGGGAACTCCTTCTTTGTCAGCTAAGATATGTTTTCAACATTAAAACCAAATACTGAATATTTTAAACGTGAATACAAACGATTTAACAAAACAGTAAATCATAATTGCAGCACCATCAAACACCGGGCATATCTATGATTTGATTTGATGTCATTCAACTTAGGAGGAGGAGACTGTACAATTTCAGATGCTACTCTGCTTGTTCCTAGAGACTACCAATTTCATAGCATGTTTGCTTCAACGGAGTATATTCAAACCAATATAAATAAATGGAAATATCCCGACTGTGCTTTGGATGCTTCAGTTTTCAATGTGACGTCCTATGAATCTCGTTTGTGTTTCCAGCAACATCGAGCCCTCTGTAACATCATCTCCGCGTTATCTTCGGCATTATTCCTTTTGTTGACGTCACAAACGTGCATCGTTTGATCCACCCTTTGCTTCTGCACGCTTCACTGCCTTCTATATGCCGCCGCGCACCAAGACGAAGATGGTGTGACTGCGGTGATCGCAACTCAGAAAGAGGTTACAAAAAGAGGAAAGATGAAATCGTCCTATTGATGGAGGATAAAAAGTAAGAGTAGAGATGAGGGTGGGGAGGAGAAGTAGGAGGAAGAAATTGATATTTCCTGACTGGATTTTTGAGGTTATGTAGCAGAATGTTGTTGACAAGCTTATGGCAGCGAATGGAGCAGTATGGTCAGATTTTGTGATGCCGCAGCGGGTGAGAAAATTCTATGAACAAGTGTACCTTGGAATCCAGAGCAGATGAAAATGTTTACATGAATAATAAGTATATAGGCTGTATATGTATAAAGTAAGAGTTTTGTCTGTGCATTGCTGAAAAATTAAAAGGAATGGTATTTCTATATCGATCGTGTCCACAGTAACATGTATCTGTATGTTTTTATGTATGTATGTACACGCATCACGAAAAAATGGATAAAGAGAATTTAATGAAAATCGGTGCCCTAAGTCGGAGAATGCGACACTATAATCTAGGCTATAAATAATTGTATTCACACTGAGCGAAATGGTAGTTTAGGGGATGGACTGAAATTTAATTTCCAAATATCTACAGGGTGATCCAGTATTATATCCCTATTTTGATTTCTCTATTATTCTGTCATTAAGAATGTTACATGGTTGCTTTCAAGTTTATTATATACTATTGTCCTTGCCATTTCATATTTCAACGTGGGCACCAGCATTGCAGCACACCGTTGCAGTCGAGGCCCAATGTTCCTGATAGACCGTTGCAACATGCTACAAACTTTTGTTTATCCCATTATTTCAAGCTGGGACGGAGTGGACAATGTGCACTTTATGTACCATTGGTCACCTCCAAATTTTGCATTGATTTCGCGATAATGGCTTGACAATGTTTTTCCGGGCCTTGTTACTGGACGTCGCGGAAATGTTGAGTGGCCACCGAGAAGTCCGGACTGACCCCATTGGAGTTTTCCTTTGGGGGTATTTGAAAGAGAAGGTGTATGTCAGAAAACCGCGTGACTGACACTTTGAAAGCAGTCGTTAGGGAAGTGTGTGAGCGGGCAGCAAACGACATGTTGCAACGGTGTGCTGCTAATGCTGGTGCCTACGTTGAAATTTGAAATAGCAAGGACCATAGTACATAATAGAATTGAAAGCAACCCTGTAGCATTGTTAATGACACAAAAATAGTGAAATAAAAATAAGGATATAATAGTGGATCACTCTAGTGGTCCTGTCGATAAATACTACATAACTCACGTTATATAAAGTAAACCTTCAGATCATTTACGTCTTAAAAATATTTTACCGTACAGGCTGTGATGAGAGATATTCATAAATTATGATTTGTGTTGCTACGTCCGTATCACCGCTGAACCATAACAAAAAGGGTGAACGGAATGTAATGAAAATCGGCATCTATATTCAGTCTAACCTACAGTATTAATATTCTTTTCACATTGGATGAAATGGAAGTTATGGGGAAGGTGCCTAAATTGTATTTCTTTTTTTTTAAATTTGCTTTACGTGGCACCGACAGAGATATGTTTAATGGCGACGATGGGATGGGAAAGGGTTAGGAGTGGGAAGGAGGTACAACCCTAGCATTTGCCTGGCGTGAAAATGGGAAACCACGGAAAACATCTTCAGGGGTGCCGACAGTGTGGTTCGAGCCCCCACTATCTCCCGAATACTGGTTGATGATGATAATATTAATAATAATAAAAAGGGTTTACCTAACAACCTCAAAATGCAGTACTACAACACAGTAAAGCCGGAATGTTTATACGCGAGTGAATGTCTAGCACTGAATTACAAGTTGAATAAATTAGAAGTTCAGAAAATAAAATGTACACGGAAAATACTCGGTCCGCTAAGAACTACAGAACTCTGGAAATCAAGAAGTAATGATGAAATACAAAGGAACATGGAAAATATAACAGATACAATGCGGAAGAGGCGATTGATATTTTTTGGACATTTATGCAGAATGGATGACAACAGGTTAAGCAAGCAAATTTTCAAATATCTTTGGAACAAGACGTCAACAACAACAACAACCTGGATTCATGAAGATAAGAAAGATTTGGAAAGAAACAACATGAGAAAAGGAACTTTTTTTGCTAATGGCTTTACGTCGCACCGACACAGATAGGTGTTATGGTGACGATGGGATAGGAAAGGGCTAGGAGATGGAAGGAAGCGGCCGTGGCCTCAATTAAGGTACAGCCCTAGATGGTGAGAAATTGGGAAACCACGGAAAATCATCTTCAGTGCTACCGACAGTGGGATTCGAACCCACTATCTCCCGGATGCAAGCTCACACCCGCGCACCCCTAACCACACGGCCAAATCGCCAGGTAACGAGAAGAAACAGCAACGGAGAGATTTTTAGAAAGAAAGTGCTAAAAATCGGGGGATTCCAAGGTCGGGAGTTAAAGAAAACAGGCTCAAAATAGAGCCCGAGGAGAGGAAAATAAGACATAGTGAACAGATGAAGGAGTACTGGAGGACGGAGAAGAAGAAGCAACAACAAATGATGTCACCTGGCCCCTAGAAAACCCTAAGGGAGAAATAATAATAATAATAATAATAATAATAATAATATAATAATAATAATAATAATATATATTTGTTTACGGCCATTAGAGACCACGTTAGATAACAATTACATGTTTCTGAAAGCCTTCCTCACAGCCCAGAACTTGAACATCCTTTCTCTGGCAGCCTGTCTTCTTTCTTCCGTCCACCCACGATTGTTTTGGTTCGTCATGGAATCCCTGAAATTTGTCGATCACTGAACTAAACTTTGTTCGGTTTGAGATGTCTTCCGAATTTAGTCCCACCTGTCTGAGATCCTTTCTCACCTCCCCGAAACATTTGTCCAACACTTCAGGTCAGCTGTCTAGTTTTGTGAAAATCCTTTTCGTTAGTCTCTTCTCATCCATTCTAAATAAATGCCCATAGAATTTAAGTCTCCGTTTTCTCATGGACTCAGTTAGCCTTTCATTGTCTCGATACATTTCCAAATTCTTTGAAAACGTTTAAGATAGGTAAAGAATTGATAGGGAATCTGCCACCTCGGTGGTAGCAGATTGCGCTTCGACTGGTCGGACGGCTCTGCACTCCGACCGACCAACCGAACAGAGGAGTTACCTGCAGTTCTATCGTGGCTCTACGCCTCTGCATACGAGAGACGGAGAGGGGTTGGTTCCCACCGTCGGCTGTCCTGAGAATGGTTATCCGTGGTTTTCCATTTTCCTTCACTAACGCGAATGCCGAGACAGTTCATAGTATAGGCCACGGCCGCCAACCCTCTCCCCTTCTTCGCACATCTCCTTCACAGTAACAAGTCTCCTGGCCTGAGAGACGGTGTCGCCATCTAGGAGGCCCGCCTCTCCCTTCAGGGAAGGATTGAAAACATTTAATAATAATATATTTGCTGAAGCTAAGAATAAACAAAATCATTCAATACAGAACTTAATTAGAGGAAGTTTCCATCCTGCAGACCTTAGTACGTGATAACGTGCGCTTCCCGCACAAAGCACACATGCATCCCTGGTTTGGCGAGTGATACTTCGTCATGGAGCATGGTTTGAAATGAAAACCATGCACAGGTAGTCTTGTTGTTACGTCCCGAAAACTCAGAGTTGACTTCCATCCAGTTGTCCTTCATCATCGCTTCTATGCTGTGGAAGTCCAGCCAGATTTCCGATTTCTTTCTCTGATGTTTGCGAAATAAACTTAGGTACGCTGGAGTTGATAGGAAAGAAATTTGACCCGTATTTCATCCAAAGTCATCATTTCCCTAGTTAGCTCATACACCAGTCTCGACGAGGTAAATTTCGACAAACATAGGGCTCTCTTTAAAAATGTTACTTTTATATTATCCACATCCTTTAAGTTTCTTACTGACAGATGCTTCCAGATACTGGAGATACCGTAGGTTATTACAGGTGCTATTTTCACTCTGAATAACTTCAAGGTTTGCTATTTGCTTTACGTCGCACCGACACAGATATGTCTTATGGCGACGATGGGGTAGGGAAGGCCTAGGAATTGAAAGGAAGAGGCCGTGGGCTTAATTAAGGTACAGCCCCGGCAATTGCCTGGTGTGAAAATGGGAAACCACGGAAAACCATCTTCAGAGCTGCCGACCGTGGGGCTCGAACCCACTATCTCCCGATTACTGGATACTGGCCGCACTTAAGCGACTGCAGCTATCGAGTTCGGTAAACTTCAAGGTTCTCTGCAGAGATATTTTATATAAATATTTGATGTCATTAATAGCTATAACTGCTGCTGTAATCTTTGTTTGATATGTGCTGTGAAAGTAGTTCCTCTTATTTGCGGCATTATTCCGAGGAATTGTATTTGTATTCACACTGGTAAGTGGTTCTCCGTCAGGTTCCATAGCTAAATGGTTAGGATGCTGGCCTTTGGTCACAGGGGTACCGGGTTCGATTCCCAGCAGGGTCGGGAATTTTAACCATGATTGGTTAATATCTCTGGCACTGGGGATGGGTGTATGTGTCGTCTTCATCATAATTTCATCATCATCATCATCACCACCACCACGACGCGCAGGTCGCCTACGGGTGTCAAATCAAAAGACCTGCACTTGGCGAGCCGAACTTGTCCTTGGACACTCCAGGCACTAAAAGCCCTACGCCATTTCCATTTCAGTGGTTCTCCATCCAAATGTATCACATCGCTTGCTGCATGTCTGCCTCCTTTCCTAAAGGTCACAGTCATGGTTTTGCTTCTGTTTACATGAAGGTCCATTTGTTTTAACCCACTCTACGGAACGAAAACATTTTAGAAGTAGTAGTATCAGCCACCTGGGTGAGAGCCCTAAACGCAGATCATTGATGGAAAATTGTAGGATAAATTTGCATGGACATGAATTTGGGGTGTAGAAATATTTTGTGTAAAAATTACATTTTGTTTTAAAAGAATTAGTAATTTTGGTTCTTCTGCATCTTATTTCTTAATTCAGTTTCAATTCACACAAATGTCAGATGTAGAAGCTTCAGCGTCTTATATTCATTGGTTCCGAAGATACAGGAACATTAAATTGGCTTACTTAACATTGCCTGGTTAGACCTTTCAAACTCTCCTTGATTTCTCTCTCTAATTCTTATTTAAAAAGAAAAACAGGGATCTAATCCGCAATCAAAAACACTGTGGATTAGCCTCCTTTGAGGACGCTCTTTACTAAGTGATAACACTTTCGCTTATTGGTAATATTACAGTGCGTCCTGTGTGTTCTATTTAGTCGACTTTAACTGAGACAGGATTAAATTCAGAAAAACTAATTACCGTGAATCTATTTTCTCTTTTGAGAGAAGGGAAGTGAGTGAATAACATACATTCGCTAGGACTACTCATCAACTACAACTTCTCTACGTCAGTCTCCCAACTTGCTGTTCAACTCGCCTGCGTGAAAAATCAATACTCTGTTGGAACTGCCGAGAGTGAGTGAGAGAGACTGCAGTCTACTTCATATAAAAGAGACGGATATATAGAAATGAGCTGTCCGTTCAGAGGCGCATTCGAGGTCACTGTGACGAAATTTAGCGCCATCCATGAGGAGAAAACTAAAATGTCTGAATGGTCCACTTTTCTTTCCCTTTATTTTCCCCCCTTTTCCCTCTTCCTTAGTTTTGATAGGACAATGGTGGTGTGTTGAAAGAGGAAGGAAAGTAAAAGAGAAGAATAAAGAGAACTGTCAAAGCGTCATTGAGCATGAAACGTTGAACCTGCGGGTAAGAGGAATAAAATATGTTGCTCCGTCATGTAGATATGTGCGTGTGTGGAGCTTACGCTAGCCGTTTGTTCCGCAACACATACTTCAATATGGAGCTTTCTTTGCAGAATTTAAGTGAATAGTCTATTTCTCTGCAGAACATAAAAGTTTATTCATTCAACAATACGGATGTACGAAGATATACTTAAACACCAAACGAAGCGCGAGAGCATTGTACAGCAATAAAATCATACTGCTCAATTTTTGATACGCCATTGTACTTTAGAGGGCATATAGTCTCTGGTAAGACTCCAACCAGAGTATGGTTCCCGCGTACGGGACCCTCACCATTTAGAAACTATTAATTTAATGATTTTATTATAAAGTGACAACTAATTCATTGTCATCAGTCCTTCGAATGATGTGATGAAATACTTCTTTCCATCTTACGTTAGTTCATTTCTTCCCAGTCTTACAATTAGTACTGTTACGGGGATACCGTGGTGGACAGAGGTGAAAGAAGGTGCGGGCATGAATGGGTCTATCTAAGAGAGTCAAAAGATTAATTGAAATCTTAGTGTTATATTTCTTTTCTCGGCTATCTTTTTTTTTCAAAGACAAACTTTATAATTGACCAGTATCGAGTAATCTGGAGATTGTGGGTTCGAACCCCACTGTCGGGAGCCCTGAAGATGGTTTTCCGTGGTTTTCCATTTTCACACCAGACAAATGCTGGGGCTGTACCTTAATCAAGGTCACAGTCACTTCCTTCCCATTCCTAGGCCTTTCCTATCCTACCGTCGCCATAAGACATATCTGTGTCGTTGCAACGTAAAGCAAATAGCGAAAAAAAAACACCAAAAAACTTTATAATTCAGGTACAAACGTTCGTAAGTTAGGGTAGCAATTTTAGAATACCAAATAACAACAACCTTGAGCTTGAAGCTCCCTAAATATACATTTTCCAAGAGCGCTGTGACTCCTTTCAAAAACAGTCAAGGAGACGAACCTCCCAGTTTCTTTTACAGAGTATTCAAAATATACAGTGTTTCAAGAGCCCCTTTTGCTCCACAAAATTACCTAGGAGACTACTCTCCAAACCTTATACCACACCGGCCTTTCAAAGGAACCATTTAACAATTACAAAGAAGGACGGTCTTTGCTTTATTAAAATTGTACACTTGAAAACCTAGTTCCAGAAAGCTCTAGACCTATCAAAGGCACAACCTATATTTTAAAATTAAAACTGTATTTTACAGGGGTACTGAGTACCCATTCCACCGGGGTATTGTGGAAAACTACAGGATAAACTTACTGGCCCAAAAATCAAAAGTGATCTGGAGGCGGAAACTTCAACTCCTTGAAATTTGCAATTAAAATTTTTTTTGGCCCGAAGTTACAGAAGCTAAGCCTAAACTACTGAGCTGACTAGATAGAGAGAAAATTTAAATGACAAATATTTCAAACTGAAACATGTTACGAAATCATAGTCACCTCAAAATTAAGTTGATAGGGAAAGCGAGAGGTAACACACTCTCTATTCCCTGATTTCAGCTAAGTTCTATTGACTTATTTGAAGTTTACATTTTAGAAAATTACAGTGGCAACGCTTTCCCTCGAGCTAGCTGTCAAAGACTAATATTTAAATAGGACTGCCATTACCTGGAACTGCTGGTTTACTCGGTGATGGACGAGGCTTCTCGCCTCCTTTATAAACACACACGCTAGACTGGAGCGATGAATAAGGACCCCTGGTCGAAAATGTGCCAGCTTTTATACCCGAGAGGAAGGTTCTAGAGAGCTCTGGACTAAGGCCCGACAATCTTCCAATTTCTATTAGGTAATTAAATAGATACAAGATAGATATGATTGGTTGAAAAATAAATATACAATATTATCTATTGGCCAACATCCAAAGTTGGCGGGAAGAGATAGAATTGTTGTCAACACTAACATACCAAAAACAAAGAATAATCATCTCAGTGTAGTAAACCTTAAAGTAAGAAAATACTTAACAATTTTAATGATTTCACACCAGAGGGCATACACATAAGTTTTTTTTTTTTTTTGGTAGAGGCATATTTTGACAACAGTTCAAACTTCTTGCGCTACTATTTTCGAGTTTTAGTTTAAAGATGGCATTTTCCAATGCGCTTCATTTAAATGAACCGGGCGAGTGTACCTACCGGTACAAGTACCAATGCCAATGAATTCAATATCCGCTCATTTAACATTTCATTTCGTCTGTCAGTCATTAATCATGGCCCCAGAGGGATGCGACAAGCTTCGGCAGCCGGCACATTTCCTATCCTCGCCGCTTGTCCCGTTGGAATGACTGGAAACTGGCTGTGGATTTTCATCAGTGAGTGACAGAGGGGCGTGCTACCCTGTAATTCCGGCATCAGAGATTTGAAGTTAGCGTTTACCGGGCGAGTTGGCCGTGCGGTTAGGAGCGCGCAGCTGTGAGCTTGCATCGGGGAGATATTGGGTTCAAAATCCACTGTCGGCAGCCCTGAAAATGGTTTTCCGCGGTTTCCCATTTCCATACCAGGCAAATGCTGGGGCTGTACTTTAATTGAGGCCACGGCCGCTTCCTTCCCAATCCTCGGCCTTTCCTATGCCTTCGACGCCAAAAACAAAGAATAATTAACTCAGTGTAGTAAACCTTAAAGTAAGAAAATACTTAACAATTTTAATGATTTCACACCAGAGGGCATACACATAAGTTGTTTTTTTTTGGTAGAGGCGGTGCGACGTAAAGCCAATTGCAAAAATAGCGTTGGGGAAAACTGATATCGGAATTTGAAAGAAGAAGAATTGGGAAATTTTCAGATTAAATTTCAAAATTCGACCTTTTTCGGTGAAAAACTTAACATATCAGTCACAGCTCCACTTAATGGAACCTTCAGTTGACGTACTGGTTACTTCTTCACATACTTCGAACTGGTTTGTATTTTCAAAGCAGTATCCTTCTTAGTCTAATAATAATGATGCTAACATCTATACCTCCCACTACCTACCTTTTCGGTTTTCGGAGACGCCGAGGTGCCGAAATTTAGTCTCGCAGGAGTTCTTTTACGTGCCAGTAAAACTACCGACACGACGCTGACATATTTGAGCACCTTCATATGCCACAGGATTGAACCAGCCAAATTGGGGTCAGAAGGCCCGCGCCTCAACCGTCTGAACCGTTCACCCCAGATCTTCTTAGTCTATGGTGCCTGTTGTTCCTTAGGAGCTTCCTTTTGCGACGGAAACCAAGGACAGGACGACTCTCGTTACACTCACGGCAACGGGCATCTAGGCTTCTACTAGCAACACTACGAAATGCAACATCATTGCAGTTTATTCCTATGGCGTTTGTCCACTGAAGATAAATTAGCCCAGTCCTCGTCGATATCCAACTTTTAGATTTCCACACCTGGAAAAGTTATACACCTCTGCCTTGATCGAGTAAGCTTTTCCCATTTTCATATTCCTGATCACAAAATTCGAATATGGTGATTGTTGTTTAAAGTGCCCTAACAGCTAGGTCATCGGGCCCTAACGGTACGATGCAACGAAACTGAACACTAATTACAACTTCAAAATGTATCCACTGACTTAAATATAAAAGGAATGATGAAGAAAAAATCCTAAAACACTCAGCGGATCCAACTCAAAACACCGCATATTCTGATATGATGCTTGTTGTCCGAAGGGGTCCAAAATCCAGGACACCTGCCCCTCATAATGGTACTAATTACTGGTAGAAAATATAACCATGATGTTCCTCTTATAGGGGTACAGATCGCAGGTATCGCAGACTTTTGGTATGTCACACCACTCACAAGTAACAGAGACCCATGGTGTTCCTCACATAGTGGTACCAATGACAAGCAACACAGACCTATGGTTTTCCTAAGATAGTAGTACCAATGACAAGCAACGCAGACCCATGGTGTTCCTAAGATGGTAGTACCAATGACAAGCAACGCAGACCCATGGTGTTCCTAAGATGGTAGTACCAATGACAAGCAACACAAACCTATGGTGTTCCTAAGATGGTAGTACCAATGACAAGCAACGCAAACCCATGGTGTTCCTCACATAGTAGTACCAATGACAAGCAACGCAGACCCATGGTGTTCCTAAGATGGTAGCACCAATGACAAGCAACGCAAACCTATGTTTTTCCTAAAATAGTAGTACCAATGACAAGCAACGCAAACCCATGGTGTTCCTCACATAGTAGTACCAATGACAAGCAACACAGACCTATGGTGTTCCTAAGATGGCAGTAATAATGACAGCCAACGCATAACCATGGTTTTCTTAACATAGTAGTACGAAAGACAAGCAACACAGACCCATGGTGTCTTAACATGGTAGTACCAATGACAAGCAAAGCAAACCCATGGTGTTCCTCACATAGTGGTACCAATGACAAGCAACGCAGACCTATGGTGTTCCTAAGATGGTAGTAACAATGACAGCCAACGCAGAACTATGGTTTTTCTAATATAGTAGTACCAATGACAAGCAACGCAGACCCATGGTGTTCCTCACATAGTAGTACCAATGACAAGCAACGCAAACCTACGGTTTTCCTAAGATGGTAGTACAGACGTGCACATTAATGGTGTCCCGACATAAACAATCAACACTGCCCCACTCCAGCACTGAAAAGAAGGGGAGAGAGTGAAGGGGTAGTGTTGAAGGCACAATGACTCACCTTCTCGCTTAACGCATTGCTGCATGGACTGCATGCAGACAGCCCGCTACAAGACTTCGTTGTGATCGACATGGGCACAGTGACGGATGTATTGAAGTACAGCATTAGGTTACCTACTCGTCCGGTCCCGCGGTGTACGGGGCAACGCGTCCGGCCGCCCCGAGTTCGATTCCTGGCCGGGTCAGGGGGTTTTAATTGTAAATGATTAATATCCCTGGCCTGGGGACTGCATGTTTGTGTCGTCCTTGACGTTCCTCACATTCAACACTCAACACTTCCGCAATTCCAATTACATGCAGGTTCATATATTGTGCAAGTAGGCGAAAAAGAACTCTATAGGTCGACGCCTCGAACAAATAGCATTTTAACATAAACAATTAAAAAAGTAACCTACTCTGATAATTACAGTATTAAGAGGTAAAGGGGGTTTTTAACCGAAAAGTATTTTATACTACAGTAGTTAGGAATATTTTGTAGTTGCGTTATATCGGGTCTACCAATCCTTCTTCACCTCGTTCTTGCCATAAATCTATCCATCTCCAAACTGTCTTAAGAGTGCATGGTATTGCTTGTGCTATTGCTTGGGGGACCATGTGAGCCTGCCACATGCCAATAATACGTCCTCGATTCACCTGTGATATGATAGGAGTCATCTTATTACAATGTTACAGTATAACGCCTGAATACACACACTGTGTATTCAGCACTACCTGTTTACTCCCTTCTCCTCCTTTTCAGTACTGGAGTGGGGCAGTGTTGATTGTTTATGTCGGGACACCATTAATGTGCGTGCGTGTACCAATGACAAGCAACGCAGACCTATGGTGTTCCTAAGATGGTAGTACCAATGACAGCCAACGCAGACCCGTGGTGTTCCTCACATAGTAGTACCAATGACAAGCAACGCAGACCCGTGGTGTTCCTCACATAGTAGTACCAATGACAAGCAACACAAACCCATGGTGTTCCTCACATAGTGGTACCAATGACAAGCAACACAAACCCATGGTGTTCCTCACATAGTAGTACCAATGACAAGCAACACAAACCCATGGTGTTCCTCACATAGTAGTACCAATGACAAGCAACGCAAACCCATGGTGTTCCTCACATAGTAGTACCAATGACAAGCAACACAAACCCATGGTGTTCCTCACATAGTAGTACCAATGACAAGCAACACAAACCCATGGTGTTCCTCACATAGTAGTACCAATGACAAGCAACGCAAACCCATGGTTTTCCTCACATAGTAGTACCAATGACAAGCAACACAAACCCATGGTGTTCCTCACATAGTAGTACCAATGACAAGCAACACAAACCCATGGTGTTCCTCACATAGTAGTACCAATGACAAGCAACACAAACCCATGGTGTTCCTCACATAGTAGTACCAATGACAAGCAACGCAGACCCGTGGTGTTCCTCACATAGTGGTACCAATGACAATCAACGCTGACCCAAGGTGCTCCTCGTATAGTGGTATTGCTCATAGGTCTCGAAGACCCGTTCTGAATAGAGGGGAACCAACGCAATTCAGAGTGGCACACGGACGGCAGTTCGTGATGCAGCGCACTCCCTCCCCCGCCTCGGTGGAATGCACACGATAGTAGTAATCACAGGCAACGCCCAGACCCGTGCTGTTCGTCAAATAATTATACTAATCACACCTAACCTCGACCAATAGTGTTCCTCACATCATGGTATACTCATGTTCATAAAAAGAGATCACCTTGAAAGGCTAGAGATTGGAAGTTCATATTCACAGGACATGTTCATTAGTATGTTCTGAAGAAACGTTTAGCATTTCAGTCACCTGTGTTCAACATATGCCCTATTGCCTACTGGGCACTGGATCCTCCATGGGCACTGATATCCTGTCCCATGCGTGATGGCATCGACGCGTAAAAGGCGCGAATGGCGTACTTGGGTTTAGCCATCCATGCTGCAGTCAACTGGTTCCACAGTTCATCTTTGGTGGTTGGCATTGGGTCACAGCGCCGCACCCGTCGTTTCACCATATCCCACACATATTCGATTGGCGACAAGTCCGGTGATCGGGCGGGCCAGGACAACAAGAAGGCACGTGTTCGTACATCAACATGTGGTCGCGCGTTGTCCTGCTGAAATGTCGTGCAGAAAAGGCATGGCTACGGATAGCAGGTGTCTTTCACGTAGATCAAACTGGTCGCAGTGTTCTGGACACGCACCAACTCTGATTTGTGGTTGTACCCAATGGCACCCCACACCATACGTCACTGAGTTGGCGCTGTATGCCTTGTGCGAATGCAGTCGATATGATGCCTCTCTACGCCCTGTTGCAATGCCGACACAATTCGTTCAACACAAGCACCACGTTCTCTCATGCCAGTAATGCGCCCTCTTACGGTTCACGCATACGTCTGCGAGGTATCCTGAACGTCTGCGCAAGTCACACTGATCCATTACCTTCAGTTTGTAGCGATAATGAGAGCCGCAGGCACATTTTACCAGTCGGTGGTGGTGCATCGAGATATCGATGTGGACCTTGAACCTGATGGCCGACATGGTTCAAATTATAATCACTTCTTCAGAACGTACTAATGTACATTTTTTGTGAATATGAACTTCCTATCTGCAGTCTATCAAGGTGTTCTGGTTTTTATGAATATGAGTATAATAATCACAAATAATATCAGGGTTCCAATTCCAGCACCTCTTGGACGCCCTTTTACGACAGGAAGGAGATACCGTAGGTTTATCCTTCGTCTGCGTACCCCACTCATACGTAATGATCACGTAGTTCCTTTCTTATTTTCTTTACTCTCAGTTCTTCATCAATTTCTAGGTTAAGATGTCTTGAACTGTTGTCAATGTATTCTTTGAAAATTTCTGGAACGTTAAAAGCACATTTGTACTGCATTTGCATTTTCTGCGCTTGCCGTTCCCATCGAAATGAAATGAAGTGCATTGTGTCAAAGGAATGCTTCGAGTACCATGCTAAATTTGTCACTCAGTGGGGTTTCTCTGTCTCACTACTCTCATCCCAAGTGCCCTGGAATTACACTCGATCAAACTTTGTCCTTTTGTAAACATCTGACAGTGGTTTTAAATTGAGAACATTCTTCACAAACTTGCTGGCTCTACATGGGGGGTCTCCGATTCCACGCTCAACACTTTTTTTACAACATACTTTACGTCGCACCGATACAGATAAGTCTTATGGTGACGATGGGATAGGAAAAAACTAGGAGTTGAAAGGAAGGGGCCGTAGTCTTAATTAAGGTCAGGCCCAGAATTTGCCTGGTTATTTATTTAGCGTATGACTAACACATGGCATTACACGTAAACACAGCAGTTTTCTTTTTTCCTTCTTTTCCTACCTTTCTTAGTCTGTTTACCATTCAGAGTTGGATTTTCCCATGGACTCAGCGAGGGATCCCACGTCTACCGCCTCGAGGGCAGTGTCCTGGAGTTTGTGACATTCGGTCGGGGGGATACAGATGGGGAAGAGGACCTGTACCACGCCCACGCGGCCTCACCTGCTGTGCTGAATAGGGGCCTAGTAGGGGGATGGAAAGGTAGGAAGGGATAGATAAGGATGAGGGAAATAATCGGCCGTTGCCTTAAGTTAGGTTCCATCCCTACATTTACCTGGAGAAGAAGTGGGAAACCACGGAAATTCATTTCGAGGATGGCTGAGATGGGAATCGAACCCACCTCTACTCAGTTGACCTCCCGATGCTGAGTGGACTCCATTCCAGCCCTCGTCCTACTTTTCAAATTTCGAGGCAGAGCCGGCAATCGAACCCCGGCCTCCGGGGGTGGCAGCTAATCACGCTCACCACTACACCACGGAGGCGGACAAATACAGTAGTAATAAATAATATTTACAGTTTGAGGTATTTGTATGTTGAAATTATTTACATATTCAACACACCAGGGTTTCCCTGGTAGGCAGTGAGAGGACACTGCTCCACCATGTGCCGAACTGTTTACTTCACAGCACCACAACTGCACGCTGCCCAATTAAGGATTCCTCATTTATGGAAGGCGAATCCTATTGATTGTTTCCAAGTCTTCATTGGAAGATCAATATTCTCTGGTTTGTTTTCCATCCATGGCAGATTGTGATATTCTGATGGAGCACTGGATAACCAAACTTGCTTCCAGGCCTGAAGCAGATTAAAATTAGCGTTTGTTAGGTTCCTGGCTTTTGTAACAGGTGGATGTCTAGATTTTAGCCTATTGGTAAGAGCATCAATCATGTCACCATGGATTGGTAACTGACTGTTGTTAGTTATTTTCTTATAATCTCGTAGGAGAGCATTTCCCTGACGGAGGTGAGGATGTGAATATGGGATAGAACAGGTAGTCAGAAGGCGCGAGTAGATCAAAGTTCTCTGTTATTAAACGCATAGTGTGATTCATTTGAGTGTCAATTTGGTTTGACTGCTGTTCATCCATATCGATAAGCAGTTATCTGCAGCAGAGTACACAAGACCAAGAGTTGAAGACCGTAGGGTAGATGCTAATTATCCCCAGCTTCTGTAAGATGTTCCTTGATCGTAACTTAACTGTCGTTTTCTGAAGATTTTTCTTGAAGAACAGTGTTTTGTCAAGAGTAATCCCTAAATATTGTAGATGTCTGTTGTGGGCAAGACAAGTGTTCTCAAACTAAACCTTCAGTTCACGATTTGCCATTTTGTTGCTAAGGTGAAAACATGTAAATTCAGTTTTATTTGGCTTCGGCTGTAATCTCCATTTGCGAAAGTACTGTCCCAATGTGGTAACAATTGGAAACCACGGAAAACCACCTGCAGAGCTGCCAACAGTGGGGTTCGAACCCATTATCTCCCTAATACTGGACAGTGGCCGCATTTAAGCGAATGAATCTATTGAGTTCGGTAGCTCCACACTTCATCCATTGGACTGGTTTATTCAGCAGCGCAGTACTGTTCTCCGATATGGATGAAGTTCACATGTTCGTAAGATTGATGTTGTTGCGAATGATTATCACTGCCGCAATTAAATCCATCCCTCTTTGTTTCACTGCCTGTAGTAAGTAACATTGAACCTCCGAGACTACCTCTGTGGGTGGGGGACGCAGACGAAGAATTCACCTTTCGTAAGAGGTGACTAAAAAGGACGACCGAGGAGTTACGAAATTAGAACCACGAGACTAACTGTGATTAGTACCATCATAGATCTACTTTACCTGGGAGTAGTACCTTTATGTAAGGAACACCACGGGTCTGGACCTTGCCTGTGGTTAGTATCATCATGTTTATCCCGCTGAGGCGCGGGGGCTGCACTCGGTTGTGTGGACTAATGTCAATGCCCTGCACTGCAATGTGTCGGCTCCCCAGTGTTCAGAATGGTCTGCAGTACCTATGAGTAGTACCACTATATGAGTAACACTCCGGGTTTGGCTATGTGAGGAACACCATGGGTCTGCATTGCCTGTGGGTGGTACCACAATATGTGATACGCCGTGGGTTTGCATTGTCTATGATTAGTACCACCAGGTTAACGGCACCAAGAGTATACATGGCTTGTGACTAGTCCCACTATGTGAGGTGCACCCTGGATCTGCGTTGCTTGCGAGTGGTGCCATTATGTGTGACATACCATGGGTCTACATATGTGTGATTAGAACCACCAAGAGAGGAACACCATGAGTCTACGTTTCCTGTGATTAGTAATATTACGAGGGTCCGGTGACCTCGATTTTGAACTCTTTATATAACAAGCATCACCTCAGAAAAGAAGGCATTTTGAATTGGATCACTGATTGTTTTGGCTTCATCGTAATTTCTTCATCATCATCATCATCATTCGTTTTATATTTTAGTCAGTGGATACATTTTGATGTTTTAATTATCATTTCATTTCTTTGCACCTCGTACCATTAGGGGCCGATGACCTAGCTGTTAGGACCATTTAAACAACTAACATCTTCATCATCATCATCCTCCTCCTAGACTACGGAGAATAGGCAACTTCAGAGACATGTACCTGGTATTCATTATTAACATATCGAGATTTGTAATTTCATTTCGATCAATTCCCTGCATTTTCGTTAGTATTCCAGTTTCGAAGTTCTTATTTTACTGACTTTTTTGATAGATAATAAAGTAATATTTTTTTCTTTGTCATCAGTCTTTCGAATATTGTGATGAAGTTCTGCTATCCATCTTACGTTAGTTCATTGCCTCCCAATCTCCCAATTAGCCTACATTCTACCCATCCCACTACAGTACACCCAGACGTTCGGATTGATAAAGTGATAATATTAATCAATATACACTTATGCAGTATTCCTTCGACAAAGAAATGATCCCTTCACCATGTCGGCTGTTGCCTTTTACTGTGTTCGGCTCTGGGATTCATCGTCAGAAAATATGTCAGTATCACCCAGATAACTTTCTTTTTTTTTTTTTTGCTAGTGGCTTTACGTCGCACGGACACAGGTAGGTCTTATGGCGACGATGGGATAGGAAGGGGCTAGGAGTTGGAAGGAAACGGCCGTGGCCTTAATTAAGGTACAGCCCCAACATTTTCCTGGTGTGAAAATAGGAAAACACGGAAAATTATCTTCAGGGCCAGTGTGATTTGAACCCTCTATCTCCCGGATGCAAGCTCATAGCTGCGTGCTCCTAACCGCACGGCCAACTCGCCCGGTATCATCCAGATAAGAGAAAGAAATGAAGTCCCATATTTCCATCCCTATAATAATTAGGCTACACTGGAAACAGAGTACATTCCTTTTTTCTTCACCTAGAACGGGAAGTGAATAATTCTATGTTGACCCGCTGAAACGTGGGAAGAACGTCAGGAAAAATAAGAAGAACAAGAAAAGACACAAAATAGAATGTGAACAATTCTTTAGCAATTACTGGCCGTCCACATGGATGGCGATAAAATGCACACTGGTGACTCTTAATCACCGAGCAAGTAAACGTGCAGTTTTTTTTCAAGTAGCTTTACGCCGCACCGACACAGATAGGTCTTATGGCGACGGTGGGACAGGGAAGGGCGAGGAGCGCGAAGGAAGCGGCCGTGGCCTTAATTAAGGTACAGCCCCAGCATTTGCCTGGTGTGAAAATGGGGAACCACGGAAAACCATTTTCAGGGGTACCGACAGTGGGGTTCGAACCCACTATCTCCTGAATACTGGATACTGGCCGCACTTAAGCGACTGCAGCTATCGAGCTCGGTGGAACGCGCAGTTTGGGTCACGTAGCTATTTTCAGGCCCTCCATGGGCCTCCAGGTGAGAGGCAGGCACGCTACCCCTACTCCATAGGTCCGCCAGTCCCTGCTTTTTTTTTTTTTTTTTTTTTTTTTTTTTTTTTTTTTTTTTTTTTTTTTTTTTTTTGCCTCGCCCCGACACAGATAAGTCTCATGGCGACGATGGGATAGAATAGGCCTATGAATTGGAAGGAAGCGGCCGTGGCCTTAATTAAGGTACAGCCCCGGCATTTGCCTGTTGTGAAAAAGGGGAAACCACGGAAAACCATCTTCAGGGCTGCCGACAGTGGGTCTCGAACCCACGATCTCCCGATTACTGGATACTGGCCGCATTTAAGCGACTGCAGCTATCGAGTTCGGTAGTCCTTGTTATGATCGGTGTAAAAATATCACTCTTAGGGTTGGTTGGTGTATGTTTTTCAGTGGGCTTGTCAGATTGATATGTAATAGCAACTTCTGACTCATTGAGGAAAGCAATTTCCCTAGTACGACAGCTGTAGTGAATCAAACCAGCCTTCGGGCTGAATACCCAAGCTACGCATACAATTTATGACTTATCACAGACAATCTTAAAACACAAGCATGTATTAATATGATAGAGCACCACACAAAAGTTGGAATTTATTAGCTAATTTGTTGCGAATTTATAAGAGAAATCATGTTTTTTACACGTTTCACGGAAAATGATCCTTGCGACACAGTTTTCATTATTATTTCTGGGCTATCATTTGGTAGGGGAGAGTCCTACAGTACCGGCCGGCTGGCAGTACCGGCCATTGCTGTTTCTCGTTTTAGGTGTTATATGGCAGTAGCTTACAGGTGGCATATGAAGGATGCTACATTCCCGCGTGTCATACTTTGGGGGTTTCGTTTAGCGTTAAGTCTTGTGTGAGATGTGAGTGTTGTACATTGGCCGGCTTACGATCGCGCGCGAAAAGTTATTTTCAAGCCCCAGGTAGTCCATTTCCAAGTAAGCTGTTGATTTTGTTTTTACTTATATATTATATACATTCTTTGAGGACGCTATAGCTGGTAAGAGTTTCACGACATTGTCTCTTAAACAATATCCAGCTGAGGAAGTTCCTTCACGTGAATGTCGTACAGTACCGGCCAACCATATGTCTTCCAGTACCGGCCAATAGGACTTTTAAAGAAATAAAATTATATCCACTTCTTATCACTTTCCAGAGTGAAATGGCAGAGAAAGGGGGTAAAATAAAATAAAAGTGGATCGAGGACGGGATGAAGATGGCACTGAACTAAATTATTTATAACAAAATGACTGCAAGGCAAGCTGCTGAGGCTTTTTATGCGCCAAGAAGTACGTTAGGAGATCGTCTGAGAGCACTTAGAGTGGGTGTGGCTGTGGATCTAACTCCTCAGATGGGAAGAATTAAAAAATCCTTTTATTACGATATGTAAAATCAGTTGGTTACTTATATGAAGGATCTAGAAAATCTTCATGTCCCTGGGCAGGAAAAAATGTACAATTAGCATTCGCTTTGGCCGAGCATTCAAAACTACCTCACCAATTCAACAAAGAAACCAAACTGCCGGAAAGCAGTTTTATTGTGATTATTATGTACATACTAAGGAAATGGAAGAAGACACATCATGCATTATTTGTCTTGAGTCATTGGATGAAGAATGGGTGCAGTGTACCAAATGCAAAGACTGGGCGCACGGAAATATTTTGTATTTTATTTGTAATTATTGCAAAAAAATAAACCAAACTTGAATTTAGTGGATGCCAAATCCAATAATTATGTGTTGTCGAGTTCTTTATGTGTTTGTTTGATATTAGTAATGTATTAGAAATATATATCTTAGAAAATTGTAACTGGCCGGTACTGGAAGAAGGTTTTTGTAGTCCATGGAAATTAAGCTTTGTTGTATTTTCAAATATTATTAACTTTCGGTAAGATTTTAGGGAAATCACACCCTTACATTGAAAAAGCATTTAGTAAAGTACAAGATTATTGTAGGAAAATCTCATACCGTAGAGCATTTTATTTTTTATAAGGGAAAAAGTTAAGGTGGCCGGTACTGTAGGACTCTCCCCTAGTCCTTTCAAAAATACTCATATACATAATAATAACTCTGGGTTCTAGTCATGTAGATGAAGGTTTTCAACTTTGCATTATTCATTGAACAGGTAAAATGTTATACAAGGAGACTGAGGGATTATAGGGTCGATAAAGAAGAGATCAATAGAAATTTTTGGAAATCTTCTACGTATGAATCAAAAAAGCCTGACTCGAAAACTCATTACACATTTCGAAGGGAAAAGAATTGTTCCCGGGTGATTGATGCTGATATGGAAGGAATCGGCATTAGTCATGAAGACATCCACAACAGGAATCACTTTGACAATTAGTTTCACACTTCAGAGCCTTCCGAGAGGAACCTATCAGATTTCCCGGTTCCATTAAAGATTTGGAACCACTGACAATTTATCAGCACGAGGACATGACAGGAAAAATTATACGCAGTCAACGTGTTGATAATGTTAAAAAGATTTCTTTTAATCCTGCCACCCTTTCGACATAAGAGAAGAGACGATACCCGAGAACCTAGATCTCAGTAACTGAATTTACCTGATCAATGCCTGAGAATCCAAAGCTGTGGAGTAGAGGCACAATAATTCACTCTTTAATTCTCCATAATCCACCATTTTTCAAAACGTGAGATGATGTAATGGTTAGAGGAAAGCAGTGAAGTTTACTTCTGTGAACATCGATAAGGAAGAGTCGGAGACGTGACTGCGGCAGATATCACGCTGCAGATTCTGTGTTCTCGGCAGCAAGGAACGGTTGTACATTTCCTGGCCGAGTCAAGGGGGATGAGCTTTAGAGGGTGTTACGGGGGGTTGCAATTGATTTTCAATAAATTCTCCTTCTCTCTCTGTCCGTCCCTCTGTTGTGGACTCTCTAATATTTTAGCCACTTTTTTTGTCTTCATATCACCTTTCTTCTTTTCCTGTACATTCTTGCAGTATCTTCCTCCTCGTCTAAGGCTCTCCGCCTGCATCCTCGTGTTTTTATTTCGTTATTGGATGTTGCTGCCTTGGAGAGTGTTTAAAGTTACAGAATTTGTTATAATATATTTTTCATCAAAGGAATAAAAATTCAGACAGTATCCTTGTGTTCCAGACTCCCCATATTGTCAGCAAGGCAATAACGTGTATGGTGCAGACTTTAAACCTACAAAAGTCAACGTAATGTAATAGAATGGCTGGCAAAAAAGGACGTCGCGGAAGAATATAATTTAGTAGAATGGAAACAATTTATCAAAATGCCTAATAGAGTGCTAAAATAATACATCTTCGAGTAAATAATATTACTTTTATTATACATTCTTCTTATTGTTATTTATCCTCCTTTACGTTCATATCCTTTCTGCATAATGGCTGTCATAACGGTGATTTAATAATAATAATGTTATTTGTTTTACGTCCCACTAACTACTTTTTAAGGTCTTCGGAGACGCTGAGGTACCGGAATTTAGTCCCGCAGGAGTTCTTTAACGTGCCAGTAAATCTACCGCACGGGGCTGTCGTGTTTGAGCACCTTCAAATACCACCGGACTGGGCCAGGATCGAACCTGCCAAGTTGGGGTTAGAAGGCCAGCGCCTTAACCGTCTGAGCCACTCAGCCCGGCACAACGGTGATTTAAGACTTTTTGGAAGCGATGAGGAACCGCTCAGTTGAAGAAATTTGATACTAGTCTCAAAGAATCCTAAGGGCGCCTGGAAGAGGTTACCTCTGCCACGTCAATGTGACAGTTTTAAAGGAACATTTTCTCAGAAAGTTACTGGCCTAGGAACTTACCATTTTCTATAATAATTCATTAGTATTTACTACAAATTTTAAAGTGAGAATTTTGAAATTCAAAAAATTATTGCACTGTTTTGAGTTTAAAAGTTAAACATTTTGCGCGATAATTTAAAAAATATTACCTTTCAATTCAAAATCCCGCTTTAAAATGTGATAGTTATTTACATGTGACCTGTAAGTTACTTTTCTAGAAACGAGTTTCAAAGTTTGTCAATACCTTGATAATAACAATGTTATTGGTTATGCGTCACACTAACTACTCTGATGGGTTTTGGAGACGCCGACGTGCCGGAATGTTGTCCGGCAGGAGTTCTTTAAGGTGCCAGTAACTGGCGCAAAATTCCAGCACTTCCGCACCTCCGAAAACTGAAAAACTAGTTACTGGGACGTAAAAAATGACATTACTACATTTATATCGACTAGACACAACTTCCTAGGAGGTTCCTTGAAAATTATCTAGACCAAACGTTATAAATCTTGATGACTCACACGACGTGGCATTTGTTTTCCTGATTGCAAATAATTTGACATAATTTGCCTGAAGTTATTAGTGTATTAACCGAGAAAATATTACCTGTAAATATTATTCTTTATGAGAAATGCAAAACAAAGTCACCTCCGTACAGGCCATGAAGGCCCTTGGAGGAGTGGAAGGTAAAGACTTCCACCATTGTTAACCTCGGCACGTGATGGGGTAGAGTGTTTAGCTGTACGCCCGGCTGCCTTTGCCGCCAGGAATTAACCTGGTACTCATATTTTATGTAGGCTGAGTGAACCTCAGTGCCATATGTTCCTCGGGAAGTGGTAATCTCGTTTCTTAAATTTTACGACTTCCTGACGGTGATCCGAACCCACGTCCTTCCGGGCGAACCGAGCACGCCTTTACCGCCTCGGCCAGGCAGTCCCTATTCTTTACGCACGTAGTAATAACAATTACTGTAGCATAATTGTTACCTTACTATTCACAGTCGTTTACAAAGAATACCAAACTATTTCATTTAAGAGCAAGAGCTGCATGCATTATGAATTTATTACATCTATGTTGGGTCAATTATTGGTATGCGTTATACGAGGGCTAGTCAGTAAGTATCTGCAAATGTGTTCCCATTGTCTTCAGATTGCTCTGTGGCGTTGTGTGCTCACCAGCCGCTAGATGGCACCGTTGTCTACGACTGTGGTAGGTTTCAGCGTTATCAGATTAGCACGCCTTGCGCTGTTGAGACGTAAAAATGGCCATGGCACACTCTGTTTGCACCAAGAAAGAACAGCGTACTGTAATCTTTTTTTTGTTTTGTCGTAGAGGGTGTACCAGGAGCGGAAATGCATACAAGACTTTCAGCACAATATGGGGGACAATGTTTTGCCACAGCGGATGCTTCCATTCCATGCTCTGACGTTTGCTCTCTCGTTCGAAGTGGTGAACCCATGTTTCATCTCCAGTCAAAAGCTTCACCTTCGTTAGTACGACGTTCCAGTAGGTGCTGACAGATTCACATACGATAGCGCTTCTGCTTTTCATTGAGTTGTTTTGGAACCCTGTTGGTAAAGCCTGTTATTCATGATTTCATATGCAGAACCATGGCTAATGTGCATATTGTTTGCCACGTCAACAACAGTCACTCCTTTGTTATTCAGGATGAATATTGGCATCAGTTACGGCTGCAGATGGACGCCCAGATCTTTCCTCAACCTTCAAGCTGGTGCGACCTCTTTTGAACTGTTCAGTCCACTGGTAAACACTTCGCTGCGGCAAAACATTATCCTCCTATTGGGCTGAAAGTCGTCTATGAATTTCCACTCCTGGTACAATCTCAGACCACAATAACAGGATTATTTAACGCTCTTATTCCTTGGTGCAAACGAAGAGTGACGCGGCCATCTTTAAGTCGCAACAGCGCGAGCTGTACTGATCTTATAACGCTGAAACCTACCACAGTCGTTGAAAACGGTGCCATCTAGAACCAACCTAAAGGAAATTAGAGAAAAATTGCAGATTCTTTTTGACTTGGCCTCGTATCTGAAATACACAGCATTGAGAATGTATTATGTAATGTTTATGAATGATAGAGTTTCTAAAATGTTAAGTTTAATTCTTTTTGAAATGATGAGAAGCTTTATGACTTTAATTTTAAACAACCGAACGCACAAACAAACAAATAAGTAAATAAACAGAATATTTACATTTTCTTTCACAAAAATCGCTGATACCAAATGTATTATTGTCCTATTCACTTCGTCTTTATTTATCCCAATTATTACCTTCAGATACACAATGATACTAGATTCCAGATTGACGTGGTTGGGAAATCCGACAAAATAATCACCCTTCTTAAAGTATAATCATGGAAAAGAATGAAAAATATCGATCCTCTGACAAACGGATTTATTGGTAAAAGAAAGGGGATGGTCATGATTAGTGAGAGAATGAAAAACACACTAGATCCGTAATACCGTGGGGGATGGAATGTAACAAGAGATGTCATAGTGAGGTCTGATAAGGTAGACGAAAGTAAGAGGGTGGTGTAGTACTACACTCATCTAGAAATCCCGCGCTGATATTATTGAACAAAGAAAATGTGATAGAAGGAAATTGTAGATGTGGGTCGAGAAAACATTTCTGGCCGTCTTATCTGGGACAGCTGATCGACATCCGAAAGTGGAAAGAACAAAAAAAAAATACCCTAAGATGGTTGTCAACATTCTGTAAGCAGACAGCACCAGAAGGAACAGAAGAGTTGATTTTGCATTAACATAGCCTTAATAGTCTGACACAAACTGCAAATTTCTCTCTCAGTTATTCAAGATAATACAAGGATTTCCGAGAGAACTGTATATTGATTTAAAACTTGGTTGTCGTTCTTCTGTCGCTTGAAGATCTCGTCTTGAAGTTCATGATTGATAGGTACAGCTCACTGAATTACACGTAGTCTAGTGTCACTGTGGTGCACTATAGTGGAGAGTTTGCACAACAGGGTGTTGCCGTGACAGTTCTTCGCTAGTCCCAGTAAGAGGCAGTTGCATGCAGAACTACAGTCTCTGTTGTCAAATGTAGTTCAATGTGAGCGGTGGAACTTGAGAATGCCATAGTTTGAGCGACGGACAAATTTCAATTTCTGCCAACAATTAGGCAAATCCGCTTGCAAGTCGAAATCGCCCGGATCACCACGACGGGAAGACGCGGAAAGGAAAGCCAAAAGATTATGTGATCCTTGAACTGTTAGCGCCAGTCCACGAACATTTTGACTATAGTCCGTACATAGTTGTATACTGTGTCGCCTACGCTGTAGGCGCCAGTCCATGAACATATTGACTGCAGTACGTACATAGGTAAAAACTGTGTTGCCTACACTGTAGGCACCAGTCCACGAACTTAATGACTGTATGATTCGTACAACTATCAGCATTCGACCTGTTGTGATACACTAGACATTTTAACTCAACGGAAAGTCTGGTGACCCAGTTAGTAACATTATGCCAGGTACAAATTAATGTAAATATGGGAGCGAACTCCAGTCGAGTGGTGATAGTGTTTTTTTTAATTCCTCTAACTATGAAGCCTAGCAACAGTAATCAAATTTGAGAATCCATATAGGATTTAATCTATTTTTGAGACACATTTTTCCAGCCCTGTGGTGTAGGCGCAGCGTGCCTACCTCTCACACAGACGTCCCAGGTTCAATTCCCGGCCTGTCAAGCGAGTTTCATTCTGGACTGCGGGCTAAGAAGAGATTCACTCAGTCACTCGACACCAACTGCGGAACAGGTGTTACAAGACAAAGCGTATCCGGTCAATACAGCCAAGCAGTGTCGCTTAAGATCTCACGATGACCATCTGCCACTCCAGTCGGCATCAGTCACCTTGGTAGGAACGGGCTGTTGTACTACGGGTTTGGTTTTTATTTCTGGACGTAGATTAAACTGGTTATCTTCCAGTTTGAAGTCCCCTGTCCTTCTTCCCCTCTTCCCAATCGCACGTATTCTCTCATTTCTCTTTTTATAATCAGTATTCGTTTCTGCGTTTGTTTATATTCCTTCCAACTTTAGAACACTTATCTAAATCCCTACATTTCAGCGGCACTTCAATATACCGGTATTAGCTTTTAATTACTTTTCATTACTTGTACCAGCCGTTCTTCTTCCTAGCAAAGACGTATCCTTATTGACAATTACTGCACTCTGCATTCCAATCTAAATAATACTGTATTAAATTGATATTGTGAAGCATACGATGGGGCTAGTATTATGTCATATTTTTCACGAATATAACTTAATAAATCATCGAGTCGTCGTATAATGAAGCTACGACATATACATAAAAATAAATTTCCTTTTGACGCTCATCCTGTGTGATATTCAGAATTCCCCTTTGAGTTCGTAAATTAGATTTCAATATTTCTCGAGTCTGCAATAAGGTAACGGAATTTATCATTTCATTTCTCGCTGTAACGCGCGTGGGTGGGTTTCTGTCCTTCTTCCGCAGATTCTTGCTAGTTAAGATTGGGAAACTTGCGTAGGGGGAGAGACGGAAAGGATCTGAAAGTGTTTGAAAGAGAGAGAGAATGATGGATATATATACTAGGGTCGGTCAATTATTGAGCATCCACTCTGACAGTTGATTCATGGTGCGAAAATTAATTTCTAAGGAAGTTTGGAGGGAGACAGGATAAGGAAGACAGAGGAAAGACTTGAGCAGTATCATCACAGATTACTGGCATGTGATTGTTGAGCTGGAGACACTTGAAAGACACTCAAACAAGTACTGTGGTGGAGAAAAGTGGCATTTGTAATGAATAATGGGGAATATAATCCATACTCAATACTTGCTGACAAATGCCTACCATGCACTAACCGACCGGTATTTTGAGAAAAGTATAAAAGATTTCAAACCCAATGCTTCATGCCATCTTCTGTCTGAACCTGTCAGCTCGGCTATTTATTTATTTATATATTCATTCATTTATTTATTTATTTATTTATTTATTTATTTATTTATTTATTTATTTATTTATTTATTTATTTATTTATTTATTTATTTATTTATTTCGCGGATTAAACCCGTACTCGCCTTCAACTGACTTGGCAGTTGCATGGAGTCACCTGTCACTTATCAATAATTTCCAGATTACTTCTTCCATTTCCTTTTCGTTATCGTTTTCGTTTAACGCATCTCTGGACCACGCTTTACTCTCTTTACTTCACGTTTAGCCATCTCTGCTTTACTATCTGCCAGTAACATTCCAGCCTTTTTCCTATTTAATCTAGATTCATACAACCAATCAAGGAATTCAGAGTTTTCTGAAGGTCATGGTCGGAGCCTGGAGGGATAAAAATATCCTTAACAAAGGTAGAATCGCCGCCATGAATTCGTCCACCTAAATATTACTTATCCTGTTTTCACTCCCCCAAACAAGTTTTAATTTATTTTCTGTACATCTGTACATTTACTTTCTTACTTCCGAGCGCACGATTCAAATTGACGAAATCGCCGTATTTATATGGGAGAAAGCCAGCCGCTGCCTGTTGCTGTGCGTCCGAGGAGGGAAGGGAAGGGAGGGGAAGTGGGAAGTGGGAGACATAGGTAATGCTCCGTGACAAGTTTCTCGTTCGTTTCGCATAGTGGCTTCTCAGCCCCAGCAGGCAGTGTTCAGTTTGTTCTTCACAAATTGACTACTATGTGAACCTTGTAAAAAGAGAATTTGAACTTGTAGCAAGGATACAGGCAGCTATCCATGCCGTTCGCGACACACCACACATCCTGAACAGAGGAGGTCACTACTACAACGAAATATGAGGGCGCCTATTGAACATCTACTGTAATCAAACCATTGGACATATTGTTTCCTTCGTTCAGAATTTCATTCCATTTACAAGAAAATACACAGTCGTGTGGCGGCAGCGTTGCATCTTCGAGCATGTTAAATAATAATAAAGATCGTTACTGAGACCAACGACTGACAAGTCTTAATTACAGCGTGTTCCTGTACTGTGTGCAGTTAAGGCTGTACGAGACAAGGCCATTCCTGTGCGAATCGAACGAGGAAACTTGTGCATTATCTCTGTCTCCATCATGCATCCCACTTCCCCTCCCTGCCCTTCTCCTCCTTGAAGCACGGCAGCGGCTTCTGATCTGGCATAGCAAATACGGTGAGTTCATCAGTTTAAATTGCGCGCCCGCAAGCAACCAATCAAACTCATTTTATTTAAAAGAAACATTTTCTCCGCCAATCAGATTGCACCATCCTTTGTCGGTATAGTTCTGTTCCACCCTCTGGACTGTTATGCCTTTCAGCGTTGAGTTTGCAAGCCTCAATGAATTTATTAAACCCCTACAAAGTCCTCTATTTGTAACAAGCTCTGAGGTCTTATTTATTTACATCGCTCTTATCTTTGAATCGTTAGAAAACGAGTCTAACCATCGTCGCCTTGGTTTCGCTCTACCTTCCTTACCCTCCATGACCATGTCCATTATTCTCCTAGGTAACCTGTCGTACTTCACTCGCCTCACAAGAACACAGCAGCAAAGCCGGTTTTTGAATAGAGTTCATTCCTAATTTAACTTTTATCTCCTCATTCCGAGTAACCACCTACCATTGTTTCACCTGCTTGTACCCGCACTAAGCCTCTCTGGAAGCCACAAGCATTATCACTTACGAAGTGTGTCCCTCACTCCACATATTTATTTGTCCGTTATGGACGGTTTTCTCCCCATTTTTAATGCATTCATTTATCAGGATTTGCACGTGTCTACCATGAGAGCACAAACGAATGTCAATTTAAAATTAGAAATAAGAATTTCAGGAAACCTATATTCAATTCACTGTACAGAGTTGTACATGAAACCGATTGGTGAGAGTTAAATAAACGCCAGAAAGTAAATTTAGCGGGATATATCTCTCAGCGTTTGTCTATCCTTAGTCTCGTTTCTTGATACGGAGCGGGGATGAGGTGAGACGAAATTATATGAGAGGTTTTTACGGCCCGATTCCCTCCCTGTCACCCAAGTGGCAGACTCTGTAACAATTGTTTTCCTAGTCCATTCTGACATTATTTCAAAGAAGTTGAAAATTTATCAAACTCGTTCTGGATTACTGCTTCCTGTATTTTTTCAAATCCCTTGGTTTTTATCACTGCAGACTGATTTATATACTAATTGTACGTCGGCTTGTCTTTGTTAAATCGATCCTCTGAGATCATACGTAGTCGGGAGAGATTCACATGTGCCCATATTTCTTCTGAAGCCAAACTAATCATTCTCCAACTCACCTTCAACTTGTCTGTACATTCTTCTGCAAATAATACGCGGTAGTTTTGTCAGCACCTGCTTCCTTGGGAATAGGCATTAGAACATTCTGTTTAAAATCTTATGGCACTTCTCCTGTTTCATATATCTTGCACAATAAATGGGATAACAACGTCATGCTGGATTCTCCTAATAAATCATGATTGTATACGTCTTTACGTCCCAGTAACTACATGTTTACAGTTTTAGGAGGCGCCGAGGTGACAAGATTTTCTCTTACGTGTCGGCAAGTCTACGAACATGAAGCTTACATATTTGAGCACTTTCATATACAACCTGACTGAGCCAGGTTCGATCCCACCAACTTGGATTTAGAACACCAGTGCTCTACTGTGTGAGCCACTCAGCCCGACACTGGTTTCTCCTGGGACAGTCTGTAATTCTGAGCGTATCTTATCAGTTACAGGTGCCTTGCCAGAGTAATAAAGTAAAATTCAACTAAACTGCGTATCGATGCATTCACTTGGAAGAAGCCCCGAATCACCTGAGGCTTAACACGTTGCTGGAAGTTAATGAAGTTAAAGACCTAGGGGTACTCCTCGACAAGGGTTTTACTTTTACTCCTCATGTTGAGAGCGTAACAAGTGAGGCACACCGGGCGCAAGGATTTGAAAGGAGCAACTGATGTCTATCACCATGTTCAGTCTTCCGGCCTAAGGCTGGTTGGATCCTCAACAGCTCCGCCATCAGCTGCCATACATGGCCTAGGAATCACTGAAGTGGCGTACAAGGGAAATGAGGAACGAGGTAGTTTCCTGTTGCTTTCCTCACCGAGCCAGAGTTGCTATTACATATCAGTCTGACAAGCCTACTGAAATGCATGCACCAACTGACTCTATGAGCAACATTTTCACACCATTCATAGCAGGGACTGGCTGCAGAAGGAATGGCATTACTAGCATCGCTCATACCTCAGTCACTTTCATATTGTCAAAGACAGAGACAGATCAATGAAAGTAAAAAAAATTATCTAGCCCACACCAGGAGTGCACTGCAAACACTAGGTCCTGCCAGCAAAGGCATGTCTATCTCCATATGGTCCCAAATTACAACTAATAGGCAATACGAATATACTTAGTTCAGAATACTCTAGAATAATACATTTTGTTAAATTTGTCTACAAAACCATAAACAGTGTCTGTCTGTCTGTCTGTTAGGTCATCAGCCCAGAGGCTGGTTGGATCCTCAATTAGCACCACCAATGGTTATGCGGTTATAAGGAAAGCCCAAAAACCAATGGCAGCACCAAAACGAGGCGTACTAGGCAAGATGAGGAGTGAGGTAGTTTGCCATTGCTTTCCTCACTGGGTCAGAAAGTACTATTGCAGCATGACTGACCCTGTGAGCAGCACCTTTCATAACACTCAGATGCACTAGTCATTCTCTGAATGTCATTACTAAGCACTACCCATACCCCAGCAACTTCCATATTGTCACAGCCATGGATGTTGACTGGGACTTCGGTGGAAGCTACACTTTACTCTGGCTTGTGCCAAGAGATGAATGCAAAAGTACTATATCCATCAAGAAATGACAGCAGGCATCCCATAAACAGTAACCGAGATAATCCGTACTTGTTGTCGTTACTAACCTTCTGCGTAGCTCACCTGAACTCAAGAACATGGACTGCATTCAGAACTTCTTCTTCCCTTTATTATTACTATTCATCTTGTCTTTTACGCGCTTCGTTTCTTTGGCTAACAGCTTTGAGTGGGAATAGGTGTCCTTGGAACTGAAACTGTTTCTTCTCCTGTTTTAAGGTTTAAACAGGTGTGCATGTCTCATTTGCTATTTTTAGAACCTTCTCGTTTGTGTGTCTATCAGTCCGAGGTATTCTCAAGAGTCAACGCCAGGACCAAATCTGAAAGGCCTTAATTTTAGGACAGCCGCCTTTCGCAGGATCCTTGTTTGTGACTCAGTGTTTACAACACTCCACACACAAAACTTTTCACAAAGTGTTTTCATACCCTCGTGCACATGGTCTTAGATGTTAATAGAGATTTCTTTTTTGACGAAGCTTCCTTCGCCTGTGTAATCCGAGCGTTTACTTCCGTCATATGTTATCAGACTTCCTAGATATCTGAATTTCCTTACTTGGCAATTTGGTCAGTATCCTTTATGCAGGTCAGTATCTTGTTATTCGTTTTGTTTATTCTGATACCGCACCTCTCTATTAGCAGTTCATTCAAATTAATTAGTGTCTTTTCCATATCTTTCTCATTGTCAGTTCTCAGTATTCAGAACTGAAATGTATTAACTATCTTCCACAATAATTCACCACCAGTCTGTTCGACTTTTAAATCCGTGTAATGATTTCCATAATGCTATTTTAAGGGATAAGAATCTGGACTTCTAATTACCAAGTAATCGAAATTATAGCGAAGAAATAAAATATTTAGGAGATGCTTTCAAACAGACTTTAGTCTTCAATGAAGAATTGAATGTTAACTCAGATGACGTTACTTGGTCCTACTTACTCCAACCCCATCAAAAACTGACTGTAATAAATAAGTTTATTGTCTCAACATTTATATACTCCTTCAGACCGTTTCGGTTGAGAAAATTCCAAAATTAACTCTGTTAAAAGCAGACAGAATGATCAGCAAGAGTACTATTCAATATTTTGAAATGGAACCTAATTAGTAAAGCCCGGATTTTCATGCGGTAATAGGTTAGATTGCAAAGTAATTTGGTTAGTAGGAAATGCCGGCCACCCGCTGTTCCGTAATGTAGAAAGAGTAACATAAATTATAGGGGTTCTGATGGGCCGTACCCCTAATGTTTATGCAAACCCCATAGCATGATCGTTGTGAAGGTAGACTATACTTGCTTCTCGCTTCAATAAGTTTGCATTCTAACCTATTAGTGCATAAAATATCGGGCTCTACTAATTAGTCTCGGGACAGTTTGACGGATTAAACGGGATTTCCTTTTGGAAGGCAGAAAGACGTCATTCCATTTTTATACAACGGCATCAACCCAGTTTCTTGATATTATAACTCCTCAGAAACTCGTTAACATTTTAGTGTCAAGTCATCCCTTAACTATTTATTATAACTGAGTGATTTTTGTCACTACCTGGCACCAAGTTGGCACCGATTCGAATGTCAGTCAGTATCGAAGTCAGAAGGAGAGTGGACACGTAAAACTTACAAGAGGGAAGTATGTTGTTTGTCACACCCTTTGCATGGACGCAGACACTTTACACACGAAGCCAAGTTGCTGGTCTCAAGACTCTAAAATATACGATAGATTCAGAGAGCAAAGTGCTCCAGTACGAAACAAGAAACAAGTCCTTACGAGAGGCGAGGCCAAGAGCCATCAAGTAGCGAACACACACTTGTGTAGCACGCAATTTGTAAGACTAAAAATAGGGAAGAGGACAGTAACAAGCTGCACTGGAGGTAGGCCATGAGGGGTGCGGTATTTTAGCGATCAATGTGCAGCAGTTGCATGTGTAGTTCTATATGATAACAAAACTTCCATTCTTTTCAATCTATAAAAATAAAATTCTACACTTCAAATGTTCCCCTCGTAGAGCAAGAAAAATTGGAAGTCTAACGCATTTTGAGAAAGAAATAGCAAAATAATATTTTTAATGTAGAACAACTGTCACTTATGATATACTTATGTAGAAATTCAGAACACTATTATGATTCATTTTATCAATTAATTCAGTTAGTTGTAAAACTTTGGCTATAGCATGGTATCGCTATTTCTGCAGAAGTACGCGGATTGCTTCCCCAAAACACTGAAAAATGTGCTACTTAAAAGTAGTAACATATATTGTAGGATTATAGCTTGTCTTTCAAGCACTGTGCAGAGGTTAGGTACTGAAGTTTCTTGACGCTCAAACCCAAGTGATCCACTGCACACTTTACAAGCTTTACCATCAAAGAACAAGATGTTCTGAGGACGCGATAAACTGACCACGCCTTCTCTTCACGCCGCAGTAAAACTACAGTAAAATTACGTTCCAGTCACTGTACATTTAGCCGAGCCTCTCACTCATGACCTTTTATCTCGAATTGGATATACAAAAGTCAATGTTAGGCCCAGTACATTTTGTGACTGTTTATGAATCTACCTGTTCCTTTATTCTTGTTTAATTGCATATTTGTTGGTGCCTTTCTGATTTTTGTGTGTTAATTGTTTTCTGTGTTTGTTCTTGTTTCTGGGTTCGTGCGTGATTTTGTTCGTATTTTTGGTTGTGTGTGTTCGTGTTCTTATATTTTTTGCATTTTTGTTGTTATTTGTATTGTTTTATGTTCGTGTGTATTTTCCTGTTTGTTTAGGAGTCCTACTTGCTTGTGTGTGATTTGTGTATATTTGTTTGCGTGTTTGTTTAATGTATTTCTTGTTTCTGTTTATGCGTTTGTGTGTGTTTTTGTTTGTTTGTTTGTTTGTTTATGTGTGTGTTTTGTATGTTCATGTGTGTGTGTGTGTGTGCACTTTAGCTTGTTTTGTGTGTTTGTGTGTGTTTTTGCCCGTATTATGTGCGTGTTTTGTTTTGAGTGTTTGTATTTTTATTTGCTCTGTACATTTGTTTGAATGTTTATTTATATTGCTTGTGTGTTTGTGTGTTTATGCCCAACCCTTGTCCCGTTTATCTACGACAGCGAAGCGAGATAAATCCTCGTAGCGAGATATTACAATCGCATGCACTTCCTGGCGTCAATTTTATCACAGGAGTTAATGCGATGAAATTAATTGTGTGATATAAGGTAGTAGGAAGGTATCGAGTGAAACCGGTGCCGGCACGTCGCCTACTCCTGTTCAATAGCATCAAGTGCTTAGCTCAAGACTTAACGTCCCAATCCGATGGACAAATCACCATCAACAGCATCTTATGCTCTCACTCCAGAGGAGTGTGTAAATTATTGGAATTGAATGCAGTATATCGGTACGCAATCTAATTATCAGAAATTGTATATCAGCACCTGTTGGCCTTATCCAGGTTCGCATGCTCTGTGCCCTATGATCCAATGTACTTTCCCCTCATGATAATCTATAACGAAGTTGTAAGTGTGAGAACAGGATCTTGGAGTGTAAAGGGACAGTTTTGCACTATCTAATACTTGATTCCTAGATAGATCATCATGTATGAAACGGGGATAGCTGCAACAACAATTTAAGGCAACGCTCAGGAGATAAAAAGACGTTTTTACCTAATGCATAGATCTTCACAAAACTTTGTGCAAATGTCACCTGCATAAAATTAGAGATATTGCGAGCATTTCTTCCATATACAGTTAATACTTTTTCCAAAAGAATTATTTTGGAAATTTTTATTCCATTCTTTCATGAAATTTATGTAACATGTTAATGTAAATTCGTAATTAGGTAGATAATACTCCTTTTAAAAGGACTATATATCGATTTTTTGTAAATAATTTATATGAGGAGATATATCGTACTAAACTTTGTGTAATTTCTACTTTCTAAAATTTTGGACTTTAAAATCTCTACTAGCTGGTACATGAAAACATTCTGCAATTAAAACTTCCACACGCAGATTTCTTAATATCTGTGATACGTATACCATACAAGTTTTGTTGCATTTGGCAGAATATTATGAGAGAAAATGGGATTTAAATGTAAAATTAAAATTGGCAAACAAAGCATTACTACAGTCATAAATGATTTGAATCCAGCGGAGTAACTTCGTGAAAAGAATTTCAATTTCAGTCATAAAAAATTCTCCAAAATGACCTAAATATCGATTTTTATCTTCGAGGAGTCGCCTTAATGGAAATGCTGCAGTGTTGTAGTGAAATCTGAGATTGATTAAGTACAATTTTCAAAAGCTTCCTCAGTGCACCAGCGTTAGAGTAATCGCTTCCGGATTCCAAGATCGCAAGTACGGAGCTTTAAAGGGCGGAAAACATTCCACGTCGTACGATGTCTACTTTTTAAAGGTGTCTGGGACATTTCGGGTATACCCGACAACAATAAATGAAGTTCAGCCAAGCATCACCCAAGAGAGATCTGATGGTCCCTACCAGTTTTACAGAGTAATATTGAACGTCAGAGACAGGCCATATGACGACGATGGGACAGGATAGGCCCAGTAATGGGGAGGAAGCGGCCGTGGCCTTAATGAAGGCACATCCCCAGCATTTGCCTGGTGTGAAAATGGGAAACCACGGAAAACCATCTTCAAGGCTGCCGACAGTGGGGCTCGAACCCACTATCTCGTGGATGCGAACTCATAGCTGCACGCTCCTAACAGCACGGCCAATTCTCCCGGTGAGCAGGCTTATTCGCATATATATAAAATAATAATAACTAGATTAGAAATATATTTTCTAGGTCTATAATGTCATTACCTTGTCACAGTTCATAAGCCTTACCATTCTTTTGAGGATACTCATTTTTCTTTTAGAACGAAATGTTACCCTCTGTATGTCATAAGAGGCTACTAAGCCCAGAAATATTTCTTTAATTCTAAGCCTTTCCGTGTAGCGGAGTAAATTTACTGGTCCACAGATATTATTATTATTATTATTATTATTATTATTATTATTATTATTATTATTATTATTATTATTATTATTATTATTATTATTATTCCGGGGTTTATCGTGCATCGCAGAGGTGAAAGAAGGTGCCGGGGTGAATGGGTCTAACTATATCGTCAAGAATTGAATTTAAAACGTAAACTGAAGGTTATATTTTCAAAACACAAAATTTAACAATTTTAAAGGTACAAGTAGCAATCGTTAAACAAATCTAGGAAAGACAAGATTGGTGGTGTAAACAGATCGTGGGCTTCAAGCCCTCACTTTACTTTTCCTGAGCTTCTAGCTCAAATTTATAAAAGAGCACAAATTTATATAAGGGCAGAAATCCCCTAATACATGGAGCACTTGCTCCATTAATTACCATATCAGGCCTCTCAGAGGCACTTTTACAACACTAGAAAAAAGAGCTAACGTGCTCACAGTTTTTCAAGCCTACTGAAGGTAACGTAACATGAAACTCTAATAATCTCTGGCCTTACAAGGCACTATTTACAAATAGAAATCTTATTATACAGAGGTATCTAGTACCCAACCTACAGGGCCTTAGTGAAAAAGAACAGGTTAGATAAACGGCCCGAGTACAATTTGAATGGAGTCAAACACTGAGCTACAAAAAACAAAATTTTAAAACCTATAGGGCACTTGGCCGACGAAACAGGGGCTATTCCCAAACTACTGAGGTAGCACGCATGGGCATAACTTTAATACATTGGAGAAACAAAAACGTGGCACCTCAAACCAAGATGAAGGGGAGCCCGAGAGGGCATATCACTCTCTATCACAGATTTACAGTTAAAGATTTTATGAAGTAATTACGTAAGCCGGCAAAAAGTTACATTTTTAGAAAAGAAGGTTACATAGTTAACGATTCGGACCTTTCCCTCGGGTTAAACTGCGGAGCTAGCAAGAAAGTAAGATGTTATGTGGCCATTACCTTGTGGAAGTTCTAGCAGCTGACTAAAGAGGCCGCCCGCCCCCTGCTTTGACACACACACTTAGTAAGATGACGATCAATTGGCCAAGAGACGTGAAAAGCCGCAATTTATAAACCCTCATGGAAGGTTCGAGATCATTAATGAATAATCAAGACACACTCACAGAATTGTATTGGTTGAGTTCAAAAGTGACACTCAGAATCGGAGAAGAAGCCTGTGATAGGTGGAAAATTAATTACAGAAATTATGGATTGGTTGGATTCAAAACTGGCGGAAAGAAAAGTTGAATACTGCCAACCCAAAAATAAATGAACATCCATCAGTAAAAAAAAAAAACTTATGACTACAAAACTTCTTTAAATCGAAAGTTCTTTCACTTCGCACCAGGGTGCATGATCTTAGTTTTTAGTAGTGACATCTGTGGAAGAATATTCAAACTTCTTGATGAATGGCAAACAAAGCAAATAGAGATACAGTCAGTTCAGGAAACTTAACAATAACAAAATTACATCAGATTTTAGTAGTGACATCTTCTGAGTAATGTTGGAACTAGGTATAGTTTCAATTTCACTGTTTCACCAGTAGATGAGTTCTTTTAGGCGCTAGATTTAAAAGCGCGGGGTTGGGGTGTACCTCCCGGTACAATTACAATTATTATTATTATTATTATTATTATTATTATTATTATTATTATTATTATTATTATTATTATTTTCGTATGTCCATTCACAGAGCGCATTCGAACTTGTTCGTTGGCCTGATTCTTTTCGACTTCATATCTTCCCGAAACAGGAGAGGAGACAATTTAGAAAAGACCATTCTGTGAAAGCACCAGAACAACAGGCACAACAACAAGTAGATGGTTAGACCAAGCAAAGAATATCACCGGTCTACCTCTTCACAATATCTTAAGGAGAGCTGAAACCGCTCAGGATGCAGTTACTAATGAAGTGAAGAAATGAGGTCACGATGCTCAGCAATGAGTAAACCAACTGATGATGATGATGATGATGATGATGATGATGATGATGATCTTCCCAAAATCTCTTCATGAACGCACTGTGTTGGATCTTGCGTTCAGTGGATGATTTCCTACCAGTTTTCTTTTTTGACTTCTTCACGAATTTTTGCTTATCTACTGTTGTGCTAAAAGCTCCACGATCTTTTATGATGTCGCCCGTGAAGTTCATTGTTTGGAGGTCGGCCTTAGTGTCTTCTGGCCAGTTTATTTTCACCTTCTTTGAGTTGATTACTTTAAATACTCTTTGGGTGAGTCTGTTGCTGTACATGCTATAGATATGGCCATAGAATACAAGGCGTGCACTCTTTTCTTTATTGGCCCAACTGTTCAGTCCTGGTGGTTTTACGACTTATCCAAGCCACTTGCAAGATAGTCCTTAATTCCATTTATAGTTGAGCTTTCGTGTAATTTTGACATTAGGTTTCCATGTACTGAGTTTTCTCGTATGATATCTAGACCACTGCCTTTCACGCTATCCTATGTAATCTATCTACGGCATACCTAGATACCTCTTTGTTCCTGATGATATTCACTAGGAAGTGGTTTTTAGTCTATTGGTGCAATGAAAGGTAACAAAAATCCACAATTCTAACCCTTCAGACAAGCAACTCAATGTTGAAAACATCCTAGAGATGTGACTTACTAATTTTAGGTAAATAAAATATAATAAAGTATGAGAATATTATTTTTATTTATTCCTCCAAATTACAGTCATTTTCTTAATAATCCCTACTGGTCGATTAGATTAGCAGTTTCCCTTTTTCTACCCCTACGAACACTAATGTGAGTCAATCCAATGTTTCACTTAAGCCCTTATAACTACATCCGGTGAGGACATTTCTCAAAAATAAAACAAACTGAGGTTATTGAACCAATGACTCATTACACATATAATACTTTAAGTAAGTTAATTTTGCTCGGATTTGAATAAAAAATAAAACGAATAAAGAAACAATCTATTTTAGGTGCATTTTCCAGAAATACATTTAGGCCAGAGGTGATTTTCTAAATTTGTTTTCTTTTACTTTGATAGAGTTATCCAAAAATCACTATTTCAAACATAACCGAGCCCTTTAGCCATTCAACTTTAGGCACAATTGAGGAAATTGGTTAATTTTACGTTGTTCGTAGTATGGGGACCCCTACTTTGTTTGCTAAGAAATATTTTCTACATTAATATATAGAACAAAATGCCTAAACCTGTGATTCCAATTTTGCTCCAACAACTATCTTTCCCCTTAGCGAAAATCAAACATGAAAAGTGTTACAGTCAATTCCGTATGATACAATCCATTCTTTGCTTATAAACCCGTTTTGAAAGCACGCGTGTACTCTTTTCCGTTCGACTGCCTCCGTGTTAGAGACAGTGGAGGTTTTGGCTGGCCTAACTGTTTTATTTTGCACCGATCTTCCGGTGGAAGTTCAGTAAAATCAGTGTCCCGAAGAAATGTCACGTTCTTCATTTTGTTGTTATAAACGCAAGTCACTTACCAGAAACACAAAATTCACAAGTAAACAATAAAATGTTTCCTACAATGATTAGACCTCAGATCTTTAGTGGTAGTAGATTAGAATGTAAACTGATTTCGTAGTAGTAAGTGTCGTCGAGCCCGCTATTGCGCAATGCAGTAAGAGTAACATAAATTCTAGGGGTTGTTGTAGGGCTGTAGGCTGTACCCGTAAGTTAATGCAAATCTCACAGGATAATCGTTGTGCAGGCTAAACTATAATTGTTACCCACTTCAGTAAGTTTACATTCTAATATATTATTGACTAAACATCCAGATTCCGACAATGATATTCACTCAAGAGACGAAAATAACTATTACGACACAATAGGATGTACTTTCGTACGTGAAAAGTGACTTCGAATCTGCCAAAAATTTCCTCACTCAGTTGATCAGCCGAGTGAGAGACGGACACAGCTGATTGGCATCGTGAAAGATCAGAAATGATCGGGTGTTTGCTAGTTTTAAAGTTCATTTCTTGGCCCTTTCTCACTTCCCGAAAACTCACCGGCAGAGTAGTTGCAGAACCCACCAAATAAATTAGTAGGCTTATTGTTGTTCTTGTTGTTGTTGTTTGAGCCATGTAACTCTGCATGCCACCCTATCGTGTACTAAACTTTTCATTTCTACGTACCTACTACATCCTGTATCTTCTCTAATCTGCTATCCCTATAAATACCTTGGTCTAACCCTACCATCCTTACCTCCTACACTGCCTTCAAAAACCAACTGAACAAGTCCTGGGGGTTTTAAGGTGTGTCCTATCATTCTATCTCTTCTCGTCAGATTTAGGCAAATATCCCCTCAACAAATCGATTCAGTATCTCTGATTGTGATTCGACCTACCCACTTCCACTTAAGCATTCTTCTGTAACACCACATTTCAAAAGATTCCATTCTCTTTTTGTCTGAGCTAGTTATCGTCCATATTTCAATTCCATACAATGCATCTTCATAGTTTCTATGTAAATATTTGACGTGGGCAAATTTATTTTCTTAAGAAAGCTCTTCCTTGATTGTGCTTGTCTGCATTTTATGCCCTCCTTACTTCTGCCATAATTGGTTATTCTAGTACTCGAGTAACAATTTTTCTATACTACTTGTAAAACTTCATTTACTAATCTAACGTTACCTGCACCACCTGAATTCATTCGGCTGCACTCCATTACGTTATTTTGGATTTATTTACTTTTATCATGTATGTACTTCTCCAAGACTCTGTCCATAGCATTCAGCAATTTCTCCAGATCCAGTTTCAGATAACATAACAATATCATAGCCCTTTCAGACCTGAAAGAAAACTGGAGGTGTGAATTTTTGTTTGTACGTCAAGAACTGACTAAAATGCTCCTCAATACACATATTAATAGTTTATATTACAAAATAAAAACTAACATCCGAAAAACAGGACCCACACAATTGTGCGTATCAAAATTCAAAACCTCGTTGTATCACGTACGATGGTGTAGCTTCAAAATTTACGTTCACTAACCAAAGTACACACTTCATTGAATATATTCCGGTGTTCAGTAAAGCTTCTAGATTAATATAAACGCAGTAAATAAATACTTACTTTCGGCACTACTGCTTCCTGCCATCTCGCCGATCAACTGTGCTTTTTAAACTCTTCTTCCTTCGCCCTGGCGGTCAAGCGCATACTAAAATCAATTGAAATACACGCCACATGTCCTGCACAATCACTGCAGTCCGGTGTAGCGCCGAAAAAACATCAAATACGGTCAGGGATAACTAAAATACGAACCCGCACAATTGTGCGTACTCGGTCTGAAAGGGCTATGAAAATATCTTGGTTTGGATATCCTCTCCTTGCATTTTTGTTTCCCCTTCCCAATTCCCCTTTGATTTCCATTACTGCCTGTTCTACACAAACATTAAAGGGGGAAGGGGGCAAAGTGCGGACTCGCCTCGCTGGGATTAGGCCCAGAGAGATAATCATATTCATTTTAAATATAAAATTACAATGTTAATTGTATAAAGGATTGAGTAAACCCATGAACACAAAGGGACGAGCCACGCTTGTCGCTAGTTCATCTTCATTTTGTATCCCAACCTCCCGATACATATACCTTTGATATCCTGTCCCCATTCTTGGATGAATTTGACTAGAACTAACTTAAACAGAAGAGGGGAGAGCCCGTCTCCTTATCGGACGCCGTACGTACTTCCAAAGACTCAGATATTTCCCAAAGGAATTTTACTTTAGATCTCGTGTTCGTGAGGATCTGTCGGATCAGTTCTCTGTGCCTTCCTGTCTACTCTTAACTTCTTCTAGCGTGTCAAACAATATCTGTCTGTCCACAGACTTGTACGCCTTCTCAATGTCCTCGAACGTGACTATCATTTCGCTGCCTCTGCCATTACTTAAAATATATATTATTGTTGTTGCTATTATTATATCACAGTCCAGCTGCCTAGCTGAATGGTCAGACAAGATTTTCTGTTCAGAGGGTCACGGGTTCGATTCGCTATTTCCACTGACTCGGTGCTGGATGATTGTGTTTGTTCATTTTTGTTGCTAGTTGCTTTACGTCGCACCGACGCAGATAGGTCTTATGGTGACGATGGGATAGTAAAGGCCTAGGAGTTGGAAGGAAGCGCCCGTGGCCTTAATTAAGGTACGGCCCCAGCATTTGCCTGGTGTGAAAATGGGAAACCACGGAAAACCATCTTCAGGGCTGCCGACAGTGAGATTCGAACCCACTGTCTCCCAAACTCAAGCTCTTCTCGTGCTTCCATTTTCACCTAAGCAGTTCCCTTTTTTTTTATAACTCACACCCGTCATCGCGAAATGCTTTTGCAATAAGGCCGCGTATTGTGTGATGTCGAGTATTCTTAAGCAACGAGCCGAATGGACATTAGCCGAGATCATGTCCCAAAGTTTTAATCTCAACGCCGACACGCCTGCAGTGGTTGTTCTCCTGGCTTCTACAGTAAGCGCTTCTTACTGAATCCACGCCTGCCATCATTCGGATGCTTTCAGTCCATTCTGATGTTGAAAGGCTTATCCTTTTATTTCCTTGATGGTGCTGTGCCATATCCTTTACAGAGAAGGAAGCTACATGCTTTGAACTCCTCGTTTCTTAGCCTTTCCCTGATAGTTTTGCTAATTATTGTTGCTGTTGTTTTTTCCTACAGCAATGTTCAAATTACGGAAGTATGACCAACAATAATAATTGGAAAATTGAGCATTCATTCCACCTTATGAAGAACTTATACAACAAGCCAAGGCGCTATTATGCCGTGATCCATCTAGAGTGTCTATAATCCTCAGAATGTCTGGGATTAACAACCCAAAAAGACTCAAGGAGAAACAACTCAAAATCCTAAGAAAAGTCCTCGGAACCAGAAAATGCGCTCATACATACCGATTACGTAGCAAAAATAAAACTGTACAAGACATGCGGTAGGGTTTCAGACGTCATATGAAAACCAAAGATTGCATTCTTCGAACATATTTCTAGTATGAAGAGCGAAAAGTAACTAAGAAATAATTCAACCATTTTAAAAAGTCAAATAGAAAATGCAACTCGTATTAAAACTGGTTAAATAACAATAAGAAGGACCTACGAGAAATTAACGTTATGGAAAACGACATCCATATATAACCACGTTCTGAAAAGAGATATAAACATTTGAGGATTTCCAGGAACCAGCAAAAGCGAACCAGGAAGAAAAAATTTGGACGGAAGAAAAGAAAGAGTACTAATATTACTCAGCTGGTAACTATTGGATGAATTAACAGTTTCATGCATACCCTCACGTTCCGTAACTTAAAGCTTCAATTTCAAGAATCGGATTCTCACTTACTTACTCCATGGCTCTACGGTCCTTCAATGACCTTGGCCTCCTTGACCACAGCTCTCCAGTCGTCCCGGTCGCCACCTCCTGACTCCAACGGTCCTCAGAGCAGTCTCTACATTCTCATCCGGGGCCGACCTCTCCTTCTCCTGCCCCCAGGGTGTCCTGTCAGTGCTTTCCATGGAAGTCTTCCCTCCTCCATCCGTTGTACATGCCCCAACCATCCAATTCGTCTAAGTTTGATTAATGTCACCAAGTCCGGCTCCTTATACAATAATCTTATTTCTTCATTTGTTCTGATTCTCCATAAATCTCCCTCCTTCACCGGTCCAAATATCTTCCTCAGTACTTTCCTTTCCCCACACATTTAATCTCCTCTCTGTGGCCTCATTCAATACCCATGCCTCACTCCCATACATAAGCACCGGTTTAATTATTGTTTTGTGGAGAGTCAGTTTTAATTTCCAGGTTAAGTTTTTACCTCTCAGAAGGGAATGCAGTGCCCTGTAGGATCTGTTGGCAGCCTTAATTCGATCGGATTCTCAACATACATTTAATTATATTTAAAGCATTTCATTAAATAATTCCCTGTGGCACTTGCAATATCTTACACCAAAGCGTGGAATTATACGGTGGGTTTGTCAGAGTATTGAGAATGATGACGCTGGTGTATAATTGAAATTGTGTTTGAAGGAATGAAGTAAGCTCATCGAGCAATAAATTGGCAACCCCTGGAGAAATAGTTACAGGCATCATTTAACACCGTGTTACTCCGCCTCTGGTCTTAATAACCGCCTGCATTCGGTTAGGAAGTGAGTCCACGAGGTGGTTCAGGTACATGGCATCCAGGCAGGTTAAGCAACTCACCGAGGATTTGACCGCGTAATTGCACCAAATTGCGGGTATGCTGACTTCGACGTTTTACCCCCTCTCCCAATATGTCCCAACTATTTTCAATGGGGTTCAAGTTAGCCGAATTTTCAGGCCAATCGAGATTTAAATACGGTGCCTGAGTGTTCATAAAACCAGTCACATATGCGTCCAAAACGATGAACTTTGTTGTTGTCATCTTGAAGAATCATTTTCTTTTTTTCTTTTTTTGCTATTTGCTTTACGTCGCACCGACACAGATATGTCTTATGGCGAGGATGGGATAGGAAAGGCCTAGGAATCGGAAGAAAGCGGCAGTGGCCTTAATTAAGGTACAGCCCCGGCATTTGCCTGGTGTGAAAATGGGACACCACGGAAAACCATCTTCAGGGCTGCCGACAGTGGGACTCGAACCCACTATCTCCCGATTACTGGATACTGGCCGCACTTAAGTGACTGCAGCTATCGAGCTCGGTGAAGAATCGTTCATCATGCATATATATTGATTGAAAGGAAACACCTGATCATTCAGAATGTTTAAATAAACATGCCGGTTCATGCTAGGAGACACCTCGATGAGTGGACCCATCTATGATACCAAAAACACCCCCAAAACATCACAGACCCTCGGCTGGAACCTGACCTTGCACACAACCAGGATGAAATGCTTAATTTGGCCTTCGGTACACTCAACGACGTGCGTCTTTGGAATTCTGGCACAAAAGTGACTCTTCAGACCACATTACGTTCCGCCAGTCAGCTACAGTCCACGTTCCATGGTTTCTAGCCCATTGAAGAAGCGCAGCTTTATTTACCTGTGTGAGCGATGGCGTCTTGCGAGGTGACCGACTCGCAAAAATTCTCTCGATAACAGGTTGGGATGGGCCTTCATTCACTGACTGCAGCAATTCCTGTCGGGTTCGGAAGCGATTTTCATTCACAAACCGTGAAACGCGTCTCAGTCAGGGTCTTCTTCCGACCACAATTCTGATGGTGTGTTTCGTGGACATGTGTAGTACACTACTGCTTGTACACACGTTGAACAGTCCACTGCGAAACATCAACAAATTCAACACGCCCAAACACGATTGCCTCTTTTTTCCACTCTGTCACATCCTTACGTCTAACCATGTTGACATACCCTCGCCGCTTGAAACAACAATGTCTCATTGATCGCTACTCTCTTATGCAGTGCGCATGCGGTCGAGCACGTTACTAGTTCACTGCGCCAACTATAAATACTTAGGCCCGGCTTCATCAACACATGTTAAATATATACTAACAAGTAGTTAGTTAATCTTCTTCTTTTTCTTCTTAATCTATTTACCTTCCAGGTTCGGTTTTCCTCTCGGACTCAGCGAGGGATTCCACCTCTACCGCCTCAAGGGCAGTGTCCTAGAGCTTCAGACTTTGGTTCGGGGGATACAACTGGGGAGAATGACCAGTACCTCGCCCAGGCGGCCTCACCTGCAATGCTGAACAGGGGCCCCGTGGAGGGATGGGAAGATTGGATGGGACAGGCAGGAAAGGGGGTAGGAAGCGGCCGTGGCCTTAAGTTAGATACCATCCCGGCATTTGCCTGGAGGAGAAGTGGGAAACCACGGAAAACCTCTTCCAGGATGGTTGAGGTGGGAATCGAACCCACCTCTACTCAGTTGACCTCCCGAGGCTGAGTGGACCCCGTTCCAGCCCTCGTACCTCTTTTCAAATTTCGTGGCAGAGCCGGGAATCGAACCCGGACCTCCGGGGATGGCAGCTAATCACGCTAACCACTACACCACAGAGGCGGACAGTTAGTTAATACGGAGTTAAACATTTAACATCTTGTTAGGTTTCTTGCGTTTCATTAAACCTTTCTTGTGAAATGTTAACTGTCCCAATATTGCGAACCGGTGCGAATCAAGGAGGCAGTGTACGAACATGCTGTTTTACAGCGCGCTCCGATGCGCTTTTGTTTGAGCAAAGCTGTAAAATATGGCGCGTGAAGTGAAACGGAATCATAGTTCTAATTTTTCCTCCTTCGAAAAAGAGTTGTTAATTGAATTAGTTAGTAAATATATATAAGTTATTGAGTGCAAGCGCACAGATCGCTTGACGATAAAAGGAAAGGACGAGGCGTGGGAGAATTTCAATGGGGTTAACAGATACATTTTTAGCGGGCATCCACTGTCACCTAACAAAATCACGTCGTTAATTGTCCTACTTCAAACTGTGCTCCGATATGGGAGTTATTAAATATTGTATTGTCGTGTGCAGAATCAGACCACCTAGCAAGTATATCCCTTATTTGGAGGTTAGGTTCATTAATCACCTGAACATAAACAGAGAAATATTCCTTCCGATTACGATATATTTCGGCCCAATCGCCCTCCGGTGATTGGATTCTTACATGTGTGCAATCTATTGCACCTAGAACAAACACCAGGAATACGGCTTATTTCATAGAAGTCGCGGATAATTTGCTGACGCTCTTCTACTGAAGGGAATGTAATGTTATATGCCTCCTCCTCATGGATGCTATTGCTGCAGACACTTGACAAACAACCTTACTAACAGTGGCTTTAGAAATTCCAGCACTGTCTCCGGCCATTATGTGAAAAGAACCAGTAGCAAAAAAATCGTAATATTATAAGTACCTGCAACATTGGAGAAAGAGGTAAGTTTATATTCATAGGATATTCTAACCTCACTCGAATTTCGTCCACAACCTTAGCAACTACTATTTTCGATAACCTGTATCTATGAAGAAATTCCGCATCCGTCAAATTTTCAAAGTCATTACGTCGCTGAACTCTTCTACGATCAGGATTGTTTTGTAAAAAATCTAAATAGAGCAATTCCGCATCGAAAGCGAGATTCACAGCAGCCATTTTGGAACAGGTTGCTAAATGCTAATGTAAGCCATTTAACATTGGAAATGGCTGATGTTAACTTTAATACGCAGTTTAACATTTGTTAATGTTAACAGTTGTTGATGAAACGCAAATTTTCTTAAATCGTATGTTGAAATGATTTAAAACCTTGTTAAGTACTACCATGTGTTTGATGAAACCGGGCCTTAAAGATTCATCTGTGCGTAAGCACTAATGTGACTATATTCTTAGTCTTAGTAAACTTAGTAAACTTAGTAAAGAAATGCTAACAACAAAATTAAGTGACCAAAATTACCTCGTACGATTTTACAAATATCACCTGTGTACAAATTCGCATAACAGCATGAAAATTTCAAAAACATAAGCAAGGTCTTAGTAGGTTTTGCTGGTAGTCAACAAACAAGCTGTTTGCATTATACTTCAAGAGTACCTACACTTTAGTTTTGTGAGCAAATTTAATAGGCATTATTTGTGGTTCACCCTGTGACATGGTCGTCATAAGAGATGTCTGGCACACATGATGCATGCTAAAGAGCCTGTTAATAACACGGTTTGAGTCATGTAATGAAATGCAGAGAGCTGCGCGTCTGTCTGTAGTACAGACACTGCATAATATCAAGTGATTTTGTCATCAGTGACAAAACTGGTCCTGACTTTGATGCAGCACTATTACATATTGATGGAGAATGTGTCACGGCTTGAGTAAGCGACCACATTCTATTTAAAACGATCTGTTGTCAAAAAAATAGATGAATGTTTTTTATTATTCCACCTGAATTTGCAGTAGAACACATGCATCCAATATATAAATATAAGGGAGAGTCTTTCTTTTCTGTCTTTTTATTGTGATTCGGTCTACCCATCTCACCTTCAGCATTCTTTTGTAGGCGATATGTCTACTTGTAATTAGAAAATATGTTGTAAATGATTGCTACTTTCTTCATAATATTTTTTGTACTTTTTATTCTTAGATATTTATATTTCAAATTTAGCTTTTCAGATATTTAGTCAATTCCTATTTTTTTACAAGTTACTTTACGTCGCACGGACACAGATCGGTCGATGGGATAGGAAACGGCAAGGAATGGGAAGGAAGTGGCCGTGGCCTTAATTAACGTACAACCTCAACGTTAGCCTGGTGTAAAAATGGGAAACCACGGATAACGATCTTCAGTACTACCGACAGTGGGATTCGAACCCACTATCTCCCGAATGCAAGCTCGCAGCCGTACGCCCATAACCGAACGGCCAACTCTTCCAGTGTTCTTCCTAATTAAAAATTAATATATAGTGACTAAGCCACCTGTAACCGGATATAAATCTCTGTTGGTGGTATGAAATAAATAAATAAATAAATAAATAAAATAGGATGTATCAAAAGGCAATGATTTAATTGATAGGGAAGATACAACAGGCAAAACCAGGAATTTTTTATTAAATAACCATAAGTCAAAAATCAATAGTTGAAGTAAATTTTGCGGTAGTTGCGAATGAAACTTTTACATGTCATTTTAATTGTAATATTTTAGAAAAACTATTCAAAAATGCATCCGCCTGCTTCAATGCATGTTCTACAAAGATGTAGCATTACCTGTCGGGTACCACTTATATTCCTCGCTCTTAATTACACGTACAGAATATATACCCCTTGAGCGTCGCAAATATCCGTTCTGAATTGTGGTACAAGTGTAATTCATTGAAAAACATTAGAATTATTCTGGTTCTGTACGTCTGAAAAAATGATAGTCGCATAATTGTTTAATAAGGAATTCTAATCCTTCTACCTCATCATCACATAATTATCATGAACTCACCCTGACATACGCCAAACAGAAAACTCGCACAAGGTGACCTTAGCATGCCATAGGACACTCCCGACACAAAAATCCACACGTAAATAAATAAATAAATAAATAAACGCAAATAGTGGGATTCGGATAATCATTACTAGAGCTCGGAATACTAGGCAGCAATACGTTAGAATATCAACTGATTCGTCTAATGGAAAGGGTCTTCCAGCCCGCTGTTCGTTAATGTACTGCGGGTTACATAAATTCTTGGTGTTCTGATAGGCCGTACGCCTAATGTTTATGCAAATCTTATAGCACAGTCGTTGTGCGGCTAATATATACTTGTTAGACACTTTACTTACACTGCATTCTAACCTATTACTGCCTACAAATCGGGATCTGATAGTACTCTGTATCACTCACACAGCAGAAGCTTCCATACTGTTACAGTAGAATTTACCTTAAATGGAAGCTAAAGTTCCTTGCAGCTTGTGTCATGAAACACATTTAAATATATTGGATTCCTCAAGTAATAAGAAGAGTAGAGAACATAAAAGCATCTAATGCAAGACAGGTAGGAAGGTTGATTCCAGGTTGCTTAAAGCCTGCTCCGACAGATAAACTGGAATAGTTCCACCCTGTATACGAAGAGAAGTAGCTGACAACAGCGAGAGGAGTAAGGGGAAAAGGAATCGGATTTTGCGTGAAAAATACCAAATTTTCTTTTTTTGTCTTAATTTGTTCTCTAAATCTTCCTCCTTGAAAATGACACATTGAAAATGAATCTAGATTAATTATAACTATTCTGCTCTTCCATTCATCTGGCACGGGTCGTGACGTCATGGCTGACTCCATATCATTTTGCTAGTTGCTTTACGTCGCACCGACACAGATAGGTCTTATGGCGACGATGGGACAGGGAAGAGCTAGGAGTGGGAAGTAAGCGGCCATGGCCTTAATTAAGGTACAGGCCCAACATTTGCCTTGTGTGAAAATGGGAAACCATGGAAAACCATTTTCAGGGCTGCCGATAGTGGGGTTCGAACCTACCATCTCCGGAATACTGGATACTGGCCGCACTTAAGCGACTGCAACTATCAAGCTCGGTGACTCCATAGCTATGAAACTTCATTCGTGACTGCAGTGCTCCTAATTTTCAAGGGGATGTTAATATGTCGTGAAAGAAAGATTGATTCCTATAGTTAGTGCCGTGCATATAACATTCCTCTGTTTATATAATTATATGTTCGTTGTATTTTGTTACCCTCTGTGTGTTTGTTAGCACTGACGCTATTTCGAATTGTTGTTGTTGTGGTATTAGTAGTTTAGTGTTATTTCTCCATCTGTGGAAATGCCTAAATTTATTGATAACGTTTTCAAACGGCGTGTGAATTGGCAGAAAGGAAAGGAAAGCAATTTTCAAGGCTGTGGAAACATTAAACCAAGGGAATATTGCCGTGTCAGGTTCTTGAAAAGTTAGGGTTACATTCTGGTTCTCAGAGAGTTGATGCTAAGCTGCCTTCAGATAAGCTCAGACTAGGAAATGCAAACAGTGCAATCAAAATTTAAGCCAGGAAAGGAAGACAAGTTAAAATAAGTGCCGAGGGAAGACTGGAGGATGCCTTTGGAGATGACTAAGAAAGTGGATATTGCGCAAAAGGGACGTTTTAACTTTGAGCTCAGTTTTTCGTAAGTTTAAGATTTTCATATTCAAAGCACATTTTCTCATATTCTACTGACTCTATTCTTCTGAAATTTTCAGAGTGTGTTCATTACAGTACTCTAGATGTACGGATATAGTTTTAGTTCAAAAAATATAATGTGAGATTTAAAAGGTAATAACATTCATAAAAGATTTGAAAAATCATACCCATAAACAAAATTCATATCTCTGTCAGGAAAAGCATTCCTAAGAAAACTATTGTTTCTGTACAAACACCATATATGTTTGCATGCAATGTCAAAAATTTAAATTTGTGGTTGCGGTGGTTTATGAGAAAATGTTCCATATTCTAGGCATAAGTTTGCATCGTGAAGATAGGCGATTCAATTTGACCTTAAAGTGGAACAGAACAGCATGGATATAGTCTTTCTCAGCAACGGCTAAGCTCCCTGAAGAGCTTCCTGACGACATCTGAGGTGCTTACTGTCTCACCATAGAAGGCAAGGCTGGAGTTGTGGAAGAAGAGGGCCCCTCACATCCGCTGATGGATGCCAGCATAATGAACATAATGAAACCTGGCTAGCGTGGAAGTCCCTGAACAGGCTACGGACATGAGTGAGGAGATTCAGGGCAACTGGAAGAAATGAGTGTTCAGTACAAGTAATATGAGATGTTAATATAGATAAGAACAAACCGCGAGCTACATGCTTCAGTGTCCAACATCTTGAACAGAGGATGATTTCCTACAAGCCACTTCCAGTGCATTGGACATAAAAAAATACTGGGTATGTGTACTTCCAAATGAGTCGTACGTTAACTGTAAATTTGTATGCTTTCGACTCGGCTATAACATTCTAATAACTAGAACTCGGAAATTAGGCAAAATACCATTTTTGTCTGTTTGGATATATCGAAGTGTCACGTAGAGACAAACATGTACGACGGTAGGACCAGTTATTAATTTGCCTTTTTTGCCTATTTTAGCTTACATAGCTTACTTGATAGTTTAATGCCTGTTTAAGATGTTGATATTTTCTGCTCATATTTATGTATTAAAATTAATCAAAGGAAAGGAAACGTATAATTCCAACGTACTGTATTAATACAAAGGAAAACTAACATTCACACAAATTAATTTTTCATATTACACACATTTCTAGTGAAAACTCTACAAGCCAAATGGCCGAGAAGGTGGCCAGGTCCCGTCCTTGGAACGTAAAATTAACTGCTGCTCGTGTTTATTGTCTTAAGAGGAAGAAGAACTTGGTAACCATACTCTAGTAACACTAATCAGAAGAAAAATGGAAGAGGTTCGATACATCGATAAATGAGAGTATCGGCAAAGTAAGAAACAAGACTTGCCCAAGGTAGGTAAGATAGGAAAGGTAAGAGCGAGGAACCTGACAAAAGTAAATGCAAGAATCGCCAGACTCAGCTAGGGGAACCGTCGTCGCCAACCCAGACTCCCTGGTCCCCCATTTAGGCACCTCCTTTTACCACAGACAGGGGATACCGTTCACCTTATTCTGTCATACTAAAATGTGATGCAGATGTGTGTTACATTAAAGCATCTTTATTATTTTAGTGCACATTTTTGTCATTATAAATGCCTATTTTAATTATGTTCTTGCCTATTTCCTCAATGTTAAGTGCTTTCTTACCTGCCTATTTTAGCAAAAACAAATGCCTGAACTTCCCGGCTCTACTAATAACATTAATTTTATCTCGTTCCATCTCCATATCAGATGTCGCAATGGATTCCAGTTAAGTTAAACTCTAATTTAATTTCACCGGCAATCATATTCTATACGATATCGTATCTAAACAACCTGATACTCCTCTCCTAGCACGATCTCTCTGCATTTATTATTTTCTCCACATTTGTATCCATCGTCCTAGTTCTATCACATTTATAAACGTAACATGCACGACTACAGTTCCCTAGCTTTGGCTGACTTCCGATAAGCCACTGTTTGCCATAAAATGACACTACCTTCACTCTGAATGTTGAATTTATGTCACACAGGAATAATCACAAATGACATGAGCATTTCAAACTACTATTCATATCCATGATGGGCGATTTAGTTATATTTATAGTTAGTGACCTCTCATATTTATATCAGATATGTTCCATTCAATTCTGAACCTCACGTGCGTATATATTTGGATGAAAGGTAATGATTTCATTAATAATAGGTAACAACAGTGAGAAACGATTTTCATTTATGTTCAAACAGGATGTTTTGTCAAAAACTAGTCACAAATGTTGAACAAAAGTTTTCTATAAAATCTCTAATAATAATCCCCTACTGTTCATCACAAATGAAACTTGATATGCTTGTGGTATTTTGTATTAAGTGAGCGCTAACAAGACATCAATCAGATAAGCAAATATTTACAATAAGTCATAACAAATTAAGTTACCAGTCAATGTAAGCAAAATTTGAGGCACTGGGTGAGAGAATTTGCCGAGAATTTGGTAAATTTGTAGTATTGGTAGGGCATACATTCATCCTTTAGTGTGCAAGATCCTAAACACATCCGTAGGGTTTTTCCCTCCTTGTTTATCGTACTAACATGATGTCGGTCCCCGGATCCCAAGATAGCGGGTTAAAACCCGGCAGACGTAGTCGGATATTTGAAGGTCTTAAGTGTACGATGTCGGCATGTAAAAGATCTCTAGTGACACATTCTTTATTTACCCGACAAAATTCATGAAAATCTCAGCCACAGACCCCCATGAGAGAATCGGTTTACACTGTCTGCCATCTAGTAGGCTTGGATTAAAACGCAATGTCGAAACTGACGATCAGACAGCCAGATGGCGTCAAATTAAAATGTCTGCAAACGGTAGCAGAGGTCATATTCTTCTTCTTCCTCTCCTTCTTTCGAATAACCCATTTGGAAGGTAAGATGAATCAACTTTGATTACTTTTCATTGTGTTCGATTTCCTTTGCTACCAAATTTCCTTCATCCTTCGAGAGTGTATTTCCTTCTCTGTTTGAGTCCGCTTTCTTCTAGTTGTTGCTTTCTTCCGCATCTGAAACGCTGCCTTTTGAACTGCTTCTTTAAAAAGTGTTCTGTTTTTGATTGTATGTGTTTTAATTCCAGCATTTTTCACGTCTTTCTTAATTTCAATGAACCATGTGGGTTTAGATTTGTAACTGTTCAGAAGGTTGAAGATGCGCTTGGTTAGTCTGTTGTCCTCCATTCTGTAAACGTGTCAAAAAATTGTAGTCATCTTTTCCTCATTACGTCAGTTAGTTTGTCAATTTTCAAGTGTAGCTCTCTGTTTAATCTTAACCTGTATTCTGCATTATTAATTTTCGTTTATCTCCCAGTATTTTTCTCAAAATTCTTCTTTCAACCTTCTCTAGTTTTTGAGAACTCCACTTCTAGTTAAAGTGTTTCTGGCGCATATAAATTTTCAGATCTCACTACTGTTTGGTATTGTCTCAATTTTGTGCTCCAGGATAAGGATTTTTTGTCATGTGAAACATCCATTCCATTTTGTACACTCTAGTTTTTATAGTAGTTTTCTTTCTTTTGTGGCATTCGTTATCCACTATCGTAAGTATTTAAAGAAATTTGTTTTACATATTGTTTTGTCATGAAATGTCATATTTTGTGGGGTATTACTGATGTTTGTCATGAACTTTGTTTTTGCAAATGATATTTGTAGTCCTATTTTAGCTGCTTGTTTTTATAATTCTCTGATTTGTTCTTGAGCATTATTATTATTATTATTATTATTATTATTATTATTATTATTATTATTATTATTATTATTATTATTATTATTATGGAAATTACTCATCTCACGTTTATACGGTGAGACAGTGAGCTTTTCCAAACAGATAAAAGCATTTCCGGTGTACGCTGTCTGTAGGCTACGCAAGCTCGCCAATAGCTGTGTCTGTTCTCAAACACGTGTTAGCTGCGTAAAACACGACTTAATAATGAATCGTTACGGGAAAGGAAAAGAGAAATGACGATAAGTAGGAAAGAAAGATTGCATAAATGCGTAGAAACTGAGGATTAGAGGATATCAGTGATAAAACCAATAAGCAACAAAACGTTGCATGTAGCGCGACGTGCAATCAACGAAAACTAATGTGACCTGATGTAAATACCACGAAATTACAAAAACATAAACATATAATATATTCTGTGTGTTCTCTAAAACTGGTGACTATCATGGACAACATTTTATTTTGAATTTGAACTTATAAGAACGCAGTAGCATTTACTCAAATAAAATAATGAATGAAGTGTTACAACGGTAAGGGTAGGCTAAGGTATGACCATGACAAGCAGATTAGAGTAATAGCAATATTTAATATTAAACACAAGGTGTACATACGATTTTAAAAATAAAGAAATTCACTGTCAATACAAGGTTTCACCTTTAGCATAATGAGAAATTGGAAGTGTTCTTTGTGTGCAGTCGAACAGGTGGTATGGTGAACAATGTGAGCAGCAGATTTCACAAACACAGTCGCTGGGTACCTGGGTACCTTATTGCAAATACGGTGATGAAAGCCGTGAAATGCTCCTCTCGTATAGAGGTGACGTAGCTCAAAACTGGCTGATTTCCATTCATCATTGCTCAAGGCGGAAGTATTAAAGAATTCTTGGTCTATCTCTGCAGATTTCTGGACTCGTTCGTCCAAGAAACTTTTGGTACCTGGGGTTGGTATCAGATTATAAGTTGTCACCAGGTCTTCTATGAAGGAAGATGTTCCTGCTAGCTGGTTTACAAGTCGATTTGGTAAAAACAGAGTGCTCTTTTATGTATCTGGCTTTAGTTCTGTGCAAAAAATTTCAGAATTCTGTATGAAAGGTACGACCATGCTATCTCAACTGCATACGATGCAACTGAACAATGACATTGCTGTTCCTACTGAAAGGGATTTGAGATTGCAGCCACTGTTATATCTTCAATATGCCTTGAGAAAGTGAAATCCAGTGACTTGTAGAGTCACTCGTAAATATTTGAAAGATTTGAATATTTCAATTGTTTGATTTCTGTACGTAAATATATCCGTTTATGACAGTTTACCTGCTGTCCGAAAATTCATGACCTTGGTCTTACTCTGGTTTATACGGATATCATTCTTTTGAGAACATTCCACTAGTCCTGAAATGAGATCTTGCTTTTTCTCAATATAACCATATCATCTGCATATAAGTACATATTCACATCTCTAGTTACTGCCTTTTATACTACGTGATGTGTTATTAGGTGGGGTGACCTTTTTGTAAACCATTCGTTCATGATGTATTTTGATTGAAGAAGACCATCAATGATGTTTATTACATTCCCTTCCATGATGATGGTTATTAACTGAAGGAAGTGATCTTCACGTCCTAAAGCAGCTTCGAGCTTCTCTATGAGGATGTTACTGTTTACCCCCATTAAACGCCTTCGTCAAGTCGATGAATACAGCGAAAGCGTGCCGTTTTGGTTTCCTTATTGAATCTCCAATATGTCCCTCTGTGCGAGCCAGGAGCTCTGAGGTAGATGTAGGTTGTAGTGGTTACGTTAGAATGAAAAAGTTAGCATAGGTTAGGGTGCAATGGAACCAATAACGACGACACCAAAATGTATATCAAAAGACAGGAAGCAAGAACGAAGACCGTAATATTTCGGTTATAGATCAAGAACGCTGCCATGTAAACTATCTGGCCAGTATGCCAGGAATATTGTTTCAGTGCTGTATTTCTTCCAAATAAACAAATATTGGATCGTAAGTGCTGTAATGTGTCAGCTAGGAAATCAATTGTGCACACAAGGTGATATATCATGTTAGACGGTGAATTGATCTCTACGCCATGTGTGCGTGTACACGTGCGACCGCCAAGTGCCCCTGGAGTGCTATGTGAGCGTCAGAATTACGTTACAAAGGGACGCGATCGCTTTACGATGTTCCAAGTTCTCTGTTGCGTTGTGAGGTTGACAGGGTGATACTAATGTTTTCTGAAAGACAGGACGATTTATTGCGGGAAGGAGTTAAGTCGATTGTGAAAGTTTATTTTTCCTAATCTTTGTAACTCAAAGTATGGACAAAGTGGAGGCAGTGATTCGAACACCAGGCTTGGCTCGTTTGTATTCCTCCAAACTTTGAATCCGAAGTTAAATGTTCACCTGCAAAATCACATAGAATGAGAGTTTTCTAATTACAGGATCTACTTGTAGTTCTAGGTGAATGCCACAATTCTGATCTATATAAATATACCTGACTGAGGTCCCCATCGGTGAAGTTTGACATTTTCACTTTTTTACATTTTATTAAGGTGTGAATCGTTCCGTTTAATGTGGCACTTGTTTCATTCAAATATTCAAATACTTACTATTTTAATCATATATTTAACATATTGATGCACTTCTATTCCAAGATACGTTTTGTGCAATGTGTCACTGCTTTACACATATGTCAGCGATTATTAACATTAGAAGGCTGTGGTTTGGCGTGTTTTGAATACAAATATGCACGTATGTTTTATTACTTAGTCACCCTGCTTGAGCTGCAATCGCAAGATGCAATATTGTTTCGACGGAGGATTTTAAAGCTCTATTATGCAGTAAGTGAGCTCTAAGTCAAATTTTGCCATTGAATGCTATTTCCTCAAGATAACTTTTTCCGAAACAAGTGTTCCCTTTTCTGGGAAACTATTGGCTGAATTTCCGTGAAATGCTTACCAAATGTTTGTGACACAGTTTAGATAGTACAGATCTACATTGGCTGACATTTCTTGAATAGTTATTTTTATAATAAAACACCTTCAGAAAAAATTAAAATTTGTGAATATTTTTAAAACTCATACATTTTTCGAAGCACATACAGGATCTTTCATAAAGAATGGACCGAGTTCATCAAGGTATATGTTACCAATAGTCAGTAGTAGAAGATTAAACCTAAGACACATGTGTTTGAATGATGTTCAAAGTTTAGTCCTAAGTATTCAATATGGCCACCACCAGCACGACAGACCACATCAAGGCGATAGGACAATTCCTCCCAAACTTGTTGCAGCATATTAAGATCCACTGAGTTGATCACACGTGTTATCCGCTCTTGAAACTCATCCAGTGTAGTGGGTAGTGGCGCAACATAAACTTTGTCCTTGACGTATCCCTACAGGAAGAAGTCGCAAGGAGTGAGGTCTGGAGACGTAGGAGGCGGCAACTGAGTGAGATCATTGCTGTGCAGGTTGAATTGAGTCGGGGGAAGGGCAGGGGAGGAAGACGCGGAACACTCTACTGACTACTAATATAAATGTGTGGAGACGGCCTTTGTAACGATATGCAATTCGTTCTGCTGCGTGGCTTGAGTACGACGCAAAAAGCATTCGAATTCGGTTCATTATTTATGAAAGGCCCTGTATTTTAAAGCTGTTCTAGATCAGTATATGCAAAACACGAGTTAATATCATATTAAAAACATCATCTTTCTACACTCAGTGCCTACTGAGGAAAAGGTTCATATATTCAGCTTTAACGAGATACAGCATTACGACTGCCCTTAAGTCCGGTGACATTTGAAGGTGCTCAAATACGTCAGCCTAATGTCAGCAGATTTCTTAGCACGTCAAATAACTCCTGCGGGAATGAATTCCGGCACCTCGGCGTCTCCGAAAACCGTAAAGGTAGTTAGTGGGACGTAAAAACAAAAAGCATTCCTTTACTACTGTCCGGCTCCACGGCTAAATGGTTATCGTGCTGGCCTTTGGTCACCGGAGTCCCGGGTTCGATTCCCGGCAGGGTCGGGAATTTTAACCTTAATTGGTTAATTTCCCTGGCACGGGAGCTGGGTTTATGTGCTGTCTTCACCATCACTTGATCCTCATCACGACGTGCAGGTCATCTACGGGAGTCAAATCAAAAGACATGCATCTGGCAAGCCAAACTTGTCCTCGGACACTCCCAGCACTAAAAGCCATACGTGATTTCATTTCACTACTAATACCACCTCCGCTTTTCCCACACTACTGGTGTGGCGGGTGTGAATCGCAGCGCACATGTTGATTTGGCCCTGTCACACGGCCGGATGACCTATCTGACGCCAAATCTATATGGAGGTATGTAATCATTAACGCGTGTGTTTCTGTGGTGGTTGGTATTATGGTGTGTTGCTGAATATGAACTGTTGAGTGTTGGAACACATAGAAACCACAGTCCCTGATGATAATGATGATGCTTATTGTTTGAAGGGGCCTAAAATCAAGGTTATCGGCCCCTAATGGTATGAAATGAGACGAAATGGAATGAAAAATTAAAAGTCCAAAATCCTCCACTGATCAGACATCAAAACGTGAGGATGAAGAATGAATGGATGGATATGAATTTAAAACGATCAGTGGATCCGACCAGCAATGTCACGCATTCAAAGCAACTGACGTAAAACAATAGTATTACTGACCAAGGAACTGGGTCTATAGCATAATACTGAATCGATGATGCTTTCAGTCTAAAGAGGCCAAAATCCAAGTCATCGGCTCCTCATAATGGTAATTATGGCTAGGACAGTAGGACCATGGTATTTTCCATGTTGCGGTACTAATCAAAAGTAGCGTAGACCCCCGGCATTCCACCCAGAATGGCACTACTCACAGGTAACGAAATTCGCATATGGAATACAGACCTATGATGTTTCGCACATTGCGGCGCCATTTTCAGGCAACGCAAACCTATGGTGTTCATCACATACGTGTACTAACCACACAGACCAGCACTATCCCATGGTGTTCCTCATATAGTGGTATTAATCACAGGTACTGAAGAAGCCGGCATCGCACTCTGTTTCTATTAATCACAAACCTATTTGGTATCTAACATAGTGGTACTAAGCCCAAGTAAAAGTGACCCTCGGTGTTCCCCGCGTGGTGGTACTAATCAGATGGAGTATCACGGTTCTAATACAATCATCCCTTGGTCGCTCCTTTTAGTCGCCTCTTACGACAGGCAGGGGATACCGTTGGTGTATTCTTCGTCTGCGTCCCCCACCCACAGCGAGTACCCCAGTCTCTAAGTAAGAAGAATTAATCGGAAACGATTAAACTCACCGACCCGACAGAGAATCAAACCCGAGACTCTCGAACCGAAGCACAGTAGGCTGACTATTCATCCAAGGAGTCCGACGTAAAAACCAATATCATTGATTATATAAAATTATCTCCGAACTTCCCGTAGAAACCTCATTTCCGATTCCTGGATGTGATGACTGTTACATTTGATGATCACTAACAGGCTTAGTGTGCTGTTCTGACTTCATTCCATCCTTCATTTGGTCTTAAATATGCTGGAAGACCTTCACCGCAGATTGGTACCTAACATTTTTCACACCTAGAGGTAGTATTGCTTTTCTATCTTTCAGGACAGAGGACTCATTTCACGGAGTCCCTTCTTTGAACTCTCTGCGATATTGCTCGTTCTTTTTCAAGTCAGAGACACTTCTATATGCTTATGCGTATGCTGACGCCTTGGCAGTCATATGGTCCATTGCCAAATTTAGAAGTACTTTTTCTGGGTCCTTCGTTCCTCAGTGTTGCACCTGGGTAATCATGCCATCAATGACGAGCGTAATGGAAAAGATACGGATGGACCATCTGTAACACGTTCTGGCAGTAGTATAACAATTTAATCGCATTCACTTCATCCATCAGAAATGATTAATGATTATAGTAGCAGATTTGTTATTGTCCTGTATAATTGTAAGTATAATGTATGTTTCTGACGCGATTAAATAAATAAATAAAAATCCACCTTATTCGATAAAGTAATGTCAGTAATGAAAGAGCAGATGAGCCTGCAAAATTTGCAGCATTTAGCTACAGTGAAACTGTATACAAAAATCCCCTATATCAAAAGTGAGACGTGAATTATATAAATTCACAATCAGTGAATGGTCAGAACTGTGGAACTCAAGTAATAAGGGTGAAGTTACAAAAACAATCTTTCTTCCGACGGTACGGGACCATTTGGACTGCAATTTACTGAAACCAAACATCACCAGCACTCAGTTTCTTTTGCGTCACGGGATATTTAAATTTTATTTATATAAATTAAAAATTAGTATTAATAACAGTTGTGTTTGTGGAGATGAAGAAACTGCAACTCACCTTAGTTTTGATTAACCATTCTTCACAAAAGCTAGATATATTTTTTAAAAACACTTAAATTGTTGCACAGTAATGTTAGTCAAATCCATTTTAGGATATTTCACAACATCTGTTTTTAATTAATTTTTTAAATTTATGCAGTTTATTTTAGAAAAAAATTAAGAATAGTTTTTCCTTATCTCCCAGTTTAGTTAATTTGTGTGTGTAATAACTCACTTCAAAAATGCTATATTATATGTTTGTATAATTTAAGGTAATAAGTTGTAACCTACAGCTCTAATTTTCTAGACAAAGTAGGGCTTTCTCATGGATAATAAATAAATAAATAAATAAATAAATAAATAAAATGTTAGCTATGCCTACGTCAAATAATGGAAGCATTAGAAATAACGGGTCGTATTCGGTAGGAAGGAGGTCGCCTTCCGATGATGATGACACTTATATGGCTCATCGATATCGTCTCTATCCATGGTTGAAATTTACTTTTCACATCAAAATGCGAAGTAAAATACAAATCTGAATGAGTAATTTAGTGACACCCCCCGGTCGACAAATGAGCGCACGCCGCTCTAGTAACAATGGTGTCGTGGCGCCAATTGAAGGCCTAGCTGCACATTATTTTTTTGTCCATCATACTCCTAAAGGGATTCCCAAAGTGTGCACTTAATTTGTTCATGGAGGAGAAGAAAACAAGATTGGCAGTGAGCGGTGCGCTCACATTGTCGACCGACGATGAGTTAAATGTGCTTCCTGGCAAGAATACGTTAGATTTTGTGTTCTAGCATTTTTTGGAGTTTGCAGAGATGGAAATAAGCTATATACTTTGATGATAAAGTCCCAAAAATGCCATTTCTTAAAGTTTTCTTTCGTTCTCAGCCGTCCATAGTTTACCAGGTGTATGCATAAGTATTTTCCTGTTTCTCTAAGATATGATGCCAGAGAACAGTAGACAGTGTATGAATTTGATACATACGACAGTCTGGTCGTCTGACATTTATCTACCAACACACACAAGTTGAGTCCGCCAAACACTAGCGTTCAGTGATCATGTCAACGTTCGTGCCTGAAAAAGAACATTTGTGACACGCACTGCTTTTCTTATTTAATTAAAAGAAAAAAGCTGTGAAAAACCATCGATTAGAATACGTGAGACGTGGATTCGGCAATTTAAACGTGAAAGACAGTGCGAAGACGAGCAAATGCAGGCGTTACTGTATGATGGCCCAACTCAAACTCAAAGTTATCGCCAACAAATGATTAATTTTAGTCAGGCATTGATTGAAAGGCAAGCAGAATGTGCCAGAAAAAAATGGCAAAGTGATTTTGTTACACGACAGCAAAAGGAATGAAACAGACGTTGAAATTGCCTGATGGGACACCCTTCCGCACTTCGCAACCGGGCACCATCTGAATATCACCTCTTCGCATCAATGGGACACGCACTCGCAGAGCAGCACTTCATTTCGAGGAAGTTGAGATGACTCGACGAGAGGTTTGCCGCAAAAGACAAGCAATTTTTCTCGCATGGTATTCATAACCTACCTGAAAGTTGGGCGAAGTGTTTAGAAACCAATGGCCAATATTTTAATAAACAAAAAAATGATTTGCCTTGAACATTACGCGTTTTCCTTACCACAAAACCCGGCAAAAAGTTATGCATGCACCTGGTACATAATAAACGTTTACTATTTTCAGACCAAGAGGTGCTAAACGGCTGGACCTCGTAAGCATGATTCTCTTCATCACAGCTGGTTTCATACCGGTTTTTCTTCACACACTTGTTAGCCTTCTCTCCAGGTAAAGCAATACATTGTAAATTGAAATTCTAACTGGAATGCTATTTCCCTTCCCCAAGGCAATCCTATAAAATCTCTCCTCTAGATCTGTTGTTATATGTAATTAATCTCCCTGCATTAATTCTTCTATTAAGGGATTTCCAATGTTTGTATTACCATTACAGAGAATGCATTAGTATGATCTAAATCTGTATTCCCTGTTAAACAATTCAATTGAATACTCGGCATCATTTACTTCAACAGCCACAGAGAAGTTGTTCGAGCAAACGAATTACATTTCATAAATACACTTTGGGCAGATCATTTCTCTAACAAACTCGGTTCCATAAATTTACATTAGATAACTTTCAATAGCAGAGTTTCACCAACAATTTATTTCCCCTCGCTGAGGAATGATTCTGCTCGCTCTCGAAAGCTTAATGGCAAGAAAACATTAATGCAACTTAGACTGCAGAACGACAAATTTTTCTCATTAGAGATAAATAATCCTGCTCTGGTTTATACCATTATGTTGTAGTAATGGTGGTGTCATTAAAAAAGTTTAGTTATGAAAAAAGTACTGATTTAATGCTAGAATAAACGAAGAGAGTTTCTATTATACTCAGCTATTAACTTCTTTAAAACAAATCTCACCCTGGTTTATATCGTTTCCCCGCTGCTTCTTAAAAGAGAGTCTGAACATAGAGTTAACGCACTTAAAGCAAAGATAATTACACAGAAGCAAGTCTTTTGGCTTTAAAATCTCACAGAGACTGAGGAAGAAAGACATGAATAATATTCGATAAAAATTAACTTTACATTGAGTTAAGCTTATTGCACTCATCATCTATTCAGAGCACTGTGCCCCATATTATTTGCTATAGCTTGGCCTGAATAAACTGTCATATTATTATCATTAATAATAATAATAATAATAATAATAATAATAATAATAATGGCTTTACGTCCCATTAACTACTTCTACGTATTTCGGAGACGCCGAGGTGCCGGAATTTCCTCCCGTAGGAGTTCTTTTACGTGCCAGTATATCTAGCGACACGAGGCGGATATATTTGAGCACCTTCAAATACCACCGGACTGAGCCAGGATCGAATCTGCCAAGTTTGGGTGAGAAGCCCAGAGCCTCTTAGCCACTCAGCCTTATTCATAAGTTAGAAGTAACAGACATGAAAGTAGCAAGAATGATTGCTGGTACAAACAGCTGGGAACAATTGCAGCAGGGTACTCGGAATGAGGAGATAAAGGCTAATTTAGGAATGAACTCGATGGATGAAGCTGTACGCATAAACCGGCTTCGGTGGTGGGATCATGTGAGGCGAATGGACGAGGATAGGTTACCTAGGAGAATAATGGACTCTGCTATGGAGGGTAAGAGAAGTAGAGGGAGACCAAGACGACGATGGTTAGACTCGGTTTCTAACGATTTAAAGATAAGAGGTATAGAACTAAATGAGGCCACAACACTAGTTGCAAATCGAGGATTGTGGCGACGTTTAGTAAATTCACAGAGGCTTGCAGACTGAACGCTGAAGGGTATGACAGTCTATAATGATAATGTATGTGTGTTATTATTATTATTATTATTATTATTATTATTATTATCATTTTTATTATTTACCTTGGTTTGGTGGATCAGCAGGGGTGAAAGAAGGTGCCGGGGTGAATGGGTCTAACTATCTAATCAAAGTTAATTTAAAACTTCAACAAAGTTTATATTTTCTGAGTTTTAACAATTAATAACAACGAAAATCTAACAACTTTTGACTAGGTGAAGAAACAAGACTAGAAAGGATCCAAGATTTCAGAATTATAACACTTTTGGGCTACAAGCCCCTAGTTTTACAAGTTTGAGCTCCTAGCTCAGCAATACCAAACAATGATTTGTTCAAAGGGCAGAAATCCCCTAAAACATGGAGCATCAGCTCCGTAATTTACAATGTCAAGCCTCCTATGGGCACTTCTACAGTACTAGAAAAGAGCTGACACGCTCTCAGTATTTCAAGCCTATTCAAGGCAATATCAGACCTTACAATAACTTGCCATGAAGGCACAATTTACAAAAATGAAAAAGAGGCATCTCGTACCTAACCTACAGGGCCTTCGTGTAAAAGAAATAACAGTTAAATAAATGCCCCAAGCACAAAATGAAAGGAGGCGAATACTTGCACTCCTCTATGCGGCTCTTTAAAACCTAACAGGCACTAGGCCGATGAAACAGGGGCTATTCCCAATCTACGGAGGTGACCCGTCTAAGAAAGAAATTTAAAACATTAAGAAAGGGAAGAAAATCAGATACCAAAACGTAAACACCTCAAAACCAAAATGAAGGGGAGCTCGAGAGGGTAAATCACTCTCCATCCCCGAATTACAGTTACAAATTTTATATGTTTTTACATAAGCCGGCAGAACTTACTTTTTAGAGAAAAAGGTTACATATTAAAGTTTCGGACCTTTCCCGCGGGTCAAATTGCTGAGCTAGCACGAAATAAGATGTTAAACGGCCATTACCTTGCTGAAGACCTGCTGCCTGATGAAAGAGGCGCCACCCGCCTCCTGCTTCACATCCACACACTTAGATAGACGTTGATCAAATGGCCAAGAGACGAGAAAATCAGCAGTTTAAAAACCCTCGGGGAAAGTTCGCGACCTTTCATGAATAAAACAGCCACACCCACTCAATTTTATTGGGTAGCTTAAAGCTACACACCAAATCGAAGAAGAAGCCTGTGATTGGTAGGAAATTAATTACAGAAATTCTTGATTGGTTAAATTCAAAACGGGCGGAAAGAAAGGATAAATATTGCCAACCCAAAAATGAATGAACGAAATTTAGTAAAGGAAAAATTTATGAAAACAAAATTACTTCTGAAAGGTTCCTTCACTTCGCACCAGGGTGCATGATCATAGTTTCTGTAGTGACCTCTATGAGATAATGTCCAAACTTCTTGATGAATGGAAAACAAAAACAAGTAGCATTTCACACAGTTCAGGAAAATTCACCGTTAAAAAAATTACGGTAGTGACATCTTCTAAGAAAATTTACAAGTTGGTCCGTTTTTAAATTCAGAGTTCCTCCTGTAGAGGAGGTTTTATTGGCGCAAGATTTAAAAGTGCGGCGTAGAGGTGTACCTTCCGGTACAATTATTATTATTATTATTATTATTATTATTATTATTATTATTATACCTCAAGTGTCCAACTCCTTAGCTGAATGGTTAGTGTAGAGAACTTCGGTTAGAGGGTATCGGGTTCGATTCCCGGCCAGGTCGGGGCTGGTTGTTTGTGTTTGACCAAACACTCACCTCTACATATTGAGACAACATACCACACTACCAATCACCAGAAAAAACCGTGAAGGTTGTTACATCCCTGCACGTAGGATTGACGTTAGAAAAGGGCTCAGGTCGTAAAATATGGCCCAATCCACATATGCGACAGAGTTCGTACCCGCAACCCCGCAGGTAAGCGAAAAATGGTAGAAGATTATGAATATGCTTTTGCTACTGGGTGGAAGGGTGGAAAAGGGCTTGGTTTGAAAATGTAGCGGCCGTGGCAGTAGTTAAAGTACAGCCCCAGCTTTCACCTCGTGTGAACATGGGCCAAATTCAGGTCTGCTGACTTTGGTATTTGATCCCACTATCTCGCGCATGCAAGCTCATAGTTTCAGCACCCTAACCGCACGGCCAACTCGCTCGGTAAACCTAAAGCGAAGAGGCCTAGTGTAGGTTTTTCGAGTTGACGCCGTATAGGCGACCTGCCTGCCTATGAGGATGGGGCTGCATCCGTGATTAATTCTGATTACGAAAACGGTACACACCCAACCATCCCCCGAGCCAGGGAATTGAACCGGGCACACCCTCGGCCAAAGGCCAGCACGTTAGCCATTTAACAATGGAGCCCGACAAAGTGAACTTATATCCTCATCCCGAGGTCTTGCACCTTTTATTCAGACACACACTCAATGCAAGTGAGCTGCTTTTACCATTCCTATCACATACCACCGCTCCTAAAAGGAAAAAAGAAACTATGGCGCAACAGTGCCTAAGAGCCATACCCTACCAAGCGAAGGCTGTTCAGCCCGAAGACCTGAAGCTTATGAGTTGTCGGATGGGCAGCACCACGAATCCTCTCGGCCGTTATTATTGGCTTCCTAGACAGGACCATTTAGCTTATCCCATTAATTTCGAAGCTTCGTGAAGCGACTCTGTCTCCTTCGATTCTTCATCTTGTGAAGACCGGAACCAGCCTTTCTGGCAGTACCGGGAATCGAACGCGATCCCGCGAGGATAATATGTAATAAAACTAACCGTTACGTCACAGAGGCAGATGCCTGCTCGGAATAGCATCGGTTGACATATTATGTAACCCTGAATTACTCCAACACCTGAACAAAGAGCTAGAGGTCAAGCACAACATCAAAACGAAGTGATATGTGTACATTATTTGAAGTGATAAATATACACTCCTTCAGCGTCTCTTACAAGGTAAAATTCCAGGAAAGAGAAGTAGAGGAAGAATGAGAATACCTTACATACTAAATCTGAAGGAGTGGTACGGGTTTGGTACTCCAACTCTTAACCGAAATGCTGAGAATAAGAACCAGATTGCCTTGATGACATACAATGAGGATATTGTATACGAAGAGGAAGAATAAGGAGCAGGAAAAATAAGGATGCGGACAGTGGTGTTCGAACCCACTACCTCACGAATGACAGCTTCGAGACACAGTCCACTTAGTTCCATGCACGTATTTCCCAATTTTTCTCGAGATTTCAGTTCGATATGGGAACCTTTCTGCTCAGAAATATCTTCATCACATTCTTTTACACTTGCTATATCGTCTAATAATGCTTCCGATAATTCAGTGTTCAATTGATTCGTGCACATTTTCCACAATGGCATGGTCGGTGTGGGATAAGGTGATTCCGGGTCCCCATTGCCGGTGTTTCCAAGATGAAACCACCAATATTATTACGTACCATATTGGCAATTTGTAAATATCGGCGACACCACTACCGCGAATACCAAGCCAAAGTTACCTGAGCAACAAACGAGATAACGCAACAAACGTAGTCAAAATAAATAAAAACCTACGGGATCTGTGAATAAGGTTGTGGCAATATTCATAAAACGTAACATTTAATGAACTAAGAAGTACAATTGAATGGTGTTCCTTCAGTGCAGTCACCCGCAAAGTGTGTTACCTTTAGCCAAATGTCGGGAAGGCATTGGGGACCGTTGATAAGGCGTTCTCTGTGGATGACAGCGACGGAGCGCAATAATGCGCGAAGAACAGATGCCACGTGGGGAAATCGGTGGCCGCAGACGAGTTACTTCAACTTCGAAAACAGGTCTAAGTCACAAGGACTCATATCTGGTGAGTACGGAGGCTGTTTCTAGACCTCCCAATGCCACAGTTGCAGTAGAAGCTTGGCATTGATTGCGCCACGATAACGTGAGTTGTCGTGCAACACGATAGGGTGATTGTCACGCAATAAATGTGGACGTTTGCGCCGCATATCCGGACGTAGATTAGGCTCCAGAAATCGGCTATAGCAGTCTCTGTTGATGATTTGTCCCTTAGATCCAGCATGCGTATGAATATGCCACATTCAACATAAGATTCAACTGACTGAGTTCCTGTCGAAATTTCTGTGGACGTGGCAAAACCCGGATGACGCCATTAATTCGATTGACGATTTAATCCAGGCTCGTAGTGTCGTACCCACGTCTTATCAATGGCCACAGTACGCTGCAGAAATCCGTCCCCTTCGTTGCGGTATCTGGCAACGTGGATGTCATTTCTGTACGTCGTTGTGTTGATGCGGAACCCAATGGGAAGAAATTTTCATGACAAAACAGTTCGTCATTATCTGCCACTGAGACCTACTTCTTCGGATAATTCCCGGACAATTCAACGATGTCTACGGAAACGACACCACTCATGATGTCAATCTGATGTTGAGGAATGGACGACCGACCTGTGTGGTTCAAATCCAAAGTCTCATTCTGACACACACGGAACGTCTTGACCCGTCGTTCAACCGTCCTCTACGGCAATGCAGTCCCGCAACGTGCTTCACTTAATCCGCGATAACATTGTGATGAATTTTTTCTACGGGCAACCTCAATATTAATCCACGAACTCTGACCACCTTAGGAAAATATGCTTTATAGCGGTGAAATCTACACTCTTCATTTCAACACCACACAGCAACAATACTTCCGAATGAATTCCTGTAAATTGAACACTACACATCGACAACCATTAAACGGATGCACACAACATGGAATCCCGCGGAAGATAAGCTGGAAAAAGTGTCTCGGATTGACTTCAGAGTACAGTGGCTATCATCAGACATAGTGAAAACTTCAAGCTGCCACTAGTAAACTGTGTGAAGGTGTCTAAAATGATGGTTTCACAGAATAAAAACTAGGTTAAAATGTTGAATTGAAAGCAGCCTGTTCTGTACTTCCGAAAGAAGAAACCATCAAATGGGTGTGCAAAAACTTGGTAGGCTTGGGAGTTCTAATTGTTTTGTTGTTTAAAACCTCCTATATTACAGGTCACTAAAAGTTTCCATTTCATTCTGTCCACTCCAAGGATTCAATAGCAATAAATTGTCAACCTTAACATCAGGAAGAATCACGCATAACAGCCATTTTTCACATGGATTTTCCGTAAGTTTTCTCGAACTCTTAGCATCAATCAGAAGATTGAGCGTTTGCATTGGATAGTTGTATATTTTTTGACCTGAACTTTTCTTTCTATTCTTGAAAACAGAGGCGAAATTGTACCACTATATAGTTGGTAACAAAAAGGTAGCTTAAATGCTATTACCACGCTGCTTATGGTATAAGAATTAGCCTGTATATTTTCTTATTGCAGTAGGCACGTCTTAAGTGGACAATTAAGTTTAAGAGACCCACGAATTCGCCTAGTGATAAAAATAGACCCTGTGTAACATCCCTGCTATCATTGTTATGAACTTCTATGCTCTCAAGGCGCATCTCCTTTACTTCCTCCTTTGTCCCAGGAACCAATTTTAGAGAATTCTGAAGCAGGAGTTTGTAAGAGGAAGGAGGAGGAGAAAGTAAAGTAGTGAACTGAGCCTTGCCCGTGTTAGGTAGGCAACTCTCCCAACATGCGTGCAACACAGTATTGCATACTGAATCGCTTTCTCGGCGTTCATTTAAAAGTCTCACTCACACACGCCTTTCTGATGCTATCGCACATAATTACATACTACAAGCAGGTTAAAGGGAAAGCAGCCCTTCTTCTTTTACACAACGACCATTTCCATTTTTAAACACTAATTTATATTCAGCAAGAGAGAAACTAAACTCCTTTCCTCCTTCTTCGTGTTTTTATTTAAATACCTACATAAGTCGAGAACATGCACCTGGATAGCCGATAACATTATTTGCATATGTTCTCGTGTTGGATACAGGGTTCAAAATCTTTCGAAGTAAACTGTATGACTTATATTCATTAGAATTGTAAGTGACACGTCAAAAAATTAAGCTCGATTTTCCTCATGGCACAGTTTATATTCGAATTGAATGCGTCGTTCTTAAATTTTTCTCACTGAATAGAGAAATAATAATAATAATAATAATAATAATAATAATAATAATAATAGTAATAATAATAATCGTATGGCCTCAGCTACCGTGTGGAGACATTTCAATTTGACGCTATCTGGCTGTCTGCTCGTCAATTTCGACTTCCTGTTTTACTCTAAGTCTACTAGATGGCAGATCGAGTAAACCGAATCCCTCTTGGGCGTCTATGTCTGAGACCAGAGATCTTTTACATGGGACATGGAGTGTCGAATGAACTTTTGTCCGCCCTTCAAAAATCCGACTACTTCTGTCAGATTTGATCCCGCTATCTTGGCCGACACTCTACCACTGATCAACGGAGGAGACATAGAGAACCTAAAATTAAAACATTAACTAGTAGGCCTACGCGAGTTACTGCGAAACAAAGTTGCGAGAATTAAAATGGACAAAGTGTTCTTAATTCTTTCTTTCCATTTCTTAATCCGTTTAACCTAGAGGATTGCTTTTTTCCTCGGACTCACCGACGGATCCCACCTGTAGCGCCTCAAGGACAGTGTTTTGGAGCGTGAGACTTTGGGTCGCGGCATAAAACTGGGAAGGAGGACCAGTACCTGTCTCAAGTGGTCTCACCTGCTATGTTGAACAGGAGCCTTTTAGTGGGGAGGAGGAGGATGGGAGGGCTCAAACGTATGTAGAACGGAGAGGTAATGAAGCAGATTTCGCCTTAAGTTAGGTACCATGCCGGCATTTGTCCGGTGGAGAAATGGGAAAGCAAGGAAAACCACTTCGTAATATTAATAATAATAATGATGATGATGATGATGATGATGATGATGATGTTATTTGCTTTCCGTCCCACTAACTAGTTTTACAGTTTTCGGAGACGCCGAGGTGCCGGAATTTAGTCTCGCAGGAGTTGTTTTATGTGCCAGTAAATCTACCGACACAAGGCTGACATATTTGAGCACCTTCAAATACCACCAGATTGAGCCAGGATCGAACCTGCCTCGTTGGGGACCGAAAGCCAGCACCTCAACCGTCTGAGCCACTCATCCCGGCAAAACCACTTGGAGTATCACCCGTAGCACTTTTCAAATCCCGTGGCGGAGCCTGGAATCGAACCCGGACCTTCTGGGGTGGCAGATAATCACACGAAACATTACACCACAGAGGTGGATATCACTAATACTAATGGACTTAATTCTTAAAAAATAATTTTTTAGACAGTTTGACCTAATTAATACTTAGACCTATTCATAACAAACACACAAAAGTTTGCGGTATGCTGCCGTTATTGTAATAGCCGCAGGGCTTTGAGGGTTGGATAGATTTACTTATTAGAAATAAAAGACAAATATTATGTGGAAAATTAATTTTATTCATTAGAACGCGGTACACCTGGAATGTGGGTAATAACTCTGTGTAGTCTTGTTCTGTGATATTAGAAATAAGAGACATTATTTTAGAGGTCGGGAGTAATATTACAAGTAAAACAAAGATCAATAACCGAGTTGCCGAACGTGCTGGGAGAATTGTTTGGCAGAACATACAAATTAAATTGATGCTTGAATTACCGAATCCTACTCAAATCCTTGCTTTCCATTATTAAATTTGTTACTCTACACAACTGACCACGATTTTTTTTACAACGGCAGCTAACCTGCAACTGAGCGCGCGAGTCGACACAGCGCCATCTTGTAACAGAGTATGCGTGTGACGTCACATTTGAAGCGCTATTTTATGCAAATTATGTTTCAGATTTTCAACCTATTTTCTAACAGGTAGGCGGCTCCTCTTTTTATCTGTCAATGGAGACATTAAACATAAGCGTCTTAAAATGTTCCTTTCTCTGTATCCGTTGTCATCTCAAAAATTCTAAGATATGTTTCGGACGTTGAATTATGACATTAGTACAAATTAAAATAAATGTGCCACAGTTTATATAACGCTACATAAAATGTTCCTTAGCTTAAAACATTATTAAATTTTCTTTGCATAAGTGAAACTTTGTAGTAAGATTTTTAAGAATTTAATTTAATTCAATCTTAAATGTCAATATGCAACACGAAATTAAATTTTTAATTTGCAACCACTAATGTAAATCCAGTTTAGTAACCACGTTATATCTTCTGAACATGTGAGAAACACATTCAGTCCAGTTTATACGATTGAGATCCTGTGCCACACTCTGAGGAAGCTATCGACTGGCGACTAGTTCATTACTGAACGAAAAGTTGATTGTGCTACCGGCTGAGCTTTAAGATGGATGTAAGTGAATTTGAACAGTGGTCATACGTGAAAATTGCACTTCCCCGTGGTAGAAGTTCATGTATGTATTTTGGAGAGCTGAATCAAGCGTTGGCTGGCAATGACCTGCCATACTGAACAGCTTAGGCTTTCAAACATAGACGCGTGTGTGGCCTACATATTTATCTTCTTCTTCCAGCGTTTTCTTCTCCTGCTGGAGGGCTCTGCAACATGGATCCGTTGTCTCCGTTTAGTTCTGTCCTTGACCATCTCAGGATGGAGATTGATGTTCTTTATATGTTTACAAATTTTACAAATATTATAAAACTGCATTTAACTTGAAAAATATGAAATATCTGCATTTAAAATGGAAAATCTGAAAAATTAATATTCATTAAATAAAATACACACTCGTCGGACCTTGTACTCACACTTACTTCTTACCTGCTTACTTACACATACGTTACTTGAAGGGCGCCAGCTGCCACTCAGTGCAGCAATAATAGAGTGAGACTTTTGACCATCTCTAGGGTGTGGGGTAATGAGCTTACTTTTGACAACATACCATATAAGTTCTGGGAAAAGGAGATTGGCGTTCGGTTTCCCCATTAATTTTGAGGTTAAGATATTTTACTGTCATTGAAATAAAACTATGAATTCGTTTGATAGAACAAAATATATTCTTTAAATAATATATAAAGAATAGTGAGTCTTGTTGCGATAAAACAGATGAGAATATGAAATTATGACATTGCAACTGAAAGAAACTAGGCATGAATTTGAATTCTTCTTGACCCGACATTTAACAATTTATACGAAATATTTCCCTCACTGATTCACTTGACTGTACCTTCAACACTTTGAGTGTAATTACGACGTATTCCTTTGATCTGGTGTTTACTGCAGATGTGTCACGCCTAACTTGGTGATACATCCTTGTGACTGCTTCTTCTCCATATCATTTGACTTCTTTGTAAGTCAATATGGTATTACCTCATAGCAGGTGGTGTCCCTCTCTGACTCCATGGTAAGCCCTTGCGTCCGTGTCTTCAACTAAGTGACCGACCAACCTTGTCCTCACTCTCTCAATGACCAATGATTAATGGCTCACTGAGTCTTCTCCGTCTCTCGTTCACGCTCGTTGACTGACCGACTGAAGCCTCTTCATCTCGTAGACTTCTTCACTGTTCAGCTTCCGTTTAAATAATGACTGACGCTACAATATGCATCCACCTTTTATAGACGTTGGTTGACACAGCTACGTAATCTCCAAAAATAACAATGACATACTCCCACAACGCCTCAAACCGTTGCATGTAATGGTGAAATGCCCTGCGGCTCCCTAAGAAAATCAAAGGAACAGAGCTCAGTGCTAAGTGAGCACGATGACGTAGCCATGACGTGGCGATGACTTGACAGAAATGTCAGCAATATTGCACAATGTAAGGATGTCACACTCAACATCTGATATATAACAATTCTCACTGTACATGTATTTAATGTTAATCTACATATACGTATATATGCATACACTCAATTACAAATACGCAAGCGACAAGCAATGCATAATCGAATTGAATAATAATTATAACAAAATAACAGTAATCTCACAGATAAAATAATAATAATACGGACATAATAATAATAATAATAATAATAATAATAATAATAATAATAATAATAATAATACAGATATTACCTTGTAACGGGATTTGAACCGTTACAAAGGCTATTGGCACATCGCTGTTTTGGTCGCCCTTTTGATATTCTGCCGGCAACTTCTAACATGTAACCCGTCTGCGTGATGGTGGCGACCCCTGTCCTTAGTACATGTCCAAACCATCGTAGACGACTGTCGCGCAATTTTTCTTGAACCAGTGCAACGCCAAATCTCTCATTGGATTCATTAGAGAAGCGATCCACCTGTCCACCTTAGCATTTTAGTCTCCACTACGCCCAGTCGACACTCTATCTCACTCGTAGTCGGCCAACATTAGCAACAGATCGGATGACAACCGATGGATTTGTTATTTGAGATTATATTCCACCCTCCGATCGCAAGTGACAGCGGTTGTTGTTTGACATTTCATCCAGGCTGCAGGTATCCTTGCAATGACCTCTTCGGCAAGTCGGCCATCTATCAGTGGTTGTGGAGCCCAGATACTTGAAGTTTGACACTCGCACCGGGCCCTCACCGTCTACCTGAATTGCTCCAATTGCTTGTGGAACTGACGTCATATATTCAGTCTACATGTGATTAAGGTTTGCACATTTATGATATAGAAAAATGACGATGTAATCGTTAAAGACTTATTAACACGTTAAGAACCTTCACAATAACGAATTATATGTAGAAATTATATCAGCCGTAAAGTAGCAATATGGAAATACCTTGAAGACCACAATATTATGATCATGTGAAAAGATTAGCACCGAGCTCGATAGCTGCAGTCGCTTACGTGCGGCCAGTATCCAGTATTCGGGAGATAGTAGGTTCGAACCCCACTGTCCGCAGCCCTGAAAATTGTTTTCCGTGGTTTCCCATTTTGACACCAGGTAAATGCTGGGGCTGTACCTTAATTAAGGCCATGCCCGCTTCCTTCCCACTCCTAGCCCTTTTCTGTCCCATCGTCGCCGTAAGACCTATCTGTGTCGGTGCGACGTAAAACAACTAGCAAAAAAAAAAAAAGGTTAGCAATCAAAGTTGACGCATCAGCCTCTTAAGAATCCTTCATTTTATGCGACTCTTTCTTCTGAGCTTTACTGCGAGTTAAACAATTACAAAATCTGCTAAAATAAGGTTGTAATCTAGGTTATGAATGTGTATGCATACCCTTCATGTATTTATGTGCGTCATAGGAAGGGAAGTTTGGCCGTCATTGTCTGTAAGGGGTATGTAGAGTATATATATAGATAGCTTCATCCTGAGCGCACCCTAGGGGCACTTTAATAACGGAGCGTTATTCATACACAACAAGAGCCCAAGATCTTGTTAGAAAATGAAAATGGCTTTTTATGAGAACACTTTCTAATATAACGAAATTTCCGATATTCTATTAAGTTACTCTTTTATTCCGATAGCGAACATTGATTTAGTCAATGGGAAATTGCGGGCATCAGTGTTATAATGGGCTCATTTTAGATGGCCAAAAGTGAGTTCACGTGACATAAATTATTTCGAATGTTTTTGTGGTGAAAATCTGACCGCGGATACCTCTTTTCGGAAACGAGTTCGTTCCCTGATCGCCGATAGAGTTTAAGTTTGAAGGATCGGCTCCTAGTGCAGACGGTTCGAACATACATGTGTTTAAATGTTACATAATTACATAGTTCATATAATAATAACCTAACACCATGGCACTACAGCCCTGAAGGAACTTGCCCTACCAAGCGACCGCTGCTCATCCCGAAGGCCTGCATATTACGAGGTGTCGTGTGGTCAGCATGAAGAATCCTCTCGGTTGTTATTCTTGGCTTTCTAGACCGAATATAGTAGTAATAATAATAATATGGATAATCTTATTCTTCTTTTCCTACCGCTTTTCCCACACCTGTGGGGTTGCGGCAGCGAACTGCATCGCACGTGTGAATTGGCACTGTTTTTCGACCGGATGCACTTTCTGACGCCAACCGTGTATGGAGGGATGTAATCACTGTGTTTCTGTGGTGATTGCTAGTGTGGTATGTTGTCTGAATATGTGTTGGGATGGCCAGTTTCCGAGCTAGATTAATTAATCAGAAGCGATTAAAATCACCGACCCTGCCGGGAATCGAAGCCGGGACCCTCTTAACCGAAGGCCAGTACGCTGACCATTTAGCCAACGGGTCGGACAAAAACAATATGAATAATATGAGGCTCGAAAAGAAAGTTTAAAACTTAGCCTTATCAATGAATAATCACAATAAGTGGCTAAAAGAAATGAGTAATGACCTGAATTAAATTGACTAATGAAGAAACCTTTCAAGATGGAATAAAATCCGAATCTTAATTCACAGACACAAATTTTCCGTAAAGCCCACCCGACTGAATACAGGATGAACTGAACGTGATGGATCACAGCGAGATGATGAAGAGGTATTGGGAAAAGAAGAAGGATGATGATGATGATGATGATGATGATGCTTGTTGTTTTAAGGGGCCTAACATCGAAGGTCATCGGCCCCTAATGGTACGAAATGAAAGAACAAAAACTGCAAAGGCATCCACTGACCAAAATAAAAATAATTTATGGCATGAAGAATGAATGGATGGACAGGAACTCAACAAAACACAAAACAAACAAACAAAAACCAGTGGATCGGACTCAATACAGATCGAAAATAATATTATTACCGACCAAGGAACCACTTATAAAGCACAATGATGCTTGGTGCCTAAAGGGGGTGCAAAATCCACGTCTAAGGCCCCACAGAATGGTACATGTCGCGAGTAAAATAGAACCATGGTATGTGTCATGTTGGGGTATTAACCAGAAGTAGCGAAGACTCACGGTGTTCCACAAAAGATGGTACTACTCACAAGTATTGCAATACGTACAAGTAACGCAGACCTATGGTGTGTCTCACAGAATGGCGCAACTCAGAGTCAACGCAAACCGAGAAGGTTCCCCACCTAGGTGTACTAAACACGGGCGCCGGTATTCCCGTGGTGTTCCTCACATAGTGGGTACTAATCACAGGCAACGCAGACCCAGGGTGCTGCTCATATAGCGGTACAACTCACAGGCTACGCCCAGACCCGCGGTGGTGCACACAGGGGTACGACGCACGGGTACTGGAATCCACCAGGCCAGGCTTTAACTGCTTCTAATCACAAACCTATTTCGTACCGAATTTAGTGGTACTACTCGCAAGTACAGGCAACCTATGGTGTTCCCCGCGTGATGGTACGATTCAAAATTAGTTTCATGGTTCTAATTCAGTCAGCCCTTGGTCGCCCCTTTTAGTCGCCTCTTACGACAGGCAGGGGATACCGCGGGTGTATTCTACATGTGCGTCCCCCACCCGCAGGAGGTAAAAGAGAAGGAAAAACAAAAATAGGTGCTAGTAAGTTCAAACACGCCCGTTAATTGGGCACAAAATATAAGAAAATTAATAATAATAATAATAACAATCAATACCATTGCTAGTGAAATTAGATGCCAGGAAGTCACTACCCAATCAGAGCGATGAATGTGACTCGGCTTTCTTTACTGAATAACGTTGTTTGCAGCTGCGAGCCACGGTTGTAACTTTGCTATACCTTGATACGATTTCAGTTACTATGACCGAACTTTCGTCTTCAGTTGTAATATGCTGTTACTATAAGGGTCACTTCGCCCAGAATTAGCAAGTGAAATGCTCGTAATCAGGAATTCATAGAATAAAAGTAATTGCAGGTGAATGCATGTTTAGATATCTAATCGTAAAATCTCGTATCAATAACCTGCCCAAATATTGGATGATAATAATAATAAAACTGCATGTGGCCTCCGTAGAGGCCTGGTGCAGACCTTTACAGTTGACGCCAATAGGCGACCTGCGTGTCTGAGTATGAGGCTCTAGCTGTGACAAATTCTAATGCTGAAAATGACCCGCATACCGAGACCCAGAGTCATCAGAATTAAACAATTAATGTTAAAATACCTGACCCGGCCGATAGTAGAACAAGGGACACATTGCTCCAAAGACCAGCACGCTAACCTTTTAGACAAGGTTCCGGTCACTTAGTGGATGAAGAGACGTGTTTTCCATTAAGGTTCCTTGATCTAGTACACAGACGGATCAAAGGCAGATCTATGATCGGTTTCGGGCTTGCGAAAAAATGCTACAGTATTAGACAGAAAAATATGCAATATTGCAATGCTCACAGGAAAAATACATGGTAGACCTCATTGAAGTCTAGTATCTTGACTTTCAAACTGAAAACGAAATCTGCTTCGGGTTCCTGCTCATACAGGCATCGAGATAATTCAAAAACAAAAGCTAAGGAACATTTCTGATAAAGATAAATATCATCTTCACTGGGCCTAGGACAAGCTCTTGGGAAATTCCCAAATATTCCACCAGTGAAGTAACCGAAGGACGAACACCGCAAAAAACCACCGTTATGAAACATGTAAAACGATGTATTTTAATTTCGTGTGGCTATTTCTAGCCGAGTGCAGCCCTTGTAAGGCAGACCCTCCGATGAGGGTGGGCGGCATCTGCCATTTGTAGCTAACTGCGTGTTATTGTGGTGGAGGATAGTGTTATGTGTGGTGTGTGAGTTGCAGGGATGTTGGGGACGGCACAAACATCCAGCCCCCGGGCCACTGGAATTAACCAATTAAGGTTAAAATCCCCGACCCGGCCGGGAATCGAACCCGGGACACTCTGAACCGAAGGCCAGTACGCTGACCATTCGGCCAACGAGTCGGACAAACGATGTATAAAAGAAACATTCAAGAAAATAACTTACACTACGTAAGTCCATAGTAATCGTCATAGGAGAAGCATGTGTGTGGAGAGAAAGAGGAGTCCACTTGGAATTCTAAATGTTGACCTAGAAAAGGATACTATACAAGGAATAAGAAGCTAACCATCAATGATTTGAAACAAATATAACTTCATATAGAAAAAGATGTCTTTGTATTCTGTTCACCTTAAACTACGACTCCACATATTCACTGCTATGAAGACGCGTGTCATAATGACAAGGCCTGTGATGAAAGCCACCCAAAGCGCAGACTCCGCTGGACGCCACGCAGGTGTTGACGAGCTACATTGAATATTCCAGCCCATTTCCTTACTAACTCTCATTTTTGTGGCATACATTAAAGATTGGAACTCATTTCCTCATCATTCCATTCGTACCATATACCTCACACACTTGGAAAGTTAACGTCGGCTGGTGAAGAAAACGAATCACGGACAGTTTCTAACAGTCTCCGGGTTGATCTATAGTCTTAAAAACATTTCAAGCACAGACAACAAGATTCCAAACTATTTGAATGTCTGCAAGGTTGCATGTGGGGCATCAAGAGATTAAGTAAGCGTGAGTAACATCAAAACCGCAGAATTGCAGCGAAAATATAATAAAACGGAAGGCACAAAACATTTGCCTAATATTCTATACGTCTGGAACTGCACACTTGAGCAAATGGAATCTTGTTGATATAAGAAACGAACTAATTTCATACACATTAATATACTGGTACTGCATTCTCGAATAAGAACACAGTGCTAATGGCCTGGTAATCATTTAAACAGGGTAGTATAATAAGTCTAATAGCTGCAGTGCATCCGGAACAATTCTGACAGTTCCTCTTACGCTTAAGAAAAGCACATTTGAGATGTCGTGATAACGCTGACTGACTGTATTGGCTAAATGTCCTTTATATGCAGAGTACTACACTTCCCCTCGGAAGCATGCCGGAGAGATCAAGTGGACCTTCTGATAGCACAGTATGGAGTTGGGGAGAGGCTATCTAAATTCAGTTGTCACATCCATCTTGACTAACACAACAATCTCCTTGTCCGGATTATACGGAGAAAACCTCATACAATGGAACATGGAGATGCAGTGATTGCCGTTATTATGCCCACTGTGACAATGGCTTGAACCCCTCTTGCTGATATACTGGACCAATATACAGTTCACTCGCCACAACGTCGCGCTGTAGTCGAACCGTCCTGATTGGAACTTCAGAGCAGCAAACTTGAGGTATTGAGTGCATTAACGCACGCATAATAAAGAGAAATGGAAATTCTGTAGAGATACATACTTTCGACATTTACATCACAGTTTCCTAGGGGGTTTTGAGCACAAAATCCTGGCACTCCTCGCCTTTGGTCGGCATAGCTTTAATGATATATTTAACCCAAAATATGTAACGTTTTTGTAACACTTTAAATGGAGATAATTTTAAATATTAAAGGCATGTGTTTGATATCCTTTCCTATTAAATTTCACCCAGTTTGATGTAATATTTTTCGAATTTCCGATCCAATTCCTGTTGCGTTATAAAACGATAAATATAACGGAAATTGAAATCGCTCTCTTATAAATGTGAGGTGAGTTGGGGAAAATGATTTACTGATGAAGTAAACATTCAAAGAAGATGATTATTAGAAATGGAAAAGTTTTCTATTTTTAAAAAAATTCTGCTTTAAGTCGCACCGACACAGATAGGTCTTATGACGACGATCGGATAGGAAAGGGCTAGGAGTTGGAAGGAAGCTTCTGTGTCATTAATAGTAAGGTCCCCAGAATTTGCCTGGTGTGAAAATGGGAAACCACGGAAAAGAAACGGTGGGTTTCAAATCCACTATCTTCAGAGTGCAAGATCCCTTCTTCGTGCCCCTAATGGCATGGTCAACTCGCTCCGTAGAAAAAGGTTTAGAAATTAACAATACTTTTACGATTTCGTGAAACGCCGAAGTTCGTTTAGTTGTCAGTAAATCTTCCGACACGAGACTCACGTAGTTCAGCTCCTTTAATTTTTCACCTGAATAAGCGAGGATCGAACCTGGCAACTTGAGCGCAGATGGCCAACGTCCCACTGCCTAAGCAACTCAGCCTGGAAAGTTCATTAATTACTGCCCCTTAATGAAAAATAATGTGGGCCGTCTTGGGTTATATGAAAATATCAATCAATTTTTAAAATGTCTGAGTGTACGTACGTTTAGTGGCTCCGTGGTGTATGGTTAGCGTGCATTCATCTTACCCGGAGGATCCATTTGCGATTCCTGGCTAGATCAAAGATTTTTACCTGGAACTGAGGGCTGGTTCGAGGTACTCTCAGCCTACATGATCAAAATATTGAGGAGCTATCTGACTCTGAGATAGCGACCCCCGTCTAGAAAGCCAAGAATAATGGCCGAGAGGATTTGTCGTGCTGACCACATGACATCTCTTAATCTGCAGGCCCATGAGCTGAGCAGCGGTCGTTTTTTAGGCCATCGACCTTCAGGGCTCTTGTGCCATGGGGGTTTGCTTTCGTACATATCTTTGTTTAGAATGCAGAACTACTTTCACAGGGCACTGGTCAGTCACAATGAACTCCCATGTCACGAGTGTAACATATTATTTTATTGATTAGGAACGGCTGGACGAAACCGCCTGCAGAGAGGGGGAGAGTTACTAATGAAGTCCAGTTAGCTACTGGCTGTTTAGAGCCCCACTCAACTCATTACAACTAATATCTTTCCGTACATTGCTTTGATGTTCACGGCTGCAAATTCGCATTATACTGTTCATTCTACTCTACCACACAATTAACTATTGGATTCTGTCGCCATTACATATCTGTTCATCGAAAGAGTGAGAGAATGACAGAAGGGTTCATTTCACCGTAAAAAACAATAGCTCCCTTTGGATTAAAAACGGATGTAGCCAATGTAAACAAATGTAATCGTGCTGTCTGGGAACTGAACCAGGCCTCTGGAAATGAAACTCAGAGCAGCAGACAGGCAGTTGTTTTGGTTTTCCTGTGATAGCGAGTGTAGTTCCAACAGTCTGCATCATAAGTTCTGAGGGACCTAACATAATCAGCGATATCGTGATTAATATACTTCGGAAATTTAGGCGGTAGAATGTAAACTAATTAGGTTACAAGAAAGTGTCGTAGGGCTCAATGACCTACATGTTAGGTGCTCTAAACAACAAAACACCATCATCAGAAAGCGTCTGTCCTCCTGTCCGCTCTTCCATATTGTAGTCAGTGTAACATAAATTCTAGGGGTTATGAATGTCCGTGCCCCTAATTTACATGCAACTCTCATAACGTAACCTTTGTGCAGGTTAGCGTATACTTGTTACTCGCTTCAGTAACTTTGTATTCTAACTTGTTATTGCCTAAAAATCCAGACTCTAGTCGTTAAATACTGATCAGGATGGACGTGGTTTGATTCCTGGTCATTTGAAAAAGAAAAAAAATATTGCAAAATTTAGGTACGCTATATTATTAAATTGAACTCATAACACAAATCATTTTAGCCACACTTTGTATAAACTGCTTAGTATTCCATCATGAGTCAACCCTGCGGTGTAGGAGTAGCGTGCCCTTGTTCGATTCCCGGTCGGGTTAGGGATATTTACCTGGATCTGAGGGCTAGCTCGAGGTCCACTCCGCCTACATGATTACAATTGATGGGCTATCTGACGGTGAGTTAGCGGCCCGTGTCTTGGAAACCAAGAAGAACGGCCAATAGGATTCGTCGTGCTGACCAACGACACCTCGTAATATGGAGGCCTTCGGGCTGAGCAGCGGTCGGTTGGTAGGCCAAGGCCCTTCGGGGATGTTGCGCCATATTTTTAAGTATTTTATAACACTAAAATAGCCATTATCCAGTGTATGCAGTGTTGTCATATTTGTCTTCAGAAAACTTGGGCCAGAAGAACTTAATATGTGAAAAAAATTGCGGACACTCGACAAAAGGAAAAAATAATGTAAAGACGGAGAAAAATTATTTTCACTCTAAATAGGCTACATCAATTCATCATGCTGTGGTACTTTTATGTATAACAGTTAAGATTTCTTATTAATAGTATCATTCAAATCTTTCGAAAGGCTTTATTTTGTCCAGGTACATTGATAATTTTCACTGCAAAAACTTAAAATTCAGTGCAGGTCACACGTGGCGTGTTATGCTGAATGTCAAGAATGGCGCAATTATATGGCGCAGTCAATCTGTTGTATAGGACAAGAGAACACACCATCGCGTGCATCGCGCAAAAAAAGAAATAAGAAAAAGAACCATTTGTTATACAATATGACAGTTACTACTCCAAAATGGGAATACAAGTGAGAGTGGTTGATGGCAGTAGTTTGAATATACGAGTAAGGTAAGGTAAGGGTTATTCTGCCCGAAGGCAGGTCCGAACCTCCGCAGAGGTGCTCTTGAGCCGGAGTTTACGTGCGGTAGGGTGGCCAGTTCCTTTCCGCTCCTCCATTCCCTTACCCCCCACCAACAGCGCATGGCAACCCATCCAACTCCTGACCACGCCCAATGTTGCTTAACTTCGGAGATCTCACGGAATCCGGTGTTTCAACACGGCCACGGCCGTTGGCTAATATACGAGTACTACACACCTAATTGGCAAATATAATATTCCGGGACTTTTACAGGAATTTTACTGAGCTGGCTAAAATAAATTTCCGCCCATGAATCTGGGACAATCTCAGTTTTTCGGGATGATTGGTAGCCCTAGAATGTATACAAGCTCACACACAAGCTTGCCTAAGCGATTTTAAAGAAATGTATATGCTTTTTGTAAATAATCTAGCGTATGAATGTGAATAAATCCCTGACTGAAATTAGGGAACGATAGGGATTAGCAAATTCGATATTATATTGCCATATTCTGAAAGTGATGGGGATCAGATACGGGGGAAAGATAATTATCTATAATCTGTACCAAAATCAGGCTGCAATGGTAAGGATCAAATTCTATTGAATGGAGCAGCAATCCAGAAATGAGTGAGGCAAGGCTGCAGTTTATTTCTCTTCTTTTCAATGTTTATATAGAACAAGCGGTAAAAGAAATCAAAGAGTAATTCGGAAAAAAGAAGTTACAATCTAAGGAGAGGAAATCGTAACTCTGAGATATGCGGATGATACTGTTATTCTATCTCAGGCAGCAGAAATTTTGGATAAATTACTAAATGGTATGAACACAGACTTGGAGAACGAGTACAAGATGAAAATAAACAAATCCCAAATAAAGGTAATGTAGTGCAGTCGAATAAAGTCTTGTGATGCAGAAAATATTCGATTAGAAGATGAAATCTTAAAGAAAGTAGATGAATACTTTTACTACAGTATTAGAATAACTATTGATGGCAGAAGTTGGGAGGGCATATAATACAGACTAGCCCAAGCAAGCAAGTAAGCAAGCAAGGAAGGAAGGAAGGAAGGAAGGAAGGAAAGAAATAAATTCGCACAATTCGAACACTGATATAGGAATTAAAAATATATCTTTGAAGACTGTCGTCTAAAGGTAAAACTGAATGGAAGTGAAACATGGAACATAACTACCTCAGAAAGAAAGAGAATAGATGCTCTAGAAATATGATGTTATAGAAGAATGGTGAATAGCAGACGGTTAGGTCGAATTACGAATGAAGAGATTATCAAATTGGTGAGGGGGTATCGATTTGGCTAAATTTGACAAAAAGAAGAGATACAACGATAGAATACATCTTAAGACACACAGGGCTTGTTCAGTTGGCTTTTGAGGGCCGTGTTGGCGGTATGAACTGTAGGGGTAGAGCAAGTCATGAATATGACAAGCAGATTAGAGCAGATGTAGAATGTAGTAGTTCTGAGAAATTAACACCGGATACAGTGGCATAGAGAGCTGAATCAAACCAGTCTACGGACTGATGAATGAACAACAACAGAGCATAATAACACTCACATTCATGTGGTCATAACAGCGTAGTTCATGCTCAAATTATTACGGTAGTAGCAATTGAAGCACCTGATATTAATCCATGATGATTCACCTCTTGTTCAAGTCAAATAAACGTGCATTGGAAACATTCCAAAGACATGAATATCTTAAATGTACGAAGACATTTTTTTTTTAAACCTGGCTTCATCGTTGCATAGAACACGGCAAGTGTTGCTTAGAATTGCGGTGTCTAAACTCTCGGAGATTGAGTGTAAATAATAGTTTGATCCAGTTACGTATTGATACACAAAGCAAAGCAAAGCAAAGCAAATTATCTCCATACAGGCCATGCAGGCCCTTGGAGTGGTGGAAGGTAAAGGCTTCGACTATTCGAAACCTGGACACTTGATGGGGTAGAGAGGTTAGCTCTACGCCCGGCCGCCTTTGCCCCCAGGAATTAACCTGGTACTCTTTTTTGGTGTAGGCTGAGTGAACCTCAGGGCCATATGCACCTCCGAAAGTGAAAATTTCGTTTCTTAAATTTTACGACTTCCTGGCGGGGATTCGAACCCACGTCCTTCCGGGCGAACCGAGCACGCCTTTACCGCCTCGACCAGGCAGCCCCCGTATTGCTACACAGTAAAGTAAAATTCAATAAAATGCAAAATTTAACCTCGAAAACTGCTAAAACCAACACATATTAAATGATTAACTGCACAAAATTTCTTACATGCATTGAGATACCAGACCTCGCCCAGCGATCAGTAGGGAATGTGGACACTGAAATGCTATGCTCTTTCCATATTCACGAAAGGAAATAAAGTAGGAGGAACGATGCCATTTCCAGATTTTAGTCGCTGAAGAAGTATTTGGAGAGAGGAAATCGCTCCAAAACTTATTTATAGAGGAAGGTTGGTTCGCCATGAGAAAATTGGTTGGTTGAATGCCTTGTCAATATCACGGGCAGAACCTCGAGCCATTTGGTCAGCTGGTTAGTACAATAATCCGTAGACCTAACTATTGGCGCTTCTGTGTGTTATTATTAAAAAGGGCAATAAACAACTATTAATATCAGTAGACTATCAACTTACGAACTACCTACTCTCCTTAATGTAAATTTCGCAATTAAACTTACGGTATTCAGCGTAGCACAGCACTGTCTGTAATGTTCGTAGGAGTCTGAAATTTCGTAGATATTCTAACTAAGCAATGTGATCACTAATTTCGCCACACGAAGTATTAGTTACAAGTCTTGCTACCAGACGAAAATATGGCCCTGTAAGCAGAGGTAGGATGACAGAAAAAGGTAGGAAAGATCAAACACATGATATCGGTGATTCTAACAAGTTTATTAGTACTTCCCCTTGTAAACATTGTTCAATACCGTATGTTCTTATAGCTAGACTAAGAAAAACCCTACGAAAAATGCCTGCGATGTTATTATGGTGGAGTAAAATGTTTGATTTTAGTGTTCAAATATTTCTTAGCTGACAAAGTAGAGTCCCCATACTACGACAAACGAAAATTTAAGCTATTTCACCCATTGAGCCGAAAGTTGAAGGGCGAAAGGGTCCGTAAATATTTCAAATTGTGTATCTTGGACACCTCCATCAAACTGAAAACAATCCGAAAATCACTTCCGGCCTAAATACAATTCCGGAAAATCAGAATAACATGGCTAGTAGTATAATACAGGGATTCGGCGGCCTCCTCCTCCTCCGGCTCTCGGGAGAGGCTTCCTCCTCCCGCGGGAAATTTTAATTTTGGCGGGAAATTTGAATTTTGGCGCGAAATTTGAATTTGTAAACAAAGCCACGTGCTTTTTGACAGCTGACATCGACAACAACGCATCGCTAACCTCACTACTGCCATCTTGACGGGCCTAAACCTCAGTAGTGCCAACTTAACCTAACTAGCTCGAGATAAACAAAGCCACGTGCTTTTTGACAACCACGTGCTTTTTGACAGATTTGTAAACAAAGCCACGTGCTTTTTGACAGACAACAACGCATCGCAAACCTCAGTACTGCCATCATGACGGGCCTAAACCTCAGTAGTGCCAACTTAACCTAACTAGCATGAGGTAAACAAAGCCACGTGTTTTTTGACAGCCACGTGCTTTTTGACAGATTTGTAAACAAAGCCACGTGCTTTTTGACAGACAACAACGCATCGCTAACCTCAGTACTGCCATCTTGACGGGAATAAACCTCGGTGGTACCAACTTAACCTAACTAGCGAGAGGTAAACAAAGCCACGTGCTTTTTGACAGCCACATGCTTTTTGACAGCTGCCATCCGCCATCTTTGAGCACCGTGCTGCCCTCTTTCGTCACCTGTCATCGGCAGTGCTGCCATCTTGACGGGTCTAAACCTTAGTGCTACCAACTTAACCTAACTAGCGCGAGGTAAACAAAGCCACGTGCAGCCGTCATCCGCCATCTTTAATCCATAGAGCACAGTGCTGCCCTCTTTAGCTACTTACCTTTGAAATGTGGTGGCGGATAATTTGAAAAATGCTTTTTGACAGCAGCCATATTGCATCGCAAACCTCAGTGCTGCCCTCTTTAGCTAGATACCTGTGGTAGCAGACAATTCCACGTGACAGCAGCCATCTTTAATCAAGAGAGCACCGTGCTGCCCTCTATGTGGTGGCGGCAAATTGAAAAATTCCACGTGCTCTTGTTTGGAAACAAACTCACGTGCTTTTTTGACAGCTACCATCCACCATCTTTAATCAACAGAGCACAGTGCTGTACTCTTTAGCTAGATACCTTTGAAATGTGGTGGTGGCAATTTGAAAAATTCTATGTGCTCTTGTTGGGAAACAAAGCTACGTGCTTTTTTTTGACAGCTGTCATCCGCCATCTTTAATCAATAGAGCACTGTGCTGCTATCATGCGGGCAATTTCGTTAGCTGTCATCCGCCATCTTTAATCCAGAGAGAACAGTGCTGCCCTCTATGTGGTGGCGGCAAATTGAAAAATTCCACGTGCTCTTGTTTGAAAACATACTCACGTGCTTTTTTGACAGCTGTCATCCGCCATCTTTAATCCAGAGAGAACAGTGCTGCCCTCTATGTGGTGGCGGCAAATTAAAAAATTCCACGTGCTCTTGTTTGAAAACATACTCACGTGCTTTTTTGACAGCTGTCATCCGCCATCTTTAATCCAGAGAGAACAGTGCTGCACTCTATGTGGTGGCGGTAAATTCCATGTGCTTTACAAACCTATGTGCTTTTCTGACAGCTGTCATCCGCCATCTTTAATCTAGAGAGAACAGTGCTGCACTCTATGTGGTGGCGGCAAATTCCACGTGCTTTACAAACCTATGCGCTTTTCTGTCATCCACCATCTTTAATCTAGAGAGAACAGTGCTGCACTCTATGCGGTGGCGGCAAATTCTACGTGCTTTACAAACCTATGCGCTTTTCTGTCATCCACCATCTTTAATCTAGAGAGAACAGTGCTGCACTCTGTGTGGTGGCGGCAAATTCTACGTGCTCTTATTTGGAAACAAATTCTACTCGCTCTTCAGCTGTCATCTACCATCTTTAATCAAGAGAGCACCGTGCTGCCCTCTTTGTGGTGGCGGATAATTTGAAAAAATTCTTTTCGACAAGCAGCCATCTTTAATCCAGAGAGAACAGTGCTGCCCTCTTTAGCTACTTACCTTTGAGGCGGTTAATTTGAAAAATTCTTTTCGACAAGCTGCCATCTTTAATCCAGAGAGAACAGTGCTGCCCTCTTTAGCTACTTACCTTTGAGGCGGTTAATTTGAAAAATTCTAGCTGCCATCTTTAATGAAAAGGGCATCGTGGTGCTATCTTGCGGGTAATATTTTACGTCACAGCTGTCATCCACCATCTTTGAGCATCGTGCTGCCCTCTTTAGCTACTTACCTTTGACAAGCTGTCACCCGCCATATTGCATCGCAAACCTCAGTGCTGCACTCTATGTGGTGGCGGATAACTTGAAAAAATCTTTTTGACAAGCAGCCATCTTTAATCAACAGAGCACCGTGCTGACATCTTTAGCTACCGCCATCTTACATCGCTTACCTCGCTGCTGCACTCTATGTGGTGGCGGTTAATTCGAACAAGTTTAATCACGCATCGGGTAAGCTAGAGTAAGCACGTGCTGCAGTGATGACGTTATCATGCATGTTTAAACCCGTTCGTTGACTAAAAGCTTTAGTCTTCGGGAAACAGTGATAGAGTGTGGAGTGCAAACATGACGAAAACATTAATAGTTGATGTGCAAGGCTTTAAAGTAAACGGAAACAAGTTTGTGTTTAAAGAGGTGGCTGTGTTAGATTGCTGTGTGTTGTGGGCACCAAAACTTGTTAGTTTAGTATTTAGTCCACCGTTCCCTTACTGTTTGCAAACAGATGAAGATAAAAAGCAGACTCAGTGGATTGAAAACAATTTAGGTTTGAAGTGGGAAGAAAAAGGAATACCTTATCGTTTTCTACCTTTAATGATGAATGCACATTTGTCAAGAGCAGATCTTGTTCTTTTAAAGGTTTGTGAAAAGAAAGAATGGTTGCGTGATTTTCTACCATCATCATGTGAAGTTATCGACATGCATGAATTGGGGTGCCCATCATTTAAAACTCTTCCGAAAGAGCATAGTAGAGAAACAACTAAACAGTCTTTACAACATGTATGCATGCTCTTTGATTGGTTGTGTCGCAGTGCATGTCGGGAAGTGAACAACATATGTAAAGTGCAGTGTCGAAATAACCTTAGTGTAAAAGAAACATTTGTAGAGTAAAGACATCATGTCATTTCTAACAGATACTAAGAGTAACGCAGTTGAAAAGGCGATCGTAAAGTTTTATGCATGCAAAAAGAAACTAAACACTTTTACTGAAGAAGAGTTAAATGCATTACCAAAGGCATTTTTGGTCAATGTAGCTGCGAATGCTGTAAAGAAGATTTGGGATAAGGTGCCTCGTGAGTGGACTCAAGATCCTGTTTTGTCAGAGCTTCAAACGTGTAGTTTACATCATGAACACGTGAGTTTAGCTAGAAGACCTTCTGTGAGACAGTGCCGTACATGTCAACTAATTAAACTGTATCACGGACCTAAAACTAACGAGTTGTCTTCGCTTATAAACACTTATCATGGCTGTGGAGAGAGTAAACAAGGAAAAGGTGAAGAAACGTGCTGGGAGAAAGATGAGGAAGCATGTTTGGCGTGGACTCATCAATAGAGTGATTGATCTTCTTTTCTTCGTGCTTCATCTCCCCTGCGGCCCTAGAACACGTTCGCCTGATACGTAGTTACATGCTGCCTGCATAGAGTGTAGCTGTTAAAATCTGCTTCGTAAAGTTATGCTGTGTATGTGTGTGTATGTGTTATTACCTAGTGCTTTAGCTGCTCAGAAGAATATAGCAGCACTTGTCGTTGTTGGTGCAATAAAACGAAAATCTGAGTGACAAAGACCGTAACATGAACAAAGGATAAAAATGTATGTATATAGTCTAAAATAAATATGAATTGTCAAAACATATTACAGGTGTTGTTTAATCCTACAGCATGTCCTAGTGACTTAGAAGAAAGGAAACGTAGAGGATTAAAAGAAAACACACATAAGATTTAAAGTACATCCTCTTTATTAATCCATGAATTAAAGCTGTTATTAAAACCAAGCCATTTAACATACAGTTTATTACCACGACGTCGAATAACACGTTCAACTAAATAGTGATCAGGATATTTTGTTTTCTGCAGTTCTTCGATGTAGAATCCTCCTTCAATAGGCTGTCCTCTGAGATCGCGAAGTAAATACGTAACTGGATTAGTAAGCTTAACACTTCTGATTTGAAAAATTTCAGTGCTCCAGTTAGGTGTGTATCCTTTTGCAAAGATAGACTTGTGTTTGCTGATGCGAACGAAATCACCTTCTTTAAAGCGATAGCGACGTGGATCAGCTGTTTTGATTACAAGATGAATAGCATCTAGACGAGGTGTATTCTTTGTAACAAGACGTGGCTTTGTTCCGATAGTGCGATGAGGTGTATCGTTGTAGGTAGATAAAAGTCTAGGTAGCAGATCAATCCAACGATATGAACCTTGCGCTGTAAATTCTCGCCACATCATTGTTTTGAGTGTACGATTAAAGCGTTCTACAACACTTGCCTTGAGATTACTGAACGTAGAGTAGTGTTGAATGCCAAGTAACTTGAGGTAAGAAGAAAAATCCTTGTTGTAAAACTCTTTACCTTGATCAGTTTGAAGAAGCCTTGGGCAGCGTTTCGATTCTTCAACAATATGTTTAAATGCTTCTTTAACTTGAGCTGCGTTTTAGAACGCACGGGTTGTGCAAAAGCAAACTTTGAGTACACATCGATAACAGTAAGTAGATACTTATAGCCCTTATTACTAGAAGCATATGGAATCATTTCTACTAAGTCTGCTTGCCAGAGATCATCTTTTCCTCGTGTAATAACGCGTCTGCGACAGTAGGTGCGACGTGCTGGTTTATGTAACTCATGTGCGATGTTTACCTTTACAGGTGAGATCTTCTCTTGACGAGCCATTATAAAATAATACCGGCATAACGTAGTTCTCTTTCTATTTCTAGAATTTCTGATCCGTGACCAGTGTGACCAGCCTCTTGCGATGCTCTTAAAAGTTGTAATCGTTCAACGAGTAAGTTTGGGTCATTCCAGTATCTTACATCCACATACGGCAACAAAGGCTTGTAGATAACGTCTAGACTACGTGCAGTCGGAAACAGCTTAGAAATAAACTCACGATACTTGTAACTCTTATTCGCATTTACAGCTTCTGTTCTCTTGTAATTACGTCGTGTTGCATCGGTAGCAAAAAGTATTGCTTTATACTTTTTAAGATCATCTTGTAAAATTATATCCTTGTCAGGTATTCGTGAGAAAAGAAGTTCTAAGAGTCCTTTCGTAGGTTTATAGGTAACACCTTTTACAATGAGTTTGTTGCTATTAATCTTAACATTTGAATTTCCTATCCGGAAACAGTCATCTTCGTAGCGAATACCATAGGTAGTGTCAGTTTGTCCTGTAAAAAGTTTTTCTATATAAGGTGCAAAGAGAGATCCATAGGTATCTTGAATAAAAGTTCTAAACTGATTGCGATATTCTGGTGTAATCATAACCTCAGACAAAGATGGTAGATTTTGCGTCGATGTAGTAGGTGTTTCTGCAATAACATCTGTAGTTAAAAACTCAACACGCTTAGATGGTGATGCATCATTAAGTTCTTCTTCTTCTTCTTCTTCTTCCTTATCTTCCTCTTCTTGATCTACATCCTGCTTCTTCTCTTCCGTATCTTCTTCATGCTTTTCTTCTTCATGCTTCTCTTTATGATATGATGTTTGCATAGAAGCAAAACTTGAAGTAGACTGCGGTAATGAAGTAGAATTAAAAATTTCTTTGAGTGGTGTACTTAGTTGTGTTTTTAAAAATAAATCCGTGTCTGCTTGAATACGTTTAAGCTCTTTAAATTTCCATCGAATATTGTTTCGAGCTTGGATGATATGTTTTGTGATCTCCTTGCTAGATGTTAACATGATGGTGGTTTTTAATCAAGTAGTTACTGTAATTCTGTGTTAATGCATATAAAATGATCGAAACCCATGCGATATCGTCCATGCTGTACATCACTTTCTTTATCAATAACTAAAAAGCTGTAACGGTGTAATGACCAACATTTAGCACACATACGTTTTAAGTCATCGAATGTCATATCAGTGTTAACATGATCGTTATACACATGTCGCATGTTGCGCTCATCTTGCCGAAAAAGCACAATAACATTTGCGTTGTCGCGTATCAACTGCTTGGGCACACGAGAATAGGTTTGGCACAAATAGATGCAATCAACATATTTATGTCGACCCATACTAAAGAATGCACGAATAACGTTTTGCTGTTCTGTTGCGACATCATCAAAGATCATTAGAGAATTAGGAAGCACATCGTCTGGTGATGGTACTTGCTCATGTGAATTAAATTTAAAATATCTTATTCCATCTTTAACTAGATCGTGCATTACAGTTTGTAGAATAGTATATAGCGGCTGATAGAGTGACTTTGCGAAAACGTAAATATTCTCGAAGCGTATACCATTTACAGAAGTAATAAGTGTGAGTAAAAGATTTGTTTTACCGCATCCCGACGGACCTGATATAATACATCGCACAGTAAAAGGAAACAACGTTCCATGACGTTTTCTTGTAGTTGTACTAGAACTAGGTAAGAGATGTGGTACAATGTCGGTAACAGGTAGCGTGTCTTGCTGCTTTATAATCTTCATGATAACTGAATCATAAAGTACGTAATAGTAATATATATATTAAACGAAACAAGAGGCAACGGTTAGTTTATGATTTGCTCTTGACTAGTAAAGTCGTGTCCAGCATGGTGAAACAACGATATCCAAACGACATGAATAAGAAGAAGAAGAAAGAAAAAACTGTTGGATGGAAAGATGTTATAAAGGCTGCGCAAAAAGCTATTCGAGGGGAATACAATCCTCGTGTAGCTATTACTAAGGCGTTACGCGCAGCAAGAGCGAGAATTTCTCCAAAGTGCAGAGCAATATTTAGTAAACGTGCGCGAATTATTCCTGTACCAAAACGAGGAGGATTTCTTCCTGCGCTGTTTGCTGGCTTAGCAGCTTTAGGGTCATTGCTAGGTGGTGCTAGTGCTGTAGCGAGAACTGTCAAAGCTGTAGAAGAAGCGAAACAACAGTTGAAAGAGAGTGAACGTCATAACAAGACGATGGAGGCAATTGCGTTACGAGGCAAAGGTGTGAACATGAAGCTAGCGCCATACAAGAAAGGGCTTGGTATCTACATTTCTCCAAAAAACGTCTACTGAATGCACTGCCATATCGAGCTCTAACGCATGATGAAGTTTTTACGTTTGCTAAACAACTAGGAATTCATTATTTTCGAGGAGTGTATATGCGTGATCAACTACCAGCACGTCCACGTGAACGTGAAAGTGCCGTAATTAACTTGGACGACAGTCGTGGACCTGGAACTCATTACGTTGCTTATGTAAAACGTAAATCTAAAGTATGGTATTTTGATAGCTATGGAGATTTACCTCCTCCTTTTGAGCTCATACGTTATTTCGGAAGCAGTGCAGACATTGTTTACAATAAAAACCGTGTGCAAAACTTTAATACACGCATGTGCGGACGATTATGTCTTATGTTCTTATATCAAACCCAGACAGTAGAGAAAGTGCATTAGTGTATGCGTGATGACGAACAGTGAAAGAACGTTTGCTGTACGTGGAGAAGGACCTGAAACAACCGTCTATTTTAATCCACCAATCGAACTTGGTTATCAGCCGCATAGTCTTGGACTAGTATCGTTTGAAAGCTACAATAAAATCTATAATGTGCGTGATGGTTTAAACAAGTTCTATTACGATGAGTATGTGCTAACACTACCCTCAGGTAGTTATACAGTAGATGATATTCACGACTATATTGAAAGTACGTTAATTGATCAGTTTGGGGAAGATAGTTTTAGTAATCATAATTACAAGTTCTCAATCACTATAAGCAACATTACGCATAAATGTGTTATTGAATCATCATTTAAGATTGACTTCAAATCACAACCTGATTCGATTGGACCACTGCTTGGATTTTCATCGAGGGAGCTCCTACCGAACGTACGTTACGAGTCTGATCAACCTATAAAACTCTTCGATGATTATAATGTGAACATTACTTGTAATATTATTACAGACTTGAATAGTAATCTACAACCTTCGCACGTCCTGCACGACTTTATTGTTACAGAGGAACGTGGATATACTATTTGTGAGAAACCAGCAGTAGTTCTTTATCATCCTGTGTCTGTAAAACACATTAGCAACATTACTCTTAGACTTGTAAATAAACATAATCAGCTTATTCATTTAGATCAGCACGCGTACGTAGCTTACAAACTACATCTTAAACCAGTATGAAAACCATCTATAAAACACGGTGTACATTCCGAAGGCATACTACATGTGTGCAGAGACTCATCGAGTTAACAGATACCCATAAGCAGATACTCCAAGATTTAGGATATACACTACTACAACAGAATGGAAGAAATGCTAGACATTACGAATACAGTAGAAAGTCGTGAAGGTGTAGTACGAAGTGAGCTTCATTCTTATCAACCTTTTACGTTTGGATTAAATAACAATGATGAAATTCATTTTATTATTAATCAACAAGATGTTTACACCTTACCACACGAAAGCTACCTCTATATTGAAGGACGATTAGAAAAGTCTGATGGAAGTGGACCAAGCACTTCACAACTAAACAACCATGCTCTAGCTTTTCTCTTTTCTGAAGCGCGATATGAAGTAAATAATGTTGAAATAGATCGAACGAAGAATGTTGGTATTACAAGCGCAATGAAACTCTACCCTTCTTTCTGTGATGAAGAAAGTAATCTTTTGCGGATGGCTGGATGGTGTCCAAAATCTACTAACAACTGGATGATTAATGAGGATGGAACTTTTACGGGTATGTTATCACTGAAACATATTTTTGGATTCGCAGAAGACTTTACACGTATTATAATCAACGTAAAACAAGAGCTTATTCTAATCCGTGATCGAAGTGATTACAATTCTCTTAAAGCAGTAGAAACACCTGTAGAATCGAAAATAACACTGCATCGTATACTGTGGCGGATCCCACATGTAACCTTATCTGATCGTGAAAAACTTCGATTGCTCAAGATTGTGGAAAATGATACACCATTACCTATACGTTTTAGAAGTTGGGAGCTGCATGAATATCCTGTGTTACCACCTACAAACAAGCATAGCTGGGCAGTTAAAACATCACGTTTTACTGAGAAGCCCTTGTACATTATTTTTGGATTTCAAACTAATCGTAAATTCAATCACGAAAAAGATAGCTCACTGTTTGATCACTGCAAATTAAGACACGTTAGACTATATCTCAATGGAATTACGTATCCCTACGAAAACATCGACATTAACTTTGAGAAAAATAAGTTTGGGATGCTCTATGACATGTTTTGTAAATTTCAATCATCGTATTATCAGAAAGAAGATCGTCCGCTATTTACACCTCAAGAATTTAAAAATAAAGCACCGATTGTAGTTATAGACTGCTCTTATCATGAAGAATCTATAAAAGAATCTCCAGTTGATATTCGTTTAGAATTTGAAACATCTGAAAACATTCCTGCTAACACAGCAGCCTATTGTCTTATTATTCATATGAGTGATGTTACTTACCATCCGCTAACGAATATTGTTACGAGACTATAAATAAGAATAGATCTTTATCATTTTCATTAGTGTGTGCTTCGACATCGTACGCTATGGAACAAAACTGTAAATGTGCATGCTGTTTGCATGCTCATACGCAACATCTTATTTATGTTTCACGAGTGAGTGAGGCTATTAAGATGTTCTATAAACGTAGATCATCGATGCCGAAACATCTTATTCAATACTTACCACCAGGATTTTTATATACGTACGCTGCCTCTTACGTACATAATTTTTGGGACATCCTTCCTCTACACAGTAAGATGTCAATCGAAGTAGCTTTATGCAGAACTTGTGAGCGACATTACAAGCATCGAGGAGAAAATGGTGATGATGATTGGGATGGACCAAATCCGAGGATTGAACACTGTACACATTGTATGAATGAACTTTCTCTAGTACTTCATGATGATGATGATGATTCCGAAAAGGAATAACAGCAAGGTAAGAAGTACATGATCTTCTCTGTAAAGCATAACATACTTAGTATAATATATTTCTAAATGCTTTGTTTAATTTGAATGTTGCAGGAGGCATTTCGGAAGCATACGTTGTTAAGAAGCACACCAACCTTGTCAGCAGCAAAAACGAACACTGTTGTAGTACATTTGTAAATAAATATTTGATCGCATTCAAAAAATGTTGTACTTATTGCATTGCTTTACACCGACTTACTCTTAAGAAAAACGATCAGGTCTAAACATGCACAATGACGTCATCACAACAGCACTTGCTTACTCTAGCTTTCCCGATGCATGTTTAAACTCGTTCGAATTTACCGCTACCACATTCCTTTACATCGACTTACTCTTAAGAAAACGGACAAGTCTAAACATGTATGATGATGTCATCACAACAGCACGTGCTTACTCTAGCTTACCCGATGCGTGATTAAACTTGTTCGCATTAACCGCCATCACATAGAGTGCAGCAGCGAGGTAAGCGATGTAAGATGGTGGTAGCTAAAGATGGCAGCACGGTGCTCTGTTGATTAAAGATGGCTGCTTGTCAAAAAGATTTTTTCAAGTTATCCGCCACCACATAGAGTGCAGCACTGAGGTTTGCGATGCAATATGGCGGGTGACAGCTTGTCAAAGGTAACTAGCTAAAGAGGGCAGCACTAAGGTTAGCAATGCAAGATGGTGGATGACAGCTGTGACGTAAAATATTACCCGCAAGATAGCACCACGATGCCCTTTTCATTAAAGATGGCAGCTAGAATTTTTCAAATTAACCGCCTCAAAGGTAAGTAGCTAAAGAGGGCAGCACTGTTCTCTCTGGATTAAAGATGGCAGCTTGTCGAAAAGAATTTTTCAAATTAACCGCCTCAAAGGTAAGTAGCTAAAGAGGGCAGCACTGTTCTCTCTGGATTAAAGATGGCTGCTTGTCGAAAAGAATTTTTTCAAATTATCCGCCACCACAAAGAGGGCGGCACGGTGCTCTCTTGATTAAAGATGGTAGATGACAGCTGAAGAGCGAGTAGAATTTGTTTCCAAATAAGAGCACGTAGAATTTGCCGCCACCACATAGAGTGCAGCACTGTTCTCTCTAGATTAAAGATGGTGGATGACAGAAAAGCGCATAGGTTTGTAAAGCACGTAGAATTTGCCGCCACCGCATAGAGTGCAGCACTGTTCTCTCTAGATTAAAGATGGTGGATGACAGAAAAGCGCATAGGTTTGTAAAGCACGTGGAATTTGCCGCCACCACATAGAGTGCAGCACTGTTCTCTCTAGATTAAAGATGGCGGATGACAGCTGTCAGAAAAGCACATAGGTTTGTAAAGCACATGGAATTTACCGCCACCACATAGAGTGCAGCACTGTTCTCTCTGGATTAAAGATGGCGGATGACAGCTGTCAAAAAAGCACGTGAGTATGTTTTCAAACAAGAGCACGTGGAATTTTTCAATTTGCCGCCACCACATAGAGGGCAGCACTGTTCTCTCTGGATTAAAGATGGCGGATGACAGCTGTCAAAAAAGCACGTGAGTATGTTTTCAAACAAGAGCACGTGGAATTTTTCAATTTGCCGCCACCACATAGAGGGCAGCACTGTTCTCTCTGGATTAAAGATGGCGGATGACAGCTAACGAAATTGCCCGCATGATAGCAGCACAGTGCTCTATTGATTAAAGATGGCGGATGACAGCTGTCAAAAAAAAGCACGTAGCTTTGTTTCCCAACAAGAGCACATAGAATTTTTCAAATTGCCACCACCACATTTCAAAGGTATCTAGCTAAAGAGTACAGCACTGTGCTCTGTTGATTAAAGATGGTGGATGGTAGCTGTCAAAAAAGCACGTGAGTTTGTTTCCAAACAAGAGCACGTGGAATTTTTCAATTTGCCGCCACCACATAGAGGGCAGCACGGTGCTCTCTTGATTAAAGATGGCTGCTGTCACGTGGAATTGTCTGCTACCACAGGTATCTAGCTAAAGAGGGCAGCACTGAGGTTTGCGATGCTATATGGCTGCTGTCAAAAAGCATTTTTCAAATTATCCGCCACCACATTTCAAAGGTAAGTAGCTAAAGAGGGCAGCACTGTGCTCTATGGATTAAAGATGGCGGATGACGGCTGCACGTGGCTTTGTTTACCTCGCGCTAGTTAGGTTAAGTTGGTAGCACTAAGGTTTAGACCCGTCAAGATGGCAGCACTGCCGATGACAGGTGACGAAAGAGGGCAGCACGGTGCTCAAAGATGGCGGATGGCAGCTGTCAAAAAGCATGTGGCTGTCAAAAAGCACGTGGCTTTGTTTACCTCTCGCTAGTTAGGTTAAGTTGGTACCACCGAGGTTTATTCCCGTCAAGATGGCAGTACTGAGGTTAGCGATGCGTTGTTGTCTGTCAAAAAGCACGTGGCTTTGTTTACAAATCTGTCAAAAAGCACGTGGCTGTCAAAAAACACGTGGCTTTGTTTACCTCATGCTAGTTAGGTTAAGTTGGCACTACTGAGGTTTAGGCCCGTCATGATGGCAGTACTGAGGTTTGCGATGCGTTGTTGTCTGTCAAAAAGCACGTGGCTTTGTTTACAAATCTGTCAAAAAGCACGTGGTTGTCAAAAAGCACGTGGCTTTGTTTATCTCGAGCTAGTTAGGTTAAGTTGGCACTACTGAGGTTTAGGCCCGTCAAGATGGCAGTAGTGAGGTTAGCGATGCGTTGTTGTCGATGACAGCTGTCAAAAAGCACGTGGCTTTGTTTACCTCGCGCTAGTTAGGTTAAGTTGGCAGTACTGTCGCGCTAGTTAGGTTAAGTTGGCAGTACTGGAAGAGGCCACTGGCTGAGGTGGAGGTGGCCACTGGGAGCCGGAGGTGGCGGTGGCGCCAGAACCATCCAATTATACTACTATGGCTTGTTTCTTTACTCGTCTTCTTTCTTATTGAAATCGTAACTAAATTAACTTATTTAGATAAATCTTCATGTAATGTGTACCTTGGTTCAATACTCTTAGGCGGTTATTGACTTTTAAAAAATATCTACACCGAGTGTAGTTACAAGGGCTTTGACTGCATTGACTCACATTAGCACTCGTAGTGGCAGTAAAAGGAAAACTGCCAATTTAATCGGCTGGATAACGATGATTAAGAAAGGTATTGTAATTTTTAGGAATAAATAAAGAATATATTATCATACTTCATTATATTTATTTACCTAAAACTCGTAGCTTATATCCCTAGGGTGTTTTCAACATAGACTTACTTAGCTGAAGGGCTAGAACTGTGAATTCTTAAGAGTGGTGGTGGTGATTATTGTTTTAGGAGGAAGTACAACTGGACAACCACTCTCTTTCCTCATCCATCGCATTTTGAATTTGTTTTACGTCGCACCGACACAGATAGGTCTTATGGCAACGGTAGGAGAGGAAAGGGCTAGGAGTGGGAAGGAATCAGCCGTGGCCTTAAATAAGGTACAGCCTGGCGTGAAATTGCGAAACCACGGAAAACCATCTTCAGGACTGCCGACAGTGGGGTTCGAACCCACTATCTCCCGGATGCAAGCTCACAGCAGAGCGTCCCTAACCGCACGGCCAACTCGCCCAGTCATCGTATTTTAAAATTAAGTTTATAGTCATTCACAAGTTATTTAGAGTACATAATAAAAAACTATAGCAATTCCCCCAGTATTTTAAATGAAGGAGATCATTCTCTAGGATCTCTTATGCAAGAAGATTTTATTACAAACTAGCTGTTTTACTCGGTACGTAGCAGTAATCCCATCTATGTGAGCTGAGGGACAGCAGAAGGGACAAATCACACCATAACAATGGTTAGTACAGTGTTATTATTGAACAGTGTGATGAGCTTTTGATCGTAGGCCTTCTCATTTAATCCTTCCTTCTTTCATTACTCCCTCATTTCCTATTCTTCAAGCGATCGTTCCTTTGCGGTTATTTATCATTTTTATAAACACCCTAATACTTGTTCTTGTCGATATGGACAGCGCGGTTTTACACCTTAAGGCAATCATGACGAAACCCATCGCCAATTAACAATGTTTCCATGTTAACAATGCTTGGCACTGATATACAGATATACACTAGGCAACAGATGACTAAATTCATCAATTCTAATATCATAGTCGGTATGGTAAAACTGTATAAGCACATTATTAGAACCTTTATTCTGTATAACTTTTGTTATGTAATACTTTTCGATAGAACCAATAACATAGGTATTTAAAAAATTAAATGTTAGGCACCTTACGTTAAACTACAATTTCAGCCAGCGTAAATAAAAATTACTTATAACCCAGATTGTAGTACCCTATTACCAGACATTACATACCGACTTTCATAAAATTGCGCTCATCCATTTTCGCGTGGTTCGGCTTTGATATGGATTTAGCAACAAAAATCCAAATTCATTAATATCTCTGTTATCGTAGCCGGTACGATAAAAATGTATAAGACATAGCTGATAGCTGGCTGACTGACTGACATAAATGTTTACCCACTTGGACATGAGCTTGAAACTTGAAATTTGGCAATGTGATAGCCATTTGCCTGCAACCGACAGAAAAATTCCAAAAAATTGTAATTTTTAATTTTCGCCCCCTCCCCAAACTAAATGTTCGACGTCATGATGCAGTTCCCTACAAAATTAAAATTTGGCAAAGCTCTAGCTCCTAGCCAGTAACCGACGTAGAAATTGCTAGAACTTTAATTTTGTAGTGTTTATTGATGGAACCATTAATAACATAGGTACTTCAGAATTCAATTGTACGCCTTCCCCTAAACTACCATGTCGCTCAGCGTGAATAAATTGTAGTGAATCATTCCCCGACTTTACATACCGATTTTCAGTAAACTCCCTTTAGCCATTTCCTCGTAAAGACCGTATATAAAGACAGACAGAAACGACGGAAAATTAAAAAGTGTGTTTCCTTTGTTCTGAGTACACAACTGATAGAGACATACTACCCTTTTTAAATTCTGAAAAATGTACAGACAAAACTCTTATTTTATATAATTATATAGATTAGAAAATTGACTTGTTGAATATTGTAACTCAATATGAAGGAATGTATTTTTCTCATCGTCATAAGTGCTTTTATTTCATATTAGCAAATTTACGGTAATCTACATTGTATACGGATTTCTTCGTAAATTACTGTTAAGGCGGTGAGTAAGATAATACTAAATTGCATCTAGAAACGGACTTCACCATGCGGCGCCTCGTTCAGTGTTCTACATGGCTGGTCCTATGACATTTTTTCGTACCTCCTATATTTATGGGTTACATTGAGTTAGAGTCATTGAATGGGGTGAAATTTTGTACAGTTTTCACATACTACTTTATATTTTTGATACTCATGTGACAGGTAGAATCATAAAAATTGGCTATCATATGGCAACTGGTCATGTCAATATGCCAGCCGAATGTAACCATTCTATGTTTCCTATAAGTGTGCCAAACGATAACATAAACGTGTAAGAAGTACAAAATTAACTTTGAATCGAGAAATACAGCTCTATTTAACGTATAAGGAATAGAAATACGACAAAACGTCATAGGACCAAAGTTGTAGATCTCTCCAAAATTAAATGCGATTGTGCTTTCTGTTTTGTGATACGACTTACCGTTTAGCCACCAATTATGCCGAAACGAAGGTCTGCACCGTCGTTAAAATTGCATCCATATTCCGATATTTTCCAGGGCCAAAAGTTATACATCTGCATAGCTTAGAAAAGAGTGTCCAGGCTTCGGGATTAGCATTCGCATATGTACGGAGTAAGAAAAGAATACAGTTAAGAAAATGTAAATTAATAGAAAATAGTGCGCGTAGAGGCGCGCGGCTGTTAGCTTGCATCCGGGAGATAGTAGGTTCGAATCCCACTATCGGCAGCCCTGAAAATGGTTTTCCGTGGTTTCCCATTTTCACACCAGGCAAATGCTGGGGCTGTACCTTAATTAAGGCCACGGCCGCTTCCTTCCAACTCCTAGGCCTTTCCTATCCCATCGTCGCCATAAGACCTATCTGTGTCGGCGCGACGTAAAGCCCCTAGCAAAAAAAAAATAGAAAATAGGTTAATAACTGAGGACAGCCGGATAGGAAAATAATATGTAAACACCAAGTGAATGTATTGCAAAATCAAATGCCGCTCAATAAATTATGCTGATATGAGTTAAGGATATAAGAAAGCGGTAACAGAGGAGAAACTTAGGCGCAGGGATTCTTAGGTAAACAGATTAAGAAGATGTGGTGTTATTACTTAAACTACTCGAGGACGGTTATAACGCCAACGATATTCCACCAATATCCCGCAGAATGGTCGATTGACGTCTCTCTTTCTTTCTACCCAAGGAACAACCACGAATTTAGAGGAATGATGACGAAAATGGCAATACGTTACTTCCCTGCTGGCAAGCAGTCAGAGACGTTGCCATGGTAACCTGTAGGATAGTTGTCAGTCTGTCGCTCACTCAACGCAGAGCATGATACCCGCAGAAAATAGTAAATTTCTCCGTCATTTGAAGAATAAGGTAAATTATGAACATGAGGAAAGTTGTTTATAATGAAGAGATGTTTCACATACAGTGCACGGTATTTACAGAAAGAGAATAGTATAAGAGAAAATGGAGGAAAACCGTTTGGGTTTTCCTATAAACCCCCCGTCTATTCATGATTTTAAAATTATATGCATATCGAAACCTTCCCCGGGATGAGTATACACTAAATATGGCATTTGGTCGAGATCTATCCAGCCGTTTAGCCGTCATGGTGGAACAAACAGACAAACAGACACGAAAAATTATCAAACACCGATTCGGTACTGAGTTGACCTAAAACGGATGAATATCTGAAAAATTGGCAAAACAAACAAAATTACAGACAGCGTACCCCCTACAATTTTATTTATATAGATGTGCCAATTTCTGTATCTTAATGCACGTTTTTATAGCTGAAGATGCTCTAAAACAGAGGAACGAAACATGTACATTTTGTAGTAATTTATTTACACTTTCATCTGGAATTTCTTTGTATTTGCAAAGACTAGCCACAAAAAGCAAATAATTACTGGAAGGTGAGATTCTTCCTACAACCTTAACCTCAGTTGTAATGATGCCAACACGGGATAAAAGTGGGATTTATAAGTTATTACTAATCATTTCATTGCCTGTTAAACAGTGTGTCTTGTGAAGGGATTTTATAAAAAGCAATAAATTAAAGTTTATTTTGACAATTATTATTTAAGGTACCGGTATGTTACAGTGTTGTGACTTTATAGTTAGATACTCAAGTGTCAAGGAAGGATTAGTTAACTAAAGTAGAGTAGAATTCGTTTGATGTGGGCCCTCGAAAGAATATCACTCAGGTGAGACAAGGTAAGTGCTTAAAAACAGGTTGCACTGAAACGTTCTACAGCTAACTTGTAAAAGAGAGTGCGATTCAATTGTCCACTCCAATGCCTCCTTGATCTTGAGAGACCAAAGTAAACCAGAATGTAGGTCTATACAAACTCTGGCTCAAACTTGTAATCGAACGAGGGTTTAGTTCTCAAAGCATTCCCCACGGCTACAACCCCTCCTCCAGTTTAATTTGACTTGGAATGTGGATGTGTGCGTGAGTATGTGTGAAAGAGACTCAGAACAAACGCCTCATCAAAAGATCCTGCTACAAGCTCACCTACACAGACAGACTCCTAGCAACGGCACTGTCCACACCCAACAAGCAGCATTCCACAGTAACAACAGCCAAGTTACTAGAACACATGGTAGCTACAAGTTCCAAAATGGTGTGAGATTGGGTTACGAAACATGAATCTTTAAATCGATCGCCTAGCGTCTGCAGATGACCTACCAATTTTCTCTGATTCTGTAGACATGGCTACAAAGCAAATTAATCACCTCAAGACACATGAATATAGACTTCCGCATAACCATAAGCTGTATACTCATGTCCAGGAGATCTCAGATGTCATACGAAGAAGAAAAATTGCATTTTATGGCCACTTGCTAAGAATGAAACCCACACGGTCATCGAAGCAGATATTTAATAAAATGATAAGAAGACCCAGCCAACTTGGTTTAAGGAGGTGAAAATGACCTACAGGAGATGGGGATCACTTATGATTATAACTCGGATTTTTAGGTGGCAATAGGTTAGAATGCAAAGTAATTTGGTTTGTAGGTTGTGTTATGCAACCCGTTGTACCATAATGCAGGAAGAGTAGCATAAATTCAACGAGTTCTATAGGCTGTACTCCTACTATTTATGCAAATCTCATAGCATAACCGTTGTTCAGTGTAGGGTATACTTGTTACTGGCTAAAGTATGTTTGCATTCTAACGTATCAGTACCTAATAATCCGGACTCTACTTATGATGACACACAAGAAAGCAAACCACTCAGGAGGAAACTAAAAGGCCACTAGGGTTTTCGAGAAAGGCAACATTTGAAGATGGGAAAGACGTGAGAGGAGGATGGAAAGGAACAACACCGACAACGAATGAATGAGCACTGAGCAAAGATCAAAATCCAGAAAAGAAATCTGAAGTAACGTGTTTCTTAATAGACAGAAACGAACAAAGAAGAATAAAAAGTAGAAGAAGAAGAAGAAAATGACCAAAACTCTCAGGTGCATAAAACCGAAGGCAAACAAGAATTCAAATAATACACAAATATTTGCAGTGACATTAGAAAACGCAGGTTAAGATTCTATCGACGTATTAAAACAATGGACTCAAACAGAATGAAGAACAAATTGTGGATTTCTATGAAAACGGGAGAAAAGCCGAAACAGACAAAACAGAATGGATTGGCAAAAAGAGGCAGGATTCACGCCAGCAGGTGTTCAAAACCGGATAATCTTCAGGTCCAAAAATTCCCAAATGGCAAGTTCGACAAGAGGGAAAGCCTAAAGAAGAATACTGGATCAACATGGTCTGAAGAGAAAAAGGAAAACCACAGTAAAAGAATGAAAGAAATACGGGCAGAAAAGGCAGCAATACGCCTCTGAATACTCTGAGTAGTCATAGTGGGCTTATTCGCAAGTAATAATAATAATAATAATTACAGAAAGTCAATAGACACATCTGGAACACATATACCGAACAACCACTGTCCAGGAACGTAAAATTAAAACAATACAATTCAGTTATCAAACCTGAAGCACTGCCTCGAAAACCTTGACCATTGGAGGCAGATCACTTATTATAGACATGAGAGATAAATATTGAGGAAAATCTTTGGGCCAGTCTACTCAGAGGAAATCTGGATTAAAAGGAAGTCTCGAGAGATTTATCAGCATTCTGAAGAGATCCCCGACACCATCAGGAAAATGTGATTAAAGTTCCATGGCCACATTCACAGAATGAACAATGACAGGCTCAACAAAAAGATTCTCAACCTTGCTCTCTCAATGAAAGTCAAGAACAACTGGCTTAGTGAAACAGAAAAAGATCTTCAGGAAATTTGCATCACACAGAAAATTGCTCAAGATCGTCTCCAGTACAAAAAAAATGCTGTCAACAACCATCATTTTGCTGAGAAAATTAGTACCAGGGCCAGTAAATCTTGGACTGAAGAACGGAGGAGAATGTTCAGTGCCCAGATGAAGAGATTTTTGGAGAAGAAACAATCAACATCAGCTATATAATAATAATAATAATAATAATAATAATAATAATAATAATAATAATAATAATAGTAATAATCTTCATTTCAAAATAGAAAGTAAAATACACTTTAATGACTTAATTACAGTAATTCATTCCTTTACCCATCGGTTCATTCATTCATTCAAGAAATATCCAGCAAGTCAGCGGGATTTACTCAGCAAATTCTCACGGCAAGCCACTTTACATTTAAGATGAGGGGGAACGTCCCTACTTATTACCTTTCGCTGCTGATTTAATGTCACCCTGATAAATCGAAGGTTTTCGGTGACGAAGGATGGGAAATGGCTAGGATTGGGAAGGTAGCAGCCGTGGCCTTAATTAAGGTACATCCCCAGCATTTGATAGGTGTAAAAATGATAAACCATGGAAAACCATCTTCAGGGCAGCGTCGGCAGCTCAAAGATGAGTGACTAACCGCACGGCCAATTCGCTCGATGAACGTCCATTATGTTTGCAGGTAGAGATCTGCACTCAGATATTATGAAGGAGTGATTGTAAACAGCAGTGTTGGTTTACGGGTATGGCAAGAGGTGAGCCAGATCTTGTATTGTGGTTATGACAGGATGAGTGGTAACGGAAAAGTGAAGAAAGATAGTTGGGAGTATCAGTGGAAAGTATTTTGTGTAAAAGTGATAACTTTCCAAGTGCACGGCTCTGTTGCTGTCGAAGCTACGATAGATCCTTTTAATAAGGTGATATACGAATACCTCCAGCAGATTTGAGATGTGTCTTATGCATCTCTTCAGGTCCCATACCACTTTTTTGTTAATGCCGCAGGTTATTTCATTGAATACAGAGTCACAGTTGTCAAATGCAGGAACTGTCAGTGAGAGATTTAATTGTATTATAAGTCCAAACGTGAATGCCTTATAGAACCATTTCAATGGATGTAAGCATTTATGAAACTTTTAACCTGTCGAGCCCAATATTTAGAGACTCAGTCTAAGTAGAGGTTCTAAGGGTAGATTGTTATGGTACCAATAATAAAAACTTGAGTTTTATTCGCATTTCTTTGCATAGTCCTTAAGATTATGCAGGTAATTTTTTTAATAATTGCTGTATCTGTGTCACTCGGTTTTGAGCGGTAGTAAATCTGTACATTACCTGTATTCACTAAATATTTGCAAACGTTTGAGAGCTTGCGATATGTTATTAATTTGGATGGTAAATAGCAATGGTCCGAGGACAGATCCCTGAAGAACACCAGGGACTCACTTTCCTATTCTGAACACAATTCCCAACTGTCATACATTTCTGATGATTTTAAAGATAAGGGAAATAAAATCGAAGTGACATTCTTTTAAAATGTAGTTTTCGAAACTCCCGCAGTTGTAACATAGTTGATAGTGGCAAAGGCACTACTGAGATCTAATGATGCCAGTACATTCAGGTCCCGTTGGACCATTGCAAATCTCATATCATCTGTCACTCGTAGTAAAGCTGTCGCAGAGCTATTTCCTGTTGTGAACTCGGGTTGAAAGGGGTTGAGGAGGGAATGCTTAGTAAGGCATTCAGTAATTATTATAAGACTGGATACTGGACGGTAATCTGAAGGAGAATCTAACTTGGAGCGTTCTGGGATGGGGGTTTAATTAATCCATCTTTCCAAACATCTGGGAACACTCCGTTTGTAAGGCAGAGAGAAAATTATTTCAACCATATTCACATATATGTTTAACAAAGCCTTGTTGGAAGTTAAAACCACTTCCAGGCATTTAGTTCTCATATTTATTCGATTCCTAAGGTAACTCAGAAGTGGAACTAAATCATACTTTCTAGGGGAGAAGCTGCAAAAGCAGCTCGTAGTAGCTATCAAATGATAAAGATAGGAAACAGATGGTGGATAGACAGAGAGGGACGGAGAGATACCGTACGGAAGTGGGCGAGGAGGGAAGGGAGAGAGTGCACTGAAAATTTTAACAAGCCCTTGTTTCTCTTCTGCCGGCAGCCAGCGAGTCTGACCAAAGTTGAATACCAGTTTCCGGATGAACAGAGTTCTATAGGAGTGAAGCGTCTCTTCCCAGCCAGGTTAAAACCAAAAGGTACACGCTTATCGAAAAGTAGATTGCAATCAAACTCTCTTGAACTTCAATTATGGTTTTACATGGAAGATCAACTACGCGGAACGAGCCCCTCGTTTATAAAGGGTCATATTACAAGTCCAGCTCGTCAGGAAACAATGATGGCAACATGCCGTCCTTTTTATTTGTCTAGCAACAGAAAGTCTGAGAATTATGTTTTGTGTTTTATGTGGGCGAATTGCGACATCCACGTCTGAAGTCCAATGTACTCATATGGGCAATCAAGATTTAGGTTTCTATCAGAGAACAGTGCTGAAGCTGCTCTTTTTTCCAATCGTAAAACTACTATCGTTTCGAATGGTAAAGTGCATAGCAGTTTGGATCATCATTCTGACATTTATTCCGTTAACATTTGATGATGCGATACTTCATGAAATACACTGACTGACAGAGCAAATGCAACACCAAGGAGGAGTGGTTCGAAAGGGATGAAAGTTGGGGAAAAACAGAGTCGGCATGGAAGAATAATTGATGTTTATTTCAAACCGATATGCAGGTTACACAATGCGCACGGCATCGACTCAGTAGGATGTAGGACCACCGCGAGCGGCGATGCACGCAGAAACACGTCGAGGTACAGAGTCAATAAGAGTGCGGATGGTGTCCTGAGGGATGGTTCTCCATTCTCTGTCAACCATTTGCCACAGTTGGTCGTCCGTACGAGGCTGGGGCAGAGTTTGCAAACGGCGTCCAATGAGATCCCACACGTGTTCGATTGGTGAGAGATCCGGAGAGTACGCTGGCCACGGAAGCATCTGTACACATCGTAGAGCCTGTTGGGAGATGCGAGCAGTGTGTGGGCGGGCATTATCCTGCTGAAACAGAGCATTGGGCAGCCCCTGAAGGTACGGGAGTGCCACCGGCCGCAGCACATGCTGCACGTAGCGGTGGGCATTTAACGTGCCTTGAATACGCACTAGAGGTGACGTGGAATCATACGCAATAGCGCCCCAAACCATGATGCCGCGTTGTCTAGCGGTAGGGCGCTCCACAGTTACTGCCGGATTTGACCTTTCTCCACGCCGACGCCACACTCGTCTGCGGTGACTATCACTGACAGAACAGAAGCGTGACTCATCGGAGAACACGACGTTCCGCCATTCCCTCATCCAAGTCGCTCTAGCCCGGCACCATGCCAGGCGTGCACGTCTATGCTGTGGAGTCAATGGTAGTCTTCTGAGCGGACGCCGGGAGTGCAGGCCTCCTTCAACCAATCGATGGGAAATTGTTCTGGTCGATATTGGAACAGCCAGGGTGTCTTGCACATGCTGAAGAATGGCGGTTGACGTGGCGTGCGGGGCTGCCACCGCTTGGCGGCGGATGCGCCTATCCTGGCGTGCTGACGTCACTCGGGCTGCGCCTGGACCCCTCGCACGTGCCACATGTCCCTGCGCCAACCATCTTCGCCACAGGCGCTGCACCGTGGACACATCCTTAGGGGTATCGGCTGCGATTTGACGAAGCGACCAACCTGCCCTTCTCAGCCCGATCACCATACCCCTCGTAAAGTCGTCTGTCTGCTGGAAATGCCTCCGTTGACGGCGGCCTGGCATTCTTAGCTATACACGTGTCCTGTGGCACACGACAACACGTTCTACAATGACTGTCGGCTGAGAAATCACGGTACGAAGTGGGCCATTCGCCAACGCCGTGTCCCATTTATCGTTCGCTACGTGCGCAGCACAGCGGCGCATTTCACATCATGAGCATACCTCAGTGACGTCAGTCTACCCTGCAATTGGCATAAAGTTCTGACCACTCCTTCTTGGTGTTGCATTTGCTCTGTCAGTCAGTGTATTAGAGGTTCTCCTTCGCATATCCAGGCCCCTCATAACAGTACTAATAACTCGTAAAGCAGAACGATGGTGTTCCACCTACAGTGGTACTAATCACAGGTAACATACACTCATGGTGTTCCTCACATGGTGATACTAATCACCGGTAATGTAGACACAGATAGGTCTTATGGCGACGATGGGACACAAAAGTACTAGGAGTGCGAAGGAAGCGTCTGTGGCCTTAATTACACTGCATTGCGAGCACATGCCTGGTGTGAAAATGAGGATACACGGAAAACCGTCTGGGCAACCGACAGTGAGGTTCGAAACCCACTACCTCCCGAATACTTGATACTGGCCGCAGCTATCGAGCTCATTAATATTGGAAGTAGAGAGGTGATAATTGACACGTACGACTGGCACGACATGGGCTTTTATTGACACAAGAATAAAGTTCACAAGAAGTCGCAAGTGTACCGCGATCGTCCGACCTCATTAGGAATGCTAAAAGACAACATCCGACGGCAATTTCTCACCAGACCTACGGTAATGCTGTACATTGCTGTTCACAACGTTGTCCCTGGACTACAGGTATTGTTGATGAGTGACGGTGGACATGTTGAGCGTGTGTTAAAAAGAACACCGTCTTTTATAATCTCTATTGTTATGCTGATTATTGCTTGTGTATCGTATGAGGCGCCATCTGTTGGTATTTTGTCACGTGTGTCAATTATGATCTCTCTTCCTCCAATATTACGTGAGGTATTGCCTCGTCAAATGTTAACAGACTTCTGGGTCACCGTGTATTTGCCTTGTTTTGTTTGACATAATTAAGGCTATAAGCCTTCTCTTACACTAGACCTTACACTAGAACAGATTGCAGTTTTTAATGCATCATCACGAGATACTGGGCCTTGCTTTATGAAGTAGAAAATTGGATAGTCAAAGCTTAATTATATTATTGGCTTTGCGTCCCACTGAACTGCCAAGTTGAGGTCAGAAGGCCAGCGCCTCAGCCGTCTGAGCCACTCATCCCGGCTATCAAAACTTCCTCCATGAACAGATTAGGGGCCTTTGAAATGTGGTTACACAGGAGAATGCTCAGAATAGCTTGGACAGATTTTGTAACCAATAATGACATGTTGTATGTATGTTGGGTATTCAGCCCGAAGGCTGGTTTGATCCTCCACAACTCCGCCAACAGCTGTCATAAACAGCCTAGGCGTTACTGAAGAGGCATACCAGGGAAATGAGGAGTGAGATAGTTTCCCGTTGCTTTCCTCACCAATGACATGTTAAGGAGAGCTAGAGCTGAGCTGAGCTGGCAAACATCATCAAAGCCGGGATAACAGCCTATTTACGCCATGTTCTATGAGGTAAAAACTACGGGCTTCTGCACCTCCTAAAAGAAGGAAACACAGAAGATAAGCGTGGAACTCCAAAACATTTTTCTCCAGTGTGATCGCCAAAGTCTAGAGGAAGGCACATGACACTTGAAGTAGAAGAAGGAGATGAGGAAGAAGAAGAAGAAGATCCGCGCAGATCATCAAACCTCTGAAGTTAGTTCGTGTGAAATATGTAGTGTCTGAAAGTCCAATATTGATGAATCTGTAATTAACTGGATAATGGAGGTGATTATTGTTCGAAGGGAAATACAGCTGGAGAATCTTCCCCTCTTAAATAAATAAATCATTCATTCATTCATCACTGACGTGCATGTAGGGATGTTCCCCAGGTGGCATATATCTTACCAATCGTTTACCCATTCTTTTCTTAAATGATGTCAAGCTATTTGCCAATTTATCGAACATTTTCTTCTAATGCTATTGGCACACCTTGCAGGGTCGCGGGTGCAAAATATGTCACGTGTGTGGATTCCTTCCTGTTTAACGACCGGATGACCTTCGTGACACAAACCTTATATGGAGGGGTGTAACGAGGATTGGGTGTTTGTGCTGTGGTTGATGTGTTGTCTGAATATTGTGAGGAAGGTATTTGAACAAACAAAAATAACATGTTCCCGAGCCACTAGAATAATGGTTCGTCATATAACGACAAAGTGACAAGTGCACGAGGGAACAAGGCAAACGTCAAGATAAACCAGACGGATATTGAACAAGGGTCTGCTTTTAAATATCTAGAAATCATGATAAAGAATGCTATGAGAAGCAGTAGCGAGGAAAGAATTCGCATTGCCATCGATAAAGAAGTCTTCAACAGAAAGAAGAGACTCCTACGTGGATGCTTGGGCTTGAGGATAAGGAAGAAGAAGAAGGAGGAGAAGAAGGAAATGATGATGACTAAAGGGGTCTAACATTTAGGTCATCGGCCCCTAATGGAACGAAATGAGGCTAAATTAATGACAAATTAAAATTCCAAAATCATCCACTGACCAGAATTCAAAACGTGATAATGAAGAATGCATGGATGAATATGAATTTAAGGCAATCAGTGGATCCGATCCGTAATGCCCCACTTTCCAGAACTATAGTATTACTGACCGAGGGACTGCTTCTAAAGCACAGTCTTGAAACAATGATGGTTGATGTCTGAAGGGGTTCAAAATCCACTTTTCGCTAGTAAAGTAGAACCATGGTATTTGTCATGTTGTGGTACTAATGAAAAGTAACGTAGACTCACGGTGTTCCACATATTACGGTACTACCCGCACATGTAACGCAGACCTATGGTGTTTCTCACATAATGGCGCCACTCATAGGCAATGCATACCAATGGGGTTCCTCACACAGGTGTACTAACCACGGGCGGCGGTATTCCCGTGGTGTTCCCCCCATTGCGGGTGCTAATCACAGGCAACGCACACTCACGGTGTCTCTCATCTAACATAGAGGTATTACTTGCAAGTAAAGTCGACCCATGGTGTTCCCCACGTGATGGTACTAATCATAAGTAGTTTCATGGTTCTAGTACAATCATCCCTCGTTCGCCCCTTTTATTCGCCTCTTACGACAGGCAGGGGATTCTGTGGGTGCATTCTTCGTCTGCGTCCCCCACCCACAGGGGGTAGAGAGAGAAAAAGACAAAGGATCCGTCACTTCGAAAAATGAAGTAACGGACGAAGAAAAGCAAGGGCGACGAAGGGCGTAAAAACAGAGGACTCCATAGGTGAGGCTAAGGAAGAGGTTGGCGAAATGCTTTGTTTGGAACGAAGAAGAGACCTGGACGCTAAGGAAGGTAGATGTAAAGAGACTAGAAGCATCTGAGAAGTGGTTATGGAGAAGAATAGAAAGGATATCCTGGGTGTAAAAGGTGCGGAACAACCAGGTTCGGGAGAGAGCTGGAGAGAAGAGGAGGTTACTACAAACATCTATAAAAGGTAGAGGAAGAGGATTTGTTTGCTAGGAGTATCGATACAAGGAAGGAGAAGAAGAGGACAAGGAAGTTACCCGATGGTGGACAGTGTAAAAATAGCAGGAAATTATGAAGAAACCAAGAGGATGGTTGCAGCTGCATGCAGGGTGGCTGTGTGAAGACCTGGCTAAGGACAGAACACGTTATATTTATAATCATTTCATTGGAAAAATGAAATGTCGTATGGCTTTTAATGCCAGGATATCCCAGGACGGGTTCGGCTCGCCAGGTGCAGGTCTTTCTATTTGAAGCCCGTAGGCGACCTGCTTGTCATGATGAGGATGAAATGATGATGAAAACAACACATACACCCAGCCCACGTGCCATTGGAATTAACCAATTTAGGTTAAAATTCCCGACCCGGCCGAGAATCGAACTCGGGACCCTCTGAACCGAAGGCCAGTACGCTGACCGTTCAGCCAACGAGTCGGACATGTTATTGGATTTACGTACCACTAACTACTTTAAAGGTTTCCCGGAGATTCAGAGGTGCCGGAATTTAGTCCCGCATGTGTTCTTTTACGTGCCAGTAAATCTACCAACACGAGACCGACGTATTTGAGCACCTTAAAATACTACCGGACTGAGCCAGGATCAAAACTGCCAAGTCACGATCAGAAGGCCAGCGCCTCAACTGTCTGAGCCACTCAGCCCGGCGCACGTTATATTTGTAACACTATATTATAAAATAAAATTATTACTTTCTCTAAAAAAAATGTACTCAAATAATAAAAAGTTACGCTATCTGATCACGAGAAATGAAAATAATTTTCATGTACCATTGAACTTTTATTTCGTCTAGCTTCGCCTAAATTTCAACATTAATGATTACGTTTCGTGTATCACTGTGTCCACCAACACTCCACTGTGCACAGCTGTCTTCTCCCACATGACAAACAACAGTCGATGCCGTATACCAAACAATATTACAAGATACATGACGATGATTGACATACAATTTTTACACAATATCCAAACAACAAGTTTATACTATACCGCGTTTAAAAAGTAAGACCCACTGTCTAGAATTACAATTATAGCTACATTCGTAATAACCTCCTTGCAAAGATGTGAGTTTTAATTCTAAAAGGGTAAACACTTACTGCAGATTTTGTTCCTGCCTGTACTCTTAAGTAATACCTTACATTGCAGCTACAGAAGCAGAAGCAGCAGGAGGACCAGAAGCTCCTTCTGCTGTATGAATCATTAATACAGGTTAATGAAAAAGATCTGTAGGAGCAAGTCTTGGGATTATATTCGTGCCTGGGGGAGGAAAAGAGATACGTGGAGATCGTTACCTCCTACTTCTCTCTCTCATTACCTCTCGTTTTCATCCGTCTAATCTCCATGATATAGAAATAAAAAATAATAAAGAAGTACAGACAAAAATATTACATTTATCTAGTATGTGAGGAGATGCGATAGGTGAATACGCGCAAACTTGATGTCTTCCATTAAATTACTGCAATGTACTGTATTGCAGTAATTTAAGTACTGAAATCTTTCTGGTGAAGACTTTCTTTTACTTACTGGGCTTGATTAATAATTTTAGTTTAATAATACCGTAGTATAAGTACTTATTTAAGAATGAAATCTGGAGTTCCTCAGGGATATGAGTTATCACCCTCGCTGTTGATATCTTACTGAAGTGAATAAAACCTTTGGAGGTATTCATTTTACCGTGGTAAATAACAAGGTTTATATAAAAAGGCCCTGTCAAAGAAATCCAATTCTGATACTTAGTAATTACAGAGGTACGTTTACTTTGTACGTTGTCGGCTGCATTTCTATCTCTTCCAGTGAGGTTCATACGGATAGAGCAAATATTTGATTGTCAAAGGAACTGTATGGAACTGCTGAAACATTTCAAATATAAAGGTTATGATTTGTCCCTGAGTTGTAGAAGTTTCTAGTAAATATACACTTCGCACCGAAAAAGGTGGTAAATTAGCCTTGTTTATCATACTCTTTGGTGAGGCGTGCAACGCATATTACGAACACCAGCCATAAATCAATCTCTGCATTGCACATGCTGCGTGGTTATTAACAATTCCTTTGTTGTGGCGGGTTCTATACTTTGGAATTCCCTGCCTGTCAGTGTCAGAATTTCCACCTCATTACTTAAATTTAAGACTGCTTGCCGAGACTACCTGCTGAATGCAGCTGACTAACTTGTATGACTGGAATGAATGAATGATCGAATGAATGTGAGTTAGAATAGTGTAATGTATTTTTGTGTAGGTTTTTATTTACTATATAATATGTACTCAAACTCTGCTCTCAGTGATGTATTACTACAGTGGTTAAGTGTAAGAGAGGGCCAAGAGCGCTAACTTCGCCACCTACAAAGGCATTATAAATAAATAAAATAAATAAAATGCTGGTAGAATCTCTGGTTTTTCCTCATTTCGACTGTTGTAACGTGTTTCATAGTGACGCTGGGCGCAAGTTAGTGAGCAGATTGCAACGTGGTCAAAAATGCATGCGTGAGATACGTCTCTAACCTACAGTACTATGACCATGTGACTCCTTCATATAACAATCTCTCTTGGCCCCCACTAGAAATCCGTCGCACTGCACATGCCTCTACCATCCCCATAAAATCGTTCATACTTCACAGCCATTTTACCCTATTTAATATTTTAAATACATCTCATCTTATCACAGTCTTAACACCAGATCTACTAATAATTCCATCCTTTTTTTACCTACCCACAGAACTGCCATTTACGATCAATCATTCACAATGACTGTCTGCCGTGACTGGAACCTCCTTCCCGAGAGTCATTTCTACTTTCAAAGAAGCACTTTGGAGACATTTAATTCACCAATAAGGAACATATGTACGTAAACTTGATGCTGGTACTCACAACCATTCTGTTTTTAAGGATGGCTTGGTAGAAGCTTAGTCTAAAAAGAATTTATCGTTTTATTTTTCAAATGTTTTTCAATTTTAAGTAATACCTCTTTTTTACATGTAGGATATTAGTTTTAAGAATTATTTCTTTTACTGTATTTCATTTATTTTAGCTTAATTTCAACATTCATCCATTTTATTAATTTAATTTTTATTTAATCTGATTATTGTAAAGTAATACAATGCGATATACGTACATCTCCCCGGGCAAGTTGGCCATGCGGTTAGGGGTGCGCGGCTGTGAGCTTCCATCCAGCCCTGAAGATAGTTTCCCGTGGTCACCCATTTTCACACCAGGCAAATGCTGGGGCTGTACTTTAATTAAGGCCACGGCCGCTTCCTTCCAACTCCTAGGCCTTTCCTATCCCATTTTCGTCATAAGACCTATCTCAGTGTGACGCAAAGCCACTAGCAAGAAAAAAAAACAACGTATACCTCAGTGCCTTGTTAGATGGAATAGAAGACCTGAAGGCCATAATCTTGCCAAGTGAAAATAAAAGAACATTACTGACAACAGTAAATGCTGAGAGAAATTGGTAAATGGTATTCAGTTACTGGTGCTGAAGTACGGTAAAGATTGCTGATAAAAGAGAAAATATGATGTTATCCATTCTTATGAGATTTAGCCCATTCTCTGAGGTAAATCTATAAGCTGAAAAATCCTAGGTGGTGAGATCACGTAGGGTTACTAAGGAGGAAGCTTTTATCTATGACGGTAAAATATTTGGCTGTAGATACATTCGGATAAGAAAATTCCTGAAAAAATGATTAATTTTTCCTTTCAAAACATTAATAATTAATCTCCCTAAAATTATCCGCTATTTATTCACAGGTCAATGATTCCATGGTTTACCAGCCTCTCGAAAGAATAGTTGTCCACTTGTACTTTGTATCTTAAATACATTCGATAACTGAATAACTATTACTGTTGTACATACATGTATGTGTAACTAAATAACGTTTGTTGCAAACAAGATGTTGAATGTGTCATTTTCAAAATGAACAACAACATTGTGTTTCCTCACTCTCTCAGTAGAATAGATTCCTCGTCAGATCACAGTTTAACAATGGATACGCAAAACAGAACAAGTTTTACCCTCACTCCCTTTAACTGTAATTATGTATTTTGCAGAATAATGTGAGGATACAAGCGAAGGAGATCCATTACGAACAAGTCTGCTTTTGGAACTGATCCATCAAAATTAACTCGTAATTATGAGAAGAATTCAGCAAATTTACGTAGCAAAGTTTCAGGAGACTACAATGCGTTCCGATTGTTTCCTAGAGAAAATAATCCAACCCATTAAGACGACAAAGCGAAGTGGATAGACGAGGAGAGAATGGGGGAGGAGGAAGAGGAGAGAAAAGCAAACAGCGCTTTACATAGAAAGTGCCATCGTCAAAACGGGCTTCTACTGTAGCGATCCATCACAGAAGAACAAGAAAAAGTAAAAGAAAATACTTGGAGTAGGGGGACAGAAATATCTGATGCACAAGAAACTTCAATTCAGAACATAACGGTCTCATAGCAAAGCGCAAGCCTTTATAATATACAGAGTATATCGAGCAACGCACACAAAAGGAAATAATGAAATTGTCTTCTGGCGAAACGAAAGCCTGTTACTGTAATTAATTCACATGATCAAACTTAACATCTCCTCTCAAATTCTAACTCCCTCCTCTCTCACTCTCACGCACTCTGGAAATTTCTCATTAGTTATTGCAGCCTGTGTTAGCCCTATCACACGATGGCGTACATGTTTCAAATTAGAACAAGAGCTCCTCTGTGTTCCTCAGGTACGTATGTGTATATACCAAATCCCTAATTCTGTCTGTCATTCATAGCGATATTGAGAAACCGAGGTGTCAACGACTGAAATTGGTACGAGTTGTTGATAATTTTGTCTTCTTTGCAAGAAAAATAAGATGAACCTTTCATGACCACGACATTTAAAAAAAAGAATAATACGTTGCTACCAAGAAAGTTTATATTTCTTTCTTAATCCGCTTACGCTCCAGGGTTGGTTATTACATCGGACTCTGCGAGGATCCCAGGAGAAGACGAGCAGTACATCGCCCAGGTGGCCTCACCCGCTATACTGAACATGGGCCTTATGGGGGGATGGGAAGATAGGGAGGGATATACAAGGATGAGAGAAGGAAGCGGCCGTGGCCTAAAGTTAGGTAGCATCCCGACATTTTCCTGGAGGAGAAGTGGGAAACCACGGAAAACCACTTCAAGGATTTATGAGGTGGTAATCCAAGACACTCTCTACTCAGCAGATCTCCCAAGTCCGACGGGAGCCCATTCCAGCCCTCGTACTACTTTTCAAATTTTGTGGCTTCGGGCGTGGCAGCTTGTCACACAATCCACTACATCAGCGAAATCCTTGTCGCATATTCGCCATGATGCCGAACTGCGTACATCCTGCCCTCTGTTGCCTTCCACAGAAATATCTGAGAGACTTAACCTGGTACCCGTTATGGGTTACAGGAACAATGCAATGATGACCGTTATACGTGAACTGCTCAGTGAAAATTACTATGATACAGTGAAATGAATGAACCATATTTATTTCCATTCTAGGTTTTATAGCCAACGGCCGTAGCCGTGTTGAAACACCAGATCCCGTGAGATCTCCGAAGTTAAGCCATATTGGGCGTGATCAAGATGTGGATGGGCTGCCACGCGCTGTTGAGGGTAAGGGAATGTAGGCGCGGAAAGGAACTGGCTACCCTACCGTACGTAAACTCTGGCTCAGGCAGGCCTCTGCGGAGGTTCGGACCTGCCTTCGGGCAGAATACACCCTTACCCTACCTAGGTTTTATCTCTATCGATAAGCACGAGACGTAGCGTAATGGCTAGCTTTATTAGCTGCCGTCCTCGGGGGTCCGGGTTTGATTCCGGTACTACCAGAAATTTAAAACTAGCTGGAGGGCTGGTATGTGGTTAAAATGCTACATGCAGAGTTTACCTCCATTGAAGATGTTTCTGAAAAAAGCTGCACCGCCTCGCAATGAGCGCACGAGCCTTCCGACTCGTTGGTTCAATGATCAGCGTACTGTCCTTTGGTTTAGAGGGTCCCGGGTTCGATTCCCGGCCGGGTCGGGGATTTTATCCTCCATTGGTTAAATCCCATAGCACGGACTCTGAGTGTTTGTGCTGTCCCCAACATCCCTGCAACTCACACACAACACATAACACTATCCTCCAGCACAATAACATGCAGTTACTTACACATAGCAGATGCCGCCCACCCTGATCGGAGGGTCTGCCTTATAAGGGAAATAGCCACATGATATTATTACAGCACGAGATAGCACCTGGTCGTTAACGCATTGTCTGATACTGATTAGCCGGTTCGAGTCGAGCCCCCTTCCTTGATAATACGTTTACGATCAGAATGTTGGGTGGGAGGGTAGGGGGGGGATGTTATAAAAATGTTAATAACTAGAAAGCGTGCCTAAAGCCTGGATTAAATTCCAGACCTCTCCGCAATGCTCATATGGAGTGAAGTCATATGATGCTATTTATGGTGATTCGCTTTGGACAGTTGTATAGTATACGCAGACGTATAGACGTCAAAGTACAACTGCGAACTACAACTGAAATCAATATGGTGTTCGATTCTATTCGAATGCCATATCAAACCAGAGAAGTGTAACGTTTATACATACGCAGCCATACTAACAAAAAGTTTCCTTATACAGTAGTTTAACACTTCTATACTTATACATTGAATAAAACTCGTATAAGCATTGAATATTTTTCTTACTAATAAACATGAGAACCTCTGTACTCTACGCCTCTCAGTGTCTCTTGATGAATTGTAAGAGCCCACTCGGGAAACTGCTACATAAAGAGAGGAAGATCTCGACGAGAGATGAGGGTGGCACGTACAGGATCAGGCACAACAACAATCTTTACGAACATCAGGAAGACAGTCACATGTATGACGAAAGAGCGACTGACTCTCTACGAACACATGAGTCGCCTGAAACGCTGCAGACTCGCCAACAAAATCCTCACGGTGATAAGTAGGGGAAAGGCTTCCAAGACCAAGTGGATCAGCTCAGTAAAATCAGACCTAGAGGAACTACAGATCCCATTAGACACCATAGAGAATCGATCTCAGTACCGACAGGCCATCCTATATGGAGTATTCCCACAGTCCCTCACAAACAAAAAGAGTACAGGGACCACCACACCTAAGTGGACGGTTGCAAGGGAGCAGGCACACAGCCAGGAAATGAACGCATACTGGGCCAAAACAAAAAATCAGAAGACCTTAGCTGAGAGTTAAAACGAGCCCCGTGGTCCCCTAGTAGGCCAAAACGAACCAAAAGTATATAAATATGATATACGCATTGTACATATTCAATCGTCCCAAGCCATAGGAATCTCTTCCTGCAGTTCACTGGCGTATTTCTGCACGCTCACCGCCTTTATGATCGCTTTTCCTGGTTATGTAGCAGCAAACCTTTTCAAGATGCCGCGTGGTAGCATTAATAGAATAGAATAGAATGATCGAATAAACAAGAACAGAACAGTAATACACATATCTCAGCGGTATATTATTCTCGTTATTAATAATTATGTGACTGTTAATAATTGCTAACCTCATTCCGCGCCCGTGTCCGTAGTGCTGTGAGAACATGAAGTTCGCACGACCTCTTGGATCTTTTACTAAGTCATTTCTGCCTGTGGCCAGCATCTCTTTCATAAATACATATTTAATTTTAAAACTTTCGTCATCTAGGAGAAATGGGTCACTCTGTGCCGTAAAAAGTTTTATTTTACGAACATGTCCAGCCTCCATAACCTAGAAATGTTCTATGCCTTCTGTGTTACAAATATCGTGGAGAACATCAACGTTACCTAACATTGTTTCAGTGTGTACTTTTTAATGGACAAGTCGAATATTTAACCACGATTATATTACTGTAGACAGTAAATACCATGGAAATAAACTGATCAGTCGTTGTTTCGTATCCGTCACTCGCTGCTATACAACGATTACACAAGTGTTCTGGTTGTGTGCAAATAATTCAGTGAATATCTATAACAGAAATATACAAGGGAGGCTCACACACACTTTGTTAGCAGCAAATTGCAGATAAACTGTCTATAAACCTCACATAAAAGTTATACACCATTTATTAACAAGGCTGATGATATGTAAATAGTCCATGTAGAATTTTCAATTACTTTATCATATATACAGCATATTATTTCAGCAGTACACTGTACATCCCTCACAAGCTACCGATCGTGACAAGTAAGCATTCAAATAGACATTAGCAGTGAGGAATTGCACTCTCATTACATAAATATCATTAATTTCTTTAAAAAATGAGGGTAAAGAATGCACGAAGTGTGCGATTTGCAAATACTGTTGCTGTAGGAAAATCATTGCCGTCCACTTCACATTTTGGCCGCTGAGACACCCGTTTTATATTATTATAATATGCTGCAATTATCACTTAAGAAAAGGATGATAGTAAAAGAAAAAATTACTTCCGAAACATTCGTCAGAATGATAAATCACTTCCATTTGCTTCCTTTCTAGTGGATAACATAAACGTTAAAATCAAGGGTAAGTAATACTGTCTAATATTGTACTGATATGCGTATTCCTTGGTTCATCAGGGGGCTACTCCACCACATAATTTATGAACAAACGAGAGTTCTCGCACGGGTCCCCTAGTAGATAGTAATTTCGACTGACGAATATATATGATAACTCGCGAGCCGGCCAAACAAACAAACTGAGTCCCTCCCGAGACCAGCGAATGCATTTTAGGAAGAAAAGTTCAAAATTCGTTGTGAGAAGTGCCTTTGGCACTGCTGTTGAGGTTTTGGTATAAAGCATCTTGTCCAGATTGCGTCGTCGGAGTTTCAGTATTGTAAGTCGTAAATAGAGGCATGATTCTTTCGCATAAATTTTATGTTCGATTTCGCGAAAAGAAAATTGTTCGCGTTATTTCGCGAAAGACGAATGACCCCATTGCTTCAATTTCGCATTAATAATTTCCTAAAATTATTCATAAATAGTTAAGTTCGCGAGATTTGTGAATTAATTAAGGTACATAAATAATAAAAGAGAAAAAATATTGATAATCATTCATTATTCCTTATGTAATCTTCATGAGAACTATAATATAGGCCTCATCAAGATTACATAACTAACCTTTCACCTCACATGGCCGTAGCTTTCACCCAATATGGCTAAACTGTTGAGAGATTTTATAAAATATCAATACGAAGAGATACTTTTGTCGAAATGAAATCCATATTCTGAATTCTGCTTCCCTTCACGAACGTGATATTTCAAGATAGTTACTTTCCAGAAATTTCGCTGCATTATCGCAAAAAATCAGTTTCGCTATAAACTGACCTTGTCACTTTAATTCGCTATATTTCACTAAAAATCAATTATTTATTAACCAGAATCATATGATTCGTTAAAATATTTTAACATCGCTTCAAAATAGTTCTTATCGCACTTCTCGTTAATGTGAAAAAGTCATTTCTCCAGTCATGTTTAATTCATTTCTGACAATGCTGAAGACGTACACGCTACACTCATATCTCTAGAGAATGTTACGTCTATACCGTAGTGGTAATGTCTGACTGAAGTTCTGAAGTCAGTGTAATCCGTAGACTTGTAGATTATTTTCTGATTTTATAAGTGTTAACGATAGGCATTTACATTTTGTCTACGGGATCGGTATGAAATGAGATTTACGACTGGGTGCCCTTCCTGACGTCAACTTCATCAGAGTAGTTAGAGGGAGTACAAAAGATGGTATCGGTAAAAAATGTGTCGATTTTTAATTTTTATGGAAAATTAATATTTGGAATTTCATCTTTATTTTGATGCATGTTTCATTTATTTTGGATAACTACAATTGTTTATATTTTTTAACATGTTACTGCAGAAGCTATTTCTGCAGAGTTCGTGACCACTTGTTCAGTTAAAACAAGATATCTCTGGAACTGTTTGATCTAGGAGATGGTAATTTATGTTGATTTATAGTAAACATCCTGCTGCATTAGTTGGCTACATTGGTTGCTATGATATACTTCATATCTTGGGTTTGCATAGTAAGAAGTATGGTAGCATTGCACTTTCAAGTGTGATTTCTGATAAACTACACTTTATTTTTGCGAATGTTTCTCATTTTTCCAGAAACTACTGAAAGTAGAGCACTGAAATCTTCACTTATTATTAACAGCATTATTTTTTTATATGGATCGACAATGGTAGAGATACAACGCATAGTTTGAACAAAAATATATTTTAAAGTACATAAGTTGAACAATTTTAGAATTTGATTTAAGAAATCCATACTTGATTACTAATACATGTTAGAATGATGAAAGTACACCAGTATACGTATTATGCATGAATGCATATGCTATCAAAATTTCGTTTCATTACCTTTGATAGTTCCAGAGAAATCAGGTTGTAGATCTGTGAAACTTAACATGATCAGGATAGACCTTTGATAGTCCCCTTATTGAGATGAAATGATTGACCTAATGTATGACAGTAGGAAGGGAGAGGGTTGAACTTGGCACCAGCACACAGCCTACTACTTTGGAACATCATTAAATGGCCTGCTCCAGGCTTAACGTCTCCATCACACGGACGAATCACCATCAACATATGTCCTGTCTCCATAGGATCACTGCGGAAAGGTTTGGAATTGAATCCACGGTTTTGGCACGCAATCTAGTGATTGGGAATGGTATACCACTCCATATCCTACCATAACACCCAACATTCTTTCGTTGAACAATTTGTTCGAACAACAGGACTCGAACCAAGTAGTCAGACACACAGACTTGACGCCTTAACTTTCATTCCCATCAGGCGTGCTATATAAATAATGTGCATCTGTATTCCGGGTGAGCAAAATGAAGATGGTCTGACGGGGAACCGACACTTGTTAATGAACATCACAGAAGATGCTGGAAATGGGCCTCATCTGAAGAAATGAAAAACTCAGAATCCCGATGTCCTGATTCCACTTCACTCAGAAAACACTGACAGAACTCAACACGTGAAGGTTTGCCTGGATGCTTTAAAGCGTGCAGAAAGGTAAGAAAGAAAGTGTTAGGAAAATATTGAAATATGATTGTGGAGAAGAATGGAAAAGTGAAGAGAACAGATAAAGTGAGAAATGATGAAATGATAAGAAAATTAGGAGAGAAGACATACCTGATGAAAACGATAAGGAAGAGTAAAATATCATGGTTGGGTTACGTACTACGCAGAAATTGTCTTCAGCAGAGGGTGATGGAGGGAAAAAAGATGGAAGAAAAAGAAGAGGAAGCAGAAGGTCTTGAATGTTAATAAATGCCAAACAAGGGAGTAGCTATGAACAACTGAAGCAAGATGCTCAGGGCAGAGAATCATGGAGGATGTCCAGTTCATACCTGTCTCAAGAGAGATTCACAGAAGAAGAAGAACAGATGCAGGTCCTTTTTGATAAAGTTTCGACACGACTATCTCTTAATTGCCACATGCACAGATAAATGTTGTTGAGATTTTGTCGGACTTCATTCCAGGCTTTCCTTCACTCGAGCAATGTTTTCTAGTGTTGAAACTCTTTTCACGTAGTAAGGGATTTTATTCGCTACAGAGCCTGTTTTTCCGGTAAATTTCGTATAGAACAATTTGATGGAGGTTGTGCCAAAACACTTCCAGTCTTAAACTCTTGCGCAAGCAGTTCTGTAGACGTTATCCAAGAATCGTGCTTCGCATAACACTCGACAATGAATACGAGCGGTTTCATCATGAACATCAGTTTCTGTTGCATCCAACTGGTCCCTAAACGCCTGCTCCTCTCACTCACTCACTCACACGTAATGACACATCGGCGTACTCTGGGCATGCGGGAGGTGCTCGCATGCAGACATATGGCAGCAATAGATTGGCGCATCGAAAACACGGTTTCCAGCATTTCCTGTGATGTGCACTTCTCCTGTTCATTAACAAATGGCAATTCGCTTCCGTCATTATTAATATGGATAAATGTCACAAAAATCCGCGTGTCTCATATCTTGTCAGGATAAATAAATATATAAATCAATCAATCAAATAATCAGTCAATAAATAAATCAATCAATGAATTAATGCAATTTGTTCTACCTCGTACCGACACAGATGGGTCTTTTGGTATAATAATTTCGTGTGGCTATTTCTAGCCGAGTGCAGCCCTTGTAAGGCAGACCCTCTGATGAGGGTGGGGCGGCATCTGCCATGTGTAGGTAACTGCGTGTTATTGTGGTGGAGGATAGTGTTATGTGTGGTGTGTGAGTTGCAGGGATGTTGGGGACGGCACAGACACCCAGCCCCCGAGCCATTGGAATTAACCAATGTAGGTTAAAATCCCCGACCCGGCCGGGAATCGAACCCGGGACACTCTGAACCGAAGGCCAGTACGCTGACAATTCAGCCAACGAGTCGGACGGTCTTTTGGTGACAACGGGATAGAAAAGAGCTAGGATTGGGAAGGAAACGACCGTGGCCTTAATTAAGGTACAACTCCAGCATCATTTGCATGGTGTGGAAAAGGGGAAACCATGGAAAACCATTTTCATGACTACCAACAGTAGGATTCCAACCCACTATATCCCGGATGCAGCTGTCAGCTACCTGTCCCCAACTCGCTCGGTATCCAATCAATCAAATGATATTCCATTTTTGTTTTTCAAGAATTTAAACAAAAGTTTTGTGTTAGAATTTTTGTAAATATATTTACAGATTTTGGCACACTACGTATAATTTTTTTTAATTCAGAATCCTTGCGTGAATTACTCTTTACATCACCTCGGTTGTAAATGAAGTTTTAAATCCTCGCTGGTTGATCAGCGAACTATGTATTCATTATTACGTAACAAACACAAACCGTGCCCAAGTGAGTTAATGGATTTCTGTCTAAGCTTATCGAATTTGGTAGTGCGGAATAAACGTGTTAAAACCAATCACATAGATGGGGCCTTCAAATTAAATACATATATGAGGCCATAATTATATTGAGTGTGGATGATTCTTGCTCACATTTCAAGTTACATTGGAGCGATCAATTTTACCAGGATAGGAATTAAATGCAGCAGTGTATAATAAAAAGGTTGATGGAGATGTGATGGTCCACTTTTAGAAGATATAACTAAGCCTTGAGGAGACTCTGCAAACTTTAAATAAAAGGAGATTTTGTAAAAATCTACTCAGTGTAGAAATTGAGATTTCTTGCCTGAAATTAGGAAGGAAATGATTCGTCTGTTCTCCAAATTTATACAGCGACGAAGCAGACATGAATGGCCGTTCATATGTCTGTCTCATGTTTCATAGTATATGGGAGCGGCCAGGTGGCGCTGTTGTAGATGTGTAGAGTGCATCTGACGGGCATCCAGATGAGAGTGTTGTTGCTGTGTGGCGTTGAAGTGAAGAGCATCGATTTCACCGCTCTAAAGCACTTTTTCAAAAGGTGATCAGTGTTCGTGGATTAAAAGCGAGGTTTTCCGTGGCAATAATTCATCAGAATGTTACGGAGAATTACGTGAAACCTGTCGCGAGAATGAATTACCGTATAGGATGGGCAAACGATGGGTTAACGTGTTTCGTGCGGGTCGGAGCGAGATTGCGTATTTGCACCGCAGAGGTCGGCCGTGCGTTCCTCAAGATCAGATTGATATTGTGAGTGATCGAATTTCCGTAATGCATCGATGGACTCCCCGAGAATTATCCGTACAGGTTGGTCTTACTCATCAAACGGCGAGGCACATACTGACGATAACGTGGACTCATCGACGTACACCAGTATGCACTGGCTAGCATCCATCTGGACAGACACCTCAACGAAGGAGATGAGACGTGAGTATGAGCTTGAATTAAAGCGCCAATCGAATGAATGGCGTCACCCAGGTTCGCCACTCAACATAAATATCGACAGGAGCCCAGTCGGGTGAAACTTATGCTGGTTGTGGGATATGACTACGATGGTGTTATTCTTACGCATGCTCTGCTTGAGGGACAAACCATCAACAGTGACAACTATTGCCGATATCTGGAGAAATTGTCTGCCTCCGGCTATGCACAGCAAAGATTCGTGTTTATAGCGAGACGATCGCTCTACCGTGTTACATGTCGCAAACAATGTTAAGCTCTTATTGCAACGGTGGAATTGAGAGGTCTTGGAACGCCCTCCGTACTCACGAGACATGAGTCCTTGTAACTTCGACCTGTTTCCGAAGTTGAAGGAACCCCCTCCGAGGACGCCGATTACGGTACCCTAAGGCTCCCCTACATTTGGCAAAATTAATATACTTTGCGTGTGACTACATTGGACGAATGTAATGCAATTATACTTGTTAGTTCATTAAATATCGCCACTATTTCATTTATCGCCCTCGTATTTAAGAACTGAAATTCCGAGAGTCTCTTGTTACTGAACGTATTATCACGACAGTAGCTAAATCAGTAGACGTGACGCTCCCTCCATGTACTGCGGATGGAGTGCAGGGCTAATAAGCTTCCCTAGACAGTAGCTCCGGTCATGACGACAAAATACCTAGAAAGAGATAAATATAAATTTATCTGCTACAAGGAAAAATACACAATTAAGGATATGGTTTTTGAATTCGTAGACCAAGCGAAGGAACGAGTAGAGATTATATGGTTGTTTCCCTCTTGGATGCTTCCTACGACATGCACGGAGTACATTCTTTGACTCACTCAAAGGTGAAATGAAGAGTTCTGATCAATCGAAAGAAATATGTAGCATCACGATGTACGTCCAACAATATGGCTGCTGATCCAGCACACAATATTCCCATGCCATGTCAAAAGATAGCGCCACCTATCAAGATCTACGTCCAACAATATGGCAGCTGATCCAGCACACATCATTCCCATACCATGTCAAAAGATAGCGCACCTATCAATAACTAAGTCCAAGAATATGGCATCTGATCCAGCACAGAACATTCCGATGTCATGTAAAAAGATAGCGCCACCTATCAAGACCTACGTCCAACAGAATGTTAGCTGATTTAGCACACAATCAATCAATCAATCAATACTGATCTGCATTTAGGGCAGTCGCCCAGGTGGCAGATTCGCTATCTGTTGCTTTCCTAGCGTTTTCCTAAATGATTTCAAAGAAATTGGAAATTTATTGAACATCTCGCTTGGTAAGTTATTCCAATCCCTAACTCTCCTTCCTATAAATGAATATTTGCCCCAGTTTGTCCTCTTGAATTCCAACTTTATCTTCATATTGTGATCCTTCCTACTTTTATAAACGCCACTCAAACTTATTCGTCTACTAATGTTATTCCACGCCGTCTCTCCGCTGACAGCTCGGAACATACCACTTAGTCGAGCAGCTCTTCTTCTTTTTCTCAATTCTTCCCAACCCAACAATTGCAACATTTTTGTAACGCTACTCTTTTGTTGGAAGTCACCCACAACAAAACGAGCTGCATTTCTTTGGATTTTTTCCAGTTCTTGAATCAGGTAATCCTGGTGAGGGTCCCATACACTGGAACCATACTGTAGTTGGGGTCTTACCAGAGACTTATATGCACTCTCCTTTACATCCTTACTACAACCCCTAAACACCCTCATAACCATGTGCAGAGATCTGTACCCTTGGTTTACAATCCCATTTATGCGATTACCCCAATGAAGATCTTTCCTTATATTAACACCTAGATAATTACAATGATCCCCAAAAGGAACTTTCACCCCATCAACGCAGTAATTAAAACTGAGAGGACTTCTCCTATTTGTGAAACTCACAACCTGACTTTTAACCCCGTTTATCAACATACCATTGCCTGCTGTCCATCTCACAACATTTTCGAGGTCACGTTGCAGTTGCTCACAATCTTGTAACTTATTTATCACTCTATAGAGAATAACATTATCCGCAAAAAGCCTTACCTCTGATTCCACTCCTTTACTCATATCATTTATATATATAAGAAAACATAAAGATCCGATAATACTGCCTTGAGGAATTCCCCTCTTAATTATTACAGGGTTAGATAAACTTCAACTACTCTAATTCTCTGAGATCTATTTTCTAGAATTATAGCAACCCATTCAGTCACTCTTTTGTCTAGTCCAATTTCACTCATTTTTGCCAGTAGTCTCCCATGATCCACCTTATCAAATTCTTTAGACAGGTCAATCGCGATACAGTCCATTTGACCTCCAGAATCCAAGATATCTGCTATATCTTGCTGGAATCCTACAAGTTTAGCTTCAGTGGAATAACCTTTCCTAAAACCGAATTGCCTTCTATCGAACCAGTTATTAATTTCACAAACATGTCTAATATAATCAGAAAGAATGCCTTCCCAAAGCTATACATACAATGCACGTCAAACTTACTGGCCTGTAATTTTCAGCTTTATGTCTATTACCCTTTCCTTTATACACAGGGGCTACTATAGCAAGTCTCCATTCATCTGATATAGCTCCTCCGACCAAACAATAATCGAATAAGTACTTCAGATATGGTACTATATCCCAACCCATTGTCTTTAGTATATCCCCAGAAATCTGATCAATTCCAGCCGCTTTTATAGTTTTCAACTTTTGTATCTTATTGTAAATGTCATTGTTATCATATGTAAATTTTATTACTTCGTTGGCCTTAGTCTCCTCCTCTATCTCGACATTATCCTTGTAACCAACAATCTTTACATACTGCTGACTGAATACTTCTGCCTTAAAATACCTAAACATACCCTTCCATTTTTCACTAAAATTTTTATGACTGCCAATTATGCTTGCCATCATGTTATCCTTAGCTGCCTTCTTTGCTAGATTAAATTTTCTAGTAAGTTCCTTCAATTTATCCTTACTTCCACAGCCATTTCTAACTCTATTTCTTTCCAGTCTGCACCTCCTTCTTAGTATTCTTTATTATAATAAGGTGGATCTTTACCATTCTTTACCATCCTTAAATGTACAAACCTGTTTTCGCATTCCTCAACAATTTCTTTAAACCTATCCCAGAGTCTGTTTACATTTTTATTTACTGTTTTCCACCGATCATAGTTACTTTTTAGAAACTGCCTCACGCCTGCTTTATCAGCCATATGGTACTGCCTAATAGTCCTACTTTTTAAGACCTTCCTTTCTATCACATTTATTTTTAACTACCAAAAAAAAACAGCTTCATGATCACTAATACCATCTATTACTTCAGTTTCCTTATGGAGTTCATCTGGTTTTATCAGCACCACATCCAGGATATTTTTCCCTCTGGTTGGTTCCATCACTTTCTGAATCAGCTGTCCTTCCCATATTAACTTATTTGCCATTTGTTAGTCAATTTGATGGCGATAAATATTCGCAAGATACCTATTGTGAGAAAACTATTGCTGCCCTTGCTGATGTTACAGCGTGTAAAGGGCTTTGCAGTGACGCAGTGGAAAGTCGTTTAAAACACGGCGCCATTTGAACCTACTGTATACGGAAGGCAGAGATCTAGTACACGGTAATAACGTGAGGAAGAAGGTGAAGAACTCTGGTTGTCTGGTTATCAAGGAGTCGGTTTCCTGTCCAGCCCAAAAATAAATCCATGTTAAATTATCCGCCATAAAAGGGCTGCACCTGCTTTGCAATCACTAGTGATTTCCTATAACTGATGCTTAACACTGAATTACTGACAGAGAGTGCAGCAAGTTATCTTACATTTCAAATGAAAGGCTTGGTGCGAGAACTAGCCAGTTCCATTCCAGTTCGTTTTGAGGTAATCAAGGAGAACTCCATATAAACTTCAGTTCAGATTCCATTACCCTTACATTTCAAATGCAGATAGAACAGGAGTGATAACTTTTCAGTACTGAAATTAAAAGTGTATCATACTAGAATTATGTGAACATAAATACCGAGTTGTCACAATTAAACTTTCCCAACATAACCGTCCTTATGTGGAAAAACGAACGAACGTATGAATAGGAAACTTAATGCGAATTTTGCCAAGGACATTGGGAAGATAATCATTGAAAAATCAAATGATCATACATATGTTCTGCAAAAAAATGTGTGACGTGATATTACCTAGCAACCGTGCAGGCTGTGAAGTGAAGTATTGATGGATGGCCACGACGTATAAATCCACGACCTGTGCAGCTCCCTTGATACAGATACATGGAATGTATTCGCGTACAGGCCCAGCATTTGCCTGATGTGAAAATGGGAAACCAATGAAAATTATTTTTAGGGCTGCCGAGAGTATGGTTCGAATCCACTATGTCCCATATGCAAGGTCACAGCTGCGCGCCCCTAACTGCACGATTAACTCACTCGCTATAGGTACAATTACAGTTATCGAGTCAGTAAAACTTATTCTAGTGCTAAGGATTAATAATAATAATAATAATAATAATAATAATAATAGGTATGGTGGCACACTAGCCTGTCTACCTGAAAAAACATTGCAGATACTTCAGGGAGTATAGAACATTGGCTAATGTGCTGGGAAAATGTACTGAAGGTGAGAAGCTGCGTACAAAGCGACACAATATCGTTCGCTCAATAATTGCCGCCTCCCTGCGCAAGAAAGGGTTAGAAGCCCACAAAGAGGTTCATTGCACGACGATGACTGGCAGCAACAGACGTATCGAGGTTATCGCCACTAATAAATAAATAAAAAAGTGCAATATTAATCATTGATCCCATCATCTGCTTTGAGCAGTCGCTAACTCACTCCCAACAAGTAGACAGTGAGAAGCAAACATTCTATGAACCAACTTTGTCACAATTTCTTCAGTCTTATGGTGATAAGAGGATAACTGTGGCTGGTTATTTCTAGAAGATCGCATAAATGTACTACTGTGATATTCTTCAATCCCTAACGTGCGATTTATGACATGTAGAAGAGTACTTACGATGAAATCATTCAACAGTTAGAGGCTATTCTAAAGAAACATCTGTCCAATATGTAAAAATTAACCTAATACGGAATATTATATATTACATATTTTAAATTGATGAAGGTATTTGTTTAAAATTTCTGCAAGCATTTCTCACAGAAATTCTGTGTCTATGAAAAATACGCAGAAGAATCTCATCATCATCATCATCAAAAGTCGACTCCAACTGGTCACAGACTTGATTCCCGGCCGGTATGGAATTTTAACTTTCATGTTAACTATTCTCACACAATTTTCCGACAAGAACTCACTAGGCATTAACAGTGCCGAAACCAAAGTCATCAAATTACGAAGGGCAGGAAATCTGGCGAAGAATGATGTATTTAGAAATGGATATGACTCACTTGAGAATGTGTCATCATTCAAATACCTAGATATTACACTACAGACCACATGTACTACATATATTCTGCACACAACTTCTCAGTAGACACTGCCATGGCATTATTCAAGCTTAAAATCGCTACATTTGCTACATACGGTGTACAGCTAATACGGCAATGTGGCAAACCTAAAAGGACTTGAAATTCTAAAGGCCAGATGCCTAAAGCGAATCCTTCAGTTCTCAAAATTTACAGAGAATCAACTGGCATACAGTTTAGCTGTAAATCCTTCGTTCATACTCCCTCACGATACGACTATAGGACTAACCGGCAAGGAGGCGCATTATCCGGGCGTGCAATTTTTCAGACTTGCTCTAAGTAGGGCTACTTCCTTTACAACTGTCAGCTAAATCAGATAAGTCACCAGAATTTGATAGATAATAATTAATTTATACTGGCAAATATAGGAAATTTTCCTTGGCTTACACTTAACCGGTAACAGAATTATATTGCTAAATAACTACACAAGTATTAAATAACCAATCGTAAACATAGACTATGCAGAACTACTGAATGTTGGCTAACAATAACTACTTCTGCATTAAAACTTACGAAAGTCAAGGAGGAAGCGCACAATATTACAGAAACTTAGAAGAGATACACAAACACTAAAGTTATAAAACAGTTAATTAGGAAACCAAGTAGAATTCTACGTTAAATAAAAGTTACTCTTGCTCTGTGAGTTTCCACCCGAGCTCAAAAATGTATAGAGAAAACATAAAGTAGGTGGGGTGAAGAGAACATTAAAAAATGACCTTATTACAATGAAAGAAATTAGCCTCGCCATAGGCAACCAAGCGACCGCTGCTCAGTCCAAAGGCCTGCAGATTACGAGGCGGTCAGCACGACGAATCCTCTCGGCCATTATTCTTGGCTTTTTAGACCGAAAACATGAATGGCTCCTTAGATTATCTTCGACATACGAACAAACTCAAAAATTCACCCTCTTTCGAGCCCTGCTAGAGTTGTCGGTATTTCTGCATACCACTTATCGGCAAACGAGAGAGCAGTCACCGTCAAATCGTTCCCCACACTCCGGTAGAAAATCCATCAACTTCGATGAATGGATAATTGGTTTGGTAAACCAATAAATAATCAAGAAAATTTACCCCATTACTTTAAGAATTGAAAATGCTTTTCCTCAGCCTGTAGACAAGCTTTGTTGAATGTGATGATATTCCGGTTCACTCTCTGTAATTCAGCCTCATGAATAGAGTCTATGGTGCGTGTTTTTCTTAGTCGGTAATAGGTTAGAGTACGAACATAATGAAGCGCATAACATGTATTCACTATCCTGCAAAACGGTTGTGCTATGAGATTTCCATAAACGTTAGGGGTACGGCACTCGGAACCCTGGAATTTATATTACTCTCGCTACTTTATGGAAGAGCGGGTTGGAACACACTTCCTAAAAATCATTTTTAAATGCTATTTGTTCGTGGCAACGACCCATGTGGATCTTTTGCCCCTAATAAACAAATTAATTTGCATTCTAATCTATTACTCCCTAAACATCCGAGTCTACTGATAAATCTTCAATATGTCTGTGCCAAAAATACTTAGAAATCTACAGTACACATACGCACTAAACAAATCAATGATTGCAGTAATTGAACTAATATTTTTTTAGCTGTACGGAAGCTTATCGCGGGTGATCTAACATCACCTCTGACCTCATAATATTGGTCAGGCGGCTGTTGCATCATCCACTCCACTATAATCCGCACAGGAAATAAGCCAGGAATCTGCTGAGGTTTGCGCTGTATTAAGAGAACTGCAAAGTGTGAAAAGCTCAAAAATGTCGATTTTCAATTAGAGCTTAAAAATTCTCCAATTTTTCCTGAAGAATTTGATGTATCAATTATTGAGCTGAATTTATATTTATTGGAATAAATTGAGGTTTAAACATAACTCTGCACGCTCAATATCATTAGATGCCAGCTACCAGTAAAACATTCTTTCTGGATTTTCCGAAAGTCATACATTTTGAAAGTTTTTGTGCCTTTCTCTTAGAAACTATCACAATAATGTATTTGAAACTTCGTTGTCTCTTAGACACTATATAGATCTGCTTGTGGAAGTAAAGTTAATTACATATTTTGATTAGTTCATGTAGACCGGCTTGAAGAGCACAGAAAATTTTACAGAAATTTTCAGTTTTCGACTAGGATATAAAGCAAAATTCCCTAATCCTGTACCAATAGGACAATAATTTTATTTCTTCAGATCAAGAAAGGTTTAAATTTTATGCAATCAAAGTCCTCTTGTGTTTGGTCCGAATATTTTCTCAGAAAAGGGTACAGAATTTATGGGATTTTTTTATTTTTTAAATATTACTTTTACAATGTTATTTCCGACACAAATGATTTAACATAGAAGCTTAATATTCTGCTCACATCATAATGGATATATCAAAAGAACATTCAAGGAAATACCTCCTAGTTTTTGAGATATGCAAGTAAACATCCAAAGTTAATTTTTTACGGTTCCCTTTATATATATTTCATTAATTCTGTGCCCGAGCCTCCTTGCTATGATCCTGGCTTTGATATATTAGGTGGGAGAAAAAAATTCGTTCGTATCGCCCTTTAGAACGCCTGGAAGGTATGCATAGCCACTTAACGTAGTGGACGGACAACTTGCCGGTTTCTCCTAGGACACCTTGTTACGCTGCTGTAGAACGGGTTGTGGCGACCCTAGGCTGAATATTCCTGCTGTATGGATTACAATGAGAACGGACCAGATATTTTTGAACTTTTTTCTACATTACAAAAAATATGTCGTAAGGTCAAAAGAATAATCTTCACGGATGTAAAAGCGAAATCAAAGTCCCTCTGTATACTAAATTAACTGTTATTAACAAGCTTGCAGCACAGAACTACGTAATCTCTCTTCACAATTATATCAGTGCTTTTATCTTCAGTATATGTGTGCATCTCTTTATCCGCATTAGTGGTAGCAGAAAGTGGAATCAAATCCAACCAGCGCCTTAATTAATTAAATTAATTTAATAATATCAGGATATACCCGCTATAGTTGCGGAAACTTCGGACGGAGGGAAGGTTAAAATGTTCTCTTGTTGAAATGACGCCCGTTAATGGGATCTCTAGTTTAACGCTCCACATTCACGATGGAGCGCCTGAGGACACGCTCTGTTTAAGAAGCTCATGCTTTAAGATTTTAATTTTCAGTCCTCAACTAATTATATTTTATGAATACAAATGTTCAATCTCCATCGTGTGTATGCTGGTCAGTAGAATATCTCGTCGCATTCTCGGCCTGTTGAATGAGGTGACATACCGGAACTTTTCGGTCAGTTCTATTGAAAACGTATCGTTCTGGAAAATTTAAAGACACGATTCATCAGAAAAGCTACACCTAATTTGGTTTCGCTTTATCTCAAATTGCCAATTACACATACTATATTTTATTTTCCGCTCTATTATTTTCTTTATTTATTTACATTTTCTTGTAATGTTGTGTTTACATTTTTAAACGAATCATACATGTGTATAATACTTACTTTTTATAATCTTGGTATGTAACATGATGCTTTATTCCACTTAATCAATATAATATACATTTACGAACAGGACTAGTTTCGACCGTTTGACTCGGTCATCATTAGGTATTCATTTCCACAAGTTCTATCTTTCCATATTCCATCTTTGATGATCGATTAGTTTGACTACTTAGCTGATTTACGAACTACATACATCAGATTCATACTCTGGATCATCAATAGTTATATACATATTTCCCCCGTAAGACTTCATGTGTTCCAGACGAAATAATTTCTTCACGGCCCAGTTTTAAACTATTCTTTCTCAGCATCTCAACTACTATTATCGGGTCGTTTTGCCTGTACATTTTATATAATCTTTTGGATATTTAAAAATATGTTTAACTTGCATGACTCAACCTGTACATAATAGGAACATTCCTATGAAGTTTCTTCAATTAGTCTACTCTCATTATTTCCGAACACTAATGTCAAGTGATAATTCAAGAATTTCAATGTGGACTAAAGTGTTTCATGTACGTGTAGCCCATTTCATTTAGTGATTGTGTCCTTATTTTAGTTTAACTTTTATAAATGGATAGCTGAAGTTGACCGAGTCATGCGGTCGAAAGTAGTCCTATTCGTATAAAATATGTTTACTGATTAGGTGGAATGAAACATCAAGTTAAAAATCTCCGTAGTAAAAGGTGAGTTACGTCCATCAATACGGACAAAAAATGAAAATTCTTGCTTACACATGTGTATAATAGATACAATAGAAAACCTGTGTGTGGACGTTTGGATCGTAGGAATTTTTTCGGAAAGAATGTATCATTATACCTCAAAATGTTTATAAAATAATTCCATTCCTTTAAATGTAATATACCACTGCATTAGAATTCTTCAAGTAAATTGTCTATCTCCACTGTTCTTTTTTGGTCATTATAGGCACGGCAAAATCTCATCCACAGAATGGCGTCTATGAGCAAACCTGGATGGTGATACTTGCGGGGAATATTCAGAGATGAATATCACTTCGAAGTATAGTTCAATTGTCCGCAGAATTTCGCTTTTCATCAAAGCATAATTTAAACAGAAGGTACCAGGAATAGATCTAATGGCGCCTTGTGAATTAATTGATTAACTCCTATCAAGGCAAATACCTTTCTACAAACTCCAGTGCAGAGAGAATGTTAATATAATGACATGTAGGAGCATGGATAAAACCAATCTGCATGAGACTCGTGGATGTGACTGATGTTCTATTTAATAAGAAGGCTGGTTGATGCTCATCAGCTGTCACAAATAGCTTAGGTGTACTGCGCTATTCAGAGTTAGGTACTTACCCCTTGCTTTCCTCATTTAGCCAGACAGTGTTATTACACGCCAGTCTGCAAAGTACATACAAACCGACCATATTGGGATACTTTTAAACCTTTCATAATAGGACTGGCTGCATAAAGATTTGTGTTACCCCAGTCACTTTTATATTGTTAAAGCCGACGAGACGGAGACAGAAAACGAATGTTGAAACTTTACTTTGTTCATACCAGAAGATAAAAGCACTTGAAATGTATATTTTTTCTTGTTTGCTATTTGTTTAACGTCGCACCGACACAGACAGGTCTTATGGCGATGATGGGATAGGAATGGCTTCGGAATGGGAAGGAAGCTGCCGTGGCCTTAATTAAGGTACAGCCCCAGAATTTACCTGGTGTGAAAATGTGAAACCACGGACAGCCATCTTCAGGGCTTCTAACCGCACGGCCAACTCGCCCAGTAAAATTTATATTAACGTCAAAGATAAACTGTTTAAATGTGGTGAGACTCGTTATGCCATGAGTGCTTACGTGCTGCAAGTCATGAACATATATATGTTATAAACGGCACTGAGAACTTTTTGGTCATCCATGTCAAAGACACAGTCAATGGAATGATTGATGATGATGATGATGATGATGATGATGATGATGCTTGTTGTTGAATGGGGCCTAACATTGAAGTCATCGGTCCCTAATGGTACGAAATGAGACGAAATGTTATGACAATTTAATGGTCCAAAATCTTCCACTGACCAGAAATTAAAGCGTGAGGACGAAGAATGAACGGGTGGATGATATGAATTTAAAACGATCAGTGGAACCTACCCGCAGTGCCTCACTTGCACATCGACCCCGCATAATGGTACTTATCGCTAGGAAATTAGAACCATGCTATTTGTCATGTTGCGGTACTAATCAATAGTAGCGAAGACTCGCGGTATTCCACACATTATGGTACTATGCACAGGTAGTTTAATGCGCACATGTAACACAGACCTATGGTGTTTCGCATATTGCGCCGCCATTTGCAGGCAACATAAACGTATAAAGGCACGCAAACCTATGGCGTTCTTCACATAAGTGGACTAACCACAGGGACCCGAACTATCCCGTGGTATTCCTCACATAGTGGAAACTAAGCATAGGCAAGGCAGAACCATGATGTCGCTCATCCCATGGTGTTGCTCATATAGGGATACGAATCACAGGTACTGTAAGACCCTCATATTGATTCACACACTGTCGCTACTAATCACAAACCTATTGCGTAGCTAACATAGTGGTACTACAAACCAAACCAAACCAAACCTCATGGCACTACAGCCCTTGAAGGGCTCGGCCTACCAAATGACCGTTGCTCAGCCCGAAGGCCTGCAGATTGCGAGGTGTCGTGTGGTCAGCACGACGAATCCTCTCGGCCGTTATTCTTGGCTTTCTAGACCGGGGCCGCTATCTCAACGACAATAGCTCCTCAATTCTAATCACGTAGGCTGAGTGGACCTTGAACCAGCCCTAAGGTCCAGGTAAAAATTCTGACCTTGCCAGGATTCGAACCCGGGGCCTCCGGGAACGAGGAAGGCACACTACCCCTACACCACGAGGCCGGCAATAGTGGTACTACCCGCAAGTAAATGCGACCCATGGCGTTCCCTGCGTGATGGTACTAATTACAAGTAGTCTTATGGTTCTAATTCGACCGTCAATTGGTTACCCCTTTTAGTCGCCTCTTACGACAGGGGGGGATACCGCCGGTATATTCTACATGTGCGTCCCCCACCCGCAGGGGTTCAATGGAATGGCTAAAATCAATGAGAAATGCAGTGAATGCGGACTTCGTAGGTACGTACATGTTCTACGAGAATTACGTACGTCCCTCACCATCCCAGACTGCAAAACAGGGATCTTTAAATTATTGGGCACATATCATACTTTGTACCGCAGAAATAGAATAATATGTTTATTTAAAGTTAATTACAATTAGGACCAAAGGTCCATTTGCCTGTAACTAACACTGTAACGTAACTGTATCAATTAATATACGAAATATAATAAAAGAATACATAAAAATATGATTAAATATTAAACACATTGGAGATCACGATGTTACTTTCCCCATTTCAGAAATATAGACTATACTAACCAGGAAGAGACGGCATAAGAGAAACCTAAGATGCATTTTACTGCTAAGGATGATTTTTTTTTTTTTTTTTGCTAGTTGTTTTACGTCGCACCGACACAGATAGGTCTTACGGTGACGATGGGACAGGAAAGGAATAGGAGTGTGAAGGAAGCGGCCGTGGCCTTAATTAAGGTACAGCCCCAGCATTTGTCTGGTGTGAAAATGGAAAACCACAGAAAACCATTTTCAGGGCTGCCGACAGTGGGCTTCAAACCTACTATCTCCTGAATACTGGATACTGGCCGCACTTAAGCGACTGCAGCTATCGAGCTCGGTGACGATGAATTAAGAATAAAACTGAACATCTAACATATATCCAGGAGATTATGATATTTCTCACTACTTAATTAATTTGGTAAAATTTCACTTACTTGGCTTAATAAGTGAAAAGGTAGGGGCATTTAAGACATTTTAACTGAGTGTTAACACTATTTTGCTGCATTTCCTGTCATTGTATAATTGAGAGACTAAATACACTTTACAGGACGATGCTGTGGAACCTGAAGGCTGTAAACCTAATGTCCCGATAATGCACTTGACTCATCTGAACAATGAAAAATGAAATTGAAAATCCACAGCCTGTTTCCAGTCATTCGACCGAGTCAGGAAGGGAATGAATGAAGCCCCAATCTAGCGGCGAGGATAGGAATTGTGCCGGCTACCGAAGCCTGTCGCACTCCTCTGGGGCAATGATAAATGAACGACACATGAAATGGTATTGGAGAGTGTTGCTGGAATTAAAAATGGCAGGAAAAACCGGAGTACCCGGAGAAAAACCTGTCCCACCTCCGCTTTGTGCAGCACAAATCTAACATGGAGTGACCAGGATTTGAACCACGGAACCCAGTTGCGAGAGGCCGACACGCTCCCGCCTGAGCAACCGAGCCTCTTTCTGAACAATGGACTTGGTCAAATATGAGGGAGCATTAGATTTAAAAATTCTCAGCAGTAAGCAAGCAGCTGAGTATGATCATCTGTCGCAGAGTTTCAACCACTCTGCGGCCTTGTAGTAGGATGCCACGTGATAGTCTTTACGAATACTGAAGATGAAACGCACACAGGCACTCTGAACTCGCTGGAGTTTGGTATTCCATTTCTCTGAACTATCGTTATAATTTATTTTATTTTTTTTTGCTATGGGCTTTACGTCGCACCGACACAGATAGGTCTTATGGAGACGATAGGATAGGAAAGGCCTAGAAGTTGGAAGGAAGCGACCGTGGCCTTAATTAAGGTACAGCCCCAGCATTTGCCTGGTGTGAAAATGGGGAAACCACGGAAAACCATTTTCAGGGCTGCCGATAGTGGGATTCGAACCTACTATCTCCCGGATGCAAGCTTCACAGCCGCGCGCCTCTACGCGCACGGCCAATTCGCCCGGTCGTTGTAAATTACTGCGACATAATCTAAAATAGGAAGTACGATAGTATGGATCAATATTTTATTCACAGAAAATGGAAGATACGGTAAGTTTCGTCGAAACTGATGCAATATACCATACACTTCCATGCTAAGAATTTGGAAAAGAAAAATCCAGGAGAGAGTATTATTCATAAGAATACAAAAACTCTTAACATATTCCTGATGCTTGACTACAGGAACGTATAAAATAACTGGAGGAATGCTCCAGTTGAAAAGATTTGATACATTTCTTCGACATCCTAGTTTTGTTTCCATTCAATAGTAAGCGATGACAATGTGTATTGATGTAGTCTCTCTATATGTAGATTTAGTTTTACTAATACAATCGTTAACACGATTTTCAGGAAAATTATAATATATCTGCAAATCATCAGCGTACATATGATTCTCGTGTGGCGTAAAATTCCAGACAGATGGTTTATATACAGACAAAACAGAAGGGGATCCAACACGGAACCCTGAAGGATGCCTGAATATACACTATATCATTTAGATACTTTTTTGCTTAAAAAACACACGCTGAGATATCCTTTTTAAGAAAGCCTCAAACCAAGAAAGTGCTGATAAGAGATATGCCCATTGTGTGTAAATTAGTCATGAGGAGATCATGATGAACTCTATCTAAAACTTTGCTAAAAGTGAGTAGTACTAGGGATGTTAGTTCCTTTCTGTCCATTGCAAACTTGATATAATAGGTGACTTTGAGAAGTGCCACCTTAGTACTATGGCCAGTTCAAAACTCAGATTAAAATGTGTTAAGAATAAAATTAATATTTAAATACGAACTTAGTTGTTAGTAAACAATCATTTCTAATACATCACCTAATATCGGCAAAATACTGATTGGCAATTTTCCAAACAGCTGGAAAGACACCTGAATGTAAACATAAATTATATGACCGGAGTGATTATATCCAAACAGTTCATTAAGAGGGAATGTGAGATACCATTCGGTCCAATAGTCGTGGTATTCATGCTCTTAAATTCCTTGACTATATCCTTCGAGTAAATGTATGAAAAGTGTAAGAGATCGTGTTGAGGTTCATTTTCGTTCATGTAACTATGAATATTTTCAGATATTCTGTCAGAATTTTTCATTGGTGAATTTTTTAAGAAATATTCATTTCGTAATTCTGTATATATTAATGAAGATGTAAGTTGTGAACTTTTCTTGGCAATACGTAGTGATTTCATTGTTTCCCATAGAGCTGACGGAGTTGATCTCTTACAGAACAAAGAATGCATGTGATTAACTTCGGCATCTCGTATCGCAGGTTGGATTTTATTACGCAAGTTGCGATAGGTTTCAAAGTCTTCAAGTTTTCTGGTTTTTTGTATGCTGTCTCTTTGCCATGTCCCACAAAGAAATTAACTTCTTAATTGCGGATGTTATCCACGGGTTAGGTGGGTGTTTGGCTCGAATTACTTTCAATGGGGCATACTTATAGTAGAACACAAAAATTAAATGATTGAATTTCGGAGGGGCGCAGTTGAGCACATTATATCCGAAATAGAAACCTACAAAGAAATTTACATTATGTAGATTATATTTACTTGTTTAGCCTTCGCAGATGACCTCACATTCTTAGCTTCAAGTATGGAAGAAGCTACGTACCAGCTATCCTCTCTAGAACGCATAGCAGCTAAAGTAGGGCTAAAGATCGCTGTCAATAAAACAGAATTTCTAACCAACATCAGAGAAGCACTCAACTTCATTTCTTTGGGGGACATAATAATACACAAAGCCAACTCATTCAAATATTTTAGAGAATGGATAACCCCAAATGTTAATGAGGATCTTGCAATGAAGAGGAGATGCACTAAATTAGAAAGATCATATCATCTTTCTAAGAACATATACAAGTCTAAATCCCTCTCCTTGAATCTTAAACTTAGACACTACAACACCGTAGTAAGACCATCTGTACTGTACGCCTCAGAATGCCTAAACATGACCCGGAAAGGACAACTCAGAAAACTGGAACTGAAAGAGCGAAAGATCCTCAGAAGGATTTTTTTTTTGCTAGGGGCTTTACGTCGCACCGACACAGATAGGTCTTATGGCGACGATGGGATAGGAAAGGCCTAGGAGTTGGAAGGAATCGGCCGTGGCCTTAATTAAGGTACAGCCCCAGCATTTGCCTGGTGTGAAAATGGGAAACCACAGAAAACCATCTTCAGGGCTGCCGATAGTGGGATTCGAACCTACTATCTCCCGGATGCAAGCTCACAGCCGCGCGCCTCTACGCGCACGGCCAACTCGCCCGGTAAGAAGGATTATGGGTCACATTAAAGAAGGAGATGGCTACAGAATCAAGCACAACAAGGAACTGTACAGTAAAATACAGAGCATTACAACAGCTATGAGGAAGAGAAGACTAATCTTCTATGGTCACGCAGTCAGGATGGACAGCCAGAGACTCACTTCAAGGATCTTCAATACTGTATCTAGAGGGAAAGCTACAAATGCCAAATGGACGAATTTAGTGCGGAAAGACCTACAATACCTAAATATTGATCACATTGACATTTACAACCGTGATAAGTTCAGAAAGTTAGTCAAGAAATTTGACTTTCTCCAGTCACTAACAACTGAATCACTACGTCCAGGTGTAGGAGTGAAATGGACTCAAGAAAGAAAAGACATCCATAGCGCTAGAATGAAGGAATACTGGGCTAAAAAGAAGAAAAGAGCTCACCAAAGTTAAGAACCACGTGGTCCATAATAATAATAATAATAATAATAATAACAATAATAATAATAATAATAAAACACAAAAATGCATATACAAAATAACAAACTGGACAAAATGTCAAAAATGAGAGATAAAAATTGAAATCGTTTATTACGTAAAAATAACAGCAATAATTAAATAACGAACACAATAAAGAGAAGACTATAAACAAAAACCAGACTACATGACGTCCTTAACTTAATTAATTACCCGTAATATTTGGTTACAAAATTTCAAGAAGTCAGAGTTTTTAATTTTGAAGTAAATAACTTTCGGAAGATGTAATTTATTATACAGTGACATCATTGTTTATAGAAGTGAACTTAAATGTTTGTTTCTATTAACTTTTGTCAAGAAAAGGAGTTCCAAATTTACCTGCCGGTTTTCCAGGTGAGTACAATGGAAGTTGACAAGATAATTCCATATCATCTATGTTATATTTAATTTATTTTAATTTAATTTGATTATTAGAGTGAACATAGTGGAAAACTTCACAGTTATACATTGAATACGTCATATTAGCATGTAAATTGCTTCCAATATAACAAGAAATGTACCAATACAACAACAATTATACATTCGCGCCATAAAAGAAAGTATGTGGGAAATAATCTAATTACAGTCCGAAATAATAATAATTGAGCGATATTGTGATTATTAGAAAATAGATAAATAATATGTATGGAAATTACATTCAGTTATAAATGAACAAATCTAATACTGTGGCAAAAACGTATTTTTATTTCAACGCTGCCAGAGAAATATCAATCAGGATGTATTTATGGAGGTAGACTTCTTATATCCTATCTGCCCAAATAAATTTTATCTCATCGATTCCAGAACTACAGTATATATCAAATGGATTGTTAAAACACTAAAGTCCTAGTTATATTCGTGCAATAATTTGTACATTTAGTGAGAAAGAATCCTTACCTTTCTGTTGGTTCGCTGCAGCGATCCGAAAATAGTTAATCTCCTGCAACAAAATGAAAAATGACCATTGTATAATCTTCATCCTAAGTACATGTTTCAGTTTTTAAAAACAGAGGTTCGCAAATAAATTTGAAAAATAAAACATCAAAATAATTACTTAATAATTAGAGAATGCAAATTTCTGAAAGCGAGTAACAAGTACAACCTAACCTGCACAACGGTTATGCTATGATATTTGCATAAATGTTAGGGGTATAGCTCATCGGAACCCTAGAACTTATGTTACTCTCACTATTATGCATTCCAACGAATTAGTCTACACAATCCGGGAGTTTCTTAGTAGTTCACCACTCCGTGTACAATCACAAGCTACAGTATGTTAGAACCTTACTTTTGGATGAAAAAAATCCACAGTTCTAGCTATCCAGACAAGCAACTCAATGTGAATATTCGTAGGGATATGAGCTACGAATTTTAGGTAAATTAAATTTAATAAAGTACAGTGTGAGAATATATATATTCTTTATTTATTCCTAACAATTACAATAATTTCCTTAATCATCGTTACCCGATCAATTACATTGGCAGTTTGCCTGTTTATACCACTATGAGTGCTAATGTGAGTCAATGCAGAGTTTCACTCAATTCCTTATAACTAATTCGGTGTGTACATTTGTCAGCAAAAACGCCTCAGGGTATTGAACCAAGGAACATATTACAGATAGAATTATGGAAATATGTCACTTTCGCTAGGATTTGAATCAAAAAGAAAACGAGTAAGGAAACAAGCGATTTTAGGCTGTTTTTTTTCAGAACTGCATTTAAGCCGGAATTGATTATCTAATTTTTTTAAAGTTTGAACATTTTCCGGGCCATTTATCCCTTCAACTTTCGGCACAATTGATAAAATTGCTTTATTTCATGTTTTTCGTTGTATAACATTATAAGGTGGTCTTAAATCGGTCAGGTTACTCCAGCATGGTGTAAAAAGTTACATGGCCGCCATAGGATCTATCTGTGTCGGCGCGACGTAAAACAAATAGCAAAAAGAATGCTATATTAAGTAGACAAAGTTTGAAATATTGTATGTTATGTGCTCTTTCAATATATTTAGCTTTCACCAAAAGGGGGCCATTGGTATAGTATTGGCATCAGGTTCCCAACAACTCGCGTTCAGACCTGGCCGAGGAAATCTTAGTTTTTAAGGGTGGAAAGATGAAAAATTGATAAACAACGTCGTAAGATGTCGGTAAGAGAATAATGAATAAAGTAATTGATGACAAGTGGAGCATTATGTACGTCTACCCCTTGGCCTCGCTTCCTGTTAAGGGGTCGGAGATGAGATGAGATGAGATGAGATGAGATGAGATGAAGCGGAATTATGAGTAATAGAATACCTAGGTGCAAAACATACTCCATGCTCGGTTGATATTTGTCGAGTGAGACTACGGCCAAGGCTTGCTTCTCAAAGGACAATCGAGCGATATTCTTTCGACCTTGCACCTTTAAACACGCTCCAGCACGCGCTATCTCAGTCACGGGTGGAGGTATTCTCCTCCGTATATCCTTGTTGCTACTAATGGTGGAAGTATGTTGTAACCTAACAACAAAATCTACTTTGCCAAAATTAGCACCCATATCAATAGGTTTATGCCATAATTCTTTAATGTCTTCCCCGGCAACGGTGTTTAATGATCGGAAATCTTTGACACATGAAAAGAAACACGCTAGTTATGTTTTGCATTGTATTGCAATGCTTGGCGAGAAGCGCAAGCATTATATTTGCAAACTTGATGTTTTAAATGAGTTGTATTGTATCTCAATGTTAACAGTGCATTGTACGTTTCGCAGGAAACATACCCTGGCTGCTGAGTCCCTGTAGGGACCACAAACAGGGACTTCTTCCAATAATCAGAACTGAGCCCAATTCCCTTCACTGTTTTGAATTTTAGCCATAACGCTGTCCGTCGATTCACGTGTCATGGGAAACTACAGCTCAAAAGTTTTGAACACAAGGGCTTACTCATGTCTGGATGAACCACACTGCTTGCAACGTCAGTATAGTACGCAAGGTCATCCTTCCTTGTCAGTCAACTACATTCGAACATGCCCTGTCGAAAGAACTCGGTCATTTTAGATTACGCTCTCCACTAATACGTGATGTTAGTTGCATATGCAGCAAGGAGCATCCTGCTCCGTCTTGCTTACCCGTCTCAAGTTCGAACAATGCCACTAATACCTAGTTAATTCACTCACCTAGTTCAAGTGCGCTCCCGCAGAACTGCGCTAGTGGAGCCAATCACTAACGCTACACGTCACTGATACAGAAATAACCCAATACAACACTCAATTCTTCAGACTAATGAATAATACTGTCAGTGACTTGTAAATGATCATCTCAGTCCCCACGAAGAAAATCATATCTTTGGACTTTAATAAGAGAACATATGAGATAAAGTGGAACATTACGAAAAGCGGAAGACTCTTTAAACAGAGTACATAAAATATTAAATATTTTGTGTTCTTAATCTGCCCCTGTAGGAAATTGTTCCTAGGTTTGACTGAGAAGAGAGTCATTTAGCGCGCATTAAACCACTAGTTGCGTTCTTTATTCGCCTTTGAGAGACATTATTGGCTTTTGGGCGTCGGTAAGAGAACTAGACTGGTCGTGAATTTGATTACATCTAGGCTGACCTTGAAATTTACGCTCACTGTTGCCGTCACTACTCCACTCATACCGTGATTTCTGTTCCTTATCGTCTTGATACTGTCTTCAGACCTTTTCCTAATAGGTGTCTTTTGCGATTTTACCTCAGTGGATAGGTATTTCGGTAAATTTGGAAAAAAAAATGAGCCACCGCACTTAGTTTTAACTTCCACCTCACACGAGGAAGTTCAACGTTTTAACCGTTCACAACGAAACAGTCCGCCCTTATAAGTTCAATAAGTCTGCTAAGAAATGCAGGTCAGATATTCTGATTTTGTCTGATAATTACTAATCATTCCGCGGAATAACTCTCGTTCGTTTTGCAAACGGATTGTTTTCTTTTGGTGGTATAAAAAAATCTATCAGGTTTCCTTCCGTAACTCGATTTACAACCAGAAACGAAACAGTACATTTTCTGGAAATAATAAGAATAAAATTGTTACCATGACTTACTCGCACGCTATTACTTTCGTCGACAACTATAGCGCACTTGTTGTTGCAGCTGGTTCGTAGCGACTGCAGCGCCACACTCCGGCGGGGCCACCAGCGAAAATGTTGAGAGCGGAGTGATCTCACTAGGTATTCTACTTGTCATGGTGGATATATATGGCATGTTTTGTGGCTGGATGCCCTTCCTGCCACCACCTTACTGAAGATGAAACGAATGATGGGGATTTAATTTGAGTAAGCAGGTGGAAGGAATCAACTGTGTCTTATGAAAATGAACTCTCCCGGCATTTGGCTGGAAGTGAAAATGGGAAACCGCGCAGAATGATTCTCAGGACAGCCGACAGTGGAATTAAAACCCAATTGCCTGCCGACTGCAGAGCTTGGCTCCATGGCCGTAGCATGTTAACACATGCAGCCGTTAACCTCGGTAATTAAGTGTGAACCAGTGAAATCACTATATTTATAACTTGAATATAAATGGTATTTACGATAATACAGGGTGTCTATAAATTCGAGTAGGAGGTAATGGAGTCGAAAAGGAGGGAGGGCATTAAAATATATGTAATGGATTTTAGAACTATGTATCTATTTACAATTCCCCTTACGTCGCACAGACACAGGTAGGTCTGATGGCGTCGAGGGGAAAGAAAAAGGCTAGGAGTGGAAAGTAAGCGGCCATGCCCTTAGTTAACTTTCAGCACCAGCATTTGCCTGGTGAGAAAATGAGAAACCAGGGAAAAATACCTACAGGGCTGCAGACAGTGTGGTTCGAATCCACTATCTCCCGAATGCAACCTGACAGCTAAGTGACCAAAACTGTGCAGCCACTCGCTTGATAACTACGTATCATTCTTCTTCTTGTATTTTTCCAATATATTCAGAAGCATGTGGATTCTGCCCAATTTTACGGCCGGTTGCCCTTCTTAATACCAATCCTACGTAAAGGGATGTGTTCACTGCTGCTTCTTTGTGTGGTGGTGAATAGAGTGATTCAATGTAAATGAAAAGATGTATGTCAGGTATAACAGAAAATTATCCCCTTCTCAAATCATGGAAATTAACCGCACACAGTTAAAATCCTCGAACGGACCAGGAATCGAGCGTGCGTCCCCTTGCACCGCATGCCAAGGAGCCGGGCATATTTGGCGTTTACCGGACAAAATTTACTGAAACTCAGCTGTAGGTCGCCCAACAGAGTTCTTAGTTGCCAGCCAAGGGGTAGTGTAAATTGTAGTACCGAAATAGCCACGTAGGCAGCCTAAGTGGCGCCACATCAAAATATCAGCACACGAAAGCCAGGAAAATTCACGGAAAATAATAATAATAATAATAATAATAATAATAATAATAATAATAATAATAATAATAATAATAATTTACCATAAAAATCGCAAAGCTTTTGGAACTATGGTTGTAAAGCAAACATTCGTGGAAAAAGCTAAAAATACAGTTGGAAAACAGGGGACAGAAGAATGCAAAAAACCCACGGAGAATTCCTAAATATACCGTATTTTGGGAGGAGGAGGAGTAGGAAGATGAGGAAAGAGGAAGGCGAATAATGAGAAGAAGAAGGGAAAGCCGTGAGATCAAGGTAAAAAGTCCAAACGTGCTCTTTAAGTGGGCATGTCGAAGAAATATAAGAAGGAGAAGAAGAAGAAGAAGAAGAAGAAGAAGAAGAAGAATCGGATAACTAGAGACCACGATAGCTGTTATGTTTTCTGTTGTACCGAGCTCGATAGCTGCAGCCGCTTAAGCGCAGTCAGTATCCAGTATTCGGGAGATCGTGTGCTCGGACTCCACTGTCAGCAGCCCTGTTGATCGTTTCCCGTGGTTTCCCATTTTCAAACCAGGCAAATCCTGGGGTTGTACCTTAATTAAAGCCACGGCCGCTTCCTTCCCGTTCCTAGCCCTTTCCTGTCCCATCGTCACCATAAGACTTATCTGTGTCGGTGCAACGGAAAGCAACTAGAAAACAAACCTGTTGTTTACTTTCTTCTCGTTTGGTCCAGCAGATTTTCATTGGCTTCTTGTATCAAAGCACGGTGTTCATCCGACCAGTTTGCGTCAGTTATCCATTTCTCAATACCGAAAATCCCGAAATTCCCCATGCTTGTTCCGAAACCATACCGTTTGAGGCATTTTCTGGTCGTAGGCCCATTTCTTCGAGGTCTTTCTTGATTGTTAACGTACCAGAGAATGATTATTGTTTTTGATTTTGAGCCAAAATGGTTAAAAATTATTTTTGTCTATCGAGAGTCGTCCATCCGTCGGAGTATGACCGTAAAAGCCAGCTCTGCGCTTGCGCGTTGTGTCTCCGATCTTCCCTATCTCAGAATAGATTTCTTCTCTGGGTTTTCTTATGAAGATCCTGTTTTTGGTAATTTGGGATATGTATGTTGTGGAGAATCTTTATGTCATTTTGCTCTAACTTAGCGGGCGAACGTTTCTGAGAAAGGACAAGGCATTCTGACACTTAGAGAAATACGTGCTGGAGGGCAGTGATATAACTTTATTATTTCAATAATTTTTATTACCACCTGAATGATATTTATAGTATCTCCACCTCCATACATTTCCTACACTTTGACACTCCAATGGGTTTCTCATTGTGTATAATTTTGAACTGACAATGTATCACATGAACTGTTCTCGTTTTACAATAATGTTAAATAAATAATATGAAATATACGGCATTGTTGATCATTGAAGGGAGTATTCAAAATAATTCAATTTCGTAACATGGAAAAGGTTGCCAGCGAAGAAAATAAGAGCAAAAAGTGTCGATATAAAAAGTATGGGGTCACTTCTCTTCTTCACGTATCCTCTAATGGGATGACCATCGTAAGTCAAACGTTACTGTGTCCGTCCTTTACTCTTTTTCCGTTATTTTCATTACTTACTTATTCTCTTCTTTCTGTGACAGTGTCCTTTTCACGTTATTCCTTTTCTCGTTCTCATCCTTTCTTCAATCCATTTTATCTTGCTATCCTCGTCCCCTATTCACAGAGGGTTGGAGAAAGGCTGTTGAAAACGGAGTAAAAACTCTTCCCCGAAGCCTCCTACTAACAATCACTCTAGAATATAACTCCGCCCTTAAGACCGTCACTATAGAAGAGCCGCTTCATTGAAATATTACCCTCGCTGACAAAGAGGGTGAGGAGAAAGAAGGAAACTTTCTCGAATCCCAAAGAACTACTCCCTCTACGCAATACGTGATTTACTAACGATGAAGGCCACATACTGATACTAGAAGGCGAAATGTCGAGGGGTTGAATAAGGGGAATGGAAATAAAGTTGTTCCTTTCTTACAAAAGATTATGTTCGGTTGAATTCTTCAAATTGTAGAGTTCCCAAGTTGGAGGGTGAAATTTGTATGTGCTCTATTATATACGATGCATTTGTTCAGAAATTGTTCAGATCAAGCGCCACCTTCATGAGCACATATTCACGTAATAGTAAATAAATTTGAAACTACTAGCACCAATAGTAGAAATAAAATTATCCTGGGGAAGGACTTGAACAAGGTCCTCGCTGCTGATAGGCTGATACGCTACGGTGGCATTGGCTGTGTGTGTTAGTGTTTGATGCTCTTTTCTCGGTATGGCTCTTAATTTCGACCAAGCCACGTGAAGATTTAGCAACACCGCCTCGTAATTCCCATTTGAATTCGCCCGAGAAGCGATCTGATTGCGTAAATTCAACAGCTGATAAAATGACGATGGCGCGAGATATTGACGTACTTTCTTATCAAATTACATATCAGTATGTCCAACTCTCTAACGCTCATATACTCCGTTCTCGTTGCTTCTGACCAATCTGTATATGTTCGGGGTAGTTTTCAATTCATAATAAGTCCCTAGTTTTTATTAATATTTTATAAAAATGCTAGAAGACATTTACAGAGTCACCATTTTAGCATCACCCCTGTAGACACTGGTTTGACTTATTTATTTCGTGAAGACGTAAGTCCGTCCGCATTGTAATCCGTACAGCAGGAATATTCAGCCTGGGGAGGCAACAACCCGCTCTACACAACGGTGTACTTGCTTTGTGCACTGGCTAGGCGTTAGGCCGGCAACTTGTCTCTCCGCGCCATTAAGTGGCTCTGCATAACTTTCAGGCGTTATAAATGGTGATAAGAACGGAGTCTTCCCCCACCAGATGTTATCAGAAAATATTTCTGATGAAGCATTTTAAAATTATTGTTATGAGTTGTGGTCTATAAAATATCAGTACCATGAAATTTAGCTCATCCCTCTGCGGGTCGGGATAGTACAATATACACCTGACTGTCGTAAAAAGTGACCTAAACTTGGAAGTGTGATTTAGCGACCAGGGCTCTCGTAGCTGAGTCTCACATAACTTCCACTAAAGTGTTACGCTGCAAACTTAAATGTTTGCAATCCGACCTCCTTTGGTCAACTCTTCCTCTTCCACCACTAAAGGAGTAGATTCGTAACTATAAATGTTTTCAACGAAATTCATCTTTCTTGTGTTTTTGGTTGGGATCACCTTCAGTGATGAACAGGCCACTCATTTTGCGCATGAGTAGGGGTCACATGACGTCAAGTTCGTCACCGTCGTTGTTCGTTTGTTAACGGACGAGCTGAAGAGTGAGCTCGCCATTCTGTGGAAAGCTTTTGAAGGCTACAGTTGTATTGTCGAGAGTGCTAACCGTGCTAATCAATATGTGATTGGTTTTTCTTCAATTGGCTTTACGTCGCACCGACACCGAAAGGTCTTATGGCGACCATGGGATAGGAAAGGGCTAGAAGTGGGAAGAAAGGGTCCGTGGCCTTAAAATTTGCCTGGTGTAAAAATGGGAAACCACGGAAAACCATATTCAGGGCTCCCGACAGTGGGGTTCGAACCCAATATCACCTGGATTCAAGCTCATAGCTGCGTGGCCCTAACCGCACGGCCAACTCGCCCGGTATCCATATTTAACAGTTGCTGTGGGCTGTAGTTCATTTCTTCAGTTATTTTCATAGTCAGGTCTTAAGCATTCATTCTTCTACTTTAACATCTGTTACGTGTATCAACACGAAAATCCACTGCCTCACCAATACATCACACACGTATGACGACCAAAATTCTCTTATGTGTTGGGTACTAAGTAAGTAAGTAAGTAAGTAAGTAAGTAAGTAAGTAGTAAGTAAGAAAGTCTGAAAACCAAAATATTCGTTTTTCCGAAATCATTCGCAATACAAATGTAAATTTCATTAATAACTGATGATGATGATGCTGATGACAATGATAATTATTATGATTATGATGTTTGTTGTTTTAAGGAGCCTAATGGGCTAAGGGGCTGGAAATGAATGGAAATGAAACGAAAATTAAAACTTCAAAATGTATCCACAGACTAGAATTGAAAACGAATGATGATGATTAATAACCATGAATCCAAAACAAATCGTGGATCCAATTCACAATTCCTTATTTTCTGGGATGATGCTTCTATTCCACAGGGGTACAAAATCCAGATCACCGGCTTTTCACAACGGTGCTAAAGAAGAACCATGATGTTCCTCCTATAGTGGTACTAGTCACAGGTGACCTAGACTTATGGTGTTCCTCTCATGGTGGTATATATATTGGGTATTGAACCCGAATGCTAGTTTCACCTTCCACAGCTCCACCAATAGCCTAGGTGTCACTGAAGAGGCATACTAGGGAAATGAGGAGTTAGGTAGTTTCCCGTTGCTTTCCTCACCGGGCCAGAATTTGCTATTATATATCAGTCTGCCAAGCCCACTGAAATGAATGCACCAACCGATCCCACGAGCGGTATTATTACACCATTCATAACAGGAACTGGCTGGGTAAGGAATGGTATTACTAGCATCGCTCAAAACTCGGTCACTTTCATATTATTAAGGGAAGTTAGGACTGAATTTATAAAAAATAGTAATTATTGATAGAATTGAATGAAATTTGGTTTATGGTCTCCTAAAGGTGAAGTAAGGCCATATACCAATTTGCAGGGAAATAGCAACAGAATTTTCTGAGAAATTAACACTTACAATTTAAAATTTTTAAAAACCGATAAGCAGAGAAAATGCTCCATCTGAACAGTTACTACAAATATCACTTTGAAAACTGGTGTACAGGCACTTCAAGGTATGGAAAAAATTTTAACAGAGATAAAGTCTGCATATGTAGTCCATGAATGTGAGAAAAAATGTTTTATATGTTTATGTTTTTCTCAAATTATGCTAAAAAATACCCCTTTGAAGGCTACTATCTTCTAAAGTATCAACGTTATAAAAGAATCCTTCTGTTAATGTCAAGACAATACAGGTGTTAACAACCCATGAAATTCTCATGGAATTTGAAACCAAAGTGGTTCAGCTGGAACACTTTAAATACCTGAAAATGAAAAAAAAAAACATTTTCCTAAGTAAAAGCTAGTGGATGGGGCTCAACCGGACATTTAAATGTCACGCTAGTATTTTAAAAATGGCGGGAACCTAAAAATACCACCGCCAAATGATCCGCAGGAGTCCGGCATACAATCATATGCACAAATTGGAAAATCGATCATTTTTACTGTTTTCACCAAAAACTCAGTTCCAGCCTCCCTTAAAGCCAACGATGAGGCTGAGACCCGTCACATTTATTCTAGCCCATGTCAGAAGACATAGTGCACTGTAAATATTACCAGCAAAAAGAAAAAGTTAAGTACAGGGCGAAAATGTGAAACCACTCACAGACAACAGAGATCCAAAGCGTTCCTCACATAGTGTTACTAAGTATAGAGAATGTAGACCCACGCGTATCGCACACTATAGTACTACTCACAGTCAACAAAACCCCGCCGTGATTCTCCTACAATGGTACTACTCATAAGTAAAGCAGACCCATTCTGAACGCAGTGGAACCATTGCATTGCAAAGCAGCGCTCGTCACCTATTCGCGCTAAACGCTAGTCTCTAGAGCCGAGCATGCAACACCGAGACCGTGCAGTTCCTCACATAATGGTACTGATCCTAGCTAACGTAGACCCATGGTGTTCATGAGAATGAAAATTTAACTTCATAACGCGTATCGTTCTTCTAACTGTCCTTAATAAGATTATATAATTTCTGTTGATAATTTTATATCCTTCAATACTCACGCAATACCTTCCTATGTTTCTGGCTCTTGCCCTCATTGAGAGGTGCTGGGGAACACCAGAATAACAATAAGCGGTCCTTGACAGCAATTTTCCTCAAAAAGGAAAGTTATAGGGTCGCCGAAGAGATATCCAGACTTGACGATAATGGTATCAATAGGTGAATTAACATCATGACCTACAAGAAATCAGAGGGTATGTGATATATAATAGACCCCACAGTTCATTTTGAAATCTCCACAAACCAGTCAGAAGACCCTGATAGTGAAAAGAAGCTGATATGAACCGACCATAACTTACTACAAAGATAGGTAAAAGATAGATCGCAGAAAGCTAACTATGGTAAACATTCGTCGTAATTCAGGAAAGTGGTCATTGGACCTGCAGCTGACTTAGATCCTTTTCCCAAAAATGTTAGATGCTTCAAGAATAGACTCCAGCATTCTGTCAATTGTGTATTCGTATTTTAATGGAACGCTCAACCCACTGTAAATTGTAGTATTAAGGCATCTGAATTATTTAAGGTATTTGCGAATTTCTATATGAACATTCTGTATTTAGAATGCCGTAAGTCATTGTGTACAATTTTGATATATTTAAGGTACGTGTGAATTTGTATATGATGGTGTTGCTATGTTAGGCTAGTAGTAAGCTCAACCTATAGTATTGTAAGCCGTAGTATTAAGCACTGGAAATACTTCAGTTGTGTGCAAATTTGTGTATGATGGTGCTGGATTTAGAATGTTAAACTAAGAGTATATCTTGTAATATTATATTTCTATGGAATTGCTTGTGGTACTCTTGTTATCCTTGCTGTTGTTGTTGTTGTTGTTGTGTAATTATGCTTATTTTATTATCACACTCAGTCAGTGAACATAGCCCTCTCTTGGAACACCAAATAAGGCATTACGACCAGAGTCGCCATTATTATGTGCTGATAGGTTAGAATGCAAACTTACTTAAGCCAGCAACAAGTATACCCTAAACTGTACAACGGTTATGCTATGAGATTTGCATAGATATTAGGGGTACAGCCTACAGAACTCCTTGAATTTATGCTACCCTTCCTACATTATGGTACAACGGGTTGCATGACACTTCCTACAAACCAAATTACTTTGCATTCTAACCAATTACCACCTACAAATCCAAGGTATAATTATAACACAGTAATTAAGCAAGAAGCACTCTATGCAGCAAGGACACTAGTCATGGGGAGGAAAGGGGAAATGGAGAAATTGGAAATCAAGGAGAGGAAAATATTGAGGAAGATCATGGGTGCCAAATTCCAAAATATCAAACAAGCTTTTTTTATGCAAACGAATCCCTCTACGTACAGTCGGAGTGACTCTCGGATACTATGAGGAAAAGGAGGATTGATTTCTATGGACACATATTCCGAATGAATCCTGACAGATTAACTAAACAGATATTTGACTTCTACAAAAAACGGCCAAACCCCATTGGTTTAAGGAGGATAAAAAGGATCTGAGAGATCTTAAGATTACCGAACTCATGTTAAAGAATGCACAGCCAAACCCGTGACCAAAGACAAAACCAAGAGGTTCCAGCACCAGAAAACCGATTCAGATATCGGAGGAGGAAATCAGTTAGAATGAAAAACTATTGGGAGAAGAAAAGAGCACAAGCATCTAAGAAGTGATTGATATGACGAACCCCAAAGATGGGTGATTCCAAATGAAGGAGAAGAATAAATTTGGATTAAATGACATTAAAGTAATGGTGGGAGTTCGAGGCACCATTCCTCGATTCAATGCGAATTTTTGGTGGCAGTTTAATTTAGACGTTCCAGAACGGCAAAATATTTCTTCATGAGCCTTACGAGGTTCAATTTTATCGCTCAGAAATCATTGCTAAGTGCTATAACTCCTGTAATTTATAGACATTGTAAAAATAATTTAAGCAATAAAATTATCATTGTAAGCCGAAATTATAGATTTCATTGTTTCGTTTTACGTTGTCCATTGCGGAAACCCTCAACGGAGGGATATTTTGTGAATAATATTTACGAATAATACATTTACAATGACAATCCATAACATTCATGGGACAAGTGCAAACATATGAACGTTTGTTCGTTATTTGACCAGTTCCCGGATCATTCCTCTGCCCCTCTCTACCTACTTTGTTTGATTTAATTGCGATCATAATTGCCCTTGCAGTGGACAATATCATTATCGATAATTGGCATTTGCTAGATGTTTTGATTGAATAACACTGATTATACCCGGTGACCGGATGGCAATCGAAACTGCATTTCTTGTTCGTGAATAGGGAGCATCGGAATTACTCTGCGGTTTAGTTGGCTTTACCACTGTTAAATAGAATAACCCATCCACCTCACTTATAGCTAACTGTTCGAACATTACGGTATTGTGTCCCTCTGCACATCCTCCTCCTCCTCCTCTCTGCCTCACACCCTGAACTGTGGACACATTTCTGAGTTTGACAAATTGTAGAGCCATTCTATCTCTCCCTCTCTGTATCACCCCTAACTCTCCGCAACCCTTACAGCACCATTGAAAACCTCAATGCATGTATGAACACCGCTGCTATTTGAACAATGCATGTTGAGTAAAATCAATGGCAAGAGAACATTCTGTATATTTAAATAAATGAAAGGAAATGTGAGTATTCAACAAATTAATTGAGGGAACATTTGTAGAACAAACAAACTCTTGTAACCTAATATTTTCATAGAAGTGGTTGGTATTGAAACTTGAATTGCTCTAGGTCAATAATCGACTTATCACTATTGACAAGGGGGCCCTTTGGCAGGGAATTAAATCACAATTAGTCTCGTAAGTATGATATTTACGAATCATATTATTAATAAAAAGTTATTCGTCACATTGTATGTCCAATTGTTAGCCCAGTTTTCTGATACTAGGACGGGGATGAGCTGAGATTCAATGGTATGTTTTTACTGTCCATCCAATCTGTAACCTCCGTTGAGGAACTAATGAAGATGAAATGAATTATCGTGAATGAAATTGGAAAGGGAAGTGGAAGGAAATGGATGTGGTCTATGAATAGGAAATGTCCAGCCATTTTCCTGGAAGTGAAATTGGAAAACCACAGCCGATAGAGGGATTCGAACATACTTGTGTCTCTAGCACTATAACACGCACGGCCACTCCACCAGGTAATATATTTCATACATAACCATTATTGATTGATTGATTGATTGATTGATTGATTGATTGATTGATTGATTGATTGATTGATTGATTGATTGATTGATTGATTGATTGATTGATTGATTGATTGATTGATTGATTGATTGATTGATTGATTGATTGATTGATTGATTGATTGATTGATTGATTGATTGATTGATTGATTGATTGATTGATTGATTGATTGATTGATTGATTGATTGATTGATTGATTGATTGATTGATTGATTGATTGATTGATTGATTGATTGATTGATTGATTTATTTATACGGAGACAAACTCCATTTTCAATATATGAACTAGTACAGTACAAGCCTTTGATAATGATGAGTGGAAATTGCTTTTCAAGTAATGAGGATATGGGACCTGACTGGAAGCACGGGCACCTTATTCTGAATCTATATAAATCTCAAAACACGGAAGTTAAGATTAATGATACTACAAGAGAAGCAAAAATTATAAGAGGAGTGTGACAAGGCTGCCCATTGTCACCATATCTCTTTAACATTTTTTTTATAGAAAATGTAGTTAGAGAAATGATAGAGCACACTAAAGGGGTGAATTTTAATAGTATTCAGGTGCACAGTATCCACTTGGCGGGTGATATTGCTCTCGTAGCTAATTCTGAAAAGGATATGAGTGAGATGCTAAAAACACTCAACAATTCCTTAGAAATTTTTCAACTAAAAATAAATATAAATTAAACAAAATTCATGATAGTAGACAAAAAAGAAGCCTACAGGTAGAAAACACTAAAAAATTAAATGACACACCGATATAAAAAGTCACAGAATTCTCCTGTTGGGGTAGTGTAATTACCTCTGATAACAGATTCCCTTCATAAATGAATAAAAGGATATTGGTAGCAAAACAAACCTTCTAAAATAAGAAAACTTATTGCTAAACAACCATCTCAATTTGCAGACTAAAGAATCATATCTCAAGACCTTTGTTTGGAGTGTGCTACTGCATGGGTTTGAAACCTGGACATTAGGGAAAGAGGAAGAAACAAAACTTGAAGTTCCAGAAATGTGGTTTTGGAGAAGAATTACAAAAACAAGTTGGACAGATAAAAAAGCAAATGACTTTGTTTTAAAGACATAAAAGGGGATCGATGTTTTTAAATGCGATAAAGAATAGGAAAACAAAGGTCTTTAGACACGTACTCAGACATGAATCTCTTCTCCAAAGCATCACTGAAGGTAAAATACAGGGATAGAGGCCCAGGGGACGACCATGGATGTTTTATCAATAACTCCATCAGTGAAGTGAGATGTTGTTAATTCAGCAACATGAAGAGGCTAGGAGAAGATCGTCAGATGTAGCTACAGCGACAAGGCATTACCTTTAGTAGACTCAGTACAACTAAAAATGTAACAGTTAAACAAAGGTACTAAAATAACAGAAAAACTTCTTTATCGGAAGCAAACTTAACTTCTGTCAGGTTCGTATGCCAGACAAAGTTAATTTTGAATCAAGAAATATGTAAAACTTAATCAAAATAAGAAAGCATGTTTCCTTCCTAAAAGGACATCATCAGATTCTATCAAATCATGCTCAAAACTATTTAAGCTTATTTCCGTTTAAATCCTTAAAACTTGAATCTTATTGTAGTCCTCATTCCTCTCCACCGTAGAGTAGGATGCGAGCTGTTGCAATGCCGGTACTCTGTCGTTGGCGTGAGTCCAGCTGGCTTGTCAGTCCGTTACCTTCCACCATGCCGCACCCCCTGCCCTGGGTAGGTCAATGACACGCTGTATTTCAGTTTTAGGTGTTTTATTTTTAGTACTCTCCTCATTATTGTTGTTATTATTATTATTATTATCATTATCTTTCTGCTATTGTTTCTTAAACTTTGAAATCGAACATTTCCATAATATGTCCGGCTCCATGGCTAAATGGTTAGCGTGCTGGCCTTTGGTCACAGGGGTCCGGATTCTATTCCATTCGGGATCGGGAATTTTAACGATCATTTGTTGATTCTAGTGGCATGGAGGATGTGTGTATGTGTTATCTTCATCATCATTTCATCCTTATCATGACGCACAGGTCAAATCAAAAGACCTGCACCTGGCGAGTCGAACATGTTCTCGGACACTCCCATCACTAAAATCCATACGGCATTGTTTATTACCATTAATATTACTGGAAATGCAGTTCCGAAAGAGTTGACGTAAGCGAAAATGGCATAACGTAAAATTAGAGGCATAATTGGTAGCCCATTAGATTTTCATTAACACCTGCATAGTTTAAAATAAAATTACCATCTGAATTACATCTCAAATGACGGTATCGGCATATAAAAAGCTTTATTATTTATATTATAATAGTGTTTATATTGAATTAGAAACTCTTCTTCTTCATTTTCTTCAGCGTTTATCCCTGCTTCTGGCAGGTTCCTCTACATGGATTGGCTGTCTCTATTTAGTTGTGTCCTGGGCCATATCAGGGTGGAGATTGACGCTGTTCAGATCTCTGTGCAGGGTATCGGCCCCTCCCTGCTTTGTTAGTCCGTTCAGTCTCCTGTCGGCGACTTCTAACATGTAAACCATCGTCGTGATAGTGTCGGCGCCTGCCCTTAGTACATGCCCAAGCCATCGTAGACGACGTCCGGGCGGTTTTCTTGAATCGGTGCAACAGCAAATTCTCCCTGATGGATTCATTGGAGATGCGATCCAGTTTAGTGACGCCAGCTGTCCAACTCAGCATCTTAGTCTCCATGACGCCCAGTAGACCCTCTGTCTCTGTCGTAGTCGCCCAGAATTTACAACATGCAATGCAACAGGTCGGATGAATTGCAAATTAATCGTTAAAAATTTGAAATAGTTATTTCAACAGTTAGTTTTATAATTTTCTCTAATTATCTTTTTTTTTGTTGCTAGGGGCTTTTACGTCGCACCGACACAGATAGGTCTTATGGCGACGATGGGATAGGAAAGGCCTAGGAGTTGGAAGGAAGCGGCCGTGGCCTTAATTAAGGTACAGCCCCAGCATTTGCCTGGTGTGAAAATGGGAAACCACGGAAAACCATTTTCAGGGCTGCCGATAGTGGGATTCGAACCTACTATCTCCCGGATGCAAGCTCACAGCCGCGCGCCTCTACGCGCACGGCCAACTCGCCCGGTCTCTCTAATTATCAACCGGGCCTGCCATACTTATAGACGGCGTTGACTAGTCACAGCATTAAACTGACCCTCTCTAACACACTCGTCATTAGAGCCCGGATATTTATGCATTAATAGGTTAGAATTCAAACTTACTGAAGCGAGTAGCAAGTATAGTCTACCTTCACAACGACTATGCTATGGGGTTTGCATAACCATTAGGGGTACGGCCCATCAGAACCCCTCTAATTTATGTAACTCTTCCTGCATTATGGAAGAGCGGTTGGCCGACACTTTCTACTAACCAAATTAGTTTGCAATCTAACCTGTTACTCCATAAAAATCCGGGGTTTACTCATCATTAAACCAGGAAGCAGGATGCTGGGCTCTTGGTCCATTAAAGCAAGCTACGTCAGTAAAAGCAAGTTGCAATGCACTGCCAAATGCTGCGGTGTCCGCAGTCACATCGTGCTGACTGCATTCATGTTACACAGTGTAAAACGTGATCGAAAGGAACTGAATGGGGTGGTGCATGTGATGTTGTGCTGAATCTGACCAGAGACCTCTAACGCACTAGAAGACTGTAGAACTAGTTAAGATATAACCTGTAAAGAATGATCTTCAGCGTCTGTGTTTTTAGTTCCGGGATTGTCTGAGGACATATTCGGCTCGCCAATTCTGTTACTCCAGTGGAGTGAGGTATACAGGCTGTAAACATAAGGCAGGTGAAACTTTCAGCACACATTCATCACACGTAGAAGAAGAAAATAATTATATTATATGGGCATGGGTCCGGGAATGTATTTTTTTTTTGCACGTTAGAACTCATACTCTATAACATGTTTTCATCATATGTTTTTCGTGGCACCGACACACATGTATATCTTATGCTGACGACGGGATAAGAAAAGACAAGGGGCATAAAAGAAACGATCGTGGCCTTAATTAAGGAACAACCCCAGGATTTTATTTGCCTGGTGTGAAAACTGGAAACGACGGAAGATCATCTTCAGGGCTGCCGAAAGTGGGATTCGAACCCATTATTTACCGAATGTAAGCTATGTGACCCAAACCACGTGACCACTGTCTCCGTTGTTTAAAATACCGGAGGCGTTGATGCATGTAACAATGCCAATTCTGAACGTTGCATTCATCAAAGATGACAACTTATCGCCGTTGAGTTAGAGAAGGGGAGTTGTTAATGACGAGTTCCAAGAGTAACAACAATCAACGGTGCGATTAAACGACCCGTCAATAAATTGTGTGTTCTTCCAAAACCAGAAGCTGAGCTGTAGAATATTACGAACTATCTATATAAGTGAAAGTTGATAATTGCTCATTGATTTGTCTTTGTTTGTTCTAAAAGTGGCAATGCCTCTTTGATGCGTGCTATGTTTGATATTCAAGGTTAAATTTCCTTTTATCTTCAACAATTTATCTTTATGAAGTTGGCAATATGTATTAAGGAATTGTATTTTAACGGAACGAGCAGGGGTACGCTTTCACCGAAGAGGAACCTCAACCCTCTCTTGACAAAACTGTGCAAGTGTGAGTAATGTAACAATACGTTTTCGCGAATTGATCTCAAAAAACACAATTGCAGTCACTTGAAGGTGAGAATACACAAGTACACAATATGCAGTAATACGTTCTCACGAAAAACTTTTTGTTTTGCTACTGGCTTTATGTCGCGCCGACACAGATAGGTCTTATGGCGACAATGGGATACGAAAGGTCTAGGAGTTGTAAGTAAGCGGCCGTGGCCTTAATTAAGGTGTGAAAATGGGAAACCACGGAAAACAAACTTCAGGGCTGCCGACAGTGCGATTCGAACTCCCTATCCCTCGGATGCAAGCTAACAGCCGCGCGCCCCTAACCGCATGGCCAACTCGCCCGGTTTCTCACGAAACAAACTAAGAAATAACCTATATAATAACGACCTTCAGGACCTGCTCACCTGGTGGGTTAAAGTGAGCATTGTCGCTGCATTGCAGGAGGGCATAGCCCTTAGGGGATTCACAAGGCTAATTATGTATTTATTTATTTATTTATTTATTTATTTATTTATTTATTTATTTATTTATTTATTTATTTATTTATTTATTTATTTATTTATTTATTTATTTATTTATTTATTTATTTATTTATTTATTTATTTATTTATTTTATTTATTCATTTATTTATTCATTCATTTATTCATTTATTTATTTATTGTAAAAATCGCTATTAGTATACAACATTTACGTTCAGCTTCTGGGTATAAGTTAAAAGAGGATTTTGGAAAATATACAACCTCATCCCCCGCCTGCAAATATAGGCGCAAGAGCTCCGTACACTGTGCATCGGTTCCACTCAGCTTGGCTCGGACCAACGTTCGTGTCTGAGCAACTCGGCTAAGGTCGGCTCAACTCGGCTCGGATTTGGAGAGCTACGCAGCAAGTGAGGAAGGGGGAGACAGGGGGAGCGAGTGAGACAGGCGTGGGGAAAGAGAGAGACAGCGCTATTGCTGCAAATCGAGGAGTGAGGTTCTGCACTCTGGGCCACCAAGCGAAGTGCACAGTGCATGCTCCAGGCACATGCACCCTGAGAGGCCCTGCTGTAGACTGTTGCTCTGCAACATGATAACAGTTTACTCAGGTGTCACACTTTCAACAGGCGTAGTGATCAGACTAAGTGGGCACCAACGTGATACCTTTCATACTGGTAAGTAGGCTCGCTGTAGTGTTCCACCGTTACCAATCTCTTTACATTTTGCTCATCAACAAAGCCTCATTATTGTTTGCTACCGTTCGTCAGGTCTGCCGCAAGTGTTGCTAAGAGTGTCAAGGCATCACATAAGCTGACGTACATCAACCGCATCGTGAGACTTGGAAACAAACGTTATAAAATCGGGGGTACTTTCTTTTTGGGACAACGCACCTAGTGGAAGGCCAAAATCCGACGTTCAACTCAGTAATAGAACCAGGAGTATTGTACCCTTCAGAGTGCCGACTTTAAATTAAAAAAGAGGAGCTGCAAGAACTCGAGAAGATGGAAAGGATGATTCCAAGGAAAATTCTAGGACCGCAGAAGACTACTGATGGGACTTACAGGAAAAGGAGAATGAGGATCTCACAGACACAATGCGGAAACCAAGGCTGAAATTCTACGGACACCTGGTAAGAATGGATGACAAACTAAGATTGTCTTCAAATATTCAAATACACCATGGGGTTAAGGTCCACCTTCTAATGAGTAAAAGATGTAAATATGGATGCGGAAGAAGTTGGAATTACACTAGAGATGATCCACAATAGAAGAGAGTTCAGAGAAAGGTTCGATAGTCTAAAATCATTTGAGAAGAAACCACTGAAATGGAGGCCCAAACAGATCATTTCCGAAGAAGAGAGAAAGATGAGAAGCTAAAGAATGAAGAGGTTCTGGAAGGGGAAGAGGGAAAGAGCCAGGAAGCCTTAAGTCCTATGCTGTCCCTAACTGACCAAATTTGGAAACAAACAAACAAAAATCACCTAGTGGAAATCAAGAGGAGACGATCACGATCCAGAAGACGGACCACCAAGTGAATACATTCTTTGGATGTTATTGTTGACACATCCAGACACCAGATCATCGACTAATGAGCCTAAGAAGAGCAAGATTTATTGGTTGGGTTTCATTTTTTGGGTCCTTTTGGAATCTTTTTACAGATAACATTGCTCTTGAACTCAGCAAGTGTACTTACAAGTCGTTTGTATTATTCGTTATTTATTCCAATTTTGTATTGTTCACATGACACACATGTCCAAGTCTTATTACGTGTGCTCTTGGCATACAGTTTGCTTGGTATGCTAGCAGTTTCTAACAATATACGTCATTTGCAACAGACGCACACACGTATTTTTCTTGTCCCCTTCACATACGACTTTTCCGGTTTCACTAAGAGATGGCGCCAGCGAATAGTACCAGCGTATGAATTTGACACATTCGTCAGTTTGTTCGTCTGGCGTTAACCCACAGGACACACAGGTTGAGTCCGCCAAACACTAGCATAGCGTCTGTGTTGTATCGTTCAGTGATCATGTCGACGTTTGTGCCTGAAAGAGAACATTCGCGGCACGCATTGCTTTTCTTATTTAATCAAAGGAAAAGGCCGTGGAAAGTCATCGTTAGCTGGTAAAAACATATGATGAACACGCTCAATCGATTAGAACATGTGAGACATGGTTTCGACAATTTAAACGTGGTGATTTTAATGTGAAAGGCAGTGCGCGCTCTGGTAGACCATGAAAGTGCAAAGACTCTTGAAGCCCAGTGAAACCGATAATGCACAACACTATCACCAACAAATTATACGACCGCAATTGGCCAGAAGACATAGCAAAGTGATTTTGTTACACGACAATTTTCCGTCTCATACAGAAAAAACAGTGAAAGACACCTTGAATTCGCTTGGTTGGGACATCCTTACGCATCCGCCGTACTGCCCCGACCTGGCACCATCTGACCATCACCTCTGCGCATCAATGGGGCACGCGCTCGCAGAGCAGCACTTCATCAATTTCGAGAAAGTTGGAAAATGGCTCGACGAATCGTTTGCCGCAAAAAAGAAGCAGTTTTTCTGGCATGGTATTCATAAATTACCTGAAAGATGGGCGAAGTCTGTAGAAGCCAACGGCCAGTATATTTTTAATAAACAAAAACTGAATTTTCTCCGAAAATGACGCGCTTTATTTACCACAAGAACAGGCAAAAACTTATGCATTCACCTGGTACATACTTATCCATGTCATCGCTTCAATTTTTAACAAAAAGTATAACTGCAAGGAGGATGTACTCACTCGCTTTCTAAGAGGCTGTACATTACTTGGGTCGATACTAAAACCTAGCCGTTATCGCCTAAACCCATCTGCAATTAATGACGGATATTTTACAATGTCCTCCTGCTCCAATTTCCAACCCTTTAGTAGCCAGTGGACCGTCTCATTTCGTCTCCTGCACGTGGAGTTCTGCTTGTTGGTCTAATGAGGCTATTCAACATTCATTCTTTCAGGCGGCCAAGAACATGCCTTTTCTTAGCATCCGAGTTCCGTTTGCGGCGCCAGCACGATTCTACGTTACTTCTCTCTTCAACAAAGGCAGCATAAAATCATCTTTAAACAAAGGTTTTTAATATTATATTTCTAGTATGGTACTTTTACTTACAATTAAACAACAATATATTCGAATTATCAACACAAATTGTTAAAATTGTGCTGTATAGGAATGCCAAGGGACCACAGACAAAGCTTGAATTAATTACGAATTCTAACTAAAATCGTTCAAATTAACCCAGGTCTAATGGTACGTTAGGAAGATTTAATAAACAGAAAGCTTCATAACTCTGTTGTCCCATAAAAAACTGAGCATTTCAGGAAAATTTGAATCCAAGTTGTAGTTGTTGTAGTAGTTGTTTATTATTATTATCATTATTATTATTACTATTCTTGCGTTCCGGCCTTCTAAGGACCACGTTACAATTTCAATTGTTTCTTCTTAGTTGTTCTTTCCTTTTCTTCCAGTATTCTTTCATTGTTTCACTGTGTTTCCTTTTCCTGTCTTCAGTCCACTTTGTGCCTGTTTTGCTTTCCTTCCTCCCTTGGAATCCTTCCATTTATAAGACTTTCTTCCTAAAAATCTTTCTTTTCAATAATTCTTCTTCTCGTATGTTGTTCCTTTCCAGGTCTTTCTTGACTTCTTGAATCCAGGTGGTAGTTGATTTATTTTCCCAAAGGTACTTGAAGATTCGTTTAGTTAGTCTATTGTCATCCATTCTGTAAATGTGTCCAAGAAATAGCAATCTCCTTTTTCTTATTGTTTTTTATATGTTTTCTACGTTCTGGTAAATTTCATTGTTACTTCTTAATTTCCAAAACTCTGCAATTCTTAGAGGACCTAATATTTTCCTTATAATTCTTCTTTCTAATATTTGTAATTTATCAAGCTAGTAGTTCAGTGCTAGACATTCGCTGGCATAAAGGCATTCTGGTTTCACTACTGTGTTGTAGTGCTTTATTTTAAGTTTTCTTGATAAGCACTTTTTGTTGTAAGTATTCTTAGTTATACCGTATGCTCTTTCCATCTTTTGTATCCTCTCCTCTATAGCAGATTTTTTTAAACCATTTTCTTGAATTGTCTCGCCCAAATATTTGAATTTCTTTACCTTTTCTATTTGACCAGTATCCCTTACTAAAAACTTTGGGGCACTCTTTATATTCGTCAAAAATTTTGTTTTCTCGGCAGAGATTCTCAAGCCTGTCATGTTGGCTGTCTTTTCAAGGAGATTGACTTGCATTGCTGCATCTGTAAGGCTTTCTGAAAGTATGGGAAAGTCATCTGCAAATGCTAGGCAATTTATTGCAACACCTTTGTTCTTCTTCCCCAGCATGAGTGGCAATATTTTAGATTCTCTCAGTTTTTCATTCCAAATTCTTACAATTTTCTCCATGACACAATTGAAAAGGAGTGGAGATAGACCATCGTCCTGCCTGACACATGTATTTATTTTGAATGCTCGAGATACTTCACCCATAAATTTTACTTTCGAGATAGTGTCTGTAAGTGTTTCACGAATTAGGTTTGCCAATTTAGTTTTAACTCCAAATTCACGGATTACTTTATCTAGGGTTTCCCTATCAACAGAGTCAAAAGCTTTTTTAAAGTCAATAAATGTTACAACTATGTCTTTGGAGTTTATTAATCTGTGTCGAATTATAGATTTCAGGTTGAAAATCTGTTCGGAGCAAGATCTTCCTTCTCTAAATGCACCTTGATATTCACCCAATTGACTGTCCAGTGTCGATTTTATTCTATTTATTATTATTATTATTATTATTATTATTATTATTATTATTATTATTATTATTATTATTATTATTTATACCATGCAATGAGTACGGTGTGAAAATTAGCCCGTCTAAGACTAAACTTATGTCAGTAGGTGAGAAATCCAAGGGAAGTGAATGTCAGATTAGTGATACGAAGCTGGAACAGATTGATTATTTCAAGGATTTAAGATGTGTGTTCTCCCAGGATGGTCGGATTGAATCAAAGTGTAGTAAATCTAATGCAGTGAGATCGCAGTTGCGATCAACGGTATTCTGTCTGACTTACAAAACTCTCTTAACATCGGCCTGTTTTCAGATCAACTATGCTTTACGGGAGTGACAGCTGGATGGACGCAGGATGTCATATTCATAAGTTAGAAGTAACAGACATGGGAGAATGATTGCTGGTACAAAGAGGTGGGACCAAATGCAGGAGGATACTCGGAATGAGGAGATAGAGGCTAAGTTAGAAATGAACTCGGTGGTTGGATGAAGCTGCACGCATACACCGGCTTCGCTGGTGGGGACATTTGAGGTGAATGGAGGAGGATAGGTTACCTAGGACAATAATGGATTATATTGTGGAGGGTAAGAGAAGTAGAGGGAGACAACGACGCCGATGTTTGGACTCAGTTTCTAACAGAAATTGATGTAAGGTTTGGATTGGGCATAACCGGGAGAATATTTATTTATTTATTTATTTATTTATTTATTTATTTATTTATTTATTTATTTATTTATTTATTTATTTATTTATTTATTTATTTATTTATTTATTTATTTATTTATTTATTTATTTATTTATTTATTTATTTATTTATTTATTTATTTATTTATTTATTTTCATAAAGGGAAAAGTGGTTTCGTATTTTTACGTAACTGGAATAAAAAACACATTTTTCAAGGTTAATTTATCCACGCGGTCAATTTTTTCACATGCAGCGCCTTCTGTATTCTGTCGAAAACGAAGCTACTATGTGATGCAGTGGGCAGTGATCAAGATATACGTATATTGCCAAACGTTCTTTTAACTAGTGATGAGCTTGAAATGTTGTCAGTAACTCCTGAAGTGCAATAAAATATAGATCCAGTACGTAAAGAAATAATAATTATTGAAATAAGAAGAACCATACATTCTTGTCTTCAAACTTCCAGCTTTTAGAGAACATTCCGGCATCTACATTTCAGTGTCGGTATCCCTGGACAAGTAACCAGTAGCTTGTTTTATAGGAGTAAGGACCGATAATTCGGTGTAATGCCTGGTTTGTTTCTGGAGAATTACCCAGATACATATGCTGAGATGTTCTTGCAATAAAACTAATGCACGGAAACGCAATATCATGCTTGGTTGGATACAGTGTTTAATGTATTGGTGGTGGGGGTTAGAAGTGGAGTAATACCATCTGGGGGATAACGAGAAGAAGCAGACAATAAAGCACAACACAGACTAATTGAACCTGAAGTGAAAACCAATAATTTTGTGTTGGTTGGGGTTTGTCAAGAGAAATTGTTGTATCCCGGGGTTTTGGGACTGCGTAGGAGGGTTGACCCGACAAGAAATATATATGCTGCTCTGGTAAGGCAAGCTGTCTGAAACAGGGGTGGCCAGCCTGGATTAGTTAGACTAGAATAGTTCCCGTCTATGGTCTACCCTGCACAACGGTTGTGATATGAGTCTTGCATATACCTTAGGGGCACGACCCATCAGAACTCCTAGAATTTATGTTACTCTTACTACAAAATGGAAAAAACGGTTAGACGACACATCCTAATAACCAAATTAGTTTACATTCTAACCTATTCTGCCTAAAAATTGGAAGTCTACTAATAACTATACGAACTAGTCGATATAATCCACTATGTAACAGTCGGCTGAATTTAAGCGCACTCCCGCAACAGTCTATAACACAGAAGCGAATGACTGCTTGTATGGTTCGGGAATAGGGCTCCATTTTTAGTCTCTCATTGTTCAACCAGTATCAAAAATTAAAGCCATTCGTCTGAATTTTGGTTCTTATTGTGGCATTTCTGGTTATCACCCCTACGCATGTTTGATAACTTGCGTAACTGTAATTATTTGAGTCCAAAATTCGGGCATTTTCCCGAGGACTAGGAATATGTATTCGCCAGGAGCTAATGTAGAAACACAAACGGGTAAACTATACTAAGCATAGCCGAAGTCAATAACGGAATAGGAATCTCTGAACTTTAGACTGTGGAGCTCTCCATTCCTAATGTGGATTAGCTTAAAGAGCCTGGCTACGAAGATGATTCCCTCAATTCATTTTTAAGTCACTCTAGTAGGTGTCTATATTAGAGATTTCTAATCATGGAATAACTACAGTTTTTACCTTATTAAAAAATTTATCACTGTCCACTTTTGTTACGGAAAATTTTCACTCAAAACTTTCTATCGTATCGTCAAGAAACCACTGACTGACTACTTGTGATATATAAAACATACTTTTGAGAGAAATTATTCGACTATGCAGTCGATAGTTTAAGGTCCTATCGTCCAACTAGTCTGCAGTGGTTTTCAGTCGATAGACCTCATCCTTAACCCCGTCACACAACAATAGTGTAATGAAAGGTGAGGATTAAAAATCTCTACGACAAAGGTGTAAATTTATAGTTCCTTTACCCTTCAGGGTTTCTGTTTACGTCTGACTCAGCGAGGGATGCCAACTCTACAACCTCAAAGACAATGCCCAGGATCCTGAGATATTTGGTCGGGTACAAAACTGCAGGGGAGGACCAGTACTTCTCCTACGCGGCCTCACCTACTATGCTGAACGGGGCCTTGTGGGGGATGGGAAGATTGGAATGGATAGACAAGGAAGAGCGAAGGAAGGGGCCTTGGCCGTAATTGAGGTACCATCCCGGTATTTGCCTGGAGAAGGATTGTGGAAACCACGGAAAACCACTTCAAGGATCGCTGAAGTGGAAATCGAACCCGTGGACCCAGTTCCAGTACTCGTACTACTTTTTAAATGTCGTGGCAGATCCTGAAATAGATCCCAGGCTTCGGGGACTGGCAGTTTATCACACTAATTACTACATCACAGAGGCAGACTGCAATTTCTTATACAAGATGAAAATCAAGAGACTTTCTTCTGAGAATTAGTTGCAAAGTATAGGCCGATGAATCCTACCTCGCCAGAGCTAGTAGGAGTTTTGAAGGGCCGGAGAAATTCCACTGGGCAGTTCATGACCTTTATTTCCGACATATAAACGATGTGAGATGTCACATTACGATTGTACACAACAAATATTATTATAAATGTTTCCGTATTAATTACAACTAACTATAAAATACATTGATTTATAATTCGTTATTTAGAGTTGTGCTGCGATGATATGGACATGTACTCTAAAGCAGTGAAATCTCAGTTGCAAAGACTGCCCTTCAAATGTACGTGGAAGATCGCCGACCTCGAGGGCGAACTCAAACCCGCTGGCTGGACTGAGTGAGAGATGACATGCGGCTCACATAACTCAGCCCCCGGGACGCTATGGATTGACTGAAGTGGAGGAAGCACTGCAAGAAAGCAGACACCACACAAATGCAAAAATGGAAAGAAGATTATTATTTACGGTTATTTAATTTAAGTTAATTTCTACACCATGTATTTATAACAGTGATTGACCTCTTTGTGCCCCTACCACTTTCCGCTTGCTTCTCAGACGCTAGGTTCCCTGTCTCAAAATATTCAGTAAAAAATCTTCTATTTCCAGTTCAGATTGTGCGGGTTGATCTCCAGAACGAACGAACGAATTCTGCTAAGTTGTCGTTGTATAGATAAAGTATATAATATTCACGAATGGTTTAGGCATTACCTTTATTTAAGTGAAAGCGCATAAAGGACAGAAATATTTTGAATATCACGTGGAGAGAAAGGACTGAGCTAACAGACAGGTGAACAGAAGAGCTTTACAAAATATGTGCTTGGAGTTGCGTATGAAACCAACTAATGCCATCCACAAGTAATCTTATACGGCATGCTTCTGAGCGTAGCCCGGATGGCCTGCTACTTTTGGGAAATAGACGAAACTGTTCCAAATTTGAAATTTTAAAAATAACACTACTTCCAATATTTTTGGATTTTTGATTATGTAATAAAAATCGACGAAAGGGACAAATTGTATGGAAATATGAGGACAATATCATGAGAAATATGACTCAAATGAAAAGTAATTAGAGAGGACAAGGAGGGAATGGCCAGAAGAGTATGGGAGATAAGGCGTAGGATGACAGGCAGGATGGGAACCAAGTAGGTGGTTGAATATTTATTTTTACAATGCTTACGATGGGATAGGAAACGGCTACGAGTGGAAAGGAAGCGGCCGTGGCTTTGTTTAAGGTACAGCCCTAGCATTGAAAATGGGAAAACATCTTCAGACCTTCCGACAGTGGGGTTCGAACCTACTATCTCCCTAATGCAAGCTCAGAGCTACCTCACGGCAAACTCGTTCGGTAGTGGTTGAATTCCGGCAGGATTGAACTCAGATGGGAATCAAGGTGGAAGGAACGGAGAACTGGGGGAATAAATAGTGTACACAAACCAATATGCCGGAGCTCAAGACTAGACAAAAAAGCAGGAACAGGATAGAGACTTACCAACGGGAGAAAAAGTGAAGAAGAGGATACTGAAAATCTCAGCTGAAGAACGGGAGAGAAGACGGAGAAGATGATGAACAGGTTCTTGGAGGAGAAGGCGAAACTATGACAAAACTATCCATGGTCCTAAAGAGGCCGTAACGAAAGAAACATTAAAAATCTGAACTTTTGCGCCAAGATGCTGTTTGTTTGCGGTATTATTACAAAAGCTTGAAAGAATACCAAATATATGGCAGAGAAGCAAACACCATCCAAGTACAAGGCTATCAATTTCCGCCCGAATTCAGACATGCGTTAAAAGAGAACAGTGTTTAGTTACTAGTATTTTGGGTAATGAAAGTGAGGAATTCATTGAAATTTATGTACGAATGAAGATTACGCATGGTGATACATGCTTTTCACTGCAGCAACATTACAGTGTTCGTCCCTATACTTCCCATGCAAGAACTGCGACCATCCCACCTGCATTTGGAATGTCTTTCACACATTCAAGGGACCTCACGCTGGTGATTTCCGCATTGTCGGAGCACTGGGAGGAAAGATGAAGGATGTCCACAAGTGGCTGTGCTGACAAACAAACAAAGAAATTTGTAGAGGATTCTCTGTACTTTGTAAGCACTAAAATAGCGATGGGTCGAACCAATTCATTGGTATGAACGACTTCATTCATTCATTCATTCACTCTCTTTACTGTGAATCGTTCAAAGAAAGTAGTTCGTTCATGAACTAATGAAGTCTCACTTCACTCATTCACACTCTTTACAGCGAATCGTTTAAATGAAGTAGTTCTTTCATGAAGTAATGAAGCCTGACGAAGCTGTTCACTATGTCATTCAGCAGCGACTTCGTTGACAGTGTCTCGCTGACTCAATAAAGGTTCATAATACTTAACAATATTACCAAGGAATGGCAGAGCTATGTAATTACAGACACCCAGTAGCTTAGCCGCTTACATAATCTAGATGATGGTTTATAGGGACAAGGAAAAAATAAAGAGAGATACCGGTCTAATACAAGGTGTAAACGAGTAAATACGTGTAAGAACAGAGTTGACAGGTAGGTTGAGCCTGGGTGTTAAGGGGTAAGGAATGACACAGTTAGTGGGAGCGAGAAGAGACCGAATGAACGAGCGACAGACGAATCAAATATTGTGAATGTTATGAAGTGTGAGAACTGTGAGGTGCTTGAACTACCTTTCATTTAAACTGACTGCTTAGTTCACACTTCATTGGAGTGAAGCGGTCATTTTGAACGGCTCATACACGAGCTACCCAACACTACACCGGAAGACTTGCAGATCACACAGAAAAATCATAAAATTGCGTTCCACTTTTGCTGAATAAAACGAATGGAAAAAGATGTGAATTTTTCAATTGAATATCCAACTGAACTCAATATGTGAGCGATATTGGAAGTGTTGTTTGTACACCCCTGGTACATAAACTGATGGCACGCTCAAACACACACTAATTGGACTTCATTCGCGGTTTTCTCTGGCTATATTGCCTTCTACTAAACAAGCGAACAGCAAGCAGTGGAGGCAGAATGGGAAGCCCCATGGTGTACTCAAAGCGGGATGTGGGAATGTTAGACGGTATGCGTATAGCGTGCTCTCGCTAAATTCTTGTGCAGATTCTCTCGCCAGAATGGGAGGGCCATGTCAATAAAGTCAGACGGAGCAGGGTAACCAACGAAACACATTTGATTAGACGAACTTGTAAGAGGACATTAGAGACAATTTGTGTTTAATATAATGAGTATTATTTATCAAAGTTGCTGAAGCTGCTAAATTAGTATCTCCGTGTTTATACCTTGAGAAAAACGACGCAATCTAAATCGTTGGGCGGATGGCATGAATTATCCTGAGATAGAACTGTCATATACTAACTATGCTTTATTTCAAAATGTCGACGTAAAATATATTACTTCGAAACTTACTTAAAAGTAATCGTGTAATAACTTAGGAGTCATAACTGAAATGATGCGTGAATTGCCCAAAAAAATCAAATGTTCAATTTTAACCTTAGATACCCCCAGTTCTTCCTCTTTAACATCCCATTATCACTTTTCACGAATGCCAGAACATTTCTAAAGCAAGAACGTCTCTTAAAACATTCAATTGCATTTTAATACCTTAAAATATCATCAGCTCATTGCCATGTAAAAATGTTCCTTGCGAAAGAGTTCATATCAGATTCACCTGTAATTTTTCGATAGCGTTTTAATATGTCCAGAAATTGAAAGTAGATCGGGATTTTATTGTCAGTTAAATATTAAGTACATATTTTTTGCGACTAAAATAGCACCCAACTAAAGTTTTGTATATTATATGAATAAATGAAATATATCTCCAAAAGTTTACAACTCCATGTAACATATAAAAAAGTAATTTTATTTGTTGATGAATTTGCAACAAATTAACTGTTCAACTTCAAATTTTTTTGTGGTGACATGTATTATTAATATACAGGACTTGCCTTTCTAATTTGATTGTGGTAATTGATAAATTGTAAAAGTAATATTTTATCAGTATTCATACAGTTTTCTTTTTTCTTGATAGTTGCTTTACGTCGCACCGACACAGATATTTCTTATGGCGACGATGGAGAGCAAGGGCTAGGAGTGGGAAGGAAGCGGCCGTGGCCTTAATTAAGGTACAGCCCCAGCATTTGCCTGGTGTGAATAAGAGGAAACCACGGAAAACCATCTTCAGGGCTGCCGACAGTGGAATTCAAACCCGCTATCTCCCGGATGCAAGCTCACAGCTGCGCGTCTCTAACCTCACGACCAACCCTCCCGGTATTGTTTTCATTTCATTTAATATGTGATAGTGATGTAGCCTATTTTACAGTCATTAAATTTCTGTTTTGTTTTTTTTTTGCACTTCTATTAGAAAATAACAAAACATCGCACTGGTACATTTTTGCCGCTACACGAAAAAGCATAGAATCATGAATACTGTATGTCTTTGGGTTTAGACAGAGAGACCGAGTATAGATTCCTGGGTTGTTTCCCTTTCAGTAGTCTCTTGTGACATGTAAGAGGTTATTTATTTATTTATTTATTTATTTATTTATTTATTTATTTATTTATTTATTTATTTATTTATTTATCGTATGATGAATCTATGTACACACATGTATATAGTTCAGGGTAAATGTGCGTAGTCACAAGTCCGTACAATACTATAACTCTAGGTCTAGCATTTTGACCCAATCAACTGCTTCATCCGATGTGCGGTGAATGTCCATTAGCGTTCCTTTGAAAGCTCGAATTGGGCAGTCAGCAACAATGTGGTGGATTGACTGAGAAGAGCCACCACAGTCACAATCTGGAGACCTAGTCCAACCCCATTTGCACAACAGATAACCACATCTGCCTTGTTCAGTTCTTATCCGATTGATGATTCTCCACTGTCGTCTTGGAAGATCAAATCCTTGTACTCGTTTAGAAGGATTCTCAACCATATGTTTGTTCACTACCAAAGACTGATCCCACTGGGCTTTCCATGAACTGTTAACATGAAAAGAGGTTCTTTCAACATCCATTGCTGTACGCCAGGGTGGTTTCCTTGATTTCAGTCGTTGATGTTCAGTGTGCGTAATATCTTGATGGGTGGGTAGTTGGGGGTTCTGCTGAATGTTCTTCCAAACCTGTGGGAGAGCTTCTGATCGTCTTATGGCTGCAGGTGCAATATTGCTGAGAACAGGAAGCCATAGTGTGTTCGTGCTCCGAATGCAACCCGAGATTATGCGCATTGCCTGATTGAGTTGTACATCGATCTTCTTTGTGTGAACACTATTGATCCAAGAGGGGCAGCAGTATTCAGCAACAGAATGCGATAAGGCTAATGCTGTCGATCTTAGAACATGAGTATTGGCTCCCCATGATGTACCAGAAAGTTTCTGAAGAATATTATTTCTAGTTTTTTACTTTAGCAGCTATATTTGAAAGATGTTGCTTGAAAGTCAAAGTTCTATCAAGTGTTATTCCCAAGTATTTTGGTGTACTGCAGAACGGCAACACTTAACCTCGGAATCTGACTGTTGGTTTGTAATTAGATTGTCTGTTGCGTAAGTGGAATGTAGATATAACTGTTTTTTGAGGATTTAGGAGAAGGCACCATTTCTTGAAGTATACATCCAAGGCTTCCAGATCAGTGGCTAAAGTAGTTCCAGCATCATAAAAGTTGGAGCACTGAGTCACCAAACAAGAGTCATCAGCATAAATTAATTTTCTTGATGATGTGTCTGGGAGGTCATATATGTACAGACTGAAAAGAAGGGGGGAAAGGACTGATCCTTGAGGTAAACCATCGTTTAATTTAAATACTCTACTTCTGTCATTATCAGCGTAGATCTGGAAGTACCTGTTACTGAGCATATTGCTAAGTAAGGCCGTAAGTTTACGACATGGGATCACACTCAAAAATTTTAGGAGGAGTCCTTCTCGCCAGACAGTATCATAGGCAGCTGATAGATCCAAAAAGGCAGCCACGCTTACTGATTCCTTCTCATATCCATTTTCGATATACATGGTGAGAGACAGTACTTGATCATTACAACTTCTTCCATGTCTAAATCCTGCTCGCTCTATAGGAATGTAGTTGTTGATTGTTACATCCCTTGACTCTACCCATACGGGAGATAAAGAATTCCGATAAAACGAAAGAAAATGAGTGTATCTGCAAAATAATTGAAAGGTTCTTGAACTAGGAGAAAATTAATTGCATTCTACAACTCATAAATACAATACAAAAGCAATTATTATTATCATTTATTATTAGTAGTAAAAACTGGATTTTCAGTCTCTAATAGGTTAGACAATGTCATGTAAGTGACTAGGAAATATCGCCCAGCTCACTCAACGAATGTGTTGTAAGCTTAGCATAAGCGTCAGGGGTACGGCTAGATAAGAACCCCTTCATTTTTTGCAGCTCTTCCTACACCACCGTAGAGCGGTCTGCATAAACATGCTACGTACTTCAATAAGATTCCATCCAACCTACTAGAGCAGGGCCTCTCAAACGCCCAAAATCTCATGCGTGCAGATCAAGGCGCAAGAGCTCCATGCACTGTGCATCGGTGTCACTCGGCATGGCTCGGATCAACGCTTCGTCTCTGGGCTACTCGGCTAAGCTCGGCTCTACTCGACTCAACTCCGCCCGGATTTGGAGCGCTACGGCGCAAGTGGGGCAGAGGGAGACAGGCGGAGCGAGCGAGACAGGCGTGAGGAAAGAGAGAGACAGCGCTATTGCTCCAAATCAAGGAGTGGGGGTCTGCATTCTGGTCAACCAAGCCAAGTCGTCTTTTTCACCGTGCACAGTGCATGCACCACGCGCATGCACCCTGAGAGGCCCTGTACTAGAGCATAAATATGCGGACTCCAATTATTAGTCAGCCTTGTGGTGTACACGTGACATGCCTGACTCGTATTCGAATTCCCTGAGTTCGTTTTACGGCCAGTTCAGATATTTTAATTCCGGACTGAGGAGAAGAACGGGTTCAATTTATACCAGATTTTCTCAAGCTCTTAGTTACAGGATGAATGTTCACAGCGAGAAAAGTTTGCTACTGACCTTGTATACATAGACGAATACTAGTTGTCATGGTTACAATGATATCGGAAAACTGATTACTATAATTTCAGATAAACCCCAGCCCGAAACCACATCCATGTTAAACCAGTTTTATCTAGGGATACAAATTTATTGGAAGCGAACATTCCATCAAGGCCAATTTACTGTATGTGCGATGTATTTGACTTGTAAACTAGTCTAAATATATGAATTAATGAATAGAGTAATGGAAGCTGATATCCTTTATTTTCTATCCTGTGTGCATGTGACTGGGTAATGCAGTAAGTTATCTACTGAGATGTAAATGGAAGTCTGATTTACATTATTCACACGCCTGTAGCTGATGTAAGTCACCGCCCTTCTGTTCCCAGCATGTCGGGTTTCATCCCGTCAGTAATATTACCCAGTTACAACAAGTTCGGTATTAATTGTATTTGTAATAGTTTTACATTTTTGAATTCTAAATCCAATGTAGTTAATTACAGATTCTCATATTTCCTAGAGGGTATTTAATTTATTATAGAAACTGTTTTCGAATTTTCCATAGCATTCCTTGTCGGTGCTACTGTAGTATCTACCTATTTTTAAAGCGTATTAACTTTGCGCAAACGTATCTAAGGTTTTCGGCAAAGTAAGGATGGGAAAGGGATAGGATTGGACAGAAAGTGACCATGGTCTTAATTTAGGTACAACCCCAGCATTTGCCTGGTGTGAGAATTGGAAACTGGAGAGAACCATACTCAGGGCTACCGGCGGTTGGATTCGAACCCACCATGTCCCGCAAGAAAGCTCACAGTTACACTGTCTCGGTACATATATAAATATACACGAACGTCTCTTCTTTTGTTCCTCCATGTATGATCTACTCAACCAATCAAGTTCAAACTTGTCAAGCTTACTGCTGATACCTTCCTTTAGCACATAGTCTATACAATATCAGATTGTCTCTTACGGGGTTAATGCAATTACAGAAAAAGTGGAGAGAAAGTTATAGGAAAATGTAAGCCTAGGAGGCTTCAAAGTTAATATTTTACTTTACCGATTCTCTGTCTATTATAGTTTTCAGTTTTTCAAGATAAATAAAACTGTAAACTGTATCTCATGAAATTTCGACGCTGCATTTGGCCGATCGCAACCTCCTCACTCCCTGGATCAACCACCGCTCAATGCCCTCGAACCCACACACTGATCTGCAGTCCGCTTGGTTGCCTTTCTCGTACGTCACCTGTTCATCTAGAAGACTCAGTTACGTTCCAGTATGTTCCGTGAACATTACTATACAGGATGTCCTTAAAAATGTTCCGACATTTACTGAGGAGGTAGCACGCATCATAGGAAGAAAATATTGGCCGCAAACCCAGAGTCCTCTACTACTACTACTACTACTACTACCGATGATCAATATTTTCTAATGATTTAAGGTGGAGCGTACGCAAAGAAAGACGGAAATACGTTCCTACATAAACATTGGTCGACTGAGATCGATGCCTGCAATCACTTAAGTGCGGCCAGTATCCAGTATTCAGAAAATAGTGGGTTCGAACCTCACCGTCGGCAGCCCTGAAGATGTTTTCCCATGGTTTCCCATTTTCACACCAGGCAAATGCTGGGGCTGTACCTTAATCAAGGCCATGGCCGCTTCCTTCCCATTCCTAGGCCTTTCCTGTACCATCGTCGCCATAAGACCTATCTGTGTCGGAGCGACATAAAACAAGTTGGTATATAAACATTGGTCCCAAACCTCCTAGCGTGTTGTATCATGGTCTCATCATGATGGGGCACCGGTCATGGATGGCCAGTACCTTGGCCTGCCCATTCTCCTGATATGAACTCTTTAGAGTTTTGGCTTTGAGGACATGTAAAGAGAATAGTCTATATGGTACCCTTAAACGATATGTATACACTATCAGAACACGTGTTCAATGCCTGTGGTGCAATTAAACAACATCCAGGGGTGCTGCAACCAATGCGACATGGGGTGGAAGGCTACATTGCAATGTATTGTGGTCACATCGAGCACATGTTATGAGGAGTAGATCAAAGACATGGTAGCAGAGAATAACTCCGAAGATATTATGTTAGTGACCAATGTTCATAGGAAATTTTTCCTTCGTTTGTTGCATGCTGCGTCCTCTGTAAACATTCGTACCTTTTTCAAGGACATTCTGTATACACCCGGCCAACCACCCGGTGAAACCGGTCCACCTCCGGCTTCGGTGTGGTTGGAGGGCCCAGTCCAGTGTTTGTTCTATCCGCCCTTTTTCACGAACATCTGGAAACTCCAACCTGGACTCCTCAAATAGTGAGAAAAAGACACGCTTGCCGCTTGCTTTACTTTCAATATAAATTGGGTGATTCCTTTCGTTTACGAGTGCTGAACACTCTTTCTTAATGGAATACATGTCAAAAGAATAGTGGTTGCCCTTTGAGTAATGCACGACTTTGTGTATTTCATTCACCTATTCGGGCCAAATAATTATCTGAAGTTTTAAGTATTAGTCAGTGTTTCAACGGAAAAATTACTTGTTTCTAAGGACTATCCCATCCCTCGTATTTTGGTTACCTCTTCCCCAAATGATCCATTTTGCGATTACTGATTGTGCATATTTCTTAAAAATTGATGTTTGTTTGTTTGTTTGTTTGTTTGTTTGTTTGTTTGTTTGTTTGTTTGTTTGTTTGTTTGTTTGTTTGTTTGTTTGTTTGTTTGTTTGTTCGTTTGTTCGTTTGTTCGTTTGTTCGTTTGTTTGTTTGTTTGTTTGTTTGTTTGTTTGTTTGTTTGTTTGTTTGTTTGTTCGTTTGTTCGTTTGTTCGTTTGTTCGTTTGTTTGTTTGTTTGTTTGTCGGTCTGTCTGTATTTTTTTCAAATGTCTGTAAGATTTCAACTCGTAACATTGGTACTTTAGGAAGCTTCTTTCGATTCACAAATTTTGTATTCTGTTGATTCATTTTATTTTCATATTTCATTATGTTATCTATCTGAGATAGCCGGCTTCGTGGTGTAGGGGTAGCGTGCCTGCCTCTTACCCTGAGGCTCCGGGTTCGATTCCCGGCCAAATCAGGGATTTTTACCTGGAACTGAGGGCTGATTTAAGGTCCACTCAGCCTACGTGATTAGAATTGAAGAGCTATCTCACGGTGAGATAGCGGCCCCGGTTTAGAAAGACCAGAATAATGGCCGAGAGGATTCGTCGTGCTGAGCACACGACACCTCGTAATCTTCGGGCTGAGCAGCGGTCACTTCGTAGGCCAAGGCCCTTCAAGGGCTGCACTGCCATCGGGTTTGATCTTTTAATCTATCTGGGATTCAAGACTTGTCAAAAGAGTAAGAAAATAGAAAATATGTCCTTGGTCACTAATTGTTATTGGTTCCATGAAAATAAAATAAATGCCCTTTAATTAATTTATTCCCGTATTCTGAGTAACTTTTTAAAATTTCCCTGACCTTTCTCTTTTGTACCATTCACGAATTATTTTAGCAAGCTCAACACCTCCAAGCGTAATTGAGTTGCTTCACCTGCATCGTCTTCAACTGTGTAGTTTATAAGGGGCGATCTAAAAGTTTCCTTTTGACAGCCTACAATCGTGAATCGGGATGCCAATCAGGTAAAATCGCCGTGAGTATTGAGCACCAGGTTGAAGGTCCCCGTTGTGGTAAAAAACTGTGCCCTGCTTCGTGAAGAAGTCCGCAACCGCCTGCTGCAAATCATCATTCGGCAGAAAGCGTTGACCCTTCAAGGCCTTTTTGAGGGGACCGAAGGCGTATTAATCGCATGGGGAGAGATCAGCCTCATTCATCGCCCGCTTGTTTTTGTCCGGAATGGATGAGGCTGGCCTCCCAGTTCGACCGGCGTCTTGTGTCGAAACGCAACCCGCACGCAACTTCGTGCACCATGCCAGAACGGTAGTTTTCGACAGACATGCTGCCCGAGACACAGTCTTTATTCTTCGATGGATATCCACCGTTTTTTGTCCTACGGCATCCAAGAACAGAATAACAGCACGTTGGTCCTCTTTGGACGTGGCCGCATTGAACGCATGCACCCCGGCACGAGACTACTTCCGCAGTAATCCCTTTGCCTACATGTCCGTGGTTATAAACTTGCATGAGAGTTGCGCTATGTTGCATGTCCGCTGCAACAACGACCTCAAATGGAAACTTTGATCACGCCTTATGGACATGGTAACTAGAAACTGTTTATCACCAGCAATAAGTTGCAAATGGCAGTGAATAGCTCATCCAACACCAACAGAATAAGAACACTCTCTCTTCGCAAGATTGCGCTCAGCGCGACACCCGTACAGTGGCGCTGTTCATGGCAGTGAGTGGAAAAAAAGACGATAGTCCGGACAATCTTCCCTTTTCCACTCACCCGAAACTATGATGGCCCACAGATCCCAGCGTATTACACAGACATTCGGCCTTTATCTAGCAATCGACGCGTCTATGTATCGCGAGGAAATTGTATATCTCAGCTTAATTTTGAGAAAATTGGACATTCTTCCTTTTTCCAATCACCGATTTAATTATACTAAGATAAACTATTTAGTACTAGAAGTGAGTAACAATGCAACAGGACTGACAAAGCGGTGCGAGTGTGTGTTTTAAACATAACCTATTTATATTCATATTTCACCTATGAAGTATCTATTCCATATATTTTCCTTTGCCTTTCGTTTGAAAGTGATTAAAGTAGGGGCAATTTTTACGTCAGCAGGAAGTTTGTTGTATGCTTGAATTGCTGAGAATTTACAACTGTTCTTCCCATATTTTGAAGAGTGGATGCGATACAAGGCCAAATCATCTGCATGTATAGTTTGATACGTGTGGTTATCTGAATTGGTTATTAAAGTAGTGTTGTGAAGTATTATGTTTCTTTTTATTTTATACATTAATTAAGCTCTGTAATTATGCTGAGAGGTGGAATTTTGGTCTAAGTGTACAGGTCTTTTACTGGGGTGTATAATGGTAAGTTAAATATGTTCCTTATTGCCCTGTTCTGTACCACCATGCCTTTGCTGGCAGGACCTAGCGTTTACAGTGCACTATGTCTTCTGTTATGGGCTAGATCAATGTTAGTACTTTCATAGATCTGTCTCTGTCTTATCCTTAGTTTTGACAATATGAAAGTGACTGAGGTATGAGCGATGCTAGTAATGCCAATACTTATGCAGCCAGTCCCTGCTATGAATGGTGTGAAAACGTTGCTCATACGGTCGGTTGGTGCATGCATTTCAGTGGACTTGGCAGACTGACATGTAATAGCAACTTTTGGCTCGGTGAGGAAAGCAACGGGAAACTACCTCACTCCTCATTTCCCCAGTATGCCTCTTCAGTGATGCCTAGGCTATCATGACAGCTGATGGCGGAGCTGTTGAGGATCAACCAGCCTTAGGGCTGAAGAGTGAACATACATGTACAACTAGAAACTTCCCGCGTTACAAAGTGTTGCAAATAAAAATAGAGTATCTCAGCATGTAAGCATACCACGTACAAACAGAAAGTGAACCACATTGCCCGAGGAAAAAGGAAAAGTGTAATTTGATTGACCTGATGATGTTCTTTCAGGATCGAAACATGTCATTATTTGTTAAAAGTGTTCTTTTACAGGAATGTTACTATGTTATAGGTGTTGTAGCTGGTGTTCGACAGACTGGAAAGCACTGAAGCTACATTCGCGTGAGTTTATTATTAGATCGTGGAGCAAGCTTCCACACGCGACCAAATATGTTGATCTGAGCTTCCGTCGCATGCAGGGTTATGTCTTGATAGTTTTATTTATTACTTTATTTCAAAGGTTTGTTTTGACTTAATTAAGAACATACGACTTATTTTTAATTATCTAGCCATGTCTGTGAATCTAGTTCAAACAATGACAGTAAATCTGGGTAAAATTTCGAGAGATAAGAGTTTATTTTTCAACTGAACAGCAGGTGGATAATTTTATATGAAAGAGACAGTAGTACGCCTTCAGTGCTCTGCTGCTGAAAGCAAATAATTCAACGTATCAAATAAAGGAATAAAGTACTTCACGTTATCGGTTTTTATGTCAGGAGCATTCTCTGGACGAACCCAGGTAGCAAAGAAGCCATATTTATTGGTTTACTGCAGGTAATATCCAGTAATATTTGAAAAAGAGTGGGCTTGAAAAAATTTCTTATAACGCTAGAGGAAAGAGAAACAATAATACTGTAACTTATATGATAACTGATACGATAATTTACTGATAATCTGCTTGACAGAACCGAATATGAATTCAGTGACAGACAAAACCGGCACTTCAAGGGTCAATCGCCAATACTTTTCCTCCAATAAAGAGTTTCATCCATCTGTAGCAAGGTATTCTATGGTACAAGAAATAGTATTGACATAAGAAAGATCAATTTAATTACCACTCATTAATAATAATAATAATAATAATAATAATTATAATAATAATATATATTATATATATATATATAATATATAATAATAATAATTATTATTATTATATATATATATAATATATATATAATAATAATAATTATTATTATTATATATATATTATATATATATATATAATAATAATAATTATTATTATTATATATATATATATAATAATAATTATTATTATTATTATATATATATAATATATATAATAATAATAATTATTATTATTATATATATATATATAATATATATAATAATAATAATTATTATTATTATTATTATATATATTATTATTATTATTATTATTATTATTATTATTATTATTATTATTATTATTATTCCTCAAGTACCGTGTGCAGCATTTTACATTAACGCTGTCTGTGCAACAATTTCGGCGTTCCATTCCAATCTTCCAAATGGCAGTGTGAACTAGATCTATGTTGGGGACCTGTGGCTAAGTTTATTTTAAGTTAATTTTGTAATTCTTTGACGTAGGTTAGTGGTTCGTGATGTGGGTTTCTGTAGTACGTCCTACTTCATGAACCAGGGGCAACGGATAAAATGCCTAGTAAGTGGTCCTCAGAGTGGGATACCAGTTGCTATGGAATAGGAGTGGGCATCTTGAACATCTTCTTAGTAATAAAACTCGTTTCTCGCAGGCGGCTAGAACGGTATAATCCATCGGTGATCCACCCATTAGAGAAGAGATTCCGACTGAGACTACGTGTAAGTAGCTTAGCATTCTGCTTCACAGAATTTACCGAGCTCAGAATATATTAAGCAAGCCTCGAACCTATGAGGGGAATAGGGCACCACTTCCATTTGACTGGCGAGTGATTGCTTGGAAACAACTCGGAGAAGGAAATTAAATTCAATGGGGCTTATGGAAGAAATAAATTAGAACTGGCTTAGTCAGCAAAGAGGAAGCGTCTGGATGTGTTAGGTATTAATGATACACAAGTATGGTGAGATAATGAGGAAAAGATAGGAGACCATAAAGTTTCCGTAACAGGTGAGGGAAGAGTGTGGGGTAGGACTGTTCATCAGGAATACTATTGCACTGAACATAGTTTCTGTTAGGCAAGTAAATGAACGATTGGTGTGGGTAGATTTACTAGTCGGGGGAATTAGTATGAGAATTGTCTCAGTGTATTCACCGTGTGAGGGTGCGCAGAAGAGGATCAGGTTGAAAGGTTTTATGAAGAACTGAGCGACATCGTAATCATGGTCAACACCTGATGGACGATTTGAAAATAGAACTGAAGCATATCAAAATGTGATGGGTAAATATGGGAAGATGTGGAAGATTTAATGAATGGGAAGCGTTTTACTGTACTTCTGCGCTAGTATGGGATTAGCTGTTAACATTTTACAATCTGCTGTACATCACACCGACACAAATAGCTAATGACGACAATGGTATACGAAAGGGCTTGGAGTGGGAAATAGGTGACCGTGTATTTATTTAAGGTACAGCGACAGCATTTGCCTGGTGTGAAAATGGGAAGCCACGGAAGACCATCCTCAGGGCTGCTGACAGTGGGGTTCGAACCCACTATCTCCCGAATGCAAGCACAGCCACTTGCCCGGTAATTAGCTGTGACAAATTCATTCTTCAAGCATAAGGCTATTCAACGCTACACATCGAAGTGTAGGTGGACAAGATCCACAATATACTATAACATTACCGACATTGAATTCAGGATAACTATTAGGAATGTGCGGGAATTCTGACGAATTATCGATAATAAGGACAAATCAGATCTGCAGTGAACTAAGAATCTCTAGCCTTAGGGTAGAGAAAGTGAAGCCCGTTTTCAGATGAATAAATGTAGTAAATTTCCAGTACGAGGAAATCAGATGCAAGTGGATAATTATGATTACGCCTAGTGAAAAATTTCATACAATAGACAGTAAGCAGGTTCATAATATAGAAAAAAGAAAGGGCGGTATACAGGAATGCAGTAATAGAAGCAACAAGGGACTGCCTAGGAAAAACTTAGTGGAATGATTAAATGAGGATAGCTTGTAAACGTAAAAGGAAAGCGTATCAGTAATTGATCCAAATACTGACTGATGAAGACAGGAAACTGTACGTAGACGAAGGAAATAGGGAGGAAGAAATAAATATTGAATCCAAGAAGAAGTCATGGGAAGAATTCGGTAATAGCCTGCAAAGAGGTGGTCAAGAGTCTGAAAAGAAATTCTGGGCAGAAATAAAGGTCATGGAAAGAGAGAGAAAGAAATTAACTTTTTTTTGTGTAAATCGGATGAACTCATAGTAGATCCCACTAGGCAGGTGGAAGGAAATGTTTTACCACTTTTTGAAAACAATATTTCTGATCACGTCGTAAATATGCAAAGGAGGACAATGTTAGTGATGTTCAACTTGAGGAAGTGGAAAGTATAGTAACTAAACTCGGTTGGCATAAAGCAGTAAAAAATGAAATGGCTTATGGCTTTTAGTGCCGGGAGTGTCCGAGGACAAGTTCGGCTCGCCAGATGCAGGTCTTTTGATTTGACTCCCGTAGGCGAGATGCGCGTCGTGGTGAGGATGAAATGATGAAGACGACACGTACACCCAGCCCCAGTGTCAGCGAAATCTACCAATTATGGTTAAAATTACAGACCCTGTCGGGAATCGAACCCGGGACCCTGTGACCAAAGGCCAGCAGTGGTTGCCAGTCATAAAGGATTTAAGAAGGTAATTTTCTGTGTCCTTTTATATTGTTAATTCGTTTCACTGTTTTCCAAATTCGTACGTTCGTCATCACCAGTTGGTACACTCCAAGCTTTGTGTAGTGTGTTAATGTCATACTTTCCTACGTGTCGAACATCACATTTGGAGCTAATGTTGCCTTCAGCTCCCGCTTGGAGCGCTGTTCCAGCATACAGCGAGCCACCTGGTGACGAACGAGCGTACCACTACAATTCTCCAACGGTAAAATATTCTTAAATTCAAAACCCTCATTATTGTAGAAGACTTCCTCGTCGACAGACGAGATTTTCCTCTTACGGCGCGAAGCACAGTTCTCTGCGAACTGTCAAGAGTTTCACCTTGCTTTCTAGACATGGCATAACCCCAAAAGCCCATATCATGTCTACAAGTAGGGGCCGTGAAAGCATCAATGTTAAAATTAGATTATTATTATTATTATTATTATTATTATTATTATTATTATTATTATTATTATTATTTCACCATGATATAAGCTGCCTCTGTGGATCAGTGGTAGAGTGTCGGCCTCCGGATTCCAAGATAGCGGGTTCAAATGCGGCAGAGGTAGTCGGATTTTTGAAGGGCAGAAAAAAGTCCATTCGACACTCCATGTCGTACGATGTCGGCATGTAAAAGATCTCTGGTGACACATTTGGTGTTTAGCCGACAAAGTTCATTAAAATCTCAGCCACAGACGCCCAAGAGAGATCCGGTTTACTCTGTCTGCCATCTAGCGGGCCTAGAGTAAAACGGAGCGTCGAAATTGACGAGCAGAGAGGCAGATGGCGTCAAATCGAAATGTCTGCACACGGTAGCTGAGGCCATACGATAATTATTATTATTACCACCATGATATATTCCGTGGCTAAGGTGGTAGCATGCTGGCCTCTCACCGCTGGGTGCCGTATTCAAATCCTGGTCAATCCATATGATATTTGTGCTTGACAAAGCGGAGGTGGGGCAGGTGTTTCTCCATGCACTCCGGTTTTCGCTGTCATTGTTCATTCCAGCAACACTCTGCAATATCATTTCGTTTGATCTGCCAGTCATTAATCATTGCCGCAGAGGAGTGCGATAGACTTGGGTAGCCAGTACAGTTCACTTTCTAGATGGGGGCTTCATTTACTCCATTCCTGAAACGATCGAATGACTGGAAACGGACCGTGGATTTTCATTTTCATGTGCTTTATCAGTAATTCTGGTTCAAGGCTTAGGAATATGTATAACTTGCTTAATGTAGTAGAAGGGGAATGATACCTGAAGTATGATAAGTCTTTAAGTATATTGTGGAATGTTCTGATATGCTTGACATTTTTAAATATCTTTCCTTCTAGAACTGTACTGTAAGGGGAGTAAAAATGCCTGCTTCTGATAATTGTCACGCAATGCGTGGCATATAACTGATAACAGGAACGAAATATATGCGTGTGTAAGTAAAACGATGAGGGAGGAATATTTCAGTTGTAACTCTACAGCACTTTTATGAGAGTTACATTTACTGACGATCATCAACAACAATAATAAATATAATGTTGGATCACAGCACGGAGTAAAGGGAGTATGGTCATTGCCGTTCGGACATGGCGTGACATTGTGTTATCCACTGACGATTACCTGCATTTACATGGTCCGCTATTGAGAGGGTTGCTGGTAAGTCCGTATTGTAGAACAACTGGCGAACAGGAACATACGTCTCTGCGGATGTTTGGACACTATACCTATACCAGCAATTATCAGAAGCAGAAATTTATACTTCCAGCATTATTCCGAAGCTCTGGTTTCGTTTTCCAGCCAGTTCAAGTATTTTAATTCTGGACTGAGACGTAGAACGGGGTCAACTTCATACGAGAATTTCTCAAGTTATTATTATTATTATTATTATTATTATTATTATTATTATCGTGCTTTTATGGCCACATTGGACCACTGTAGTCAATTTCTGTCCGTTCCTCTATGATGTTTTATGTTTTTTTCTTTTCTGTTCTTTGAGTATTTCTTCATTCTATCTGAACTTCGTTGGCGGTCTTCTTCTGAAAATACCCTTTTAGTTGTTTTTCTTCTATCACAATTTGGTAGGAATATAATTTTACCATTCTTCAATTTATTCACTTTGTTTGATTTATTCTATAAATCGTCCAGTTTTATGTTAATTCTTTCATGTCTTCTTTTATTTATTTTATGCAGACTGGTTGTTGTTTTTGTTTCCAAAGCTTTTCCAAAATTCTGCGTATTAACCTGTCTTGAGGTGTTCTCAACAGATGACCAAAGAATGATACTGTGTTCTTTCTTATGAAATCTGTTATTGGTTCTATTTCCTGATATGCTGCTGCATTTCGTAGGAAAATGGGCGAAGCCTCGCTGTTTCTCGGATGCGAATTAATTACCGGTCACGAACGAATGTAACCCACGAAATCACAGATGACAAGCCCCATTTACGAATTTCGGCTGCGCGGTATTGACGAGAAGTTTCAACTAGAAAGGAGGAAAGGTTAACAATAACAAACAAAAAAGACTAACGAATTTTTTCCAAAGGTATTAACCGAGGTAGTTTATTGTTTTACTCTTCTCTCTTCCAAAACGTTACGATAATAAGGTTTATAATTAAAGTAATGCTGTAAAATAGAGTTTGTTCGATTATTTTAAAACACTGTTAAAAGTAATGTATCCAGTATAAGCCCGTAGATGCATATGATTCAATTATGTGCTATACATGCTCAAAAAACGGTATTCTCTATATCTCAAAATTTCGATAATTCGAAATAAAATTTAGCTCCCGATGTGACTCGAGAAATCGAGGTTCCACAGTTTTTACTCTTTTAAGTAACGTATTTTATATATCGGTGCATTTCTATTTCAAGACACGTTTTGCGCAATGAATTACACATATCTCGGGGAATATCCACTCTTGAGCAGCAATCGCAACATGCAGTGTTGTCTGCGGAGGATTTTAAAGCTTCTTTTCTGCAGTGGGTGAGCTTTACCGAAATTTTTAATTTTAAATGAAATTTACTTAAAAATCTCTTTTTCTGAAACAAATGCTCCGATATATCAGAAACTACAGCGTGCATTTCAATGAATTCTTACCAAATATTTCTGATACATTTGCGGTAGTATGGATCTTCTTTGGTTGACATTCCTTGAACAGCTTATTTTTTATAATAAAATATCTGCAGAAACAAGTTAAAATTGTTGTATATTTAAAAAGTCATAATTTTTCCTAGCACATATTTTAAAGCTATTCTAGATCAATGTATACAAAACACATGAGTTCACATCATATTAAATGTTGTCTTTCTACATTCTAATTTATTCAGGTACTTTAACATTGACGAGATAAGCATTACGGCTCCTCTTAATGACCATGCCTCACATCCATAGCAGAGGGTTGGTCTATCAAGCACTTATTTAATACTGCATTTATAGTTAATAGTTAAAATAAAATAAAATAAAATAAATGCAAATTTAGCTCCAGATTCTCTGTAGTAAGTTCTTGAGGTCTTGATATATTACTAAATATAATACAGTAGTTATTACTAGACACCGCGTTTTTGTCTAGTAATATGTTAGAATGCAAATTAATTTTGTTATTAGGAATTGTCGCAAAACCCGATCGTCTCTAATGTAGTGAGAGTAACATAATTTCTAGGGGTTTTGACAGACCTTATCCCTACCGTATATGCAAACCGCTGTGCAGGCTAGTGTCAATAAATTTGCATTCTTACTATCAGCGCCTAAAATTTCGGGATCTACTCGTTACTTACGAAACGACCCGTGTACATTGCTTGAAAGTCCTGTCTCACCTAATGTGACAATAAAATTCTGCCGAGATAACGCCACCTAGTTCACATTTTATTACGAAGAATGCAGGTCGATGACAGATCTTTGTGTGATTTTCCATGGAACGGCAAGAATAGCTTGGATTCCTCCTTTCGTCCTCCTGGCGACTGTTTCCAGGTCAGAGCATAGCGTGATTCTTTCACGTTTCATCACCCATCATTATGAGATCGAAGGGGTATTCAACTCGTTCTGCCTTGAATAAGGGCCTCCAAATTCGTTCACATATCAACTGGCTTGCACTTCTCCGTCACATTTTGGTGAAACTGAAACAGTGGAATTTTTCCCAAAAAAAAAAAAAAAGAATGTATTAAATTTCCCTATAGAGAAATCAAATGATCATAAATATGTCTCTCGGTCATGGCCATCCATCAATGGTAACGAATTTCAGATGACCGCCTACCGTAAGATATAGGCTGCACGGTTGCTAAGTAACTTACTTTTTTAATGTTGAAAACATATCTCAGCAGACAAAGTAGGTGTCCCCATACTACGAAAAATGTAAACTTATGCAATTTTCTCAATTGTTCCGAAGGTTTTAAAAAGTTTAAAGGACCCGGAAAGATTTCAAATTGTGAAGCTAAAAAAAAAATTCGAAAATCACTTCCGGCCTAAATACAGTTCCAGAGAAAAAAGCGTAAAATCACTTGTTTCTTTACTCGTTTTCTTAATTAAATCCTAGCCAAATTTACTTATTAATGTGTCCCTTGGTTCAATACCCTCAGACGTTTTTCCTGATTTTTAGAAAAATGTCCACACCGAATGTATTTATAAGGGCTTAAGAGAAACAATACATTAACTCACATTAGCGCTAGTAGTGGTAGAAAGAGGCAAACTGCTAATCTAATGGACGGGATAACGATGATTAAGGAAATGATATTAATTTTTAGGAATAAAAGATTATAGTCTCATAATTATTAGATACGTTTTACCTAAAATTCGTACAGAAGAACCTCGTTTATCAGGATTAAGTGGAACCGGAAATGATCCAGGTTATCGAAAATCCGGATAATCCGAAAAATTAAATTAAAATACAGTACATATTATAAAATCTATTAACATAAATTGTACAGTAATACCTTCTCTTCAGTTGTACAAAAAGAATATAAGAATATTCTTCCATTTACGACTCTTTTATGCACTACAATAATGTGCGAGTTTCTTTCTGTTTTACATTTGTATACCGATTGCGCGCAGCATGGACACGAAGTCGTTTTACTAACATCAGTTCTGCCGGTGTGGTTTCTAAATAGACCATCAGTTTGTCCAGGTGCATTGTTGCCTCTGCATGAGTCATTCTTTCTTCTGATGGAATGCCGGTTTCATTTTCGAATTCACCATCAGTGAATTAGTAGCGCGTTACATTCAGAAGACCGTCCGTTCAAATCCCACCTTGCCGTCCCGAGAATGGTTTCCCACGGTTTCCCATTCTCAATTCCAGGCGAACGCCGGGACGGTACTTTTGATAGACCGTGGTGGCCGAATTACTTCCAATTCCTCTCCTTAACTATCCTTGGCGGAAAAGATGTTCAAGAAGAATCGACCTCGTAAAAGAAATACTGCACAAGTAAAAATAATTTTTTATTATTTTCGATCCGGATAAGATCCGGATTAATGAGGGTCGGATAAACGAGGTTCATGTGCACTAATATCCCTAGGATGTTTTCAATATTGAGTTGCTTGCCTACAGGGCTAGAACTGCGAATGTTTACAATGAAACAGAAAAGGGCTAAGAGTAGGAAAGAAGCAGCTGTGGCCTTAATGTAGGTTCGAGCCCTAGCATTTGCGTGGTTTGAAAATGGGAAAACACGGAAAAACGTCTTCAGGCAGTGGAATTCGAACTTTGATAGATAACACTGTGTGGAAGAGAAGTAGGAGATTGAAAAGGAAACGAAACGGCGAAGAATAATGATGCATCGGATGATACAAAAGAGGGCGAAGAATTAACAGAGAAGTTAGTAGGGGAGAACTTAACAGGTAGAAACGGAGAATGGTAAGAATAAGAGGAACAAAATATATGTGCGAATCTCTCCGCCAACACGGAAAATCATAGAATCATGACAACCATGAATATATTTTGGGGTTAAAATTCGAGAAAGAGAGAGAGATGCGATAAAGAGTTTCTGTAAATTGAAATAAATATGTAACGTTATGATCTATGAACAACTGACCAACAATATGGCAGCTGATCCAGCACACAGCATTTCCATGCCATGTCACAAGAAATACAGTATCTGGTCAGAATGGGATTGAAATATTATTGTATCTCCTGCGGTAATTAGGGGCTTTCCCTAGTTGAGTCGCACCTATTGATTCGGACCTGTTTTATGGTCTGATCCTCTTCATGAGCCAATGCTTCGAGTTTCACGAAAAAATTTACTGGCACTTCAAAGGAACGCCTGTGGACAAAATTCTATCGGCTTCTTGGCTAGTGATTTGCGATGATGTTAGCAGGTTATTGATGTGTATGACTTGGAGCTCCTATTTGTCGACAAATTGAAAGTGGATGATTGAATAAATCAATGTTTAGGTGAAAAAAGTGAGTTAAAAAGTATGAGGATGAATAAATCAGTTAAGGGGAGGGGCACCAACACTTTTGATCGGCCAAAAATGCGATTATTCAATTTATCTTTCCATTTAAAACTGAACTTTTCTCTTTATAACAGTGCAAAATTTTTGTGGCAATATCTGCAATACTTTCGAAGTTTTGACCAAAAACGTGAAGCACTGTCCCCCAAGCAAACCCTTCATCGGTAAGTTTGTCGCTCGCTTCCCGTAAATTTTGTTTTTCATAACCGTTTCCCTGATTACTCTGACAGCTCTAAAGACGCTAAGATGAAATTTTGTATGCATGTATATTGCATATAGAAGAAGATATACTAGAATTATTGAGCTAGCTCCATTGGTTACGTTAAAAAATTCAAATGAAAAGTATACAAGTTGACTATTTGAATATAACTTCATGAAAAAAAAGTTTATACTTAATGGACTTCAGTGATTCTAGTACATGTTGTAGCTATAACAATACGAATCATAATAAACATAATCATAGAAAAATATTCATGTGTTTGAAAATTATCTGCGAACGGCAAAATAGCGGCCATGGTACACTACTATTTAGAATAATTAACACTCCAGTGGTCGCGCGAAGAAAAGTCACGTCAGTGGTCGCGCGGATCATAGTTGTGATCCGTACTTTCTTTGTGATATAAGGCTATTCTATGCTATTTATTCAACGAATATGATTATGCATTGTGAAAACAACTTTATTTTGTGCACAATATAATATAATTATGTATGCATTTATAAGAAATACCTGAAAAATTACCGGACATAGTTATTTGTATCACTTACTCCCTCCATAAGGTATCTCACTGTCTCGTTCATTCAGCCATCGATGTATATCCTCATAGTCATCCATTTTTTACTTATATACCAATAATTAATATAAACTTCTAACACGGAGTAGATATATGCATATAAACTGAGATTGACACCGTAATAAGAAAACAAACAAAGTCAAAAAAGTCAGTTGTGATCCACAAGAAAAATTGCTTTATAACGCAACAACCATCAGTCAAAATTAGCAGACTACTGCATTATCAGAGAGGCGATGGGGCACGAGGAAGGTACACAGATGGTCAAGGTCAACAGTCATACCAAAAAACAGGAGCGACATGAACTATTGTGATCCGCGCGACCACTGGAGTGTTAATTATTTATAAAGGCGTAGGTTTATATGATTTCTAACTAGGTAGGCATACTATTAATTCCAGTGGCTTTACGTCGCACCGACACAGACAGGTTTTTGGCGACGATGGGTTAGGAAAGGCCTAGGCGTCAGAAGGAAGCGGCCGTGCCCTTAATTAAGGTACATTCCCAGCATTTGCCATGTGTGAAAATGGGAAACCACGGGGAAACATCTTCAGGGCTACCTGCAGTGGGATTCGAACCCATTATCTCCCGGATGCAGGCTCACAGCCGCGCACCCCTAACAGCACAGCCAACTCGCCCGGTATTTTATAATGAATAATGCGTTTGTCATACTAAGTTACCTTTTAGTATACATTTCGATTGCTGGGGTGAAAACGCTTAATACACCCCATTTTTCTATGTTCAATGGTGTAGGATGAATTGGATGAATAAGTGAATGAATTGGTGATTGAGCTGATCGGCTACTACTCCCCCACGCATGGCGCAACAGCCCCGAAGGGCCTTGGCCTACCAAGCGACCGCTGCTCTTCCCAAAAGGTCTGCAGACTACGAGGTGTCGTGTCGTCAGCAGGACGAATCCTCTCGGCCGTTATTCTTGGCTTGCTAGACCGGGGCCGCTCACTCAACGTCAGATAGCTCCTCAATTTTAATCATGTAGGCTGAGTGCACCTCGAACCACCCTTCAGATGCAGGTAAAAATCCCTGACCTGGCTTGGAATCGAATCCTGGGCCTTCGAGTAAGAGGCAGGCACGCTACCCCTACACCACTACTACTAAGCTGATTTTATTCCGTATCCTGATGAGGTATGGTGGACCTCCTATGGAATAACGCCCTCTTCGAGGCCAGGGGATTTGTTGCCGTGATTGGAGGTGCGGAGAAGGTGAGAGGAAAGCAGAGGTGGCCTATAAAAGAACTATGATGGCATTTGCCTTAGTGAGAAGAATGGAAAACCCTCTCAGGGCAGCCACCACCTCCCGAATGTAGATCTGTAAATCAACGGTAAATCCAAAGCAACTTTTTTTTTGCTACTTGATTTACGTCGCACCGACACAGGTAGGTCTTATGGCGACGATGAATTAGAAAAGGCCTAGGAATTGGAAGGAAGCGGCCGTGGCCTTAATTAAGGTACAACCCCGAAATTCGCCTGGTGTGAAAATGGGAAACCACGGAAAACCATCTTCAGGGCTGCCGACAGTAGGGCTCGAACCCACTGTCTCCCGATTACTGGGTACTGGCCGCACTTAAGCGACTGCAGCTATCGAGCTCGGTCAAAGCTACTTTGCTCGGTCTAGCCACCAAACTGTGAGAGTGGTTGAGTGTCGTCGATAGCATGTCATATATTGAGTTTTAAATCAAAGAGTTTGTTTCATACACTTTCTGCTTCAAGGATCTCCTTGGATGAAAGTAACATGTTGATAAAAGTGCAAGAAATTATGAACTCTTTCTTCTGTTGAATACGGACAAGTGAAATGCGTGCCGTATGACATGTTCGCTCCATCGTGTGAAAAGAAACAGTACTCACGCTCAGCTGGCCGGGTGTAGAATTATTGCTGACAAATGGCATGGAATTCAGTGCGGAGGCTGGAAATATGATGTGAGAATCATTTATTGTTGGGGTAGCGTCAGTCCACCTCATTAATGATGCTGCACCATATGGGCCGTGTGCGAATCCTGTATTTCCCTAACAAGTTGTGCCACCGAAGTCCGTACAATTGTTGGGCAGCATTAATCAGAAAGGAACGAACCACTGTGAAGTACATTCTCAGAAAACCAATGGTTTATTTCTGCTGATAATAAAATGATAAGGATCTGTACATAAAATCCCTACATTTTACAAGCTGTTATCTCTTCCTTAAAAGAAGGAAACCAATGAACCTATCAGGACCACAAATATTGGAACTCTTTAAAAGGACAACCATGTTTCTTTCAGCGAAGTAGTCGTCCCATATTCACCGTGGTGACTAACGGGACTTACGAGACAGAACGCCTTCCGTGAGTTTGCGAATGTCATCGTAACGAATGTTAATTGTCGTTGTAGGTGTTTAGTGGTAGAGGTATGATTCGGGGAAGATGGAACTTCGTATTATTTGTTCTTTCACAATAAAATTCGTCTCCTTCAACGGGTGAGATTGACATTTTGTTGTACGTAATAACATTGGGCAGCATTAATCAGAAAGGAACGAACCACTCTGGAGTACATTCTCAGAAAACCAGTGGCTTAGTTCTGCTGATAATCAAAGGATGAAATCTGTATATAAAATCCATTTGTTGTCTGGCATTGTAACAAGTGTGATAAACTAATGTATTTTGAAAACAATACCCTCTCACCACCAATTGGTAAATAACGCAAGTATCGAGCTCGAATTATTATTATTATTTTACGATTATTACTTGTGATGTACATCCACTTATTAGGATAATCATTAATTTACGATCGCATTATTTGTGAGGTTATGTCATGAAACATTTGTTGTATATAGATATTTATGTGAGTTCATTTAATATAAGAACCTGTATATAATTTATTATTACCGGGATATATGATTTGTAATCCACTACAGAATTGTGAAACACACTGTAACATCCAGAATGGTACTGGGTAGGCGAGAATTCTATAGGATATTCTGTACATTATATCTGGACCTTTAGCACTCTAGAATTTACAAGAAAAAATATATTTCTAGAAGCGAGGCCAACCACGTATATAAAGAGGTGGCCTTGCTATAGACGAGTTATTGTTTAGTAAGAGCCATGGTTTAACAGGAGTTATACTTGTGACCAGGTGTTATGATATGTTGGTAAGCAGTCAATTGTTTTAAGGTTGCGATATCCGTGTGGCTTAGTGATAGGCATTTGTTAAAGATGGCGGGTTGTTGATGTGTGTATTTTGTTTGTGACAGCAGTTGATTAGATTATGTGTATGCTTATGTGAAGGTAGTGTGAAATAAATAAGTGTACCAACTGACAGCAATTTGTGCGCGTCTTTGTGAATACATCAATTGTGATACTGTGAAAATGTTTCAACACCTGAAAATGGTTCCAATTACACTGAACCAATTTCTGCTGCCTGTTCTGATGTGCTCGCATTACAGAGAGCGATATTAACAAACGACACTAATTCAGTATTCAATATATTTGTGTTGTGTGCATGTTAGTGCCCGGTTAGTAAACACGGTCTATACTTGCTCTCACTATAATGACAGGTTTAGTGAGTGAATTACAATCTGGTGATTATTTATAGGTAGATTATATTAATTATTTCACGACATTTTCTCTATAGAAACAAATTGTAGATCGCAACATAATTTTCCATCTATTGTAACTTATAGCTCTGAACTTAGTTGAACCAGCTGTATGTACACACATAGAGAGAAAACGTCAAAAGCACTGTGCATCTCTTTACTATGATGGCTTCAGCATTAATATTTACGATAGATCCAATAATACTTGGTTGCCAGGATAGAGTAATTTTACATTTAGTCCGTTCCTAACACCTGTCCCAATATTTATCACCGTGTAGATCAGCAGCGTAACATGATCGATTGTGCAGTTTTTTAAGCAATCACCTTAGCCCCTTCTGTGGTATTTAGCAGAAAACCGTTGGGAGAAGATTACATTTATGAAAGCATGAGGCTTCACTTGAAAAGAATCTTCGATCGTAAAAATTTGTATGAACTTCCCATGTTATATCAACAAATTTTAAATCAGCCGACCATCCACCGCACTAAAAGTCCAAGAGGAAGACAGAAAGAGTAAATGCAAATGTGGCAAAGACAACATACGCAGTTACAGGGAGAAAAAACTGAACCTTAAATGTTGTGATGTGGGCAGTAGGCAATGGTGAAAGTAAATGGGGTGACAAGCCAGATTGTTTCACGAAGTTCTCTCAATTTTAATTACTGCGTTGATAGGAAGAACGAGTTTCATGGGGGATCACTGTAAGCATTTAGGTGTTAATATAGAGAAAAATCTTCGTTGGTGTAATGACATAAGTGGAACTGTAAATAAAGTCTACAGATTTCTTCATATATTTACGACGTAGAGCCCGGATTTTAATGCATTAATAGGTTAGAATGCAAACTTACTGAAGCGAGTACAAGTATATATAGTCTACCTACACAGCGATTATGCTATGGGGTTAGCATAAACATTAGGGGTACAGCCCATCAGAACCCCTATAGTTCATGTTACTCTTGCTACACTATGGAAGAGTGGGTGGGCGACACTTCCTACTTTCGGAATTAGTTTGCAATCTAACCTGTTACTGCAGAAAAATCCGGGCTTTTTTATGAGGATATTCAGAGGTTGCATTAAAGTTGTAAAGAAGACGGTGTGTAAGTCCCTTGTACGACCAAGTTTACAGTATGGTTCCAGTGTATAGGATACGCACCAGGAATACTTGGTAGGAGAACTCGGAAGGATCGAAAGGAAAGCAGCAAAATTTGTACTGAGCGATTTACGCCAAAGGAGTAGTTTTACAAAAACGTTTCAAAATTTGGGCTGAGAAGACTTAAGAGGAAGGAGGCGAGCTGATCGAGTAAGCGGTATGTTTCGAGTGGTCGGTGGAGAGAATGTGTGGTATGGCATTAGTAGACGAATACGAGCGAGTGGTTTTCAAAAGTACACAATATAAAGAAGACAAACTGGGGCAAATGAGGAGGAGTTACTCATTGGAATCAAATTCTTCGAAATTATTTATAAGGCCAGAAAATAACTGATAGGCTAACGGGTACCTGGGTGACTGCCTAAATACTCATCAACGGTGATTTATTTACGGAATTGAGATCTCATAACTATATATGTTCAGTCCTCGGCCTGAAGGCTGGTTGGATACTCAACAGGTCTACCTTAACTGTCATAGATGGCCTAGGCATCACTGAAGAGGCGTACCGGGGAAATGAAGATTGTGGCGGTTTCCTGTTGCTTTCCGCGGCATAAGGAATGGCGTTACTAGCATCGCTCATACCTCAGTCACTTTCATTTTTTCAAAGCCTTGGATGAGACTGAGACAGATCAATGAAAGTAAAAAAAATGATCTGCCCTGCACCAGAAGACAAAGTGCACTGTAAACACCAGATCTCGCCAGCAAAGGCAACTGTTTTTCTCAAGGCGTGAAATCACAATTTTATTTTTTGCGAAATTTTACAAAATTTGCTTAAAAGTGAATAGCTTTAGGTGGAATTACTCTGATCCAAGAAGCATTATGAAATTTCATTTAGAAAATTATGAAGTCTGTCGTGTCGTAAAGTGAATTTCCATCCTGCGAGGACTTCAACATCTGTCAGAATATCTTGAACCATACACGGTGTTTAGAAATCTGGTTGGTAGTTCATGTAAAGCAAGTTAAGATATTGACATAATTGCTATTTTTCTCTCGCTAGAATCAGAATATGGGTATTTTGTGGAAACTGAAGTGTATGCTTTGTGGATTCCACTCAGTATATTGATAGTGAGAGCTCACGTCCAACGTAGTGTAATATAATGTCTAACAGGAGAACAGCTCTGACACCAAGCAATATACCAGGTGTAAGCATGAGTTATTGCCGGTTTTTTAGGTAAAAAAACACGTAATTTTCAAGGGAATTTCATTTTTTTATTCAAAATATTGGCCATTGGCTTCTACACACCTCGCTCATATTTCAGGTAAGTTATGAATACCATGCCATAAAATCTGGTTGTATTTTGCGACAAACCGTTCGTCGAGCCATTTTCCTACTTCCTGCTCTGCGAGCGCGTGCCGCATTGATACGAATAGGTGATAGTCAGATGGTGCCAGGTCGGGAGAGTACGGCGGGTGCGGAGGGATGTCTCATTCAAGCGATTTGAAGGTACCTTTCACTGGTTTTGCTGTGTGACACGGCGCATTGCCGTGTAACAAAATCACTTTGCCATGCATTCTGGCCCATTCCGGTCGTCTTTCGATCAATGCGTGATTTAAATTAATCATTTGTTGGCGACAGCGTTGTTTGAGTTGGGTCATCACTCAGTAACGGCTGCAATTGATCGTCTTCGCACTTCTGTAGTCTATCAGAGCGCCACTGCCTTTCACAATGAAATCCCACGTTTAAATTGTCGAAACCATGTCTCAGATGTGCTAATTGATGGATGTTTCTGCCAGCAAACGATGACTTTGCATAGCTTTTTCTTATTTTGATTAAATTAGAAAAGCAATGCGTACCGCTATATTGTTCTTTTTCAGGCACAAACGTCGACATGGTCACTGAACGATACAACACGACGCTAGTGTTAGGCGGATTCAACTTGTGTATGTTGATCGGCTAATGTCAGGCGAACAAACTGCCGTATGTTTCAAATTCATACGCTGCGTGCTGTTCGCTGGCGGCATCTCTGTGAAACCGCAAAAGAGTTATGCATACACATGATATGGTATATCTTGTACTGACTGATGTGTAAATGATGTACGTAGGCTAAGACCTACTTGTTAATGGAAATCAATTTCTAAAACTTGTTTCTCGTGTGTATCATTTCGATACGACGATTAATAAGATAGATATGATTAAAGCACCGTTTTTCAGTCTAAGTTCAAACGGACATTTTTTTAGCTTTTTACTCAATTTGTCTGTTTGTCTGTTTGTTGAGTTTTGATAACTGAGACACTACTCTAGATATTTCTACTAAACTTTATCTCTGTCCTTTGGTAGGTATTAGGGTCAATATTATTTCTAAATCCGAATTGGTTTGGGAGTTTATAGGAAGTCGAAGCAGTGATATTACCCTCCCAAAATTTATACACGACCAACCTTAATGAAAAACTACTAGCCTTCATGGAAATGAATTCCTAAAAATATTTTTCTCGCGTGCACCTTTTTGATGAGAGGATAACAAGGGATATATCATTAATGGACTGTTTTACCATCATACCGTACAAAAATTCGCACTACAATACGCAAAAGCACGATAAAAGCGATACCTCACGCCAAAACACACTCGGCGCGCAACGTTCATGGTACAGTCCGTCGAATTATAATATCTAACACCAATAGGCCCCAGGGGCTCTTAACTTGGAAGTGTTGGTTGGCAACCACGGGGCCATTACCTGAGTCCTGGTATTGCTTCGAATTACTTGTGCCAGGGTCCTCGCATTCATCTATCCTATGCGATTTCCATTGTTCTTTTCCGACCCGAACGGTATTATGAATGGAAGCCTACAGAGTCTTTCATTTTCACGCCCACCCCTGTGAGAGAGGGACGCAGACGAAGAATACACCCACGGTATCCCCTGTCTGTCGTAACAGGCGACTAAAAGGGGCTACCAAGCGATGATTGAATTAGAACCTTGAGACTGCTTGTAATTAGTACCATCACGCGAGTAACACCATGGGTCGCCTTTACTTGCGAGTAGTTCCACTGTGTTAGGTACACAATAGGTTATGATTTGCAGCAACAGAGTGTGAAACAGTAGGGGTTACAGTACCCGTGATTAGTACCCCTACATGCAGAACACCATGGGCATACTTTGCCTGTGATCAGTAAGTACCATTATGAGAGACACCACTTGCTTCTGATGAAAACGCATATTGCATAAAATTTCATCTTACCATGTGAAGAATTATTTAATTTAATTTCCGGGTTGAACCGTGTTGTACTTGTCTGCACATCACGTACAGTTTGCCGACGTTTCGAATACATTGCAGTATTCTTTGTCAAGGCGACCGAAATACCCCTACTCGATCCGAGGTAATCAGTCTCCCAAGCAGAAATTACACTGACTGACTAGTTACATATTGAAATCTTTGTACATAACCATTAACAAACTAACCTCAATGTATCAATAAATAAATGACCAATCAAGATAGTCACAATTAAGTCCGTATTCAAGCTTTGTCGATAATTTTATAAATGCCGAAGTTTGTTCAAACTGTCCCATTTACTGGCCTTTGCTTATACACATAGTTTATCTGAGTCTGTCTCTCAAGAACTCCCATGCATGCTCGAAAAGGCTTGAAGTTTTGGGTACAACCGCTCCATGCTTCATTAAACTACTGTCGTGCCGCGGGAAATCATGCATTTAGTTGGGGATATCTACGTTTGTGCTTTATTCAGAAATACTATCCTTTCCTTATTGTACCTTACAACAATGGAACCAGCCCGTTCCTTTTCCTGAAATCACACCCGATTTCGTGATAATCCTAAAATGTTTTACAGTTTCCTTTAGATATTCCTGGAGTAACTGCTCATCTGGCCTACGCAGAAAACTGTAATTTATACGCTTAGTAGATGGCTGCGTGAGACATCCTGATACCTAGAGTCTGGATGTTTAGCCAGTAATAGTTTTGTAAGGGTAAGTGTGTATCCTGCCCGAAGGCAGGTCCGAACCTCCGCACAGGTTTGCCTGAGCCGGAGTTTACGTACGGCATGGTGGCCAGTTCGTTTCCCACCAAGAGCGCGTGGCAACCCATCCAGATCTTGACCACGCCCAATGTTGCTTAACTTCGGAGATCTCATGGGGTCCGGCATTTCAACACGGCCACGGACATTGGCAATAGTTTAGAATGCAAATTAATTTGTCGAGTAGAAAGTGTCGTAAAGTCCCCTCTTCGATATTTTAACGAGAGTAACATATCTTCCAGGGGTGTAACAGGCCGGTCCCCTGATGTTTATGCAAACCTCATACCAGAATTGCTGTCCGGCCTAGAATATATTTGTTTTTGGCCTTCTGCCGTGTCAAGGAAACAAGGTTTCGCAAGAAGAAAATCCCGGCTGTTCACGAGCAAAACGTTATACTCAAAGTAGGGCTATGCACGTTCCACTCAAACACACTCTCCAGATGTTGTTGTAAATGGTTCATAGACTCTTTATTATCTGCCCCGAAAAACCACGCATTTAGGTGGAGAATTATACGTACACTACTCGGGTATCTCGCTCGTGAACTGATGAGACTTTCTTCTGAATAAGCGGAGCAAAGTTCCCTGGAAAACTGAAAGAATTCCAATTTATTTTCTGAGAGCCTCCTTTCAATTTTAGGCTCCTATAGGATGGAGTCATTTGCGCGATGATCAGGCCTTGGTATCCGCAACATCTTTACCCCCCAGCAGGCCATTTCATTTTAATGATGAAAACTCTTCTTAGCAGACAAAGTAGGGGCCCCCATACTACGAAAACCGAGTTCGATAGCTGCAGACGCTTAAGTGCGGCCAGTGTCCAGTATTCGGGACATAATGGTTTCGAATCCCACTGTCGGCAGCCCTGAAGATGGCTTTCCGTGTTTTCCCATTTTCACACGAGGCAAATGTTGGGGTTGTACCTTAATTAAGGCCACAGCCGCTTCCTTCCCAGTCCTAGCCCTTTCCTGTCCCATCGTCGCCATAAGCAATTTCCTCAATTATGCCGAACGTTGAAGGACTGAAGGGATTGGAAACATTTCAAATTTTGGATCTTGGATTGCTCTATCAAACTAGAAATTCAAATTTCGAAAATCACTTCCGGCCTAAATGCAGATCCGGAAAAAATCGCCTTGTTTCTTTACTCGTTTTCTTTTCGATTTAAATTCTAGCCAAATGAAATTATTTACATAATTTCTGTAATACGTTCCTTGGTTGAATAGCCGCACGATTTTGTTTTATTTTTTGAATAATTTCCACACTAATTGTAGTTATAAGTGCTTAAGTGATTGACTCACATTAGCGCCCGTAGTGGTAGAAAAGGGCAAACGGCGAATTTAATTGACCGGATAACGATGATAAAGAAAAGGATTGTAATTTTAGGAATAAATAATGAATATATTCTCATACTGTATAATATTTTATTTACCTAAAATTCTTAGATCATATTCCTAGGATGTTTCCAGTATTGAGTTGCTTGCCTGGAGAGCTAGAACTGTGGATTTTTCTCATTCTTTCTCACTGTCCACGACTCACTTCCACACATTACAATGGTAAATACTAGACAGTTAACCGATGAATTCAAACCATCTGTAATGTGGAGGGGATCTGTAATTTAGAGGTTGCCTGGCAACTGCACTTAAGTAACACTGTACCAGAGATAATGCTCTCACCTCCCCCACTGAGATTCAGCGAGCGACTGTTGCGCGGGTGTGGCCAAGTACCTTGTCAATATACACTTGCTGCCGCACTCCATAGCTGTGCATACTCTGCTGACGTCACTTATTTTAATAAGCAAGTTTTGAAGTTTCACAAGTTGATTTTGTGCAAATTAAGGGAGAACTACGCTTAAGCAGTATACATCGCCTACGAAATACGCCATCCAATAAAAAGAAGCCGTGATAAATGGAAAAAGGACCATTAAAATGAAGACTGTTTCGTAACCATGATTCATCTAATGAGTGTCCGACTCCTTGGTGTCATGGCCTTCGATTTACAGATCCCTGAATTCGATTCCCAGCTTCATCAGAGGTTTTACCTGCGTCTGGTTAATTCCTTTGACTCTATATAATTAAAATCGTAACGACCGTGTGCCTGTACGTTGACTATTTTGGTAAAATTTTCATTTAGTTATCCGTTTCAGGTGTAATAATGAACATCTGCATATTATTTTTTATCATTGGTGTCTGTTTGTTTCAGCTCTTATAACTTGAACACTACTGGCTATGTTTCTGTCAAACATATTTAGAGTCCACCTGTCTTTGGGTAGGGTTTAGGGCCAATATTGTTTCCAAATCCATGAGCTGACTGGGAGTTTATACGAAACCGAAACCGTAATTTCGCACTCCCACAAAATATACACAACCAAACTTAATGAAACTGCCTGCCTTAAAGTGGTAAGATGTATTCAAGTTTAACATATCCACACAGACACACACAACACGAGATGCTATCAGTTGGTACAATTAATTTTATTCACATGTATACACAAATTAAACACACACATAACCTTAATCACAGTATCACAACAAACACTTCAATGCAAGAATAGCATCAAAGCCGCTATTATTAAAAACAACCGCCAACAGAGCGCATAGAGGTTACAAACTTGGAACACAAATAAAACAGTTGACGGCGTACAAGCATGTCACTTCAATATGGAGACTGCGTTTTACCGCATGTCACGAAGTCACAAGTATATTCCTTGCTACACCATAACTCGCCAACCAATAACTTCCAAACTATAACTCAGTACTAAATAACAGTAACTAACTTCATCGTCAAGATCGTCTCTTTATATATCTGGCCAGGTTTCCAGAAAGATACGTTACAAAAACTACCTTCTTGAATATTCCAGAGTGCTTAATACATAGAAATAGTGTACAGAATATCCTCAATCATTCTCGTCTACCTATGCCATTCTGGGAGTTGCAGTGTGTTTCACAATTATGGATTACAAATTTTACAAGTAAAAACAAATAATAATATTAATTTACATGTATTTAAATTAACTGAAATCATATAAATATCTATGTATATCACTTGTTCCATGACATAACCTCACAAACAGCGCGATCATATAGTCCGTACTTATAACTTAAATACGTAAATAATACTAAATGTATGTAATACTTCACAGCTATACAGGGTGAAGCGTAATTCGCGCACTCGGGCGTCGCAGCGCGACTCCTCACATGCCAGCAATAAAAAAATGTCTCTTACAAATTTCGTCTTGCGAGTATATCCGGCAGAAAAACGACGTTGAAGAGTAACAATCTGGCAACACGGTAACCATATGTAGGGTAACTACCTCTGTCAGCAGAAGTTAGTCGTACTGTACAGTTTGTGCAGTGGATAGAGTTTTGGGTTAGCATGCGGGAGGTCGATTGGTCGATCCTGGATTGAGGCGTGTGTTTTTTATTCCGTAAATGTAGTCCAGGTGGTATGGTATCTGGCATCTTAATCGTCAACAGCGATTGCAGCGGGTCCTCTAGAAACCATTTGCACTTACATACTACGATCCTAGAAATGGACGAACAATCGTTTTCATTGGTCAGCTTTGAAGGGCGCCCTTTCCACGTCGTGGGCGTGAATTTATTCGCACCACTTCATCTACTAGATGTGTAACCTGTTTGTTTCAGCTGTCTCTTTCTTATTAGTCTAACCAGGTATTTGTTGTTTCAGCGTTACAAAATGTTGTAAATGTAGGATACATGTGACCTCAGAAACGGTGTCTTACTGTATTACAGTAGGTAATGTCAGATGAAAATTAGCAAATAAAAAAATGCTCCTCAACCCAGGATCGAACCATCGACCTCCCGCATGCCAACCAAAAACTCTACCCACTGCACCAACTGTACGGCACGACGAGACTATGCTGACAGCGGTAGTTACCCTACATATGGTTACAGTGTTGCCAGATTGCTACTCTTCAATGTCCGTTTTCTACCGGATATACTCGCAAGACGAAATTTTACATTTTTTTTATTGCTGGCGTGTGAGGAGTCGCGCTGCGACGCCCGAGTGCGCGAATTACGCTTCACCCTGTATATACAACAACAATAATAATCGTAAAATAATAATAATAATAATAATAATTATTATTATCATTATTATTCGAGCTCGATATCTGTATTAGTTACCCATGAGTGAGAGAATATTGTTATCACGTTATATCTGTCATCGCACTTGCGTCAAGTTAGCAGCAGTGATGAGCTATTAAAAACAGAATAGGGCGGCGATATTTTCCTTTTGGTGTATAGTTTTACGTGACGTGTACAGTACCATGACCTTCGGCACAAGAGTCTGCATTACCATTATTTTTTGGATCATTACAATTTTCAACGAAAATGGATCTTTCATTTACTTCAAAAATGGCATTGAATACGGAGCTGATAAATCAGTTTTCGCTGCATAATACAAATCCTTCGTACACGTGATTTTACGGAATTTCATTCTTGAATTCATGCACACAACTAGTAGAGCTCATAATTAATAGGTCAGATGATCCTTTGTGAACATTGTTCCTATATTTCAGTCACTAATTCCACGACGGTAAATCCCTGCTGTTAACTTGCATGTCTAGCCAAACAGACATCGGTACACATTAAGCTAATCAAGCCAGCCCAATCCAAAACGATTATCACCCTGTTAATCAAGTGGGAGGTCCTCTTGTCAGACTAGGATTCTCCCAGTTTTAAGCTCTGGTATTTATTATGGCTGCGTGTACGTTACGTCATGATGGGTCACGACAAACGAGCGTTCGCTTCAGATGGCTTAGATATGACTAACGTCACAGGCAAGGTAAACAGAGCAGAATCGTACTACTCTCTTTAGCCAGCAAACAAAGCTACAGGTATATGAAATGTATACATGTAGGAGGCATGTGTACATGACAGCTTGATGAAGCTGTAATAACGCAGAACAACCGGAAAATGGCATTGTAATCAATGTTAGGCTACGGAGGGTTGATCGACGCGCATTACACATTCTAAATTGATGTGTACTGAACTTTGATAACACAATAATTGATTATCAGTAGTTAAGGGAGTTTTAATATCAAAGCTCTAATTGTGGCAAGCATTATAACAAGCGACAGAGAATGACGATACAGTCCTCTCATTATTATTACTTATTAAGCAAGATTTTATTCCTTCCCTGAAGGGGAAGGCGATCCACCTAGAAGTCTCCAGGAGACTCAGGTGGGTTAAAGCTGAAGTGAGGGATTTCGGAGTTTGGTAAGGGATATGTAGAAATTACGAGATATAAGGTGTATAACCTATTGGTTCTTTTTTTATTTTAGTAACAGTTTAATGATATTTGCTTCACGTCCAACTAACTACTTGTTACGGTTTCCGGAGACGCCGAGGTGCCTGAATTTTGTCCCGCAAGAGTTATTTTAAACGCAAGTAAATCTATCGACACGAGGCTGACGTATTTCAGCAACTTCAAATACGACCGGAGTAAGCCAGGATCGAATCTGCCAAGATGGGGTCAGAAGGTTAGTGTCTTGACCGTCTGTGCCACTGTGCCTTTATTTTTTTATATTTTAATTTTTAAATATGCATTTGCTTTTTAGTATGCGTTCTTTATTATTCATTGTACATAGTCTAACACGACACCTCATAATCTGTGGGCCAAGGGCTGAACAGCTGTTACTTGGTAGACCATGGCCCTTCGAAGCTATTGCGCTATAGGGTTTTGGGATATTTGCAGTTTAAGTTTTATCAAGATGTTCTACATAATACAGATTTGGTTGTAAGTGTCTGTTGTACACAAGGTCTTCCATAACAATTATTGCTATTGTGGATCATATTGTCCTAATTATTTATTATTTGTGTGTGTGATCGGAGGATAGCAGGGTTGCGGGCGTTCCGTCATAGGTCACAGAGTCCGGCTCCATGGTTAAATGGTTAGCGTGCTGGCCTTTGTTCACAGGGGTCCTGGGTTCGATTCCCGACAGGGTCGGGAATTATAACCATAATTGGTTAATTCCCCTAGTACGGGGACTGGATGTATGTGTTGTATTCATCACCATTTCATCCTCATCACGACGCGCAGGTCGCCTACGGGTGTCAAATAAAAAGACCTGCACCTGGCGAGCCGAAGTTCTCGGAGAAACCTCGGCACTAGGAGCCATACGCCATTTCATTTTTTTTTTTTTTTTTTTTTTTTTTTTTACAGGTCACAGTTAAGCACCACCTTAATGTGGGGGAAGGGACCGGTAAAGATGTAGAGGATTTTTGATAAAGTATGGAGGAGGATGATGTGGATCACTTAGAAGTTTGTTAAAGGAGGGGTGGTCTCAGTTGAGGGCATAGACATCGAGTTTAGGGAAGGAAAAGATAGTACAAGTCGGAGGTATGAAAACGGAATGCGAGCCGCAGGTCACGGCATACGGTTGGCCGTTCAATGAAGAGTAGAGTGGTAGAGGTTGGGATTGGCGTGGGTTATAGTTTCCCAGGTGGTGAAGCCATAGGTAAAAAGAGGCTGCTGCTACTACAACTGATATGCTTTATTCCTCCCTTGAAGGGGGAAGCAGGCCTCCTACACGATGACGCAGTCTCTCAGGTACCACGAGATTTGTTACTGTGAAGGAGATGTACGGAGAAGCCGAGAGGGTTGGCAGCCGTGGTCTATACTAGGAACTGTGCCGGCATTCGGCATAGCGAAGGATAATGGAAAACCATGGAATATCACTGTCAAGACAGTCTAAGAATGGGACCAGCCTCTCTCCGACTAACGAACGCAGAGGCGTCGAAATCTATATATAAAGTCACTACTCTGTCTGAGATTGTTTCAACACCTGATATTGGTATCAGTTATAGATTCTCATGTCTTCGTTAAGAAAAAAATTACAATGAACATCCCACAACCACGACGTTTGTACTTCTTGAAGAGAAATACGTTTCTATCAGCAAAATAACTCTCTCATATTCACCATGATGACAGCTACATCTATCGGCCATGAGTTCAAACTACTATTTCTTTCCACAGATATACCGAGAAAACGGAAACGTTTAAAGAATGAAACTGGCATCAGGTATATTACCACCATCATACTCAGTGTAGTGTACCTTCCTCTGAAACGAATGGATCATTCTCAACATTCTTGCGTAGCTTTCCCTTGCTAGGTTTTCAATAAAATGCCCTTCATTCAGCGACTGAGATTGGCATTTCATTGGACGTAATGACATTAACATAATCTATTAGCGTAACACTGAAATGCCGGGTTTGAAGTTTCGCCTACGTAATACTATTTCGTAGGTGACTGTTTGAAGTTTTTACGTATTGAAAGCCCTCTCTGGTGTAGCGGTTAGTGCGATTAGCTGCCACCCTCGCAGGCCTGGCTTCGATTCCCGGCTCTGACACGAAATTTGAAAAGTGGTGCGACGGCTCGAAAGGCAGTCTCTCAGCCTTGGGAGGTTAATTGAGTAGAGTAGGGCTGAGTGGGCGCCGTTCCATCCCTCGTAACACTTTTCAAATTTCGTGGCAGATCCGGGAATCGAACCCGGGCCTCCGAGGTTGGCCCAGATAATCATACAACACCACTGAGACGGACATTGTTTCCTTTTTAAAAGTTTCTTTACGTCGCGCCGACATAGATAGGTCGAATGGCGACGATGGGACAGGAAAGGGCTAGAAGTGCGAATGAAGCGACCGTATCCTTTATTAAAATACAGCCTCATGTGAAATGGGAAACCACGGAAACCATCTACAGGACTGCTAATAATAATAATAATAATAATAATAATAATAATAATAATAATAATAATAATAAGCAATGGGATTCAACCCTATTATTATTATTATTATTACCGCCTCTATGGATCAGTGTACAGTGTCGGCCTCCGGATCCGAAGATACGGGGTTCAAACCCGGCAGAGGTAGTCGGATTTTTGAAGGGCGGAGAAAAGACTCGCAACTCCATGCCGTACAATATCGGCATAAAAAAATCTTTGGTGATACATTTGGGGTTTACCCGACATAATTCTTTGAATCTCAGCCACCGGACAAGTTGGCCGTGCCATTAGAGGCGCGTGGCTGTGAGCTTGCATCCAGGAGATAGTAGGTTCGAATCCCACTGTCGGCAGCCCTGAAGATAGTTTTCCGTGGTTTTCCATTTTCACACCAGGCAAATGCTGGGGCTGTACCTTAATTAAGTTCACGGCCGCTTCCTTCCAACTCCCAGGCCTTTCCTATCCCATCGTCGCCATAAGACTTATCTGTGTCGGTGCGACGTAAAGCAACTAGCAAAGACAAAAATATCTCAGCCATAGAAGCCCAAGAGAGGTCCGGTTTACTCAGCCATCTAGTAGGCCTAGAGTTAAAAGGAACGTCGAAATTGACGAGCAGACAGCCAGATGGCGTTAGTTCAAAATGTCTGCACACGGTAGCTGAGGCTAGTAGTAGTAGTAGTAGTAGTAGTAGTACGTTACGTTGGTTGGTTGGTGCATAAATACAAAACAAAATAAAACAGGTATTTCGACAGTAACGAGATAGCAAAGTAATAGGGTCGAATCTAAGAATGCGGGCCTCTGCTGTCATCAACATTTTCGTCATAACTAACGGCTCCAACTTCGTTGCTATATCTCATTGACTCGTATTGTTCCACGAAATAATTTATTTACTGAATTACAGAGGGATTCCCTCCCGGCGAAGAAATACTGTTCTCACCACCTTGAGGTGGCAGAACAAAGGACACTGCCCGCCGTACTCAGCCCTTGAAGCCGAGTTGTAAGACTTCGGGGAGTGGCAAAGTGATGGATCACTGCTGTAATTAAAACCTGTCATTAGAGAAGTCCACGGCACCTACCATTCATCAGCACGAGGTGGAGATACTGTCATCCAACCAAGGACGTAAAACTGGTCCGTAACAATGTTAGCACGCTCCCTAGTCTCTGCATTAAAAATATTAACCTATACATTTTGTCTGTACATTGCTCAGAATTTATAATGAAATGTATTTCTGTATCGGTTTGTCTGTCTGTATGTATGCGCATCATGAGAAAACAGCTGAGGAGAATTTAATGAAAGTCTGTATGTAAAGTCGGGGGATAAGTCGCTACAATCTAGGCTATAAATAATTTTATTCATGCTGAGTGAAATGGAAGTTTAGGGGAAGGGCTAAAATTCAATTCTCAAAATTTCATGTTATTGGTGGTTCTATCGATAAATTCTACATAACTAAAGTTATATTAGAATTAAATTTCAGATCATTTATATCTTGTACATTTTTTGCTGTACCAGAGATAACAGAGATATTCGTGAATTTCGACTTTTGTTTCCAAGTCCATATCAATGCTGAGCCACGTGAAAATCGGTAAAAAGAATTTAATTTAAACCGGTATATAAAGTCGGGGATTAAAGCACTAGAGACTAGGATGTAAATAAATTTATTCAGGCTGATGACATGGTAGTTTATGGGAAGGTACCTAAAATTTAATTCTGAAATGCCTATGCTATAAGTAATTTAATAATATCTTGTTCACAACTACTTCATCTACAATTCTCAATAAAATGAAGAATTCCCTAGCGAACCACGGGTACATCAGCTAGTATATATAATTATATTATTATAAAATAAGAGTTTTGTCTGTATACTTCCCAGAATTTAAAAAGAATTGTATTTCTATATTGGTCGTGTCCACAGTAACAAGAAAATGCACATTTTTAATTTTCTGTCATTTGTCTCTCTGCCCGTATGTATGTCCGCACATGACGAGAAAACGGCTAAAGAGAATTTAATAAAAGTCTGTATGTAAAGTCAAGGAAAAGGTCGCTATAATCTAGGCCAGGGATGGCGAACCTATCACACGCGTGCCACTAGGCGACACATCAACATGACTTCTGTGGTACGGGACCCAACATATTAATATACTTTAATGTTTTTAACATTTGAAAAAAAAAAGATCGAAAATCTTGCAACATAGCAGATTTAAACATAACGTTTCATTAAAGACGTATGCCTCAATTCATTTTTGGACACATTTCTTAAAGATTTTATTAGGTTAAAGCAATATATATATATATATATATATATATATATATATTCCTCAAATATACCTGTTTTTAAATTTTGTTTTTTCGGGTGATATTTGCAAAATAATACCAATAAACCTTCAGTCGAGTGGGTTTATATGTTTTGCAATCTTTTATAGTACTAGTAGTATTTATTCACTCATTACGTTGTTTATATATTTACAGGAGTCTTCTGATAACATTAATACTTACAAAAATTAATCTTGCAACTAACTAACTTTATTCACGCTGATGACATGGTACTTTAGGGGAAGGCACCTAAAATTTAATTCTGAAATGCCTATGCTATAAGTAATTTAATAATATCTTGTTCACAACGACTTCATCTACAATTCTCAATAACATGATATTACAGTAGTACTTAAAATAAATTAAACTTGCAACTATCTCCTTCAGTCCACCTCTGCGGTGTAGTCTTTATCGTGATTAGCTGCTACCCCCGGAGGCTCGGGTTCGATTCCCGGCTCTGTCACGAAATTTGAAAAGTGGTACGAGGGCTGGAATGGGGTCAACTCAGGATTTTTCTTTCCTCTTTTTTAACGGCATTTTCCTTTCTTAAATAGTTTTGTTCTCTTATTATTTATCAATTTGCATCTTGTCACCCTAGGAATGAAACCAGTTGGCCCACTGTAAACATATATTGCATGATGATGTATCAAATAATTGAGTTTTAATATCATTGGGCTAGAAAGAGTTGAATACCGATTTCAAATATACTCTGTTCAGGCGTGTTTGTTTTTTATTTTCCGTGATGTGTAAACTAACAAATACAGTTTGAACTGTATACCGCAACTAATCCGAGACTAAAGGGTTTGTTGTTTAAAGGGGCCTAGCAGCTAGGTCATCGTCCCCTTAATTGTACGAGGTGAACGAAACGAAAATTTCAAAATGTATCCACTGACTAGAGTCTAAAACGAATGACGATGGAAAAATGATCGTAAAACAAAAACAGTCAGTGGATTCTATTCACTGGGATGATATTAAAGAGGTCAAAAATTCAAATCACCGGCCCCTCATAGTGGTACTAATCACAGGTAATGAAGACCCATAGTATGTCACACACAATTGCACCACTCAGAAGTAATACAAAGAAATAAATAAATTTATTCATTTTTATTAATGAATTTATTTATTTCAACATTGTCTTTTACATAGGTTACCTCCAATTACAAAAGGCAGTACAGAGTACATATATAGAACATTTTAAAATCATTAAAAAGTTGGGGGAAAATGGACAGGAGAAAGCAAAATGAGTCTGTCTGGTAGGCAAACAAAGCATCTTTGTGTAAAGATGATGATGATGCTTGTTGTTTAAAAGGGCCTAACATCGAAGTCATCGGCCCCTAATGGTACGAAATGAAATGACAACAAAAAATTCAAAATCATCCACTGACCAAAATTTAAAAAGAATCGTCATGAAGAAGGAATGGATGACATGAACCAAAAACAAAAAAACACAAGCAAACAAAAAAGGAGTGGATCCAACTCAAAAAAGATCATAGATAATTCATTACTGACCAAGGGCCCAATCATGAAGCACAATCCTGAATCGAGGATGCTTGATGCCTAAAGGGGTCCAAAATCCAGGTCTAAGGCCCCTCAGAATGGTACATGTCGCAAGTAAAGTAGAACCATGGTATTTCTCAAGCTGCGGTACTAATCAAAGGTAGCGTAAACTCACGGTGTTCCAAACATCAAGGAACTACTCACAAGTATTGTACATCGTACAGGTAAGGCAGACCTATGGTGTTTCTCACAAAATGGCGCCACTCATAGCCAACGCAAACCGATGAGGTTCCTCACCTAGGTATAATAATCACGGGCGCCGGCATTCCCGTGGTGTTCCTCACATAGTGGGTACTAATCACTGGCAACGCAGACACACGGTGTCGCTCATACAGTGGTACTAAGCACAGGCGACGCCCAGACCCGTGGTGTTGCTCACATGGGTACGACTCACGGGTACTGGAAACCCACATTGAACCCCGCTTGAGTGCTACGAATCACAAAACTATTCAGTACCTAACAGAGTGGTACTACTCGTAAGTAAAGGCGACCCATGGTGTTCCCCGCGTGATGGTACGAATAAAAAAAAGTTTCATGGTTCTAATTCAATCATTCCTTGGTCGCCCCTTTTAGTCGCCTCTCACGGCACGCAGGGGATACCGTGGGTGTATTATTCGTCTGCCTCTCCCACCCACAGGAGGTGTGTGTTTGGTCCGCGAGAGGTATTTTATTTCCCTCAAGTCCACCAGCAAGCCGGTTAGGACCCCCCTATCCGCCACCTGGGACGCGCCACGTGGGAGTATCACCTCTCCCCCTGCTACGCCTGCGTAGCAGGTTCGTGGTCTTTGTGTAAAAACATGATTTGTTTTTCAATTCTAAATTTCAATACTAATATTATGAGTGAATAAACTAAATTAATAAGTAGACGTCGGATGTCTATGCCATACAAATCACTAATATAATCACGCAACTATGCTGAAAAATGTTGTGAAATATTCATTTAAGTATGCACATATTTTCATACTATTAACCACTTGTATGGAATGCAAACGTGACATTCCTTTACTAGACTCACGCGATTCACCCACACCAATACATAAAATTGTAATCACGGATACTCTAAAGGACAGAATAAAAATTTACAGTACTTTCAGCTGCGGCTGTTCTAGTACAAACAATCCGTGCATATTTTTTGAGATACGTGTGAATCTATCAGCGTTCACTGCTAAAATAATATGCACACGTCTCCTAGATAAGACACAGTGTGTTAATGAATACACATGAAACTCAATTAGTAAGGTTGTAAGAAAACCATACAAAAAATAAGAAACGTGAAGAAATACACTTAAATACACATTCCTCCTTCAGTTTCTACACTATTTTCCCGTCCATAATATGCTTTGTAGTGCATTACAAAAGTCTTCCCCAAGTTCTCTAGTATAAATTTGTGGCGTTTATCTGTTAAACCTAGCTTCGATGCTGAGAATGATCTCTCTACATTTACGGATGTGACAGGACGCTACTTGAATTCGGGAGCGTGTGTAGGTGTTAAACATTCTGGTAGAGCCACATTATCAGTAACAGCAAAATACGTAGGTGCATCAAAACGTAAGTTACACTATGACAACATACAATGTAAATTTCACTTTTCTACAGAGACCCCAAGAGACTAAACATTTCTTGGAACGGTCAACCAGCTTTACCATCTTTAGCATTCCGGGTGCGTAGAAATCACCTCCAGTGCTATGTATAACCACCTGGAGATAGCTGCTTTCACCTCCTCATCGTTTCGGAATCGTCGTCCACCAAGATACTTTTTCAGCTTACCGAACACGATAATCGCATCGCGCTACGTCTGGTCTGTTTGGAGGATGTTGTCATACCTCCTACTTGAATCGCTGCAGCAGTTCGGACGTTTAGCGGGCCGTGTCTGGTGTTGCGTTATCGTGCAAAAAAATCACACCGGCGCTCTTTCCCCCACCGCTTTTCTTTAATTGCCTTACGCAACCGGTTCAGCGTTTGACAATACGAAGCCGAGATGATTGTTGTGCCTTTCTGTATAAATTCCGCGTGCATCACACTCTCCATGTCAAAGAACACTGTCGCCATTACCTTTCCTGTTCAAGGCTGGACATTGACCTTCTTTCGTGGTTGTGATGTGCTATGCACCCATTCCATCGAAGTCTCTTTGTTTCGGGGGTGAAGTGGCGGACCCACGTTTTATCCCCTGTGGTGAGTCGATGCAGAAACTCGTTGCCCTCCAGAGAATACCGTTGCAAAAATGCCTGGAAACGTTGTCTCTTGTGAACATCGGTGAGCAGACGTGGGACCCATCATTGACACAGTTTACGAAATCCAAGGTGCTGGTGAACAATAGAGAACGCAGTGCCATACGAAATGTTCAGCGTGCTGACAATTTCCTGCAGTGTTATGCGCCGATTCTTTCTAATGATCCCATTCAAACGGTCAAAAATTTCAACGGTACTGGACATTACTGGCCTGCCTTCGCGATATTCGCCCGTGAGATCTGTGCGTCCGGCGTCAAATTGCTTACACCACTTTACGGTAACAGGGCGAGTAATTGCACGCTCACCATGTGCAGCAGTTATTTTATGATGAATGTCCGTGCATTTGAGCCGTTTTGCCCATAGAAATCTTGTCGTAGCACGCACCTCCAATTTGGAGTAAACATCCAGTTGACGCGCCATTGATCCTACTAACCCACTTCCTATCGGACGTGTCAGCAGTTACTGTAGCTGGCTCCGCATTGGCCACGATCACAACACAGCGTGCCCTCGCGGCGAGCTAGTGCAAGTTACTTTTTGATTCGCCCTCGTATTTTTTTGTAACTACCATGATATCGTAGCCCGGAATTCGTTTAAAGACATCGCGATATTCTGTTTGCAGATGGAATCCGACGTCTCCTGGGATACTTTCCAGTTCTCGCTTCAGGTTCTTCATAATGTCCAGCGAATCACCAAGACGCGAACCGAGCTCGATAGCTGCAGTTGCCTAAGTGCGGCCAGTATCCAGTATCCGGGAAATTGTAGGTTCGAGCTCCATCGTCGGCAGCCCTGAAGATGGTTTCCATGGTTTCCCATTTTCACACCAGGCAAATGCTGGGGCTGTACCTTAACTAGGGCGACGGCCGCTTCCTTTCCACTTCTAGCCCTTTACTGCCCCATCGTCTCCATAAGACCTATCTGTGTCGGTGCGACGTAAAGCAACTTGCAACAGAACAAAGACGCGAACCCCGCATTTCTACCTTCTTGATTGATTCTAGCTAGTATGATTTGGAAGTGTGTCTTGATAAGTGCCAGTTCCCTTCGAAGTTTCATTTCCGAAAGAGCTCACGGCATTACTTTATATTTTCTCGAAGACTGCTTGTAAAACGTATTAGAATATACAACATAAAAGTCGAAAATATGCACAATAAATCCTAAATTTGAAATGTACTCTGTGCACTAATCTCAAACTTATGCAAATATGCATGTACTATTAAACTTAATACTTTGTCCAATTTCACCTTCAAACTCACTTCGTTGTCGCTTTTTGAGGTCTACATATCGGCAAACAAAATATGCATTTGCATACAAATGTGATGAGCAGTAGCAAGAAGTAGGCAGCACATAAGAAAAAAAGAATTAAATGAAGTGATATACACAGCATGTGATAGTACATATATCACACCCTCGCACTATATGTAGAAGTTAGATATATCATTGTCAGTATTCGATTTATTATTATTATTATTATCAGTATTTCATTTGCATATTTTGTCATTAATCTTTGTAAGCTGTAAGGTAACCATATATGTAGTATGAGTATTTTGTTATCCGGTAATTCGTATGACTCAGGCGGGCATCCCAGTGTCTGATGAGATGTGTTTGTTAATGTTGTTGTAGTAGGAAAGTTCTATGAGTCATGTGATATACCCCAGCGTTTGTTTATATCTTGGGAGCATGAAGACGTTCAGGGCAACCCTGGACGGTGGATCACTCATGATTGGCTGGCAAGGACCAATCCAGACGTATTATGTGTGAGGAAGGGAAATGCTGATGCCTATAAAGGTTGATCATACGGCGGAAACCACACTCGGTACGCACAAGAACGAGTACTAACACACTGTACGAGAAGGAAGTAGTTCGGACAGACTGTACGAAAAGGAAGAAGTGCTGATATACGGTATTCGAGTGACACGGCTACAATGGACTGGACTTCAAATGTTCGTGGAACGTAGTCTTGTTATGTTCGTGGAAAGTGGCTGATCAACAAATTGCGGAGGGCGTACGCATTAAGTGTTGTAGTACTTGTGGAGGTCTGTTATTATATGTTGGTGAAAGCTATGTCAGACTTTCCATAATTTATGTTGAGGATCGACAGGCGTGTGTTGCTCGAATGTATATATCTTTACAACAAGTGTTAAAATATGTGAACACAGTATTACAAGGTACAGTATCTGTGTGATGTGATAACTGCCGATTATGAGAATCGGCAAGTTGTATTGATACAGAGACAGTTACAGGTATTTTTCTACATATATGTACATTGTTAATCGGACTATCTACAAATGGTAGTTTAGTTCTCGCTTTCGTTTTCCCACCGTTTTCATTGTTGTTGTTGTAAATATGGAGTCTTCCAGCAATATTTTATGTGTGTATTATACGTATAATGTTGTGTGTTGATGAGGTGCTCATGCACGGATTTTCTTAAGAATATAGTTAGCTATTTTAGAATCAGTGGAGTTATTGATGAACCTAGGTGCAGTTCCTACCTATTTAGTCGTTTTCAGGACGTTAGGTAAGGCCTGCAGCAGATGTACCAGTACGCAGCATTATGTACACGCCCTGGGATATAAAGTTTATCATGCTCTATCAAAATTTGAGGGATCCATTCTGGTGAACTCTGGCGCCCATACTACGGACATTTTGGTTAATTATGTTTATTAATTTAATTTATTTTAAACTATCTTATGTTATTTTTAGTAATTTTCTTTATGATCATTTATGACTATTTATTACTATCATCAAATGGTTAAAAGCAATTATTGGAATATTGCTAAAGACAGATTAACACTAACCGTAAAGAAACTTCACAAATCAGATTTGTGTAAATCAATGTGAAACAGAAATTCGGAAATTGGCATTGAAAATTTAATGTTATTAACGCTTAAGGCTATTTGATTAAATTTCTTTGACTAACGTACGTGGAATGTCCACAGTATAACGGTTTCCATGTTCTCAAATTAGTTAACTTTACAGTGAAGGTCACCGTAGCAAGTAAATCGCTATCATCTATTAAAGCATTTATTATTATTTTGTACAGGAGTACTTCTTGAGTAACTTCCTGGAGAATTTAAATTCCTAGAATAGTCCTTAATAAGAGACTCTTACCTTTAGAACCGAACATTTGTGCTTTTTAAAGTATAGAATTCTAAGAAATTTCTACTGAAGCTTTTCAATTTCATTTTTGTAAGATTTGGTAACACGGATTCCACACAACGCATCCATGTTCAAGTTTGCTTCAGTGAGGTCATACTACGTATGTTTTTCAGTTCTTTAGGGCTTCTTATTGAGAAACCTACGGACTTTCATTATCATTCATTAACGACCTTTTCAATGTGCGTTTTGAAAGACAATGTACTGTGTATTACGAGCCCTAGATCTGTTACTGGGTTTCTCTTCCAAAAGATTATATTAATCGTGTTATAATCAAATACAATTTTAGTGTCCTTCCTGGGAAACATTATACCAAAGCATTTATTAATATTGTTACGGAGTTATCCGTGGTAGTTAGAGGTGAAAGAAGGTGCTGGGATGAATAGGTCTCAATCTACGAAATTAAAGTTAATTTAAAATTTAACAAGGTTATATTTTCTTTTCAAGATCAAGAAATAACACATATAACAGGTACTCAGTAGCCTAACAACAAATCGAGAATGTACAATTACAGTGTTACAGGATTTGGGCTCCGAGAGCCACACACAATTCTTGAGCAATAAGCCCAACTTTACCCGTGTACAAGATTCAACCAAGGGGCAGAAGACCCCAATCATGCTCAAGAGCACTTGCTCCCAATTACATAGCAAAAGCCTCCTCGAGGCACACAGAAACAAATTTCTTTGGAAGAGCAACCCGCTCTCAAAGTTCCAGCCTATCAAAGGCCACACCAAACTCCACCTACAAGTTGTCCTCTAAGGACATAAACACAGGGGTAAAAATACCCAACCTACTGAGGCCGATTTAGAAAATAAACAGGAAAATTACAAGGCCCCAAAATACAAACTTGAGTGGAGGCGAAACTAGCACTCCGAATATACTTTATTAAAACCTAATTTGGCCCTAGGCCACTTATGCAAGGGCTAATCCCATTCTACGGAGGTGACACGCTAGAAAACTTTATGACATTACGAGTAGAAGGGAAACTGTTATGAAAACGTAGTCACCTCAAAACAAAATGAATGGGAGCTCGAGAGGGTTAGGCACTCTCTATCCCAATTTGTAGATTAAAAATACAGAATTTATACCAAGAGTCTTTTACATTTTAGAGGAAGGTTACATGGTAAAAGGTATCGAACCTGCCCCGAGAGTTAAACTGCTGAGATAGCAAGAAAAGAAGTTATTAACAGGCCATTACCTTATTGATGAACCGCTGCCCGAAGAAAGAGGCGCTACCCGCCCCCTACTACATAATTTACACACTGATAGATGTTACTGAAGTGGCGCAGAGACCCGAAAATCAGCAGTTTATATACCCTCGCGGAACATTCGAGACTTTTCATGAATGATAACACCCGCCCACACGCATTTTATTGGACGGCCAAAAGATTACATGTCAAAACTGAAGAAGAAAACCAGGATTGGTGGGAAATTAATTACAAAATTTACTCATTGTTCGAATTCAAAACTGGCGGAAAGTGAAGGGTTATACAGCCAACCTAAACAATGACTGAAAGAAATTTAACAAAGAACAAACTTATGAACACAAAATTTCTCCAAAAACACAGTTCTTTCACTTCGCACTAGGGTGCATAATTGTAGTCCTTCAGTAGTGTCATCTAGAAGAGAATGTTCACACTTCTTACTACAGGCAAAACAAAAATACATCGAAAACGACACAGTTCAGAACACTTCAAAATTTACAATCTTCTGAGAAACTTGAGAATTAACACTGTACTTTTAGTTCAGGCTTCCTCCAGTAGAGGAGTTTCAACTGGCGCAATGTTTGAATTAGCGGAGCGGAGGTGTACCGCCCGGTACAAATATAATACTGAACTGAATGTTTTTATTGATGCTCCTAACATAAACATTGTTAATGTCCTTTTAACATTGAAAATGCGTTTTAGATTACACGGTATAGGGCCCCACTTTAGCTAATAAAATGGCGTGTGGCTTTTAGTGCCGGGAGTGTACGAGGACAGGTTTGGCTCTCCAGGTGCAGGTCTTTTGCTTTGAATCCCGTAGGCAACCTGCGCATCGTGATGGGGATGAAATGATGATGAAGACAACGCATACACCAAACCTGCGTGCCAGCGACATTAACCAATGATGATTAAAACTCCCGTCCCCGCCTGGAATCGAAATCGAGACCCTTTGACCAAAGGCCAGCATGCTAACCATTTAGCCAGGAAGCCGGACCCCACTTTAGCAAACACGTTAAGTTAAACTTTTTCACCCAATTGTGACTTAAGTATTGAAGGTAGAAAAATGGTAGTCAAACGCGTGTTTTGAAGCGCTCTATCATATGGTAAGAGAAAATACTGGATATCATGTTCGATCCAAATGTTATTCACATAAAACGCGTAAAAAGGGTGATATTTAAAAATGAACTTGTTCCACAATTACTGTCCGATTTCACTACCTTCGTGATGTACAGGCCGTACTGTAGCTCTGATTCCGTCAGGCTTTGGAGGCGATACGCATCCGCTCAGCTTGAATAATATTGCACACTCGTTTAAATTACTTAAGAAACTGTTAACACCTTATAAAACCGAAAAAGTATTGATAAATATTTGTCAGTTCTGACATACAATGGATATCCTTTCCCGTAACGTTCTATTTCTCGCGAAACTGGAACATTTACATCATATACACTGATGGAAAACAAGCAACCAATTACCAATACAATATACTACAAATGTACCACCAATTCAGTACCTACAAGAAAGATTACGAGTAAGCTAACCTCCAGCAATAACAAAACATTTACTGTCACTGTCATGAAATTCAGTTATTCTTTTAAAAAGTAGATTTTTAAACAGCAAATAATGCCTATATAATTTTCATATTCAATTTTCATAGAATAACCTTTTTCCATTGCCTATGATATGAGATTTGATGGTAAAAATCTTAGCAGTGTTATTTCACTATAAACTTCTACCTAAAATGGTAAACTACGTAAATTGGACTTGAATTTTCAAAAACACCCAATATAAATAAGCCGTAAGTGTGATTACATAAAAATATATCTAATGTTACCCATGTTTTTGACACAGTAAGAAATTTTAATCCATCTGGACGAGACACTCTTATTTCCCTCAGCATTTATTCTTCAGGAAAGTGGTTGATACACAGAACTGTGTGGTGATTCACTATTAATTTCTCCCTATCAGTAGTCTTCTTCGATAACCTAACTCTTTCTTCATCAGAAGGAAACACAATGCTGGAGTATACTCTCCTCGTTTGTAATTAGCTTTGCACCCAGTCAAACAGCAACTCTTAGCATGGTGATTTCTCTCACTGATAACCTTAATTCAAGATGTACAATATTATAGGGAAGGATCCACCTTTCAATACTCCGTAGTAAAAAGTAGTTACAACCTGTTTATTGGGACCGGTTTCAACACATTTCAAGTGTCATCATCAGCCAATTAGCGAAGATCTTAAAACAACTAATATATTGAACACAGGCAAAATATTAACATTGTATCATATCGTAGCAATTCAGTTAATGTGATTATTGTGTTTTGAACATTAACTGAATTGCTACGATATGATACAATGTTAATATTTTGCCTGTGTTCAATATATTAGTTGTTTTAAGATCTTCGCTAATTGGCTGATGATGACACTTGAAATGTGTTGAAACCGGTCCCAATAAACAGGTTGTAACTACTTTTTACTACGGAGTATTGAAAGGTGAATCCTTCCCTATAATATTGTACATCTTCTTATTTCTCTATTCAATACGGAACAATCATGAAGTTTTTAACTTTAAACCTTAATTCACTTACATACACATTGTGGTTAACAATAAAACGCTGAGTGCAATAACTCAATTAATTTTACACTATGGCTATAACATTACACAAATAAACTACAAAATTAAAACACTGTAGAGCGATATTCTTAACCTAAAGCCACGCATGAATATACGCTCACACTAAGTTTTGTTCACTAATTGAGCACTTTTCACTTAACAATGCAGTCGATAACGACTCAGTCTGATATATATCTGAGTAAACATGCGACCAACGTCAAAAATTTCAAGAAAACAACGAGGTATTCACATACAACTCAACTAACTCACGTGCTAAGCTCCCCCCTCTAACGATCAACTTATTGCTTTCCCGCGCTTGCTACAGTACGGCCTGTACTTCACGAAGGCAGTGGCGATGTTCATTTTAAATATTCAATAAACAGATTTGTTCTTTGCTAAAGAAAATGTGCACCAGATGTTTAAATTTCGCAAAACTAAGGTCTCCAGTTCGGTTTTAAGGGTGTTATGTATCATGTGACTAGTCGTAGAGTTAATCAAACAATCAGTTTCCTGTTTGAGGTTATATTATCTAACAATGAATCACGTGGCGCACCAATACACCGCTAACACGTAAACATCCATTGGTTGCAAATAATAAATTAGAAAAGTGGAAAAATTTAAAGTGGTTATAGTGATGAACCAGGACGAAGTGGTCGTTCGGATGAAGATGTTGTGAGTGTAGAGTAATCAACAGAGACGATTGATGGAGATAATCAACCTTCAGATATTGCAAGCGCTTTGACTTCAGATCGAATCTCGTTGCACAAACAGTCATTAATTATTTACACGAGGAACATTGTTTAATGTATACTAATAAACACTTTGGGATTAATACTCGTAACGGAACGACACTCGATAGCCTATAGTTTTCAGCAAGATGACACCACTCGAAATAATGTATTATACTTTAACACTCACAGAGCGATACCTGTTGAGGACGTATCAACCACGAGTCTGTCAGCTGATAAAACGGTGTCGGGCATTTGCTGGCACTGAGATACACAGAAATTCCCCAGCAGTGACGGAAAATTTTCGCTCAATGTAGCAGGGGGTGGGCCTCATTAGCTTAATCTCGGGGTATTGCCGCTAACCTGCCTGGGGTCCTGCTCGCTCGCTTCGAGAAAAACATTTTTCTCTCCCGCGAATTATTTAGAGACTGATAACTTCAACCCTCATTATGCACATTACAATGGTTATATGTACAGAAAGTGCATGGAAAGAAAACATGGAATCGTCACCTGGGTGTGTCTGAAGGAGAAGAACAAGTCATGCCATGTTTTTTGGAAACATACAATTCTGCAATTTATAAACATAGTATAAAACATCCCAATGTATATTGCGTTGAAAGTTAGATTAGACCAGATGACGTGTTTTTGAGTAACAATGTCTTAAATTTCACGCACGGTTGAAACGCATTTAAAAAACAAGTACCTTTTACGTTCCACCTGTGATAAAAGAAAGTATTAATATGATTACATATTCAAAACCTAACATAAAATGTATCTTAAAATGGGGCGAGGAAAATGTTGATGTCATTGGATTTTCTGTAGGCCTATTGGTTATTTAATGGATAACCTCCAAACTCGAATACATACAAGGTTATTCACCTAACATGTTACACGGAAATAACTTCTAAACGATTAAAGATATCAGCATTCTGTTTTCATATTCGTAAATGGTATGCAGGGTCTTGTAAAATAACGTGCTACTTAGTCTCATGGTGTGATTAATAACCGAGATATTGATACTAACTCCTTATTTTTAAATGGAACGGCACAAATTCATACAGCTGATTTAAAAGTTAATCTGCGTAGAAGTTCAAATATGTAAGTATTTTCAAAATCGGACAATTACTTTTTGAGATATAAGTAAGAACAGCATGCGCGATTTGGCTTGCCGCATCATACGGCGTGAAGTCGGACAAGGACATATTGAGGCGCAAGCTGCTTCCTGGCCTTGATTCCAGCTACAGAACGGATACCAGGCATGTACTGTAAACATAATGTGATGTACCGTAACATACCCTGGGTGTGCAACGTTATTGTATGACTGGCGAACACACAACGGGGAAGCGAAATTAAGTTGTATTGTTTTGTTTTGACACGTAATAGGTCGCGCTCAGTTTAGCTTTTTTTCTCACGGATGGGAATGGGAAGGATTTGGAAAGGAAGTCGGCCGTGGCCTACCACAAAGGTACCTATCCGGTATTTGCCTGGTGTTGAACATGGGACACCATGAAAATCACTTTCAAGTTGGGCGAGGCAGGACTCGAACCTACGCTCTCCCGAATGCGCGCTACTACAGTCGTGCTGGAGCTCTGCGGAAATGAACGCGTGTAAAATAAAACATAAATAATAGTGTTGCTGCCATCTCACTACGATCAGCTCTGAACATTTGCTTCTCTAGAAGGAGCTCTTCCGGTGTTTTGTGTTATGTTTATTTCTCAACTCATAGAGTAGTATGAACTGTACACTAAAACCAGTGACAATTATAGCTTTCGTTATGTTCCTTTCAAGGCAAAGTACTTCCTTTTAAACACATCAACCCTTTCTGTCCTGTCATGTGTTCGCATGCCATACACACTTTGCAAACCCATCACATGTGTGCGAGGTGCTTACATGCCTGGTATCCATTCTGTAGCTGAACTCACTCCCAGGAAACTGCTTGCGCCTCAATATGTCCTTGCCCGACTTCACGCCGTCTAATGCGGCATGCAAAACAGCACATGCTGTTCTTACTTATATCTCAAAAAGTAATTGTCCGATTTTGAAAAGACTTACATATTTGAACTTGTACGCAGATGAACTTTTAAAATCAGCTGTATAAATTTGTGCCGTTTCATTTAAAAATATGGAGTTAGTATCAATATCTCGGTTATTAATCACCCCATGAGACTAAGTAGCACGTTATTTTACAAGACCCTGCAAACCATTTACGAATATGAAAACAGAATGCTGATATCTTTAATCGTTTAGAAGTTATTTCCGTGTAACATATTAGGTGAATAACCCTGAATAATAATTTGGTTCACAGTAAATTATATGTCTTTAAATGCTGATTTCCATCACAATTTATCCAGAACGTTGATCTAGAACAAGCTAGCAGGAACCCAAGCAGGTTAAGGGAAATACCCTGAGTTTAAGCTAATGAGACCCTCTCCTTGCTGCAGTAACCGTAAATCTCCTGTGACTGCTGGGGAATTTCTGTGAGTGGGAACATGTTTATCTCAATGACCGCAAATGTCCGGCAGCCGATGAAACAATCAACATTTATAGACATCATTAGTAAGGATTTCGAGAAGCAAGCTAAATAGTTTGAAAAGAAGGAAACTCAAATACTCTACATGTGATAAAAAATGTTATTATTGTATATAGGCTAATTATTGTAATAAATATTGTGTACATTGTAAGCAATCTCATAGTTTACTTCTTCTTCAGGACCTAAAGGTTTCCTTTTCCACATTCAATGAAGGAACATTTCCATTGTTAAGTTCCTTGTCCAATGGAATGGAACTGTGGATTTTCAGTTCAGATGAATCTTCGCGAACAGTAACAGAGTCATGTCCAGAACAAAATTTAAAACAGCTGAATGTTAGACATTTGAGTTAAGAATTCTGTAACAACTGCAAACACAAAGTTACCGGTTTACCGAATTGTACGCGTTCAGTTTAATGCCCTTGTCTCTTTCATAATCCCCCTCACTTTGTAGCGGTATCCGAAGTAATTCTCTTGCTATTTGGAAAGTGAGAGGCCCGACCATATGCTTTGTTGAGTACATTATAATAGAATTAGGTAAATGGCGTCATCTAGCCGCCATGCAACTCATTCGTAAATGTTAAAACAGCGCCGCTACTACCCAGCTTAGTGTAATCTTGTACCTCTATGTAATAACCATTCCAAAAACATAAGCCTTCATAAAGCCAGTTATTACATGCACTTTGCAAGCACAAAGTACCTCAATAAAACCTGAGGGGGGAGTAGGATAATGAACTCTGGGTTATTTGCAGTTATGGTACTTCGTGAATCACTTCGATTCTACCAAGTGTGGAAAGTTTTCGGACTGGAAACTTACTCTATTTATAGAAGAGAGCTATATATTGTTACAGGCTGCATAGCGGACTAATTTTGGTGATCATCCCTTATAGGCTAATGAGCTTTTCGGGAACATATTCGAGGGAAGTTTGTAGTTATTTAACAGTGCTAAAATGAGACCACCTGCTGGGACCAGCTTTGCAAGATTTGTGACATCTAAATATTAGTCTTTAAAACATAAGAGTTCACAGCCTAGCCCTTCAGGCAATCAACTATATGTTGAAAACATCCTAAGGATATGAGATACGAATTTTAGTAGGTAAATAAAATATAATAAAGTATGACAGTATTCTTTATTTATTCCTAATAATTACTATCTTTTTCTTAGTCATCGTTATCCAGACGATTACATCACTGCCGACTGGATCCCTCGCTGCGCTAGAGGCAGCAACGCATCAAGTCGGCCGTGATTAGATTGGCAGTTTGCCATTTTCTACCACTGCGAGCGCTAATGTGAGTCAATGCAGAGTTTCACTTAAACTCTTAAAACTACATTCGGTGTGGATATTTTTCCAAAAAGCCAAGGAATACATTACACAAATAATTATGTAAGTAAGTTAAATTGATGTCCGACTCGTTGGCTGAATGGTCAGTGTACTGGCCTTCGTTGCAAAGGGTCCCGGGCTCGATTCCCGGCCGCGTCTGGGATTTTAACCTTCATTGGTTAATTCCAATGGCTCGAGGGCTGGGTGTTTGTGCTGTCCCCAACATCCCAGCAACTCACACACCACACATAACACTACCCTCAACCACAATATTACGCAGTTACCTACACATAGCAGATGCCGCGCACCCTAATCGGAGGGTCTGCCTTACAAGAGCTGCACCCGGCTAGGAATAGCCACACGAAATTATGATAAATTTGGCTAGGATTTGAATCGAAAGGTAACGAGTAAGGAAACAAGAGATTTAGGCTATTTCTTCGGAACTGCATTCAAGCTGAACGTTATTTTAGATACAGCTATCCAAGACTCCACATTTGAAACCTTTCTGGGCCCTTTCGGCACAATTTAGGAAATTGATAAATTTTACGTTTCTTCGTATGTGGAGACCCTTGCTTTGTCGGCTAAGAACTTTTCTACATTAAAAATCTAAGAATATACCGAAGTTGATAACATGTATTAATCAAACTGAAACTGTATATTAGCTTGAATTTTCAGTCAAAGTCCTAAATATATAAAATATGATTTGTCGAATCTAAATAAGGACACATCATCTTTTCAGTGGACGAACGCTGTCGCAGTTCGTAGTGTTCCCGGCAGAAGCCTAGATGCCCGTTGCCGTGAGAACAACGAGATTGAAATCCTTCTTCACGTTCTTTGTTTTTGTCCTAAAATGGGGTATCTTACAAATCAACAGGCACTGCAGACTTTGAAGAAGGACAGTTGACTCTATTAGAAACACAAGCCAGGATGAGTGGCTAAGATGGCTGATGCGCTGGACTTCTGACCCCATCTTGGCAGGTTCGGTCCTGGCTCAGTCCGGTGGTATCTGAAGGTGCACCAATACGTCAGCCTCGTGTCGGTAAATTTACAGGCACGTAAAAGAATCCCTGTGGGACAAAATTCCGGTACCTCGGCGACTCCATAAACCGTAAAATATAGTTAGCCATAACATTATTATTATTATTATTATTATTATTATTATTATTATTATTATTATTATTATTATTATTATTATTATTATTATTATTATTATTATTATTATTATTATTATTATTGTACCAGGGGTACACCTTCTCCGGCTGTTTAAACTGCGCGCCTTCTCTACGATCATCTATGACAACGGATTTGAACTTAAAAACTCCCGAGGGCCTTCTTCTTCTACAGTTAGATGATCCTACCATCGATTTGTTAGCGCACTCTGATGACTAGAAACAAATTAATTAGCTTAGGAAATTTTTATTTTTTGTTATTGGTAAACCTTTTTCAGATGATTGTCTTTTTCATGAACCGAAGTTTTCATATTTCAGCTGGCTCCTTCTCTGTTGTAACCTACCTGTCAGATGCTGGAGAATATGTTCTTTAGCCAATGAATACCGGGGGTGTGTAAAGGAATCCACCTATCCGCAAAGTGTAGTTCAATTTAATCTGGAAGCTTCCCCTTACGGAGTTATATAAGCAGGACACTTTAGGGCTGTCTTGTCTGAATTGCTTCAGTGCTCGGGACTGCGACTTGACGTAGGCCTAAGGAGGCAGAGGAGCGGCCTGCTCAAGAAGATCCAGAGATACAACGTAATGGCGGAATTTACTTGAGAGGAAGGTTTCAGCCCTTTTCTGTTAATGTACATTTGTAATCTGGTGGTTTAAATGCAGGATTTTCGGTGAAGTCTTAGGGTTCTGGTTCTATTCCCTACTGGGAAATATGTAATATAGGGGAACGAAAAGTGGCGACCCTCAGCCGTTCCCATGTTTTCAAACTATGAATCATATAAATCTTGTCTCCGATTTAAATTTTCCTCCGTTAGTCATCCCTTATAGTATGGGATTAGCCTCTGTATCATTGAGCCATAAGACCACTTAGGTTTCCAGTAATTTATATAAGGAGCACTGGTGTTCCGCCCCCTTGCCTTTTGTTAATGACCTGTTACTGTATGTGCAACCTGTTCTTCTTACTCTTAAGGGGTCAGAATGCCAGCGCCTTAACCGTGTGAGCCACTCAGCCCGCCAGGTTCGATCGTGGCTCAGTCCGGTGGTATTTGAAGGCGCTCAAATACGTCGGATTCGTGTCGGTAGATTTACTGGCAAGTAAAAGAACTCCTGCGGGACTAAATTCCGGCACCTCGGCGTCTCCGAAAACCGTAAAAGGGTAGTTAGTAGGACCGAAAGCAAATAACATTATTATTATTATTATTACTCTTAAGGCCTTGTAGTATGGGTAATTATGCCCCTATTTAGTCTGTATTATTTATAGGTTAACTGTTTCTTCGTTTTAATAGTGACTGATATGATTATTGTGCAATGGATAAGATCACTATGGGGCAACTGTGTATGAACACTTTAAGGTGAGGTCACCAGATAGGTTGCCTAGTGTAATTTCAGTGAGGATAAAAAGGCTTATCGCCTCGTAGGGGTTAGGCTCTTGTATTTTGGAGCTCAGACTCCTGAGAAGTGTAACTGCTCGGAGCAAATCTTGCTCTTTCAAGATATTGTACCTGTCCGGATCAATAATGCTTTTCTCTACGTAGTTCAACAACTAGGTAATTATCTCAAGTTTTGTACCTGATTTCAGGACTTATAAGTCCAGATATTGATAGAGCTGACGAGCTCATAATTAACCTGTTCAACTGTTCTATTATTCTATCAGATTTTCTATCTCTCAATTTTAATAAAGGAAAGAAATAAAATATCCAAATTTGTTTTGTTAAGTGCTGTTCCTTTAATCCCTTATCCAGCTATTCAACCCAGGCGCTTCCTTTTCGGCTCTGTACCACGGAGATTCCGTAAAAGTTATTATTATTATTATTATTATTATTATTATTATTATTATTATTATTATTATTATTATTATTATTGTTACCGTGTTTTTGTGGTAGTTATGCGTGAAAGAAGGTGCGGGGTGGTGAACGGGTCTCAAGCTACTAAAGTAAAATTAATTTAAAATTTAACAAGGTTATATTTTCTTTTCAGAAACAAAGAAATAACAAGCATGGCAGGTACAAAGTAGCAAATCAAAAGGGTAGTTACAATATTTACAGGATTTGGGCTTCGAGCCCTAAAAACACAATGCTTGGGCAATCAGCGCAGCTTTACCTCCAAACACAAGTTTCAACAGAGGGGCAGAAAACCCCATTCATGCCTAGGAGCCCTAGCTCCAAATTACACTGAAAAGCCTCCACGAGGCATACAACACTCAATTTTCAAAAGAGCCACTCGCTCTCAAATTTAAGCCTCTCCCAGGCCACACCAAACTCCACCTTCAAGTTGTCCTCAACGGACATAAACACAGGGGTAAAATACCCAATCTACTGAGGTCTATAAAATGAAAAGAAGGTTAATTAAATGACCTCTAAGGTAACAATTTGAGAGGAGGCGAACTTGCACTCCTAATACACTTTGATTAAGACCTACTTGGCACTAGGCCGATAATACCAGGGCTAATCCCATACTAAAGAGGTGACTTAAGAAGAGAACAATTTGTTTTACGTTAACGAAGAATAGGTTAAGAAAAATAAGTTCACCTCAAAACAATATGAGTGGGAGCTCGAGAGGGTTAGCACTCTCTATCCCAGTATGTAGCTTTAAAAGAGAATATATGAAAAGAGTAGTTACATTTAGGAAAAGGTCACATGGTGGAACGCTTAGAACCCGCCCCGAGAGTTAAACTGCTGAGCAAGCAAAGAAAGAAGTTATTAATCGGCCATTACCTTGTTGTTGACCGCTGCCGAGGAAAGAGGCGCTTCCCGCCTCCTGCTATGTACTTAATACACTGAAAGATGGAACTGAAGTGGCTTAGAGACCCAAAAATCAGCAGTTTATATCCTCTCGCGGAAGGTTCTAGGTGTCAGGGGAATGAAAACACCCTCCCACAAACTTTTTATTGGGTAGGATACAGCAACATATTCAAGTTGGGGGAAGATACCTACGATTGGTCAGAAATTAATAACAGAAATTCGGGATTGGTTAAATGCAAAACAAGGGGAAAGAGAGGGGTATACAGCCAACTTAAACAATAACTGAAAAAATTTAGCAAAGACAAATATTTGAAATAAAAATTTCTCCAACAAAATAGTTCTTTGACTCCGCACTAGGGTGCACTATTGTTGATCTTCAGTAGTGTCCTCTAGAAGAGAAAGTTCACACTTCTTACTTCAAGCAAAACAAAAACACATCAAAAATGACACAGTTCAAAAACTCAAAATTTTCCACGTGGTGACATCTTTTGAGAAGGTAGCGTGTTAATAGCGTATATAAAGTTCAGACTTCCTCCAGCAGAGGAGTTTCAACTGGCGCAAATTTTAAATTAGCGGCGTGGAGGTGTACCGCCCGGTACAGACCTCCCCCCCCAAAAGTACCTCCAGGGGTGACACATGAAAACAGTTTGAAACAAGGTCCAAGTTATGCTGTGGATATGAAGATTGATTGCAGAAGCATTTATAAGATTTTTTAATTTGGTTAGATTCAGTTTCAAAATTTGTTGTTGCAGGTGAAGTAAAGTCTTTATATTTGTAGAAGTTAAATTTCTGAGGATAAACTTTTAATACTTAGAGATGAAGAAAAAGTTTGCAATTGCCACCAAATATTGCTGTTGAATTCCCAAGTGTAGTCATTGCTTATCGTAACTGTCCATGTAGTTGATGTTGATTAAGTTGAATGGCCAGACCGGCCGTTGCAGCTTGCGTCCAAAGGGAGGCCGCTCGGACCCCTCAAGTACCCTGAGATACCGCTCGCCCGCACTATGAGGGGAGCAGAGGTGTTGAAACACGCCGCGCCCGCGGTGAACATATACAGGCTGCGGGCAAGTAGCAGGTCGTGCGCCGCGCACCAGCCTTGGCCGGGAGGAGAGCTCCGGCTCGCCGTGCACCTGATGTCCTCGCTGGAGAAGAGGGGGCCCGTCCTCTGCCCCAGTTGCTGCACGGCTCCTCGCGGCTGCGGGGGCACTGAAACATTAAAGCTAGGCGGCAGAATTGTGTTGGACCATCATCTTTTTGAGGGCACAGGCTTGGTGAAGAGGTTGAGGGGTCAGCGGCGTGCAGATGTCCATGGCATTTAATATAATTCAGCCACAGTGTGTATTGGAGCAGGAGACGGGAGCGTGGTAATGGCCGAGGCAAGGACAGGATGGCAGTTTAACAAATCGGGGGAGGTTTTACAAAAAGCTTACATATAAGACAAACTATTATAGAAGGGGCAGAAAGCCTTAAAAGTGAAACTCAAAAAAAATATAACCTTGATATTCCTTTCAAAATAATATGAAGCAAGTTAACACAGAAATTACACCGGTTTCACCTGTGACAGGTGAACTCTAAATATCCTCTCGGTGGCTGGATTACTTAACAATAAGGTAACCGGCGTAAGGAAATCCAGAATAATGCATGGCCCATGGAATCTGGGGGCAAGCTTGCCCGCGGGAACAAAGTTCTTGACCATCACCTGGTCACCTACATTCAAAGTGGTGGGTCTCCGTCCACGATCATACCTTTCCCTAACCTTTTCATGAGATACCTTAAGATTGGCTTTAGCCTTCTTCCAAAGATCTTTAATATTATCCGGATCTATTGTCTCGGGTAGAATGTCACTCAGAGACCAGAGGTTAGAGAGCGGCGAGTTGGGAACAAACTTGAACATCAAAGAAGCTGGAGTAAATTTATGTGATTCATGAACCGCCGAATTCAAAGCAAAAGCTAACCAATGCAGGGACGTGTCCCACCTGGAATGATCATCATGATGATAGGCAATAAGTGCGGACCTGAGATTACGATTAACCCGTTCAGCCAGAGATGGTTGAGGGTAATAAGCAGAAGTAGTTACATGAGAGATGGATAAGTCAAAACAGAATTTACGAAATAAATTAGATGTAAAAGCCTTAGCATTATCAGATACAATATATTGGCACGGACCAAAAGAAGCAAAAATAGAATTTAGGCAAGCAATGGTGGACTGAGCGGTAGCCAGCTTAGTCGGAAATAACCAGGAAAATCTGGTAAAACCATCTACACATACAAAGATGAATTTGTTGGCATTTCCCTTCGACTGGGGGAAGGGTCCTACATAATCAATATACAGGCGTTCCATGGGGCGCGATGCTTGATGCGAAGACAAAAGGCCTACCTTGGTGGACATGGTGGGTTTACTGAGCAAACAAGATTTACAAGCTTTTACAAGTTCACGGATTTCACCGTCATACCTTTCCAGATGAACATTTCACGAATCTTTTCACGAGTTTTAAATATTCCCAGATGCCCCCCCAATGGGGTCTCATGATAGTATTTGAAGATCATAGGCACAAGGACAGCTGGAACGACAACCTTCATCATCTTGTCATGCCTCGAAGGGCAACATAAAACACCATTCCTCAGAACATAAGGGACGACATGTTCCCCAGAAGAAAGGGTTTCCATTATCGGAGCCAGCGTCGGATCTTCATGTTGGTATTTCTCGATATCCCTAAAGAGCATGGGGGCATCCGTTAAGATGGCATTAACATCAGATAGTATGGACTCGGGAGGTGATGAACTGTCGACCGGTTCTTGGGTCTCGACGTCGTTTGAAAACATGCGGCTGAGTCCATCAGCGACAATATTTTCGGTACCTCTGATATGTCTAACATCAAACTGGAAGGCAGAAATACGGATGGCCCAACGGGCTATACGACCAGTACGACGCGGCCTACCTAAGACCCAGCTTAAGGCTTGATTATCTGTCTCCAGGTCGAATTTAACATGTTCCAGATAGAGACGGAACTTCTCTAAGGCGAATAAGACTGCCAAACCTTCGAGCTCATATATGGAATACTTGGCTTCTTGAGCCGACAAGGTCCTAGATGCATAGGCGATGGGTCGCCTCCCTAGTTCAGTCTCTTGAAGAAGGACTGCCGCTACTGCTGACGACGACGCGTCGGTTTGGACGATGAATTTCTTCGAGAAATCAGGCATAGCAAGTACAGGGGCATTACAAAGAGCTAATTTAAGGTCTTCAAAAGCGGCTTGTTGAGAAGGTCCCCACTCGAATTTGATGCCTTTCCTACGAAGAAGATTTAAGGGCGCCGCTCTATTAGCGAAGTTAGGAATAAACTTCCTGAAGAAATTCACCATACCAATAAACCTGGCGATGCCTTTGATGTCCTTGGGAGGTTTAAAATCACGGATGGCCTGTGTTCTAGAATGATCGACGGCTACACCATCAGGTGACACAATATGCCCTAGGAAAGACATAGAGGGCTTAGCAAAGGCAACCTTGGACAACTTAACAGTTAACCCAGCTTTACGAAGGCGATCGAGAACTTCTCGCAGATGATGTAGATGCTCTTCAAAAGTCTCTGAAAATACGACGACATCATCCAAGTAGTGATATAAGTACTCAAATTTGATGTCGGAGAAGACACTATCTAGCAGCCTAGTGAGTACAGCTGCTCCCGTGGGGAGCCCGAAAGGCACGCGGTTGTATTCATATAAATTCCAGTCCGTGGCAAACGCTGTAAGGTGTTTAGACTCTTCGGCAAGGGGAATTTGATTATAGGCCTGATTCAAGTCCAAGATAGTAAAGAACTTGGCCTTACGAAACCATGAAAAACAAGAATGAAGGTCGGGAAGGGGCACAGATTGTAACACCACCTTCCGATTGAGAGCCCTGTAATCAATGACAGGCCTGAAGCCCCCTTGGGGTTTCGGGACTAGAAAAATAGGCGAGGAATACGCTGACTTAGAGGGCCTAATAATACCATCCTTCAACATCTGATCGATAATTTCTTTCAGAGCCTTCATTTTAGGTGGAGATAGCCTATACGGTGGAAAACGGACAGGAATCGAATCCGTGACCTCAATTTTGTATTCTATCAGGTCAGTAACACCAAGAGTATCAGAAAACACCTCTGGAAACGACTGACACAGCTTACGAATACTATCAGCCTGCTCCTCAGGTAGATGTCTAAGGTCTAACAACATCTCATCCTGGGTAGGCGAAATAGAAGAACATGACGCAGAATTACACTTTAATAAAGGGATGCTACAATCAGAGGCGAATTTGAAAGTGCAAGACCTACTCTGAAGATCGAGCACAAGACCAGTGTGAAAAATAAAGTCCGCTCCCAATATAATGGGGCAAGACAAGAGCTTGGCCACAAACAATTTAACTTTCCAAGAGAATTTAAAAATACGAATTTTGACCAATAAGGAACCTAGAATTTCTAATGGGGATGAATTAGCCGAAACATATTGAACAGGAGATGAGACATAGTCAGGTAGTTTACAAACAGATTTCAATTTAGAATACCATTCAGCCGAAATAATCGAACAAACACTGCCTGAATCTAAGAGAGCTGTAAAAGGCTCGTTATTTAACTCAATCTTAAGAAAAGGAACCGGTGCGGGGGAATCCGCCGCAATCCTAAGACACTCTTTGGGACCTTCAAAAGATAAATTTGAAAATTGATCGTTCCCTGAATTTACAACCTGTTTACCAGAGGCTGAGTCTCGGGAAGATGGATTAGTCGACTCAGCCGAAGCCACTAGTCACTTTTTATTATTGGCATAGGTAGAATTTGCACCAGAAGTTGAGCAGGAGGGGGTGCTATTCGAGTTTGGGCAATTCTTGGCGATATGTGAGAAAGCCCCACATTTAAAACAGCCTTGTGCTGAACCAGCTCCATTATTTGCCCTACTAGTTTTGACCAATGGACATTTATTACGAAGATGGTCAGGCGACCCGCAAGCATAACATTTACGGGGTGTGACTGGTCGGCGAGGTGGAGGCCGAGTATTACTAAACGAAGGAGGGGGTTCTTTTGCCACACGCAAAGAATCGGCGTACCTAACTCCTTCCGCTGAGACGGCCAACGCTTCAAGTTCAGAGAAAGTTTGCGGGCACGCCGCGAAACACAAGTATGAGCTATAAGATGGTGAAATACCTTCCACAATAGCTTGTACAATTTGATCCTCAGGGAAGTGAAGAGCAAACACCCTAGTATAAAACTTAATGTCTTGTATGAAATCAGCCAAGTTCTCATCCAAGCGCTGTACACGATAATAGTACTTCTGAATCAGAGATGACCTCGCGCGGGCGGGAATAAAATTTGCAAGCAAGTGTGCATGAAAATCTTCAATAGATGACTGTTCGGCTATGGCTCTTACTATTTTGTCAGAAAGAATACCAATTGCATAAGGATAGATAATTTGCAAAATTTGACATGGAGAAAGAGAAAACACAAGGGCATGATCCTGAAATTCAACCAGAAATCTTAAAAATGAAATTACTTCACTGGTGGTATTAACCGAAAACTTAGAGATACCTCTGAGCAACATTGCCAATGGGTGAGGCAAGCTGCTAAACCCGGGTGACATAGTAGGTAAAGGTTTCAATGGCAAGGAAGTTAATTCAGAACGGATGTTACTCAACGATGCACGGCGTTCAGATTCGTTGTCCAATGGGGCAGAGATAGTTTGAGCGGCGATGGTTTTCCTATTAACTTCTCCCTTATGAGGCTCTTCCTCGCTACCTACATTCACTGTGGTGGGTAGATCGCTTTTGGGAGGAACCTCCCCTGTTAACAATTGAGTGACCTTGCTGGATAATTCAGACATATTTTCAAGCAGCGTACTAGCTTCCTTCTTCTGAACGTCATTCAACTTCAGAAACAACAGATCGTTAACTCTATTGGAAAAATGAAACAGCCTAGCTTGCACACGCTTAATTTGATTAGGAGAAGGATCATTTTCATCAAAAAAACTAACTACAGAAGCTAGCCCAGTAATATTCTCCGTGATCGTGGAAAGAGAGTCGTCAATTTCTTTCTCTCCCAAATTGGGGATGGAAATGGGCAAATCTAGGGACTCTCTAAGCTTGTTTGTGCCAACTGCAACCGTGCCTCCAGATTGTACATTTCTAATAGTCAATTCATAGATCAACTCCTCCTTGCGCAAATAGTTAAGATGGAGAACATCGCGAGGGCCGGGCATGGTGACAGAACAATTTTGAAAAACTCAAAAGATTCCAGCAACTGGGAAAATAGTTAGAGTTCGGAACAAAACAATGTTTAGCCGTCAAAAGGGGCTAAATTGAGACCCATTCAACCACGCTCTGCTACCACTTGTTACCGTGTTTTTGTGGTAGTTATGCGTGAAAGAAGGTGCGGGGTGGTGAACGGGTCTCAAGCTACTAAAGTAAAATTAATTTAAAATTTAACAAGGTTATATTTTCTTTTCAAAAACAAAGAAATAACAAGCATGGCAGGTACAAAGTAGCAAATCAAAAGGGTAGTTACAATATTTACAGGATTTGGGCTTCGAGCCCTAAAAACACAATGCTTGGGCAATCAGCGCAGCTTTACCTCCAAACACAAGTTTCAACAGAGGGGCAGAAAACCCCATTCATGCCTAGGAGCCCTAGCTCCAAATTACACTGAAAAGCCTCCACGAGGCATACAACACTCAATTTTCAAAAGAGCCACTCGCTCTCAAATTTAAGCCTCTCCCAGGCCACACCAAACTCCACCTTCAAGTTGTCCTCAACGGACATAAACACAGGGGTAAAATACCCAATCTACTGAGGTCTATAAAATGAAAAGAAGGTTAATTAAATGACCTCTAAGGTAACAATTTGAGAGGAGGCGAACTTGCACTCCTAATACACTTTGATTAAGACCTACTTGGCACTAGGCCGATAATACCAGGGCTAATCCCATACTAAAGAGGTGACTTAAGAAGAGAACAATTTGTTTTACGTTAACGAAGAATAGGTTAAGAAAAATAAGTTCACCTCAAAACAATATGAGTGGGAGCTCGAGAGGGTTAGCACTCTCTATCCCAGTATGTAGCTTTAAAAGAGAATATATGAAAAGAGTAGTTACATTTAGGAAAAGGTCACATGGTGGAACGCTTAGAACCCGCCCCGAGAGTTAAACTGCTGAGCAAGCAAAGAAAGAAGTTATTAATCGGCCATTACCTTGTTGTTGACCGCTGCCGAGGAAAGAGGCGCTTCCCGCCTCCTGCTATGTACTTAATACACTGAAAGATGGAACTGAAGTGGCTTAGAGACCCAAAAATCAGCAGTTTATATCCTCTCGCGGAAGGTTCTAGGTGTCAGGGGAATGAAAACACCCTCCCACAAACTTTTTATTGGGTAGGATACAGCAACATATTCAAGTTGGGGGAAGATACCTACGATTGGTCAGAAATTAATAACAGAAATTCGGGATTGGTTAAATGCAAAACAAGGGGAAAGAGAGGGGTATACAGCCAACTTAAACAATAACTGAAAAAATTTAGCAAAGACAAACATTTGAAATAAAAATTTCTCCAACAAAATAGTTCTTTGACTCCGCACTAGGGTGCACTATTGTTGATCTTCAGTAGTGTCCTCTAGAAGAGAAAGTTCACACTTCTTACTTCAAGCAAAACAAAAACACATCAAAAATGACACAGTTCAAAAACTCAAAATTTTCCACGTGGTGACATCTTTTGAGAAGGTAGCGAGTTAATAGCGTATATAAAGTTCAGACTTCCTCCAGCAGAGGAGTTTCAACTGGCGCAAATTTTAAATTAGCGGCGTGGAGGTGTACCGCCCGGTACAATTATTATTATTATTATTATTATTATTATTATTATTATTATTATTATTATTATTATTATTATTAGAAACACAAAGCAGTTCGAAGTACCTATAAAATGAAGTAACCTGTACGTCAACGGAAGGTTCAATTAAATGAGCTGACATTGTACTCATCGATAGCAAATACAACAAAGGCGTCTTCATGGATCCACCAGTCAGATTTGAGAACGATATGGAAAGCAGTCCAAAGAAGCTGATACAGTAAAGAAGAGGCACTATAGCCTTGCTTTAGCGACTTGGAACAGAAGCATAAAATGAATAACTGGCGAGTTATTGGCGTGTTGTTTGACTAGCACAAATTTCTCTGTAAATATTTTCAAACGGTTTCGACTCCCAACAATGTTCTGCAATATACAGTATATCGACTGCGATTTTGAGAAACTCCCTCCAAATTGTACAGAATAATTTTTTAACTTTAAATAATTTGAATAATTAGAATGCATCAGGGCTAGCTGCACGAAAGTAATGAAGTGATGATGATGATGATGATGATGATGATGATGATGATGATGATGATGATGATGATGATGATGATGATGATGCTTGTTGTTTAAAGAGACCTAACATCTAGTTCACCGGCCCGTAATGCCCCACATTCCCAGAAACTAGCGTTAAATAATAGTAATACTGACCAAGGGACTGCCTCTAAAGCACAATATTGAATCGATAATGCTTGTAGTCGAAACGGGTCCAAAATCCAGGCCATCGGCCCCTCATAATGGTACTTATCGTTAGGAAAATAGAACCATGCTATTTTTCATGTTGCGGTACTAATCAAAAGTAGCGCAGTATTCCACACATTATGGTACTATTCACATGTAATGAAATTCGCACATGTAACACAGACCTATGGTGTTTCGCACACTGCGGCGCCACTTACAGGCAACGCAAACCTATGGCGTTCCTCACATAAGTGTACTAACCACAGGGACCCGCACTAACCCGTGGTGTTCTTCACATAGTGGGTACTAAGCATAGTCAAAGCAGAACCATGGTGTTGCTCATATAGGGGTACGAATCACAGGTACTGTAAAATGCATCCTGAGCCACACACTGTCGCTACTAATCACAAACCTATTTTGTACCTAACATAGTGGTACTACGCGCCAGTAAAAGCGACCCATGGTGTTCCCCGCGTGGTGGTACTAATCACAAGTAGTTTCATGGTTCATATAAAATCATCCCTTGGTCGCCCCTTTTAGTCGCCTCTTACGACAGGCAGGGTATACCGTGGGTGTATTCGTCTGCGTCCCCCACCCACAGGGGGTGAAAGTATTGCATTTTGCAACTCTCTTTATATTCAAATGAAAGTTAATATATTTTGATTTCTATTGTTTTCGGATATTTATTTTTTGGATGATTCTTTGTGGTTTCCCTGGTATTATATTAGGCCAGCTATCTTAATTGAAGTTTATCTCTCTGGTAGTTAAATGTATGAATAATCAACATTTAGGGAATCTACAGACTCATCGAAAAAAATTGAACAAACCGAAATTGCTGTATTCATGATTTGCATTCTACATTATTAAAATGAATTAAAATCATTTTATCAAGAGATTTCTGTAATATTGTGGATCTTGCAAGTATATCACAAATTTATTTACTTAAACTTCTCAAAACTGTTTGCGTTGCCGACTAGAAAAAGTATACAAATATTATGTAAATAATGAATAGTTAAAATATGTAAGATGATAAAACTGGAAGCTACAGTTTATGGGGAATGGGACAGTTACAAGAGCCTTGCATACTATGTAAATATTTAGATAAATGCTTTCAAGACCCGTAATTGCAGATATTGTAAACGTTGCTCTGTTATAGATGCCTTGCTCGTGAACAGAAGATATTTTCCTGTGAAGACGAGGAGAAAAGTTCTCCACGAAATGTAAAGAATTACACTTTGCTTTCTAACACAGCAAAAGCCTAAAAGCTTATTATCATGTATATGTAAATACTCTTCTAATCATTGCATATTTTCACTGTTGTAAAAGTAGAGTGCTAAGTGAATTCTTAAAAGTTACGCCAAGTCCAGTAAGGATACCACTCCTCAAAGTCACGACTATGCTTGTTTATTATGCGACCCAATAATTCTTTCTCGCCCAATGCTTAAACAATCTAAACAAAGACAATTTTCATTATTATTTTCGTATAGAATTTGAGGTGAAATAGAAGTTATATTTAGACTTGACTGGAGAATATGTATTCAGTGAAAAGTATACAAGAGACGCGGGGCACTTCCTTTGATATAGGCCTACGTAGTTATACCATAGGTTACGGGACGTCTGGCAATCCTGGCTGGGAAATTCAAGAACAACTAATTATTTGCTTGCACTCTAGAATCTCTGAAAATCTTCTGCAATTGAAAGGAAGTTATTATATTATTATTATTATTATTATTATTATTATTATTATTATTATTATTATTATTATTATTATTATTTCGTTTCGGCCAACTAAGGACCACGTCATTTCAACTGTTTCCCTTGAGCTTTAATGTTGGTCCAGTATTCCTTCATTCGTATACGGTGTTGCTCCATTCGCTCTTACGTCCATGCCTTTCCAGTTTTCATCTTCGGCTTTGATAGGAAACTCTGATGTTCTTGGACTTTTTTCTTAAGTGGGACACGCTCCTGAAGATCTTTCTGTACTTCACTGAACCATGCCTCCTTTGCCTTTTTCTCTTGGAGGAAAGTGAAAATGCGGTTAGATAACCGTGTTGACTTCATTCGGGCCATGTGTCCATAAAAAGTAATCCTCCTTTTCCGCATCACATCGGTTATTTCCTCCACATGAGAGTACAACTCCTGGTTGTGGCGTCTCCTAAACTCGCCGTTGTCTTTGATTGGACCTTTTTCCTCAAAATATTTCTTTTCTTGGCCTCCAATTTCTCCATCATGCCTTTTTTGTTCATGGCGAGTCATTCCGCTGCATTATTATAATCATTATTATTAATGTTCTACTATTGGACCCCCGGTAAAAATCCTTGTGCCCCAAGAAGTGTAAACCAGGCTTCCTCAAATAATTTTGTAAATTATAAATCTCAAAATGTAATTATCTGGTTTGAAAAGAGGTACGTCCAAATAGTTAACCAAAAGTCTGATGGAGAGAGTTAAAATTATAAAGAATATATTATGTAGAATTAAAATTATATTCTCTGAGTTCTGTTCCTGATATTACCTTCCCAATTCTATCTGAAGTTAATTTCCAAAAGAAAAAGAAACAGGGAAACGGATTATGAAATTCTTTGACTGCTGGGGGATATAGACCAGGATATCTGAACGTCAGAAGAAGTAACTCCTTAACACAAAATTTGAAAACTGAATTATTGAAGATGTGATCAATGAACTTGTTTGTAGTAGCAAGATTTCCTAAACAGATGGTATGGCTTTCAAAGTTCCACATTAAAATTGTTTAAGTGACACTCAAGTGCGAATTTTGTTCTTCCAAACACGGCACAGTTGAACAGTCAATGGTCCACTGTTTATGAAGATCTACAAAAGCACAAGCACTGAAACTTTCCATGGCCGGAGAGACACTACAGTGAGAATGAATTCGGGCACTAATGTTTTGCAGTAGAGTAGGCTTTATATGTCATAAAAAATAATTATCTTGCGACAGTCCCTTTTATACCTGAGGCCTATTCCACAAAAGTATGGTCTTGTACATTACAAGTAAATTCTCTAGTAACTAGTACAAATACCAGAGTTTCTGTTCCACACAATAATTTTCTACGGTTGTACTTTACAACTCCATACTCACAAATTACCAGTGAATTTTTATAGGTATGTTCCAGAAAAGTACTAGTACTTGTAATTTACTAGTGAATTGGGAACTATTCTCTACCAGTGAAAGGACAATAATATATAAATGTACTAGTGCTATTTAAATGTACTTATTTCAGATACATTTTGATAAATATGTGGTCTAGCAGAAGTGATAGTAATGAAAATGAAAACTACTGCCTGTATATGGAAAGAATAAACTTCCAGTTTAATACTATTTGAACACTATGAGAGTTTTAGGTTAAGCACAATACAACTGGAAGAACTTTTGATGGATATTTATCATAGGTTGAAACATCCTATGAATAGAAATAAATCTCTCTCTGCTAAACAACAGTTAGGCCTACTAACAACACTGCTTCGGCTAGGAAATTGTGGTCAGTACCATGGTATTGCACATATGCATGGGATGGCAAAATCTTCGGCCTGTAGGTCAATACATTCTGTGGTAGCTGCAATAAATGATATAAAATTTCCTCAAATTGTTCCTTGACCTGAAAATACTGAACAAACATGTTCCAAGAAGGACATTCCTGGAATCATTAATTCCAATAATTCCAATCATTAATCCAACTTTTCCCCTCAAAAGCTCCATGAGCTTTTCCAAATCAAATATTTCCATCCAACCCTTTATTTTGTCTTGTTTTTTCAGACTCTCGCTGAATGCACCGAAATGAATATCTTTTCTATTTCCTTCAAAATGAATAACTTCCTTTCCTTGACACCATTTTAACATTTCATGCAGAGTGCGCAATTTTGTAACAATTAAGTTTGGCGGCCGAATGTCGTTATTAGCGGCATCCGATTCCAAATGACAGACCAAGGTGGGTATGTCAGACTATCGTGGAACATATGCGAGGATCGCGGAATAACAGAATGGGTGATAATAACGGAGTAATTTCCTATCATCAAAGAAATAAACTGAAAAATAACATTGTAGCATTGAGAAATTCACAGAAATATTAGAGTTCTTTGAATCTTTGCTGCATAACTTAACTTAAAATACGATATTAAGATTAATGAGGCAAGCATAACCTAATTGAACGAATGGAATATGAAGATAAACAGCTGATTCATGCTATGACGTAGTATGTTTATTGACGTAGTATGTTTATTGATATGTCGTCACTTGTACAACTTGTAACAATTCACTAGTGATATACAAGAGACTATCAATCTTTTGTGGAAGAGAAATGTACAACTCCATACATTACAAGAACCCACACTAGTAACTTGTAATGTACAAGATCATACTTTTGTGGAATAGGCCCCTGATGTCAAGAGGTTGTTCCACTGTCTTATTAGATGTATTCTGATTTGGGCTTTTGCATGCCTGGGGGTGAAAGTTAATTATGTGGTCTGATTCACTCACGAATTGCAGAGAGAATGATGTTCAGTCAAATTCCCCACCACCTGCACTGTGATCTATTTATTTACTCTCCTTTAATTGTTTGCTAATGGCTGTTCCAGTACAGTTTATTACTGACTCACCCCAAACCTGATCAATTAAATGTTCTTTCCGTTGATAATTATCTGTTGATGATAATGTTGACTTGTGAACACTCTATTTGGAGAATACAGTAATAATGTTTGAAGCACATTGTTTAGCTCTACCACTGTTAAAGTTTATAGGTAGATTATTTATTTATCCTGGCAAAGTTCGGCACAGCTGTCTTTGTCTTACATTTAACCAGTATCAAAATTAGATTGATAACTAATTATATATTATTAAAAATTAACCTATCATAAACTTAAACTATGTAGAACTACTTGTACATTCAGATTATAAAACTGAAGGGGAAAGAGCACAATCATACAGAAAACAAGTACAATTTAAAAGATATATAAACACAATAAAATTGTCAAAACAAAAAGAATTACTAAACAAAATAGAATTATCTCATAAATGCAACTCTTGTCCTGTGAGTTTTCATCCAAGTTGAGAAAGGTACTGGGAAAGGATAAAGTAGACGGGACGAAGAAAGCGGACGAGGACCAGGAAGTTGTTTTAGACATGTAAGGTTGAATACAAGTCTGTGTACTTTGCTGTCAAATACTCAATGATCAATTAGTTTTCAAGCTTTGTGTTAATTTTCTTTTTGTGGAAATATATCTGTTATATAGTAGCAATGATAATGATGAAGATATAATAGGGGATGGGCAAAGACCTAAAAGAACTTACAGAAGTAGGGTTAACGTGGCTTTCACAAGCTTTGATGAATACAATGAAAGATTTAGAATGAGTTCAGTAAAGCTAGAGTCACTTCTACAATATGTAGGTAATCAACTTCAGCATTCAAGTAACAGAAACTGTGCTCTGTCCCCAAAATAACAGTTACTTATAGCATTACACTGGTTAGGAAATGGAGGACAATATCTTTCAATAGGTGATATGCATGGTGTATTAAAATCTAGTGAGTGCATAGCAGTTCATTCAGTTGTGAATGCAGTGAATATTGTCAAGTTTCCCACAGTTGTTGACTGGCCAGAGTAAACTGGCCACATAGTTCGAGAGTTCTATGCTATTGCTCGTATGCCTCAAGTATGTGGATGTATTGATGGAACACTAATAAACATTGATGCTCCTGTGGTAGCACATGAGAGCGACTTTGATAGGCATGGGAACCATTCCATGAATTGCATGGTAGTGTGTGGGCCAAATCTTGGGTTTTACTATGTAAGTGCTAACTGGCCTGGAAGTGTGCTCACCTAAAATATCAAGTGAAATAATGTCTTATAAAGGTGAAAATATATAGCAAAATAATGTCATATAAATGGCAGCCATTTACACAGACAAACTCCTTTAACTTTTAATATACAGGAGAAAATTATAAAATATAAATGCAAAATCACACATTAGCTTCTTCAGGCACTTAATTTGTTAAAATATACCCCCTAACGCCCCCTCCCCTCTTTTACATTCTCATCACACTTTGTAAGATCCTTTGTGTATTGAGACTTGGGTAGGCTCAAGTGTCTCAAGTTTCAAAGCTTCTAGTTTTGATTTATACATTTTTATTTCTAACAGTTCATCTGAAGGGCTATCTTCTTTCTCCTCTCAATTTCCAGATAATCCGTAGGGTGAGATGAAGACTCAGAGGAAATTCTCTTCCAGAGATAAGGCAATTTTATGAATATTTCTCCACTCTCTAACTTTGTCTTCTTTCGTGAGTGAAGTTTAGAAAACTCCAAACAAAATTTCTTTCGCCTCTCTGATTTTATTCAGGATTAAAATTTAATTTGCAACTTGTTGCTGTTTAGCATTACTCATGTTTGACTCCACTTGGCTATCTCACAGAAATCAGCTGACTTGTAAGACTTGTAGTGAAATGTACCAATCTTACAATATTGTAGAAATTTTGTTTATGAAACAAAAATTTCCTAAAAGTGTAGGAACATCCGCTTGTAACTACAAATTGCACGCTTGTAGACTTGTAGCTTTATGAAAGAGGGCCTAGGAAGTATGAAAGTGATTGTATCTTTCTTCCTTGCTATTTGTATCTTTCCATCAGATATTTTTCGCATGCACTTTAACATTTCTTGGTCACTGATATCCCTCTGACGTCTTGAGGCACGTTGTTCCATTTACGAATTGCAGTAACTGTGAGGGAATTGCCATATGCTGAGGTCTTGTGACTGGGTATGATAAGGATATACATGTTTTGTGATCTTGTGGTTTTTGTTTGTGGTGTAATGAGAGATTACAGGAGTGTTCTTTAAACTAAAGAGGATAATTGGCACTTGAAGTTTGTTGCAGTAAGGTAAGGTAAGTAAGTCCATAACTAAACGTAAAAGTTCGAAATCTCCACCTTCTTTCGTCCGGTTCTCATTTGATAATCTGAGTACTGTATATCTTGAGTAGAGATCTCTGCTCGTGATGTTATCTCTAAGATGGATTGTCAGAAGCGAGTCAATTAATTTAACCCTAATCACTGTATCATGGCTGTCCTGCTATGTTGGTAGGCATGCACATCTTTATCCTATACATACTGACTAGAGAAGCCGCTGATATGGATTCAACGATTCATTCAAATTTTAGGAAGTTTATTTACATCAAAAGTACGTGATTTTTGTCTCAAACTTTTGTACCACTGGCTTTTATTCAGCCGCTTAAATTTTACAGCCTGTATACGTGTTGGCGATTTGAGTTTGAGTATGCATGGCACAGCTGACAACCAGGCGGGCGTTTCTGGTTCGAGGTGTGCCAAACGTTAAAATTCTTCTTTCTTATCTTTTCCTTTCTTCCATATCTGTTGTATATTCGCCTATACACTTTATTCTACATGAATTGTATCATAAAGACGTCTACAGCTGTCCATGGTTTAATTTTTATCTTTCTTCCTTTATTTCTCAGTTGTTTACCCACCAGGGTCAGTTTTTCCCTCGGTCTCAGCGATGGATCTCACCTCTATCGAGGATATAACTGGGAAGGAGGACCAGTACGCCGCCCAGGCGGCCTCACCTGGTATGCTGAACAGGGGCCTTATGGAGGGATGGGAAGTTTGGAAGGGGCAGGTATGGGAAAGGGAAGGGAGCGGCCATGGCCGCAAGTTAGGTACCATTCCGGCATTTGCCTGGAGAATAAGTGGGACACCACGGAAAACAACTTCGAGAATGGCTGAGATGGGAATTGAACCCAACTCTACTCAGTTGACCTCACAAGGCTGAGTGGACCCCGTTTCAGCATTCGTACTGCTTTTCAAATTTCGTAGCAGAGCCGGTAATCAAACCAGGGCCTCCGGGTGTGGCAGCTAATCACGCTAACCACTACACCACACAGGTGGACTGAGTTTTTATTTTAAACAAAAGCTTCCCTCAACTGAATGTTGCTACGATGGATAAATTATAATTAGACAAAGAAATTTAAGATTTCTCCTTACAACGGTAATTTGTTGTTCACAATATTTTTTATAATGTCGTTAAACTATACAAATTGTAACTGACAGCAATGTGGTTGATTCTTGTAAAGCTAACAGTGGTGTAGTTAACAATTCTAAGTTTAATTAATTTATTTGTTCCCGCCGCACAGTGTAGGGGTAGCGTGCCTGCCTATTACCCAGAGGTTTCGCGTTTGATTCTCGGCCAGGTGAGGGTTTTTACCTGGATCTGAGGGCTGGTTCGAGGTCCACTCAGCCTATGTGATTTTAATTGAGGAGCTATCTAACGGTGAGCTAGCGGCTCCGGTCCAGAAAGCCAAGAATAACGGCCGAGAGTATTCGTCGTGCTGACCACACGTACCTCTTAATCTGCAGGTCTTCAGGCTGAACAGCTGTTGATTCGCATGCCATGGTCTTTCAGAGCTCTTGCACCAAGATCAAGTTATAGCAATCCCAGTGTGTCTCGTAACTTTTCGATCGCAGTCCCTCCCCACTATATTGGGAACTCGCTGTGCTGTAGAACCGTATGTTGCTCTGGTAGTGTAGTGTGACATATGTTTACGTCTGGGCCACAGGCAAGGCCAATGTAAGTCAAGAGTAGCCCGCTGTAACAGATGTGCGGGTCCACACTTAACAAAAAACTGTGACAATACCACGGAAGTTTGTTGTGCACTCTGTTAAGGTCAACATTTTGCTTCAGATAAGAACTGTCCGGTGTACGTCAGACAGCGAGACATGAAAAGGGCAACTGCTCATAACACACTTCCTATGCATACATCAACAGAGCAGCAAAGTCAGGGATGCATACATCAACAGAGCAGCATAGTCAGAGATACGCTCAGGTGGTTGCTACTGTACCATGATACAGTAGTCACGAAGAAATTCCTCCTCTACCAACACAACCACTACAAAATTCATATATAATAAACACTCAGTATCATACAGCTTTGCCATCAATGCAATAATCACAACAGTTATCCCATCCACAATATCAAGGTCAACAGGAACAAGGGCTACTCTCACCACATCATGTCGTGCTTACGCAACGACAACTTCTCTCCCTCTCCACTCTACGTCCTACTCGCCGCCAAGAAGTTCCTCCCCAGCTTACCCTCCCCCACACCAACGAGTGTTTGCTCCTCAGCAATTACCAATTACATCTATTAGACAAAACCCATATCCTCCTCGTCCACATTAACATTCCTAATCATTCCATCAATCGAAATAACTTCATTATAGAAGAATTAGTCAAACTTATGCATATAATCACCTCGTTTCAGACAACACCCATAGAAAATCCCCTTGTCATTCGGGAATTAACATCTAGTTTAATGAATAAATTCAATGGGTTTTACGGTCCTGCAGTAGAATGCTAGAGCTGCCATTGCTAATAAGGAAAGTTTAGAGCACGAACTCGGTTGCAGAGATATTAAGTTGGCAGCGATTTCCCAGACGTGGTTCAACGCATCAAAACTTATAAGATTTCGAAATTATAATATTCTACGAGACGATCGGTTCGATGGGAAAGGAGGCACAGCACTTTTTATACATAACGCAGTTCCTTTCAAGGTATTGCCTGTCTCAGTTGGGGTAGATCGTGGTATGCAACTCGTTGCAGCACGTATCCATTCACCTGCGCTTGAGTTCACATGTCTTTCAATATATTGTAAACCAGGCAGAATTATAACACCGGCAGTTTGGAATCATAGTTTTTCTCCTATGGCACCACCGTACCTTATATGCGAAGACCTAAACGCACACAGTATTACCTGGGGGTGTGCCTTCAAGGACCGACAGAGTTGCAATATTTTAGAGACGGTCGACACTTTCAATCTATCCATATTGAATGACGCCTCACCAACACTAGTTCCGTCCTTATATCACCGTCCATCGGCAGTTGATATAACAATGTGTTCTCCTGCCATTGCCACAATCACCCACTGGAATGCACTTAAACTCGCACGGTTCAAATCACTATCCACTACTTATAAACATTGATATTTCTCCACAAGTAACCCCTCACCATATCCATCAAGCAAGTGAAATATGCATGGTGCAGACTGGACGCTTTTTACAGCCAAAATACTTGAGGAAACATGCTGTTTTCGGACCCAAACATCCGCCATGTACAATTATAAAACCTTTGTTGAGATGATGGAACGTGTTGCTCATATATCTATCTCCCCGAGAAAATCTCCTGGTCAGAAAAACACTCCAACAGTATGGTGGAACGATGATGGTTCCCGCGACATTGCTCTCCGGCGGACGGCTCTCCGGGAATTCCGAACACACCCTACCCAAGAAACATACCTACAATATCAGAAGATTTCTGCTCGAACTTAACGATTTCTCAAGCAAATTAAGAAACAGAGTTGTCAAAAATACTGCTCCACATTGAATAAGGAAACCCCAATAGCAGAAGTTTGGCATCGCATACGATATTTGCGCAACAGAAATTATAGTACTCAGGATTCGTCACTGATACCTCTTGGTTAGAGGATTTTGCTGATAGAATTACGCCACCATCACCTAGTTATCCACCGTGTATATTTAATGAAGAGCACTCCGACCACTTTCTCTGTTCGCCATTTACAATCAACCAGCTCCGTGTGGCCATTAAGAACTCCGCCAATACAGCACCGGGCATCGATGAAATCCGATACCCCATGTTACAACACCTTCCTGGTGAAACATTGCAGCTTTTCCTCCGGATTGTCAATGAACTTTGGTTTCAAAAATGGATACCTGAGTCATGGAAGACACAAATTGTAGTACCCATCCTCAAGCCAGGAAAAGAGCTAGGAGATCCAGCAGGATATCGAGCTATTGCTCTTTCTTCCTGCATTGGTAAAACGGTGGAAAGAACGATTAAAAATTGCTTGGATTGGTGGCTAGAATCACAGTATCTGCTACCTTCTACACAAAATGGATTCCGCAAGGGTCGTAGCACGTATGACAACCACGCCATATTAACCACAGCGATTCATACAGCTTTTCTAAATAAACACTACCTTTGTGCTCTCTTTTTGGACATATCCGCTGCGTATGACAATGTACGAATACCAATACTAATGGACAAACTGACTGACCTTGGATTGCTTCCAACTTCTGTGTCGGGTATACATCAATTTATACATGTTAGAGGGCTTTATTTTCGTTATAACCATAGACTTCTTAGGCCACGACGACCGACCCAAGGACTCCCTCAAGGTGCAGTACTTAGTCCCCTACTGCATACTATTTATACCCGAGATTTGGAAAATATTCTTCCTCCTAGAGTTAGCCTTCTTCAGTATGCTGACGACGTATGCATGTTTACCTCAGCGACGACAGTACCTGCTGCCAAGTGTCGTCTTGCAGATGCTAGGCAGCATGTAAATTAGTGGTTACATCAACATGGGTTAGACCTCTCTGCAAGTAAATTCTCGACAGTAATATTCACAAAAAGAAGAATAGAACCACCAATTTACAACTTCATCCTGGGATCACACAGCATCTTAATTCAACCACAAACCAAATTCCTCGGACTTGTGTATGATTCCAGTCTCACGTGGACTGCTCATGTGCAACATATTATTCCAAAATTGGAACAAGGGATCAATATCCTACGCACTCGAACTTGGTGGGGAGCACACCCATCTATACTCTTAGTGCTGTATCGCACACGGATACGATCGAAGATGGAATATGGAAGCATGTTGTATTTCAGTGGCAATAAACGCTTACTAAATAAACTAGATAGTATTCAATTTCAGCGCATTCGCATATGCCTTGGAGCTGTGAAAACCACGCGAACTAATGCTCTTCTCGTAGAAGCCGCAGAGATGCCCTTGACTGTCCATGCACAGTTTCTTTCAGATAAGTTCATACTGTCCCCTTCAAAAGTGATAATAATTTAATAAAAGGAAATGATTTATTTCATCAGCGTGTTGGAACATGATTTAATCGCCAAGAGGGTGATATTCTGTATTTCCGTGCTAGTGCGAGCCAGCCACTTGCGGACCGGTTTTTCCCGACCTACTTGGAGAGCGAGGAAGCAGGGTGTAGTTCCTGTTATGTGGCCTTCAAACACATGTGTGCGTACCACGTGACCCGGCGAGCAGCCTGATCTCAATCGATCAATAAATGGAAAGTCAAGTGACGTAAAACTGGAGCAGCCAATAAAAATGACAATTTTCACAGGAATGCAACAAATCCACCAATTAGATGTAATTAAGGGGGCAGGTATAGATTTGGCGGCCAACGTGGTTAGGCCCGATTTATTGGCTGTACCAATAAAAGGACTCGATCTTGTAGTCCAGAATTTGGACAAAAACAAAATGCGGCGACAAATAAAATTTTCCAGGTTATTTTTGAGACATTTATTAGCCCAAAATTTTGTGGCGAACTACACTCAGGTTAAGTTTAGGAAGGGCCTTGTTGTTTAATTACAAACAAAATCTGGACGATAGTTGTCAAAATCTTTTTTTGTAGCGGCTATTTTCCGCATAATTTGGACTTAGGCTATAGGATTGTATTTTACGACGTTAATCTTCTCTGAAGGCTGTGACATCAATCCACTTGTGACTGATGAATTGGATTCTGGTATGTGGCCATCGAACTTAGTCCTCCCATGTCTGAATTGCCGTTTATTTTAAGGGAAAATGAGTACTGTAACAATGGAGGATTTACGTAGACTCCTAGACGGAGTAGTAACAGGCTTACAAAATAATTTAAAACTGGAAATGAATGAGAATCAAACTAAATTAGAGCAAAAACTCAGTGAAAATAACGAATCATTAGAGCAAAAACTTAGTGAAAATTTAGAGAAAAAACTTAGTGAAAATTTAGAGAAAAAACTTAGTGAAAATAATGAATTACTAGAACAAAAACTTAGCGAGAATAGTGAGTTAATAAAAAGGGAACTCAAAGGTACTATTGAGGAAATTCAAAGCAAGACAGAGGAAAATATCGAAAAGTTACACATGGACGTTAAATTATTTAACGGGAAGTTAGCTTCAGTTCAAAGTGAATTGGTATCTGTGAAGCAAAATTTTTCAAATTTAAAGGGAGAAATCCAGGCAGGAATAGACAACTCCATGTCAGCTATGTCTAATGAATTTAGTGAAAGGCTAGCTAAAGTACAAACTGGGATATTGCAAGGATTAGGCAAGTATAAGGACGAGGTGCAAGATAAATTTCAAGCGATTGAGGAGAAAATCGATGAGAATGCACAGGACTTAACAGCAACAAAAACAGCATGGTCTAGGAAATTCACGCAAATTTTCGAAACTGTGAAACAGGTAGAAAAGGGCGTTATTGCTGAAATAAAAGTAGCTCAAGTCACCAACTCAGAGCGACTTGAATATTTTTACGAAACGATTGAGGAGACACAACAGAGTTTGCAAACTATGAAAACCTCAATAGATAAAGAAATAGGAGAGGTCAAAGCTAGTTCGGAATCTTATAAACAAGAACTACAGAATGGAATTAAGGAACTCACTAAAGAGTTACAGTTGCTTAAGTTGCAAGGCGAAAGCCATAATATTGTAACCAACACATTGTTAGAGAGGCAAAGCAATTTAGAAAAGAAGGTATCCGGAGAAATCTTATCTTCAACTCCGAAGCAGGACGACCAAATGAATGTCAATAACAGTGTAAATGTCACCAATTCAGCTCCAGGATATAATAGCGGAGGAGTAAGTCAGCTTAATACGTCAGGTCAAACGCAGATAGTAAATATAATTCGAATGCAGGAAGACCATCCAAAAAAATTTAATAACGTAAAAGGGGTAACTCCCAGGAGTTTTATTAATGAACTACAGGAATATTTTCGGGAGAACAAGATACCAGAAGAGCGCCAACTGCGAGTAACGGAAAGATATTTGGAAAATTCTGTATTGACGTGGTTCACAGCGTTCCGATATTCATTCGACAATTTCGAAGGATTTAAGAGGGCTTTTCTAGAAAAGTATTGGAACACAGACATTCAGCATAACCTCAAGACAGAGTTGTATGCTAAGAGGTATGCCTTATCCACGCCAACACGATTTTCGGAATTTTTCTCCAGCCAGCTACGTAAGCTACGAGAGCTAGACACACCTCCATCGGAAGCTGAGTTAATAAAGGTTATTACCAGGCAACTTCCAGCAGAGACGCAACGAATTATGATCGCTTCAAATGTACAAACCGCAATTCAAGCTGAAGCCATATTGCGACAACTCGACATGACATCTAGAGAACCACAGAGGCGAAATCCCGGCCAAGAACAACAAGTTTTCCAAGCCAATGTTACCAGATCTGAAGAAAGGAACATTGTTAACCAAGGGAGAAATTGGGGTAGAAATGTCGAAGGAAGACCACCCAGAGACCGATCTCCGAGACCAGAACGCCGAGATAACGAAGAATGGAATTATTCCAGACGTAATGTCCGAAGAAGACCATATGAGAACAACAGGGACAGATGGAGAAGAGAACCAGAAAATAGAAGACCTGAGAGACGGAAGAGAAACTGGAGAGAGGAAGAGAGAGAGAAGTATTTGCGCGAACTCCAGCAGTCTAGTCAAGAGCGCAAGAAATGGCATCGGGCTATACATGAGCAGGACGTCAACCCTGATATTGTTGGAGCGGAGAGTTTGGAGTACCAGAGAGCAAAACAAAGGGAAGATAAAGGACATTTGGAAGATGATGGGTACAATCAAGGTGCCATCAAAAAAAAACAACCCCTGAATTAGTAGGAGATAGTCTCGACACTAACCCTTATATTAAGAGTGAAACGCAAGAGTGGATTATTGTTCAGATTGATTCCTGGATGACAAGATCAGATGACCTACTAGAAGAAAATCTGGAGTCGAACACAAACTACCTAAAAACACTACCTATAATTTCAGCTAGGATATGTGGTGTAAGAGTGAAATGCTTAGTGGATACTGGATCTACAATTAGTGTCATTTCAACTTCTTTCCTAAATGATTTAAAGGACAGACATGATATCCCGATTATACCAGTATCTCACATTAAAATAAAAGGAATTATCCCGGATAAGACTGTGGCATGCAAACTACAGACACTGTTGGATGTTGAAATAGGAAATACAAAATTTCAGAACGTATTCTTGGCTATGTCAAATATAAAATTTAACATCATTCTAGGAGTTGACTTTTTGACATCTTACCATGCCAATATTGATCTAAATTCCAACCAGATTCTTTTTCGATTGGATGAGACATTCGAAACGGCTATGGTTAACCCAGCCGATATGAATGATCAGAGTGTGTTTCTCATTAATAACGCTTCGACATCGTGGGAATCCGAAGACCAGGAGGCCACAGAAGAGGTAAATCAGGCCCTGGATAATATCATAGAAGAGGGCGACGATGCAACACACCCGTATGACCTCATAAACTCTAAGGTTGACCAAGCTATAGGAACGGAAGAAGAGAGAGGCCGGCTCCGGGAGTTATTGTTAAAGTATAAATCAGTGTTTGATGATAAACCAGGCCAGATCCCTGACTTTAAATATTCTCTAGTAGTCACAGATTGGACTCCGTTTAAAAAGAAGCCTTATCCGATCCCTGAGAAATTTCATTCTCGTGTAGGGAAAATTATTGCAGAAATGGAGAGAGACGGGATTATCATGAAGTCCAGTACACCATTCATAAGTGCTCTAGTGGTAGTACATAAACCAGATGGATCTCTGAGAATATGTTTAGATGCGCGAAATATTAACTCCAAACTGATACCAGAAAGAGACCAGGCGCCAGCAATTAAAGATGTCCTTAGAAAATTCCGTGGCATGAACTTGTTCACATCAGTGGATTTTACCTCCTCGTATTACCACATTCTTTTGGAAGAAAAGTCAAGATTATTGACTGGATTTATGTTTGACCAGCAAACATACGTTTTTAGAAAATTGCCCTTTGGCATTTCCAACGCCGCGGCCGCTCTTATACGTGCCTTAGATAGATGCCTTACAGATGAAGTCAAGAGTTTTACTACTAAATATATTGACGATCTGCTTATGGCGAGTGAAACATTCGAAGAACATCTTGTTAAACTAGAAAAGCTGTTGAGCAATCTTTCAAAATCTGGGTTCCACATAAACCTAAAGAAATCACGCTTCTGCCAGTCTGAAATATTATTTTTAGGCCATATTATTGATGGAAAAGGGATAAGGCCGAACCCTGTAAACATTGAAGCTATTAGCAAATTTCCAAGGCCGATCCGTGTCAAACAAGTACGGCAGTTCCTAGGCATGGCCAACTTCTTTGCGAGCCATTGTCCCAACTATACCCAAACGGTAGCTCCACTTCAAGATCTATTAAAAAAAGGTAACAGATGGAAATGGAACGAAGAGTGTGACCTGGCATTTACCAAGACCAAGGAGATGCTGTTGAATTACGTTAAGCTAGGATATCCTGATTTCGGAAAACCCTTTATACTACAAACGGATGCATCTGGAATCGGAATAGGGGCTGTGTTATTCCAGGAAGACGGAGAGAAGCCGGAAAATAAAACTTACCTAGCCTTCGTTAGTCGGAAATTACGAAATCATGAAAAGCATTATTCCGTAACTGAGATAGAAATATTATCTATAGTATTTGCATTGAAATATTGGCAGAAAATCATCTACGGATTTCCGATCATTATTAGAACAGATCATAAAGCTTTAACCTTCATGCTAAAGGCTACTATGGCATCAGAACGAGTATTTCGATGGACAATGTTTGTGCAACAATTCAACATTCAATTGGAACATTGTTCTGGGAAGAGTAATTTACTGGCCGACTGTCTGAGCCGTAATCCTAATGAGGAAGTACTGGAGGTCAACCAACTTGAACTAGTTCCCGAGGATCATGAATTCTTAAGAAAACTCAGATATATACGGCAAGCTCAAAAAAGAGACAGTGACTTAAGACCTATCATTGATTTCCTAGAGGATAAAATTAAGCCTAGAGATCCTGGATACCGTATAATAAGAAGAAGAGCATCCCGATATCAGTATTTAGATAACACACTATTTAAATTTGTGGATCCGGAAAAATCGAAATTGAGAATTGTTGTACCTTCAAAATTATTTGAACCTTTAATTTGGCATGCACATCGAATTACCGGACATGGCGGTATCGATAAAACACTGGCTACCATACAAGAGAAATTTATATGGGACAAACAAAGATCAATAGTGAGGAACATAGTTCGAACCTGTGACACATGCCAGAGAGTAAAGCCAAGCTCCCATTTATTGCAACATAATCCTATTCCAATCATACCTTCCGAGCCTAAACAGCTGTACGCAATGGATTTGTTCGGTCCCGTTCCTACATCAAAGAGAGGTAACCGACATGTTGTCGTCACCATCGATGTATTCTCAAAATATGTGACTTTATACCCAATTCAAAAGGCCAACTCAAAATCTGTTATTAGGCGAATCACCCGTAATTTAATTCCGCATATGGGCAAGCCTAAAGCACTTCTCACTGACCACGGATCGCAGTTCACATCTGCTGAATTTCGTGAAGCCATGGAACAGCTTGGGATTAAACACATATTGAACTCGATCCGACATCCATCTAGTAACCCGGCAGAGAGAGTGATGCAAGAACTATCTAAATTCTGCAGAATATTTTGTGGAAATGCACACTGGCTTTGGATCGATGTTCTACCCATTATGATGGAATGTTTAAACAATACAGTACACGAGGCTACGTCACAGATTCCTGTTACTCTTCACTTCGACCGACAACCGCATCGACCTTGGGACGATATAGTCCAATGCCCTGGTAATCTGAAGCCTACGCTGGAAGAAAACATTCGGAAAGCCGCCACTTCATTGCGCGAGCAAGCTGAGCGGAGACAACGCAGAATGAAGGATAAGAAGTTTCGCCGACCCCTCAGACTCAATGAGTATGTTCTTTTGAAAAAGCCAGCTACGTCAGAAACAACTAGCAAGTATTACGCCAAATTTGCACCTCTTTTTATCGGTCCTTATAAAATTATAAAAGTTTATGGGAATAACGCTTACAGAATCCAGAGTCTAGATAAAAATTATGAAGGTATTCATAACGCCCAGAATTTAAAAAGTTATTATTCTTCTAAACCTATAGATGGTCGTCATATCAATCTCATAATGGAAGAAGAAACGCCGCTAGATATAGATGAGGATCCAACCTACCGCCATGCTTCAACCCAAGTAAATTTACAAGACGAGATCTGTGAAGAATGCCGTGAATTGCAAGAGAAGGTAATGGATCAACTTCGACGGCTTGGTGCTGCACTTGAGGCAGACAACGCGAGGCTTCGTGCTGGAACAGAACTCTAAATTGACGTGACACATGATTACCACTAAATTTTTCAGGGAACATGTTAACTGGAGATTTCCTGTAATAATGATTCCATCTTCAGATCAAATCATTATTTAACCAAGGGAGAAATATGTCCCCTTCAAAAGTGATAATAATTTAATAAAAGGAAATGATTTATTTCATCAGCGTGCTGGAACATTATTTAATCGCCAAGAGGGTGATATTCTGTATTTCCGTGCTAGTGCGAGCCAGCCACTTGCGGACCGGTTTTTCCCGACCTACTTGGAGAGCGAGGAAGCAGGGTGTAGTTCCTGTTATGTGGCCTTCAAACACATGTGTGCGTACCACGTGACCCGGCGAGCAGCCTGATCTCAATCGATCAATAAATGGAAAGTCAAGTGACGTAAAACTGGAGCAGCCAATAAAAGTGACAATCTTCACAGGAATGCAACAAATCCACCAATTAGATGTAATTAAGGGG